>NW_026775554.1:2500000-3125000 GCF_031216515.1 Neocloeon triangulifer | reverse complement strand
GAGAGTGCAAGCCACGTGGATGCAGATCTGCCTGGGTTTCTTTTCACGCAAGGGAGACGAGAAAAGGAGGAAACGCTCTCCAGCAAAAAAGGTGAAAAGTACGTAAAAGTGAGCTCGCTGCGGATTGCTCTTTTTCCGTCTGGTAAAAACAAAAGGTTTTAGAAATGTACTGTGTTTATTTTCCTTCAAGTGTGTGTGTTTTTAAGCAAAAAAAGGTCGAGGCTTTAGCAGCAAAAGGAAACGAATAAATTTCCACTCCGAAAACAGTCCGTTCTGTGCTTTGTGCTTTTTATTCGCAGGATAAATTCCTCACACACAATTTGATGAAAGCACCGAATGAGTGACTTTATTTCTGCGGAAAGATATGACTTGTGAGATTTCTTTCAAATGTGCGTACATCAAAAACCTTTCAAGTCTCGTTTTCAGGGCTTAAAACTTTCAAGACAAATTGTGTACATGGTTCCGAGTAGATGGGTGAAAATCTTCATCCCTTTCGCTGAAAGGCTGTCTGCGAAATTCGCGATCAAAAGCTGAACCGTCGCGTAAAAGGATTACGAGAGGCTAAATTGGCGCACACACATACACACCGAGAGAGTGAAATGGAAGCCGTAATATACGGCGAGTTGCGAAATACGTATTGACTTTCTGCACTTCCGAAAGATCCGAACTTGTCGCTGTCACATGGGCGAGGTGAATATTTCAGAAAGAACACGCGCAACAGTCCTTTCCAGTTCAATGCGGGCATTTTGTCACAAGCGAAAAGCGAAAAAGAATCCGACAACAAAAGTGAGATGCTCTTTTAATGATCTGCCTTGCGTCACATTTCATTGCTCAGTGCTTGCTAAAAATTATTTGATTCAAAAAAATAAATCTGTATATTAAAAGCTTTGTTCTGTGAAGTTTTAAAAATGTTCATATTTGTCTGAAAAGTGAGCTTTTCAGGATATGGTTCAGTTCATTTCAATGGAATTATCAAAGAATATCTAATTTCATTAAACTGTAAATCTGCTTTACAAATTTTACAAAAAGGAAATTTTATAACAAAAAAAATCCTAGAACAAATGAACTTATATATTTAATATTATGTTATGAAAATTAAAATTTGCAATTCATCCAAATATTAGAAAAAATTATTTGTGAATTTAAAATTAAATTTTAACAAATTAAAAAAAAATTGACCCAGATTTGAACTAGTGCATTTTTTGCATACTTTTTGAGAGTTTTGTTGAGATTCCAAAGGTTTTTTTATGCGCTTATAAATGGCATCTGAATAAGAGGCACTTTCTCAATCGCGTGTGAGTGCGCGGCCAATTTCGCACAATCAATATTGTCACGAGGAAAGTGCGAGGCGATGGCACCTGTGCGTGCGCCGGACGGCCAAATTTCCTGTTAGCATCGCAGGGGTTGTGTGCTGGAATTTCTGTCAAAAAGGTCGAAGAAAAACAGCTTTCCTTGTGTGCCCGCTTGAAGCATGTGCAGAGGACAGGAGATCATGAACCCGCCGAGATGACAATGTAAAAGAAAAGCAGTGCCGCCGGCGAGAAAGACGCACACACCGGTGGACGAAATTTACTTACACGACCAGAGTCCTTACTTTCGGCAAGGCAACACTTTTTGTTGGCGGAATTGATGGCGATGTTCGCTGAGAAATCTCGCTTTCTCTCTTTTATGCCAGTGTGTTTTGTTCTTGTCGTGGATTTAGAGAATTTTTCGTCTGTGCTCCGTCTTTTTTCCATTCTTTCATTTCTGCAAGCTGTTTTTTATTCCAGAACTATAATGGCCAGTCATTATCATTAAAGTGCGTTATGGCCCAAAACAGTCATACGCCGGCTTGCTCAGAAAGTGAGATTTGCAATAAGCTTAAACTCGCTAAGAAAAGTTGCTAAAACTCAAAAGCTTCAAAATATAGGTTGAGCCGCGCTTATTAAATTTTAAAATTAAACTTGCTTAAAAAAATTCAAATTGCTAAAATTTAAAAAGTACTTTTACTATTCATTTTTCTTTCAGGACGTTGAATTGATTTAACCTCCTCGTATAATTTGAATTCAATCCAATTCATTGCCTTTGATTCTCCAAGTGTGTCGCAGCAAGAATAGCGTCCCCATTCAGCGATAATAATTTCCTTTCATTTTGTGTTGCAGAAGCAGAGCAGAGGAAGGCGCTTTGGATCCTTTTTTCGTTGCCATCAATCATTCGCAGCACGTAAGTCAATTTCCTCTCTTTTCCATTGTCGCACCACATCAAATATTAACCAAATTAATACAAGTTTAACGGCCTTGAGTGACGCCCTTCTTATCTCACTCGCGATCGACGCGAGAACGACGGCTGCTGTGTAGTTTCATAGCACGGCGCCTGCTCCAATCTCGACGACCAATTTCACATGGTAATTCATTCGTAATGAAGTTGCTCTGCAAATTTACGCCAAAATAAATCCAACTGCAATTTGGTCTTGAAAATTATTAGTAAATCGTCCACGAAAGTTTATTTATAGATGTTGAAAGAATTGTTGGCTAAATTATTTAAAATGTGATTTGAAATTATACAAAAATAAATGCAAGTTCAACCTTATCTTTTAAAAAAAAAAAATTAAAATTTATTTTTTAAATATCTTTTAATTGTAAACCCATCTAGAATTTTTATTTTAATAAAGTTAGTTTCTAATGGAGTTTTAAAGATTTCCACAAGGCAATCTTTGCCCATTTTGAGTTTCATCTCATAAGAAATTATCAAAAAATTGCATACAGAAGTAAAAGAGGAAAATCTGATTAATTAATTTTCTTTTTAATATAATCACTTTACAAAGCAAGGAATCTGAATTTACACCAATCTGATCCTTGATATTCAATTGAATTTTTTTTAATAATCTAGAGTTTTCCTTTTAGAGTTTGTGTTTATTCAAACAAAATAATTTGTTGTGAAACAATGTTCGGTCAAGAGAGACACACAAAGAACAATTTTTTGCGCACCCCTTTCGCCAACTTGTTACGACAACGTCTAGTTTTGCTCGTGTTCAAGTGAGGAGGCGTTGAGACTCATTCAAGCATTATGAATCGCATTTCGCCAGCAGCAGTTTGTTTAAAGCTCGCCCGGCGAAATTCGTCGTCAGTTAGTGCGGCAGCAAAAAACAACCAAGTCGCTGGCGCAACACACGGGCGCGAAAGCTCCTTTCATCCTTCGGGTTTTGCGCCCATTTAAAATCATCTCACGCACCCGGCGACACAAATAAATGCACTGTGTGTATATATTTATTTATATTCAAGGCGACGTCATTGTCGCTTTCTGGGCGATAAATTACGAGAAAGACGCCCTGCGAGTCTGAATTTAAGAGCAGAGCAGCACGCACTGCTTCTTTCGGGCCATTTCACTCATTGGACCGAGCCTGTGTTTACCCTCCATATTTCAGGCGTTTATCGTCATTATCAAGCGCTCCGTGTGATAAACCCGCTCCGATCTAATCACTCTCCAGAGTCCATAACAGAGTAATTTATCGCAGTGCAGGAGTGTGGCGTTGGAATCTAGATTCGGAATGGAGGGTCGATTTGGCGCAGTTTGGGCGAATTAGCAGAATTATTGGTGCTAAATCCGAAGCGAAATTGCACGGAAAAAGGAGGATGAACGGGATGATCTTGGATTTTCAAGAAAATATAAATTCCAGATTAAGTTAGGAATTTTGCAAGAAATTGTTACATAAAAATAATACATTCCAACCGTTTTTTGGAGTTCCGAATGAATTTTTACTCATCATAACCAGCTGTTGGGGCAGAGATCAGTATTATATTAAAAAACTATGTGAGTGCCATAAAAAAAGATAAAATTATTTATAATAATTTGAAATAAATTATTTTAAAATAAAATTAATTGAAGTAAAATAAAATAGAATATAAAAATTAATCCTATATGTACTATGGAATCTATATTGTTAATAAAACTCTTAAATTTGTGGAAAAAATATTGCTAATTATTTGTTTTAAGTAAGTAACAAAATGAGTATGGTTTTTATATGAATAAACAATTATTTTGTCGTCAAATAATTCTGAAAATTTATCTTCAAGATTGTGTAAGATAAATGATTGCCTTCTATGATCTTAAGTCTTAAAATGTATGTGATTACTCTGATTTCTATTCAATTTATGTTTCCATCTAGTAATTTCCATTGAAAGATGTGCTGATGAAAAGAAACGACATCAAGATTAAATCGTCTCGCTCCTCCTTGGTTTTCAGACAGCGGCCCTTTATAAATTAATGCAATTTTTCCCTCGTTTTCACCGAGTTTCAAAAGACTATTTTTTTTCTTTTCACTGTGCAAGGGGCTATTCAGGCAGAGTTTATCTACGCACAACACTCATTAAAATCTGAGCTGATGAACGTAGTTAGTCTTCCGTCTTCATCAGGAATTCTCTAAAAAGCTGCTGAATGCTATCATTTGAGCAGACCTCTGGCCGTTTCGGCAAAAGGACTCTCGCACTGTTTGCTCGCAAACAAAATCCCTTTGCGCGTGAGAATAAGCGCTGAATAATTAATTAAAGAAAAAGTACTGCTAAAGTTAAGCCTTTCCCGATGGTGCTCTGCGAAAAGGGGCCTTTTGTAAATTTAAATTAAGCATCATCCCTCAAAAAGGTACACAGACTTTTTATGTACCCTTATCAAAGCTGGCTAATTCCTCCCTTTTCTCTTTGAACGCCGCATGTTTTTCAGAAAAAGGAAGCGATAATAGTGCAAAAGAGCTTTTGTTTGCTAAATCCGCCGAGAGACGAAAATTAATAAAACCAGGGAAATCCACGGTAATTATTATTTCCCACAACACCTGCTTTTAAGCTTTATTTTGGAACTGCTGAGCAGTTTTTCCTGTGGACTCGTTTTATACTTTTATTTTGTGCTCGGATTACGTCGAACGGAAAGTCACGCGCTTGATCGCACGGAATTTCGCGCTAGCCCTGCTTTTGCGACTCGCTCGCCGACTCCACCCTTTTTCTCATCGATTAATTCGGCGGCTGCGGAAACAAAAGTATGTAAAACGGAATGATGTGTGCTCAGCGGCGGAGGCTGCAACAAAGGGAATTTGATTAAACCGTGAAACACCGGGATGGGCGCCGCCAATAATTAAATCTTCCGCTTCCTTTGAATTCGCCGATGAAAAACGGTTTTCGCCAGAAATATAGGTTTTACATTTTATCTCTGAACCCCGTTTGAAATCGCTGCTGCTGCACCGCAGAGCAAGTGACAAACATGCTATCCGCGTCAATATTTTTCAAATCAGTTCAAATCCCGGAGCAGCACCTGCAGCCCCGCTTTTTCTGCCATTCCGATTTTCGCCCGCAGCGCGACGGCGAATTTGTTATTTGGTGCGCGGAATTCGGTATTCGCAGCTGCCGTTCCCAAGAATTGCGGTTCCTAATGTTTCACGACCAAGTGAATGTGCAAATTATTCCCCCTGAGCTGGTTTGACGTTGTGCACCACGCCCATGTGTACAAGTTCAGAGGGAATACATAATAACATAAAACATTAGTTTTGCAAATTGTGTTTATTGTTCTATCCTAAAAGGCAATTATAATTCTGCCCATATTATGGAAAAAATCTCTACCTTTCTATATTAATTGGCAAAAATATAAAAACTCATCAATTTCGTTTGCCATTTTTTTAAATCTTGGATCAACTACCAACAGAAATATTTTTTAAATAAAAGTTAAGGTACGGAATTTTAATTAAATATCTTAGCCCTAACAGTCTAATAAATTTCTGCCCGCGACTCTATCACTCAAATGCCCATAAATATTATTTGAATCATAATGGCAGCTACAATAATTTCTTTCTGATCGTGTAACGCGTTAATATTCACCTTTTTAATCCTAAGTGTTCGCTGATATCTTTGAACAAATTAAATCAAATTTTACAATAAAAATCTTAATTGCAATTTTAAAAATTGCACTGTTTTATGTTTAGAAATCCTTTGGAAATCTTTAAATCTGGTATCCTAATTTTAATATTATTCAGTGATTAAATATTCTGATAATTATTCAATTAAATAAATAAGATTGAAAATATAGCTCAGAACTCGAGAAAATGATGCATATTTATTGAAAACTATCTTGTTAAGTTATATTTTACTTTCTGTAAATAAAGAAAACAAATTGTGATTGTTGCCTAAAACTTACGCAAGTTTGCTTCAATAAATTTCAGATTTAAATTATTTAATTTTTGAGCTCAATAATTATCAGTTGTCTCTGTTTGAAAAATACACTTAAATTAAATGCGTTTTAAAGTCTCCAAGCAGCTTTGCATTTATTTAAAACTAATGCAAACTTTCCCCCTTATAAGTTGAGGAGAGAAGTTCATAAAAGTGGCGCCTTTCTTTTGCATTAGGTTTTTTTTCATCATCCTCTTCACTGCAATAGATACGTCGGTGCTGTGGGGTTTGGATATGAGCGCTATCTGCAAACAGAAACCGCGCCACTCCCGCTTACTTAGCGGCCGCGTCTTTTGGGAAAAGAAGTATTGTTGTTGTCGGCAAAGTTTGCATAGTCGGTGGGAGGAAAAAAACAGCAGAAGCGTCCGATGAATGGCGACGGGGATTAAAGCCACCCTCTCTATGGTTATAATAGAAACTTTGGCTCAACTCTAGTTAGCATAGCCGGCAGCTCGACTCTTGGCGACGGTGTGCATGGCCATTGATTTTTCCCCGGCTCGACCCAAATTAATGACTTGCCCAAGCTCAAAAAAGCAGCGTGCCAACCACCCTAAATTTTGTTGCTCTTTGCAAAATTCTTGCTCGTCCGCTTGCGGGCACAATACGCGGGCGGATTATTAAAGACCCTTCCTCGCTCGTCTTCAAGCCGGCAAAGCGCAGCACCCCTCTCAGCAATTACACACCCGAGACGTCCTCGTTGCATAATTCCGTCGACTTTTTCCTTCTTCTTCAAAGTTTTGCGCAGAAAAAAAACGAGAGCGAGAAATTGCGGAGCGAAATTGTTCTAGCGAGAGCAAAGCGGAGAGAAATCTGCTGGAACTATGTCGGTCTCTTGCTTGAGATGCAAAGAGCCGTTCTCAGCACTCCACCGGATTAAATCTACCTCAATCCATTATCTCATTTAACACACTTCCTTATGCATTTGACGTGATTATTTGAGGATCTTTCCAGGGTACACTTGCGATAAATCTGTACAAAAGAGCAAAAAATTAGGTATTGAAAAATTGATAATTGATACTTACAAAATTAAATTATATTGGATTCTGGATTTCAAGATTGCAACTTCTTTGTTTTTATTTAATTTTTAATTATTTTATTTTTTCTGTGGTACAGGAAGATTGATATATTGCATATTGTATGAGAAAGATTTTTTTAATTACAGGGACAAAAGACTTTGTTTTAAAAAAGAAAGCTGTCAAAATAAATGCTTCAGGTATGCAACCTGCTCAACAAACAAAGACTGATTGAAAAATCTTAAATGATGATTATGAATTCAGGTATTTTATCTCTATTGCTAGCTATCATGAAAAAGGTATTATCGTAGTTTAAAGATTCAAGCAGGTGAAGTAGAACACGAGCTAAATTTTTAATTATCCTTGAGATGAAATCTAATTATTAATGCACATTATCCATTATCTAGAAACTTCAATTAGCTCATTTGGTAAATAATGAAGCGTGGAAGTGTGCAATGATTAAAAATTAAAACGACAAGCAGCGTTCTCCGTCGTCGCTCATGTTTTAGTGTTGTGCAGTTTGCATTCAACTAACTGATGGAAATAATAAAAAAATTTAAACCATTATTGAAATGTACAATACAAAAAAAATTCACTTATTATACAAGTGGATAATTAATGAAGCACGTTCAGCTTGCCCTTTCCGAACATGACACAGAAATTGGCAATTTGTCACATTTTTCACGGCTGGTTAGTTATTTTGACATGTGTGACACGCTGGAAAACAACAAATAAGTGCTCTCTGTTTTTTCTCCCTTTCTTTATTAGTTACAGCGCAACAAATTGACGTGACTTTGGTCTCGTTATCCACATCACACACATTGGGCAGCACCACCATTTCGTGGTTGTCACTTTTGTTAATTTCCCGGTTTATTATTAAACGAGAGCGCATATGCATGACAGTTCAAACCGTGCCAAGTCTTGTTATTTATTTTGAGCTCTTTCGATTTTTCTGATTCCGTTGGGGGAAAACGGCTGCCATTTTCTCCCCGACCGAAAGCGTGCGGTTGATTAAATATGTTCGTTCTCTCTTGGTTGGGAATATTATTTGCTCCCTAACTGGAAACCGCATCTTCATTTGAACAGCCACTCTTGGTAAATTATTTGCGTCGTTCCGCGAAACACGTCTGATTTTATTTATTTGCTTTTGCGTGATTCGGATTAAGCAAATTTCTACTTGAACCACGCGAATTTTGCTTGTTTTCATTATTTTATTCTAGCTCAGCAGCCCTCTCGATCTTGCATAAACCGGGTATATTTGTTTTTAGAGGCAGCAGTCGTTAGCGAAGAGTAAACACGGCGCGCTCTACTCCCCAATTTATCCTTTTTTGTAACTTTGATTGGCACTTCATAAAGTTGAGTGGCGAATTGAAAATGCTTTTTCTCAACATATTCGCTGAAGCTGGAGTTTTACCGAGCAAATATATATTATATAAAAAATTCACATTTTGCATAATGAAAATGGTTTTTGGGCCTCAACGTCTGTTAAAATAATTTAATTTCCCTTTTGCTTTCTTTTAAAATTGAAAATTGCCTCAACTCAAATAAAGTTGTAAATTGTCTGCTTAATTAAATGCAAACATTCCCTCTCTCAAATATTGAAGAGGAAATATATAAAAAAATTATACACCTGTTAATTCAGCTACCTCATATGCTGAGGGTGAATAATATTTCAAAGAGGCGAAAAACAACATTCAATTACTCTTTCCAAAGGCAAAACGTGCTAAGCTCTGACTCTATTGAAGCATAAAAAAGCAATCAGGCTGTCAAAAAGAAAAATGAAATATTGCTCGTTTCTCTCACCACTCGAGTTTTTCCTCCGCAAACTGACTGGGTACAAAGAGTGCCATACAAAATATATACAAGCTCAGTTTTGTTTTGCGGAAAAGAGAAAAAGGGCAACTACGGAGCATATAATTTATAGGCATGCGTGTGTGTCTGTGTAAAACTTTTATTTTGGGATAAGGTCCCGCGGCCCAGAAAACTTGAGAAACTTTCAGAGGAAAACGCCACATGCAGCGTTTTGTGTCAGATGAGATAATGCGCGCGGCAGGCAGCAAGAGGGGCTGTTGATTCTCTTCTAGAGCGTTTCACACTTCTTTACCCCAAAAGAAGCTCCAGAAACAGCCATTCGACCGGCTTTTTATCAGCCATGAACATTTTTTACTGCGTTTCCACTCGAAAATGTGGTTTTAAGTGCGGCAAGTGTCCTGGGAGAGACTCCAAGATTAGAATCTGACTGTGTGATTTGTGAAATTGGGGAGCAATTACCTTATCAACTTGAAGCTTTACACTTCTTTGAGTTTTATGCTCGGCCAGTTTGAAATCGGTTAACTGCCTATTGGATTTGGAATTATTAATATTTTTAGGCTTTATTTAAATTTTCAATGCCAGAATAAATATTTTTTAATATTTTAAAATGAAATAATGTTTTGGAAAGGTATTTAATATTTTTGTATCAAAACTTCGCTCAATATTGAGCTTTATAGTTTAATATTTTTGGTAAAATTTCCAGCGTAGGTTGCAGGAGATTAGCTATTGGAGACTAAATTACAAACTTTAGCCTTCCTTCTCCATTACATCTCAATCTTTTCTTATTTCGTCCGTTATCCTCTTCATTTCTCCTCTACAGAATAAAAAAATGAAAAAGTCGAGCAGGTGTTTTTGCATATTTATCCACAAGTTTCGAAATCAATTTTCCGCCCGCACTAATTTTGCAACAAAACACGCCATATCTCGTCTGCTCTCTGTGGCAAAAAGTTTTGCCTCTCTCTCTTATTTTCCCCAACGAACAAAATTTCAAGTGGAACTTTGCGCAGGCATTAATATTTAATTAGATTTGCATAGCTTTTTCATCCCGCCTCTGTGATGAGCCTTTTAAATTTGCTCTCATGCATGCTCGATCCATTATGAAGCGGCGCGCAAAACAAACAATCCATCTCGCACGTCTCTAGTGAATTTGCCACCACTGAATATTAACTAGCAATCGTGTTTGCAATCATACAACATATATACCGGTCGTTTTAATTTGTCGTTTGCAATTTACCTAATGCAGCTTTAATTAGCGGAAACATTGGAAACACTCGCCAGCTGATGAAGCTATTTTTTATAATACCAGCCCCGTAGTTAATTTTAAAAGCGTTCTCATCGTACACGATCGAAAAACAATTGATTTAATTATATGCTATGCCATTCGAAAGCAAATAAAAAAGGCTCAGTTTGCGCTCGCAATTACTTTCATTAAGGAGGGGATTGGCTGACAAATTTTCCTCTAATGTTTTAATCAAGGGTTTAATTAATGGCAAAGTATCCTCCCCTTTTAATCAGTATCAATATTGGCTCAATGTTAAATGTGTCGAATGTATTTTTTATGCTTTCAGTTGACGCAATATTATTAAAAAAGAAGTTGCTAAATTCTGGTTGAAGACTCTCATCTAAACAATTAGCGTCGTCAGATATTCAAAGAGTATTACAATTTTAAAATAAACATAATCATATAATCGTAGTTTATGAAAATATTTTATTTTGAAATTAAAAAAATATAAATTTTATTTAAAAGTTAATTGACTTTGTTAATTTTTAATTGACTTTTATGTTAACTTTTATTATGTATTCTAGTATAAAGTTTTAATGTACATAACTGAATATCGCCTTTCACACAATTTTACCAAATGTCAACCGTAAATGTCAAAATTATAATTAATGAGAAACCGAAAGTGGAAATATCTTCACACATTACATGTTCGCATTCCTCAATGCATCTCACAGACACAGTAATCTGGATTATAATTTTCACTCGCTCTGATTTCGGTTGAGGTGTTTTTGTCTCAACAGTCCCAGATGAAAGGTTAACGCGCGTAGGCGTCGTCAATTTCTCGAATGCGTAACTCTACAAACGAGAGAGACTGAAATATATATCCCACTTTGCAGCTTTTTGAGCAAAGGAAGAAGTAATGTAATTAGAGATAACAATTATTATTCTCCGTGCTTTCGTCCTGTGTTTTGTGCTCCTCGAGACTCTATACGACTTTAATGTATGGAAATGAATGTGCGCGCAAAAGTGCTCAGAGACTTGGGGTCGTGATTTCGCAACCTTAATTGGGATTGTGATGCATTGCGACAGTGAGAGACAAAAGCTTTGATCAATAACAACTCCTTAGGCCTCTGGTTCAGAGGTCAAGAGGGAAGGAAGCATGAATATTTAATTCATTGTTAAAATTTGTCAA
The DNA here is from genome assembly GCF_031216515.1 of Neocloeon triangulifer. Classification (NCBI taxonomy): domain Eukaryota; kingdom Metazoa; phylum Arthropoda; class Insecta; order Ephemeroptera; family Baetidae; genus Neocloeon; species Neocloeon triangulifer. Next base: position 3,113,576 of record NW_026775554.1, on the reverse strand, counting down.
TAGAATCAGAAATCTTACCTTCAAAGTTGTTGTATATAACAAAAATTTGTTAAAAAGAATTAATTTAAATTTTTAAATAGTCAGCAACAGTTCTGGTTAATTTTTACCTGTATTTTGTCCTCCCCAAAAAGGCCCAAAATTATTTATGAGCCAGACCATGGCCTTTGTATGTGTGTCGGAAATTTTCTGCCAGAGATAAAAATGGCTGCAAAGTGTTTCAGGATAAAAAGATGACTGCATTAACCTTTGGACTATTCGTGGGAGTTTATTAAAAAAATAATAAAGGCCCTCTACTCCCTCGATACACTAAGCAGTTATAAATTCGTGTGAAATAATCTGTGGCCGTCACACCGCAGGAGAAATTGAAATAATACATCAGCTCAGCGCGTCGGCCTGCTGGCTGCGATTCAACATTTGGGAAAATGAGCCGGCAGGAAGTTATAACTCATATCGCAGCAGTGTTCGTTCGGTCACGGCCAAAAACAGCCCCAAAAAGCAGAGCACCACTCTGCATGATTGATGCACCGCGCGCGGGAGGTTCTCAAGAGCTTCTCAAGAGGCCCTGAAAGCAAATAAATGCACCTTACAGACCACGGCACTCGCCTAAATTAGCCCCGGCGCTTGTCATGCAAACAAGCCTTTTTATTGGCGACTCCGTAATCTTCAGAATGCTGCCACTTTTACGGCGGTTTTCGTGCTTGTCGGCGTAAATTACCCCTGCACTGCTGCGAACACAACAAACTCACTTGTGCACGCCGGTTGAGCTTTTAAGAACGGACGGTGCTTGTGCGTCAGAGTTATTAAAAGGGCTGCTGCCACTGAGAGTGCTAGAAATTTCACTTGCTGCTGCAGGCAGCCCTCGCTCGGCTAATGCAGTGTGGTAAAATGCAAAGAAGCCTTCAACTTTATGTGCAGCACTTTCACTTAAAATTATAGGTGCTCTTTTTAAAAGGTATTTCATGGTGTCAGGTTTTCCTTGGAGTTTTAGACAGACCAAGTGCCAGAAAACGTTCACTTTAATTTAATAATTAATAAATTGTTACTGGGTTTTAAATTTAAAACTTACTTAACAAGATGCTATCCTAATCAGTAATAAAAGCTTGTGCTGCTTTCAATGCTGAATACATCAAAACAAAACAAAAAAAGGTCTGGCTCTGGAGGTTTGCAGAAGAGCCAATTTTCGTATAGCCACTGCAGTGCATTTATTTACATCTTTCCTGCTGTGCGCCACCTAATTAAAGTAAACCAGAAACATCTGTATAAATCATCATACAAAATTTCGCGCAAGTGGAATACATTCATTACTTTAGAATACTTAAATACAAGAAATTATGCATTTGCAACAGCACAAAATGCAAATTTCTGCTCGAATTTTGTCCTATTATCTGAAATTATAAAAATCAAATGCAGAGTTACTTTGATAATTGAAATGGGTTTATCCGTTTCTAACAAGGACCAGACACTTCTAATCCAAAGTTGGAAGTGCTCACTTAAAATTAAGCCTTTCGTTGTTACGTAGATTAAGCGGCGACGGTCAGTAAGGCCGGGATAATTAAAAAGGTAAAGCTCGAAACCGTAGCAACCCCGAGACTTTTGGCGAAGCCGCAGCCTGGAAACCCAACTTGCTGCTGAAAGAGAAACGTGTGCTGGAAATCAAAATGCACAAGCCGTCGTCCGCTGAGGAAAATTCATTACGCCTAGGAAGAGGCAAATTTTTGACAGGACCTTTCGCTTCTTTTGCCGTTACACTTGCCCACCATCTTTGTAATTTTCTACGTGGAGCGCCGTGCTTGAAAACTTTCTGACGAGCCCTGAATTCGCAAATCCCCAAGCAAACTTTTCCTCTTCTCCGCTGACCCATTGGAAGAAATGCGGACAAAATCTGGAAACAAACAAAACTTTTAATAAATTCGCCCTGCAAAAGTTGTGGCAAAAAGGCCGAGCAGAAATGAGTCTGTTTGTCAGGAAGGAAGTTGTACGTTTGTCTGGGAAGAAGCTAACGAATGAAAATAATGTGTTGTTTTGTCCCTCGTACGTCGTCGTCACTTCGTATCTGATGGGCACAAAATGTGTCTGCTCCGATTTTTCCGTGTCAAAGAACTCTCGCACGTCTCAAAAAATGATTTTCAAGGTGCGAATATTGCTCGTGTTAAACCAGAACAGGAAAACAAGGTTGATCGATATAAATAATATTCAGTCTTTTCAGGAAATGGTAATACTGCTGTCAAACATTTAATAACATACCGTGTTTTTGCGTGAGCTGGGACAAAACGGGAAAGATGAAGATAAGGTCATGTGTTTCGGATTTTTCTCCTTAAAGGGGATGGCGTACTCAAGCTGTCAAGAGCAGCAAGGAATGAGTGTGACCTCTGGGTCGGAGCACAATTGAACAAAGAATGGGGCTAGAAATCGTTAGCCTTTATTTGGAAGTATTTGTTATTGCTCTTATTTTATTATAGATTAATTTCAAAATATTTAATTTTATAACGTGACCTGAACATGACTTAAAGTGCATTTTTTTTATAATTTTAATATTTAATATAAATTTTTATTTTTTTCTCCATTTTTATTTGATTATTCTGACTTTAATTATATTCTGTTACTTACAGCAAACAAAATTTTTCTTATAAAGTTATTATTATTATTTTAATATAATTTATTATCCACATAGTAATATAATCATATAATTTTACATTTTATAAGAAAACTCGTTTTTCAGACTCCAGTTTCCTAATGGATTGCATCAAAATAATATTATTTGATGCAAATGAAAGAATGTTATATTGTTAGTGATTGTATAACACACACAAAAAACACAGTCTGAAAATTAGCTCCGGGATGTCTTCCTTTGAGAACGCTCAACATTTGAATGCGCGTGTCGTACGCACGTACCCTGTTTGCTTTGTGAGCGTGTTTTGGTGCTTGTGCACGACGAGAGTAGCAAACCCAATTTGCTTATCGGAGCAGGAAATTGAAAATCATACACCGGCCGAAATCCAACACCCTGGGAAACGCGCGAGCCAAAATCAAACGGGCAAGGCTGAAAATCGTTTTTGCGGTGACCGCACGACGCATCCCGATTAATGTCCGTTTCCGTTTCTGCCCTCGGACGCACGTTGTCGGTGCCAACTTCCGGCCGCTTCACCTGCCGAGCAAACACCCATTCATTATTGCATGCTCGGCGATGTCGTAGATAATTATTATGCTTTTTTTATATTGATCTCTGACACGAGCTGAAGTTCACCGACATCAATTTCTTTTTGTATTCGTCCCTCGTCATTACACAGGCGACCGAGAGTGTTTAGAAAAGTCTGCAGCCGCGCGCGTTCCACTTGGCAGGCAGCGGATCGGATTGAACTTTTTAAAGTGGTTGGTTTTCCAGGTCAAATGATTATATGGATATGCGCGCTGCTTTTCTCACAGGGATATAGACACTCTAGGTCTGATTTCCCAGCAGTGCTGCTGGTGGATGTTCTATTTGTTTATTGTTTCTCCGTTTGGGAGTTGCATATTGTTTTATTTGAACAGAATTACTTATCTAGATTTTTTATGGTATCGTTTTTATGAAAAATAAAAAATAAAGAATCTATATATCATTATTTTTGCAATTAAACTAACAAACTTCTATCAAGAATCTGTCATTTTCCAGTATAACTAAACTGCTGCAAACAATTTTTCTACTAATTTTGTAGTAGAAGTTCACGATCGAGGGTTGATTCATGGTGATTTGAATTTAAATTCGGCTTTTCCTCGATTGGTTTTTGTGAATTTTTCTGAAACAATAAAAACTCACAAAAACCCATCGAGGAAAAGCCGAATTTAAATTCAAATCACCAATTTTTCTACTAATTGTAAAATAATACTTTGCATTGGCCATGGACGCATTTTGAACGAGTTAGCCAAGTCAATTAACCAGCCAGCTTTACAATAAATTGATTTGATTGAATATATAGGTCAATCTAATCAATTCTACAATTAATTTATTCCCATATCGAAATTGATTTTTGCAATCATTTTACCTCTGTATTTTATTCAATTCCTTCTGAAAAATACAGTTAATCAGCTTAACTGACTTTTATTCTTTATTTTTTAGTCCAGATACTATGTATCAGTTTGCATTTTAAATCCCCCGTTTCGATTTAATAGCATTGAAAGCATCAAAGCTTTCAACAATTTGTGGCTTCCCTGGCCGGATTTCCTTGTGCACGCAGTTTAGCTGTCTGTGGGAGCAGCGGATTGTTTCAGCAAACAATTTTGCTTTTGCCGGCTTAACAATATATACTGAAATTATAATGAAAGAGCAGCGTTCGCTGGAAAATGAAAAGACGCCGGCAGCCGTCGACAAGAGTGCGCCGCTAAAAGCGAATAATCGTAGCTCTCAGGGCTCCTGTTTGTTTGTCAAAGAGAGAGAAAATTCGTTGGCAAGTTCAAGCAGAGACCGTTGGTGAGACAAAGGCATTAATAATTTGAACCCTCCACCACCCATAAAACTCAATTTTTCCTCTTCCATGAAAAGCGAGTTTTTATTTTTGTGTACAAGGCAAAATTTTTTTCCCCTTCTTTGTCAATAAATTTAAAAAAAAAATACTTTGTTTCAATGGTGGTTTTTCTGTGAAAAATCACGTCTGACACTTTGGAGATTTTTTTTATTTCACGTTGAAGAAAAAACAATTAAATTTTTACCAATTTTTACATAATTTTCTATTGTTACGCTTGTGCTGTGAAAACATAATTTTCCTGCAAATTTATTCATTAAAGGAAAAAGCGCAGCCGCACTTGCGCACCGGCCTGTAGTTCTTCTCAAATGTTCTCTTTGAACTTGTGTTTGAGGCTTTTTTAATTAAAAATAGGTGAGATACTCAAAGCGCACTCTCAAAGGATCTTTTTTGTTTATTAACTCCTGTGTGGGCACTGGCATGAATATCAATGATGGCCAAAAAAAAAATACCAAGGACTGAAAATGCAAAAGATTTTTCCTTAAAATCAATTTTGAATACCAGAGTTTTCATTTCTGTGTTTTGCGTTCTGATAAAAAGAAAACCGGTGAACATTCCTTTTTTTTACTTCATTGTAAATATTTATTCGGCTTTAATCATTTTATTCGGAAGTCGACCAAAAATTTATTTAATTTACCCGCAAAGGAATAACAACTTTCAAACCATAAATTGTTCCAAGAAAACTGTGACGAACCCAAAGAATGTTCATCGCGGGCTTAATTTTTTAAGAACACGCGCTCTTCTTATTTCACAAAATAATAGTAATCAACCCAATTATTTCGCCTCCACAAGCTGAATTAATTCTCACTGAATTCCGAGAAAACACTTAATTGTTTGAATTTCTGCCTCGAGGGATTCGCCAGAGTTGTCATCTTCGCCGCACTCTCGGGCGATGAAATGATCATCCCGAGAAATTCTCTTGTGCGCACATAATAATAATAATAATAACGAGATATGCCCCTGAAACGCCCGCCGGTGTCGAAATTATGAGGGGCTCGGCGGTGTCTGTTGTGAGAGGTGCTGATTTTAGGTTGGGCTCTTTTGAATGGGCTCGCTTTATTAATTATACACCTGCTCTCTCCGTGAATATATTGTGCGGCTTGCCGGCAATAAAACACATTCCCTTGTGATACAATTATCGCGTGTGTTGTTCATCATTTTCACAAACTATGGCAAAAACACACACGGGTGGGTTTCCAATCAAAACATCCATTGAATTTTACATAATGTGTGTTAGCAGAACCAGAATCACTAAAGAGCGCACTTTAATAATTTTGGTTGTATTGTTAACAACAGACTTGCTTGCTTATTTTATTTGGAAAATATCAGGTAAATAAATCATTATGACGCAAATTTTAAGCAATTTAAAATAAAAAATATTTTATTAAAAGTTGTGTATTAATGATACTATTTTTATTTTATAATTTTTTATAATAAATTATAAAACTATAATTAAATTATTTGATGTTCTATTATAAATAAATTTTTTTGCAGACTAATAAATTCTTGTCTTATTATATTTAATTCAAATCATTTTTCTCTCTCAAAACAAGTTTACATAATTCAATTTTGTATATATATTTTAGCATCTAATGAAAATCTTTACGAAGATGAATTGCTCAAAAGCTCATGAACAAGGAGCTGTTTGGTTTATTCTTTTCTATTATAATAAGTCCCAGGTTTAATATTTAATTACCAAAGTGTAAGCAGACATTTTCTGATTAAGTGATTAGGCATTTAATTGAATTTATTTATTTGTACTTACAGACTTTTAGAGTTTTATGCCTATTTTGTATTTTTAATCAAATAAGTGAATAAGTCTGCTTTTATAAGTGCAAATATGTAAAACAGGACACCCTTTTTTTAATGAGTTGTTCAGGAAGTTATAAATATTTTTTTTACTCGGCTTCGAGCGGTCGGGAATAATTACAAGCGCTACTGACAAGGCGCTCTCAATCCTGCTTGTTAACCAATCATTATTTTTTATTTACACGAACCTTCAGATCAACACATCATTATTATGAAAATCACAATTTGCATTCGGGACGTCTCGTTAAGCAGCGCCCACTGCCATTAAATCAAGACATCGGAATGAAGTCGTAAATCCATAGGCTCGCCCAGCAGTGTCGACTTTTTTTCTCTCTCTCTCAATTCTATTTCTTGTTCGGAATCACGCAATAGAATTTGATTACTTCCCTTGTGCCACTCGAAATTACGCCCTGCTTTTTTATTGGCGTGTGGTATGCACGCAGTAATGGCCCCAAATCTCTTTTTTTCGTGGTCAAAATTGTTTCTTCTACTCGCAGAGAAAGAGAGGATAAGCGAATCAAACTTCTATTTCCGCACACCATAAATTTCTCCAGCGGCTAGATTATTTTTTGGCCCCGTTTTTCCTTTTTTTCCGCTGTAAAAATCCAATCTTTTATCTTATTATAATTTCTGTTTTTAGAAATATATATAGGGCTGAAAAATGAAAGCGAATGGTAATTAATTCTTGAGGAAGTTGGGAACAATCAAAGTTTCTTGGCAACATGCATTTCATATTTTCTTTCATTTTCTTTTCTTTTTTTTCTTTAATAATATAGAAAATAATTTCATTAATTGCACCAGATGGAAGAACATACTCATGATGAATAATTGTAAAATTATTATAACAATTATTTGTGCAACTTCTTTATAAATTTAACTGGCTTCAACTTTAATATTAAAATTTAAGAAATATGTCTTAATAAATTAAAATTATAAATATGTTATAATAAACAATTATCTAAGCAAATCAATTTAAAAAAAAAATACTTTTAAATACAGATAAAATTAATTTATCTTATGAAAAAATTGTGATAACGTTTAAAAAAATAGGTATATATGTCTAATATAATAGCAGAAGCACTTTTTTATACATTTGAAACCGGATTTATGTTTCCATTTTGTAATTGAATAGTCTTTCAAAGCAACTCTGAATAAGAGGATCCAAATTTTTCAAAATCGATTGTGAACAGAATGCTTTGATATAGAATATGTTATATCGGAAAATCCCTTCAATTTGCAGCAGGCGGGATTGTATATTGAAAATCTCTTGGCCGATGTCCTCATAAAGGAGTAAAGCCCCATTCGTTTGTATCACTATAAAGGAGACAAATCCCTTTGTAAATTGAAATTGTTTTCATGAAAACCCCACGAAAAGAGCCAGCGGGAGAACAAGCAGCTCGTCGACAAAAGGGCCGTTTTGTCCGCGAAATTGATACAAATGACATGCTAAAATATTCAATTTGCACGCGTCTCCTGCCTGTCTCGTCCGTTTAGCGCAATACCCACCAATTTCCATGATGCGAATATAAAAATGTTGCAGAATGAAATATTAGTTTATGACGCCAGTCGCGCGCTCGCGTTCACAATTTCCCCGCGCGCGTCATGAATAAAAGATGGGAATAATTATTTTCTTGGGAAATCTAGAACGTTATTTTCCTCTCTTTTTCGGAAAGCACTAAATTTGTGCCTCGGATGGTTGGTTTATTTATACACGCGTCGGTCATTCCAGCAGAGTGGAAAGTGGTGATAACCGCGTGCAGTGCGCGGGGTGAGAGTGCGAATTTTATAATTTTAAATTTAATGTGGTGAGAGAATTTCACGCGAGAGCAAACCGTGCTGTGGAAATGTTTAGACAGCTCATCTACTATCGCTCAGCTGAAAAAAAATCCTGTCAAACGAAAAAGCACGTCGGCTGCTTCATCAGCACAGAGAGCGTCACTCGCTCCAATTTTTCCCGAGTTTTTTTTTCATTCCTCTCGCGGCTCGGCAATTCGCTAGAAAACGCTCTTTTCGTGCAATCTAAATATTAAAATAATGTATAAACAGCCAAGTGGATTTAAATTTGAAATGTAATGAGCCCGGATATTTTCTCTCCTTTCCAGGGATAAAGTTCTCTGACGGCTTCTCATAAGGAAACAGACTTCCAAAAAATAGCAAGCTCAATTTAGAATTTACATTTTTTGTAATAAAATACTATCCCTTAAAAACGATGTTGAATATTTGATCCGAAAAATATAATAATTTATCCTCCCTTTTGAATTTATTACGACTTCAATATTGCTGCTTTTGATATTTTTTACTTGCGATTTCAAAGCCATTTTCATTAAAAACATAGACTCATCGGAGGCACTCATAGGTTATTTTGACGTCAAACAACGCCTTTCATTATTTGTGAGGGCTGCACAAAGTCAAAAGCCGTGCGTTTTAATAACCGATCCCACCCTGCGCGCATCAATGGATGAAACAGAAAGAGACGGCCCAGATTAATCAAATATTCACAGAGCTAGAGTTCATCCAATCATCGATGAAGAACAGGCAGGTTGCGAGTATTGAACGTGCAAACTGAGTGCTGAGGGCTTTTCAAAATCAACACCTTTCCTGAAGTGTTACGGAATCGCTTGAAGTCTCCGCTTGCATTTATGGAATTAATTGATACAAAACCAGATTTGAATTCTATCCTTCTTCAAATTCAATTGAAATTAGTCCTCTGCATTTAAACAATCAATTTTGATTTCTGATCTGTAAAAAAACGGCAACAATTGAAAATTAAAGCACTGTAACTTAAAAAAAGCAAATTTTTGCAAAGAAACTGTAATATAAATGATGTTTAAATTGATTCCAACGATGCAGTATGATTTTGTGGTCTTATAAATCGTTTGAAATAAATATCTTCCTATTGAAAGGAATAAAATTGAAAAATGTAGCAATAAAGCATTGTGACAATAGTAGATAAAATTCTGCTATTTTGTTATTTTATTTTGCATATAAAAATTATCGACTTTTAAAATTAGCAGAGGTCTGGATGTTATCCACGAAATTTTTATCCTAAAAAAAAATTGGTTAAAAAGTAGTAATTCATCCTGCTCCGTTCAGACGGCGAGACGAGCGACAATGGTCCTTGTATTTGAAACGAGCGTCAATTGTGTGTCGTTGGATACTTATCGCAACGATCGTAATCGAAATGCCCGCAGTCGGTGGCAACTCTCGGAGACAATGTCGGCAGACCGCGCTGATGAGGTTGTTTTGTCTTCACCCCCGCATGGCGAAACACGTATTGTGTACAAAATACACACCACGGTCAATGCACTCTGGCTGCGGTGTCGATTCGGCGGGCGCGAGATTGGCACGCCGATGATGCATCACGTGCTCACGCGTGCGGCTGCCTCATCTGCATTAATGTACGTGGTGCACATCGCCGGCAGTCCATTGTGTGGCTATCGCCCTGTCCGGTTCGGGCGGACGCATCCATCTCTGGAAGAGAGAGCGAAAATAAAACACATTCAAGTATTCCAGAGGCGATAAAATGGGAAGTGCGTGCGTGCGAGAGAGACAAAGAAAGATGAGAACATTCCTTTAAAGGTTTCGTTATTTCCGTTATGAATTTTGCCGTTTGGCTTATAAACAATTGACATGTGGTTAACTAAATAATTTCAATTTTATTCAAAAAAATTTCTTACAATAGGTTTTTGAGTAATAATATATTTATTGATATCAAAACTTTTTTCCATTTGTACCTTTAGTTATAAGAAAAAAGTATTTTTATAAATCAAATTAATTTTTTTTTTAAATATTAAATTAAGAAGTTGAGTATACATTTAAAATTTAATTTAAAAAAATTAATCAAGAAGTACTTTTTTTAATTTGAAAAAATTATTTAAAAAAAATCAGTTTTATTAATGAAAAATTTAAAAAAAAATTAATAAGCTGCTTTACTTTTGTTTATTTTTAAATAACTTTTCTGCTTTCAAAATATTTTATTTGCAATTTATTTTTAATTTTGCATAAAAACATTACACGGTGTTAGGATAAAATATTTAACTTCAAATTAGTTGTATGAAATATTTAAAGTTTTCATTTTGAAAAATAATAGAGGCTTCTATGAACTGGCCGCAGCTGCAGAAAATAAATTCATACTTTTTTACGATCTTCTCGCTTCGCCAATTAAATGAGATACAGACTGTCCTATGAAATTTTCATTTTTACTTTTTAAGTCACAGCCATCTTCTTGGTACAATTTCTCTTGAATGAAATTCATCCACCCAAACCGCAGCAGGCGGCGCACATAAACTTTTTACGTCCCGCAACAAAAAGAGGACAATTTGGCAAGAGAGTCATGAGTCCTTTCTCGCTCTCGGACTGATTCACTCTCACTGCAAGGGGAGAACAAACTATACTGGCCAGACGAGAAACACAAAAGAGCCTTTTCAAGCCACAGAGAAAATGATCTCAATAAATTTTATTAATATTTATTATCAAAGCGAGAGTCAAATTAAGGATGCCGAAGGACGATTATTTCATTCTGACATCATTGAGCTCTCGCACGGCTGATTTATACATTTAACAAGGAGTTAATATTGCTCATGTCTGCGGTGCTCTGATATTGAACACGGCCGGACGGACAGATTCAGTTACGGTGCAGATGCAACGAGATGTAATTACGCCTCCACCGCTGCAAATAAACATGTCAAATATAACCGTCTGATGGGGTTGCATATATGTGGGCGAGGGGGTTCGTCCGTAATGCATCCAACCCATGACCACACTCGGACCGCAAACGCGATCAAGCTTCAAATTTTCAAAATTAAACTGGGCAGTTGCTGTGGTTTTGGTTAAATGCTCAATCAACAAGCCATCGGGTGTGCGAGAGGGAGAAGCGGATGATTGTACGGCATTGCGACAAATTGTCTGCATGTGCCGGAGTCGGCTGTCAATTTTTGGCAAAGTCCGAGTAATATTTCATTTGGCAAATATAGTGTTGAAATTTATCGTTTGGGAGAAAAGTGGTAGCGAGTTGCACGTATTGTTGCGAGGTTAAAATTTTCCAGAGTTCAAGTTGAAAATGAGCTATTGGGATTTGTTTATTTTTATTTATTTATTTTGCTAAACCAATTTCTGCATTGTCAAATTATTAATTTCAATCAGATTAGGAAATATGTTTGTTCTTGGGTGAATGAAGTAAATTACAAAAATTAATAATCCTTCAAAATAAAATAAGCTAAATTTATGAGTTATAAATGAAAGTGATGGTTTTGTGATAATTAATGCACATGAGTAGAGGAACTAGAGGATATCTGAATTATTTTGTTAAATATCTAAAGATTAATAAATCCATGCAAATTTTTAAATTAGATTTAAAACATATTGCTTATTTATAAATCATACCTCTCATCAATTAAATTGTTTGTTGGTTTGTGAAAATTCTATAATAATTTATATTAGAATAAAAAGAATATTATTTTAAAAATAAGATTTAAAGATAATAAAATATAATATTATTTTAAATAGTAAATTATTTGGATAATATTAATATTTTAAATATTAATCGTTTAAAAAGTTAAAAAAATAAAAAAGTTCAACTTACTCTAGCATTGTAGTTTTAGTAGTATTTTAGAATTTCACCTTTTTTTATTTCACTTTTTTTCTAAATATAATTTAATTTCCTCAACAGATATATTTTGAAATTCCCATTTTAAATGTATCGAAAAATAGGGTTGATCAAAGAATTCGAGCAGTGGTTTATTGAAAAATGAAAACCTGCCCTCAAAGGAAAGTCGGGTTCATCTCATTTCGCAAAAAAAGATTCATTTCATTCAGCTGTGCACTTTATTGCCATATCTGTTTGTGGTTGTCTTATGTAAATGTCAGCAGGGCAGAAAAGTGCCCTTGGGCGACGAGAGAGAACTCTTTTGATCTATGGATGCCATTCCGATGTCAAGTGCAGCGGGACATTATGCACTTTTAATGCAGCCGCCCCCTTTTCATTTCCGTAATTACACACCTGCCAAGCGGGACGCGAGCTGCAAAATTAATCAAAAGGGCCGGTGGCGAATAGGTGCGGCCGCTCTGTGGATTGCTTTCGGCGATGCAGGAAAAAGGGCAGGCGGTACGTGTCACAAACATGCTCTACTAAATTTGCGGTGCCTGGCAATTATTTCCTTGCCATTTTTCATGCATACCTTGCGTGCAAACAGGACAAAGGCAAAAAAAAGGGGTTGGTTGTTAATTTGGTCTCCCGGTGCGATTTCTCAGAAAAAAAAATCACGTTCGTTAGTTTTAATTTCTGTTTTTTGCAGTAAAATCTCTGCAACCTGATTTTTTCTACAAAAATAAAATAAAATGAATCAATTTCCTATAAAATATTCCATCCAAGAATAAAACAAAATACTGCATTATTTCCTTGGAATAAAAACACACGACATTTCGTGATCCGCCGCCACTCTAGTCACGGAGCGTAAAAATTATGCACCACAGAATTCGTCCAACAATGGGTAATAATAATTCACGTGCACGACCATCCAAGCCCTCGATCGGCCACACACAAAAATAATTCACATGAAAATCACCCTCTTCGTGATCACAAATCATTATGGGCGCAAAATTGCATATTGGAATCGAGAACCTTCCCCTTAAAAAGCAGGAAAAATAACAAGTCGTCCTGATTTTTAAGCTAAAATTTCTTCTTTCTTTCGAGTGCAGACCGCTAATGATTGTCGTGAAAATAAAAATGTCGGGGGTAGTGCCTGGCACTGTGCAGAACGACGGATTGAGAGAGGGTGCAATAAAAACGCGCGACGTTGTTTTCTGTTCCAGGCTCCGTCTTGATGCACCCCCGAGGGAGGATCTCATCGCGACAAGAGCTGCTGCCGCTGGCGTGAATCGTCCCTCCAACTGCGATTAATCACCCCCGTAAAAGGTAAGTTTCGCACTTCGCCGCCTCACTTTTTCCTAACGATTGCGCCATGTCGGCGCGAATTAAACTCTGGACTGCAAGCGAAGTGTGAAAAATTCATCTTGTTAGTAGGAAAAGCAAAACTCGGATAAATTTTTTGCAATTAAATTCACGTTGATGAATTTCGCTCGACGTTTCCTTGATGGGGTGTGTGAAGCGTTTATTACGTTATTCAAAATAAATATTAGAGAGCAATAGTAGGTTTTAAATCCACAAAATTATCTTTCTCATCGTCTTCATGCAAGGGAATGTGCCAAATTTCAACCAATCATTATAAACTCAAAATCCGCAGAAATTGATACTGATTGCGTAGATTTTAATGGAAAAGTTTATTACTTTATCACACAATTTTTTTTCTGGAACTGTAGAAATTTCCAAAAGCAATAATTTTATATATTTTCTTCAATTTTTTTACATAAATTAAACAATTTCACAAAGAAATTTTATAACCTACAAAAAGGCTTTAAACCATAAAAGATTTATGAATCTTTTCGTAGAGTAAATTAAATGTTTAGTTGGAAAATGATCTAAAGAAAATTTGATTAACTGAGAGTGAAAAATCATTTCCAAATCGGTAGTTCAAGTGATTTTGCCGGTTTTAAATTGAATTATGCGTCAATTGAACGGTCGGTGTAGAGAGTTGGTTGAATGGCGCTTCGGAGTGGTCTCACCACCGTTTCAAAACGTCAGTAATAAATCATTGGTTTAGTCGCGGCCAATTTGCGCGAATTCCACAAAAGCTTCGACGCGATTTTCAGTTAGTTTTGCGCAACATGCAAGGGGCTGGTTGCGGCGGATAATTCACTAAGCCATTCTGTGTTAGTCAGCAAGTAAATCAAATTACATGCCTTGTTTCGCTGCAGATGAATGCACATGCATGTCTCTCTCTCCCGCTCTCGCTTGAGGTGAAATTAATGGATCCCGCGCGGAGGAAACACCACCGCAAGTCGCGTCTCGAGACCCAGAGCTGTCTTGTGCCGAGTTTTTTCCACTGGAATCGGGTGATCTACGATATATGCAGCTTATTTGGAGCGGAATAACAGGAAATCTGAGGCAATATGGGGCATTGGGTGGGTTTATTTGTGCGACTGAGACGTTAAAAGTAGATCTGTGATGTATAAAAATTCAAATAATCATTCAACGTTATGATATTTCAATTCATTTTAAAAGCTGTTATATTCGTTTTAGAAAAATGAGCATATATTGTTGCTAAGAAAAATTATGTTTTGCATGTTAAATTATTCATTTTATTAACTGAATAATTAAATTTTTAATGTTTTTTTCATTAAGAGACTTTTTCGTCTTAACATTCAGATATTAATTAAGTTAAAATCGCATATGTTCGGAAATTATGAAATTAAATTCAGATTTGCTTGCTGATAGTATTTTCAAAAGTTAAATATATTTTAAAATATTTTTAAAATATACTTTTGCTAATGTAATAGGTACATATTAATAAAATTTTACCTCTTCCCTGCCTGCATTGCGTTGAATGCAAATAACTTTGATTTCATTCTTTTCTAATTTATTTTATTTTCTAAATATTCATGTTTCACACCCAATTTTCTTTATTATTTATAATCAGCACTTTATATAATTACATAATATTAAAAAAAATCCAACACAATGTATGAGCAAGTAATTAATTTGAGTGCTTTTGAGTCATCAGCTTTTAATCCCTCGTTTTACTAATCGTTACAAGGTATTATGCAAAATTGAGCTCCACCCAATATAAAAAGTCAAAGTTCAAAAGTTCATATTATGAGTTTCGCGTCCCTCCCTGCAAAGGTTATCAATAAAAATTTGCTACTCGACCAGCATGCTTGCTGACAAATAAAAAACGAGATCCAATAAAAAAATTTGCCCCATGGGGAGCAGCGAAAAAGGCCGGCTCTTGATATTATTGTTTGGCGCACTTCAAAGAACAGCGAAAGTCAATTAAAAATATTTGCTCCGGCCGCAAACGACAAAAAGTGAAAAATTCGCCCAACCTTTGCGGAATTGAATTACGCTCGGAGGTGGCTCGCTTTTTTTAACCCTTTTTCAGCGTGCGCCGCCAGAATAATTATATTCGGTGCTGCAGCTTCTCCGTACCCGAGAAGCAAACAAGCAGAGGCGCTTGACATTTTCTTTTACACCGACTGCAAAGTGGAGGTTTTTATTGCTCACCAGCGTTGGGCAAAAAATTTGGAGCTCTTTATAATGTTCCTGCGAGGTACGAACAAATGTGAACAACGCTCGCAGCGACCACGTTTGCGTCAAGCTCGGTTTTCGCGGCTCGGCTTGGGTGGAAAATTTCAGATAATACCTCATTTTGGGCCGCAATTCTTGTAAGAGAAGCGCAGGGCAATTCAAAATTAGCTTTATTCACTTTAGAAGGAATTTGTAAATATTTAAATAAAATAAAATAAAATATATAAATAATTTGATTGTTTTATAATTTCTTTACTTATTTAATTTTTATTTATTTCAAAATTTTTTTTTATTTTTTTTCTTATTTTATTTATTTATATACTAATTCTTTTATATTTTATAGTTTTATTTACTTACCTATTTATATAATATATCTGGTTATTTAATTTTTTTTTTCATTTTCCATTCAGAAACGTTGAAAAACCGACAGTGAAGTTTGTTAAATTATTTCATTAGTTAGCACTCATTAAAGTGACATTTTCGTGTCAAGATTTTCAATTATCCTAAATTACTAAGCATACTTTAAAAGATAACGCTTATTTTTGCAAATCTAATAGCCCCAGATCTTGTTAAGCATTGTTAAAAGGATCTCCCTCGTTATTTTCAAGTCCTCGCAACAACCAGCAGCTTGTTATCGCTAATAATGCACAGAGTTGCGCGACAGCCGAGATTATTTCATCCGACGCGCGGGTGAAAAATATTTATACCCAAGCTCCACCCTAGGCAGCTTTATAGCCGACCGAGTCCACTATTAATAAAATATATTGTGGCGAGCCAGACTGGCAAATTTTCGCCTTTACGATCTCAAATCCCTGGATGCGTTTGCCGACCGAAAACTTTAATTTCGGTTCGCGTTCTCTCTATTCAGCGGCGGCGGCGGCGGACCCACGTTGTGTGCTAATGTAATAACCGCTGACAAAACATACGCACTCGACTTGTTCACTTATCCAAATGGAATTTATATTGTGCTGCATGGAACTTGTATGTGCATTTGTAACTAGCAGTGTGTGTTCCGCAGCAATAATTAAAACACGCAGCGCCAATTCTCGCAAACGTGCTCGAGAGAGGAAACAATGATGATGTAATTCCGCGAGTTCGCGAACGATGAAATTCGAGACAAGTTAATACTCGCAATTTGAAACCCCATTTTGCCTTTGGCGGCTCTAATTAACACTGCGCGGATGAATTGTGTTAATTTTGTGAACATAGAATTTGTAGTTCTTCGTCTCATGTAATTTAATTGTTTTATAAATTAATCTAAAACTTTACCAAAAGTATTATAAAATAATAAGTTCAAAAGCATGGAAAATGAAAATTTATTCAAATAATAAATGAGACATTTTTATGAACAATTATAATAATTATTGTTGTTTATTTGTCCAAATTGTTACAATACATTGTTTATATTTAATTGCTAATTCATTAAAAAAAAAGGAATTTTTGGAAAATACGGCAAGAATTTTTCTAAAACTTCCGAGATCAAAAAGAACTTATCCGCCGCAGTTGACTAAGTTTTAGTTTTAATCGCAAATAACATCAATTGCACAAAAATTTAGATAACAGGATAAAGATAAAAGTAATTAAACAAACGAAAATTTTAACCAATCTTGCTAAATTTTTCATTGAAAATTATTATTTCCCATAAATAAGTATGGAATGTTTACAATTTTTTTAATTAACAATTGATTGATGGTTTATATCACTTTTTAATTACTTACACACATTTTTATTTCGTAATTGAGAGTTAAAAAACTATTGAAATAATCCGTCGAACAACTTTTTTCAAACATTAATTGATGCAAAATTTAATATTCGGTTGTTCCTGTTGCTGTAATTTTTCCTGCATCTCGCCAATCATGTTAATTGCCTCTCAGTTTAATACGTGGAGAGCACTTAGGAGGCCTCTCCGTGTAAATTACAACGAAAATAATTAATGGCCCTGGTGGAGCGGCTGGAAATCAAACGCGTCCTCCCTGACTTGCGGCTTAACACGTAGCGAGCGAGCAGCGCAGACCAATTTTAATAGGGACCCGGCATTATCAGATGCGGCATGCCCCGACTTTCACACACCCTCTCATATTCATTTTACTTGCCACGTGCTCCAGCAGCTCGTCTCTCCGCTATTATAAATTTTTCCGCACCATTCATCACAAGACTTTGCTCATTCTGCTCTCGCAATAAGGCCACGGAAAATTTTCGCTGGGGAATAAAAAATAAAAAATAAAACATTTTTCCTCCAGGCGTTCACCGCATCGACGAAGCTCTTGATGATTGATGGCTTCGAGTCAATTTAGATTAGCGTTCGATAGGCACACTTGCCGAGCGTGCTCGTTTGTTTTTTGCCACAATGAAAGCACGTGTGTGTGTAGTTTATTCAGGCAGTTGCAAACCCTGGGACAGACTGCACGGTGTTTGCGCCGTATTTGCATGCTCAGCTGATATGGAAATTTCATGTTGTTTTTCCCAGCACGGTAGCCGGTCTGGTGCGTGCTGGAAAGCATTGTTCTTCTCTATTGAGCAAAACAAATTTCAGACGTGAAAAAAAAATCAATGTATGGTTGATTTGTGAAAAAGAAACAACGCAGAATAATTTATTATTTGTTTGAATAAATGCATCTCTCAAATCTCCGTTGCCCTTTTTTGAAGGCTGCAATTTTTTTTAGGCAATTTATGCTTTGTCACATAATTGATTTAGGTCCACACTCTCCACGTGTTATTTCAAAGTTTATCTTTGCACGGCTACACAAATGCGAGCCGCTTCCGATCCCAACCCAAAGCGCTGAAAATTAACATGCTATGTACAAAGGAAACGGCAGAATTAACGATTCTGGGCAAAACAAACACACGATAACGCAAAGACAAAGTTTCCGGGCACCATCCAGCCGACTGGCCGAACTTGCCCAGCCCAGATCGATCGGCGGTCGAAAAGTGTACCTGAGCGTCTCGCCCAGCACAAAGGGAATGCAAAATTTGCACAGAGCGACGCGGGCTTCTTTGCTCAGGCGTCACTTAATTTCACTCATAACAAAGCGCGCGCGAGAGAGAGACAGTTTGTTTGTTCGTGCGCCTCCCGTTTAAGTGGGACACGTCCGCACAGGCGAGTGTAACAATTGCACTCGGAGGAGCGCTGCCGGCTCCAAATGCGCTGCCGACAAGTCGCATTAAACTCCATTAATACGTAATAAGGCACACGCGGACTAAAATCTCGGAAGGAAACAAACTTTGGTATACGGCAGCAGGAAGTCTCGAAACTTTGATAAAGTTATGAAGTTGCTAATTTGTACTGCTTAAAAACAGTCCGAAATGACTAAGTTTGTTTTGGCAAGAACACAAATTGCCCTCAAGGAATTTTTCATTACAATGAAGTTTTTCTGTTTTTTCTTTTGCGAATTACAAATTTGAACCGCATAATTTATAATAATATTATTTATTCAAATATTCCTTAGTTTAAATTAATTAAAATAAATTTTTCTTATTTGCATTTAACGTGAAATCATACAATTTGAAAAGTTAGAAAAAAAGAAATACACGAATTTAAATCATTTCCAAGCTTGTTTTCTTGGATGTTTTAAAATTGTTTAGATATCCAATAGTTAGCAGTTGTTTTAATTAATTGTGGGTCATTATTTATAGCATAAAATTTACTTTTAAATAAGTTGTTTGTTATTTCAGTAATTCATGCAGTTTTTAACAATTACTTTTCTTGTGTTCACAGATGAGGGTTTTCTCGGTGCTGCTGGTCGCGCTCTTGCACAACGCTGCCCTCCGCGAGTGCTACGGCAGCGGCAACTCGGTGTCCACGTGCCCCTCGATGTGCGTGTGCACCCTTGACGTATCAGGACGGCGCCAAACCACGTGCGACTCGGGCCGGATGACGCTCGCCATCCCCGCCTCAAGTCTCAACCCGGAGACGGAGGTGCTCGTCATCACGGCGCCCGAAAACGAGTACAACGTGCTCACTATCGGGCCCATTTTCCAGTCGCTGAAAAAACTGGAGGAGCTGACGATTTCGCGGTCGCAGGTGCCCGCCATCGGCGAACACTCTTTCTGGGGCCTGAAGCACCTCCAGAAGCTGGACTTGACGCACAACAGCATCCGGCAGATCACCGACAAAAACTTCCGCGGGCTGGTCGAGCTGCGCTCTCTGCACCTCGACCATAATCATATCGATTCCATGCCGAGCAACACTTTCAAGCACATGGTTGAGTTGCGGGCGCTGACGTTGTCACACAACAACATTAAGGAGCTGGTCCCTCGTGTCTTCCTGCTATTAAACAAGCTGCACCATCTTGATCTGTCGTACAATCCGCTCGGCGAGCTCTACCCAGAGGTGTTTAAGGACATCATGGACCTGCGTGAATTGCGGTGCCGCTCGTGCGGCCTCACAAACATCAACGATCATTTGTACAGTCTCATCCCTTCGCTGGAAGTGCTGGACTTATCGCAGAATCAGTTTAAATACCTCCGCACGGACGAGTTTGTTGAGCTCAGGAGGTTGCGTGAGCTCAACCTATCCGGCAACCAACTGCCCGTCATTTTGGATAAGACCTTTGGCGCCAGCACGCCCAATCTCAAATTCCTCTCCCTGTCGCGAAACCGCATCGCCAAAATCACAAACAACGCCTTCGTCAACGCCACCAATCTGCAGACCTTGGACGTTTCCTACAACAAACTCAGCTCTCTGGAAGCAGTTTCCTTTGAGCCGATCGGCGAACCCCTTCGCACCCTGAACCTCAGCGGCAACCACATTGAACAGGAAAATCTCAAGGTCGTCCTGCAGGCGGTGCTCAAACTGAGGGAGCTCTACCTCTCCAACATGAGTCTCACCACCCTTCCTCTGGGCGTGTTCGTCTTTCACGAACACATCCGCCTCCTGAATTTATCCTACAACCAGTTCCAGCACTTTCCGGCCCAACTTCTCTCCCCTCTCACTAAACTGAAAGAACTCGATCTGTCTAATAACAAATTCCGGGGCCTCAACGACCGTCTGGTGGACAGACTTGAGCATTCGGAAGACGGTCAGGGGGCTGGAGGAGAGGTTATGGCGGTCAAGGCCCGCGGCTCTGAGGGAATCATGGTCAGGCTGAAGGGCAACCCCTGGCAGTGCGATCAGTGCCACATTGGCCCGATTCTTGCCTGGATTTCCAGATTCGCAAAACAGGAGGGCAGGGAGGAGATTGACTGCGACCTGGACTCGAATCACATCGAGTGCCTTCGCTGTGCCAGTCCCAGGGCCGTGGCCGGAATGACCCTGAGTTCATTGGACACTGGCAGTCTTGACTGGTGCAACCACGGCACCAGCGGCGACTACACCTCTGACCAGAGCTTGGTGGCCGGATTCCTCCCGAGAATGGGTCTGTTGGCAGCCCTGGGCGCCACTGCGTTGGCCGTTCTGCTCATTCTAATCGTCATCATCTTCTTGGCATTGTCCCACAGCAGACACGCCGCCCACTACTACACCCGGGAGGACGATCGCATCCCGGGGACGAGTGCAGAAAACGAGGCCATCTTCAGCAACCCAGACCGCCTGTCCGAGGACATAGGCAAGTACGCCACGATGTTGTCCACGGGGAAGTTGACTACAAAGTCGAACGGAAAGGTCAGTTTCGTGACGATCGCCACCATTGACGAGATCACCAAAGACCCTGAGCTGCAAAGGACGCCGCTCAAGAACGGTGTCGGCAGCTGAGAACAGGAGACCTCGCTGACGATGACAGCGACCAGTTCGTCGGACACCCTAGAGACGACGTGCACCATCGAGCCGCCTCCCGAGTTTCAGTAATCGGCGAGGACTCTTGAGAGTGAGCGTGGTTTTTATATCTCTGTGCCATATTCAATGAAAATATAGAAAATAAAAACATTCGGCAGATTCGTGAAATAAAATCTTTTATATAAAATAAAACTTTGAGTGGAAGAAGAGCGTTTCTGTGGCTGTGTCGAGCGAGAGATCTGCGGGTTTGCTCTTCAAGTGTCTATGTGAAAATAAATTTGAAAAAAATTATAGAAAAGCGCTGCTTCGTGGTGGAGGAGAAAAATACGGAGCGTGAGAGCTTCTTCCTAAAAGTTTTGCTTTTTATACATGCACGGCAAAGAAATTTTTCTTACTCCGGGAAGGTCGCAAAGAGAGCAGAGCATATATTTTTCTCAGTTTATTTATTTTCGGCGGCGACGGCAAAGCACCCACGAAACCCACAAAATGTTTCCAATTGACGTTTTTGACCTGCTCGCAGTTTGTGTGCGTGATCGCGGATTAACACTTTTATGGTTCTCACTGTTTTTCTTGCGTTATAATTACTTTAACGTAAATATTTTTAATCTCTGACGTAAGTGTGCTACAGGTAAATTTTATGGTAGGAGCGGTAGTAACATAATAACAATAATAAAATGATAATTGGTTTTCCGTTTTCATTGTGCAGCTCTCTCATATGTACTTCATGAATGTGTTCCCCGCAGCCTATACTTTGTGAAAATACAATATATTGTTTCCCAAGCCTTATTCTAACTGAACCAGAAATGCGTTGCTGCTGCTGTCGTGTGAACTGTATATTTATCCGAGAAAAACGAAATAAATATGGTACTAAAAATGTAATGTTACGATTAAATTGCTATTCTACTACATTGTTGTAAAATGCACTAATTCATTTGACATGTCGTGAAGATGTAAATAACGAAAATATTTTATATATCGGAAATGAATAAATCAATAAAAACACAATTTTCAAATACCTGACGCCTTTTTATTATGGAAAAATAAAATAATTTTTTTCTGCCTAATAAAATTATGTCTTATTTAATTAATGGAAAATTATATAAATTAATAAATTTTTATTTTAACGCGCAGTAAACGCCCGCTAAAGAAATGGATATGCAACCCGCTGCACAACTGTGCCGTACAGGTTGCATATACACCTTTTTATTATAGTTTTTATTAAACCAGCGTAGTGTGCATCTAACTGGCGGAAAATTAAATAAAGAATCAGCCGCTTGGAAATTTAATTAAATTAACGGTACTGCAACATCTGCTTGCACAGCACAGTACTGGCGCAAGTGGGTTTTGTCGGACCGAGAGGTATTAATGTAATTTTTCCCTTCAGGCAGAAGAAGTAGAAAAACGAAAGCATTTAGGAGGAGGAATGCAGCTTATTCTAGAGAACGTCTCTAGGAGAAAAGCCTCTCTCCGACTCTCCTTTGTTAATGCGCCGGCCTCCATTACTTCCAAGAGCTCGCCCTCGTTTTCCAGTGCAATGTAATAATAATTCCTCTTAAGACCGCAAACAATTTAAAACGTCATAAAAATCCTTTCGCCCATTTCGCGACTCGCTTCTCGAGACAAATTCCGTACGAATGTTCAGCGAAATTCATTGGAACTGGCAAAAAAATCTTCCTCGTGTCAAAGAAATAAATAAACCAAAAATATTTGTCTGCTACCCATTCACCTCACTTGATCTTTCCCGATGTCGTCTGGAATGCGGGCCTTTTGAAAAACTAGTTCTGCTGACGTTAACCAGCGAGTGCGTTCGCTTTTGCTTGCTTTCGAACGACGGATAAATGTACATGGGCGGATGCGGGATATTGACTTTACTTATGACTGTATTTGTTGAAAAGAAAATTCCTTCCTCTAATTGATCTTTTCCTCCTAATTGTCAGTGCAGTCATTAGGGTGAGTGCAAACCACGCGTGCTCTGCACTTGTCGCAAGTAATTAAAAGGCATTCACTTTTAATGATGTATGTACGTTTTACAGATCGGATAAGAACTGTAATTATCCAGCGAGTGTTTTAATGATTTCATTTTTAGTTAAAAAGAAAGACTGGTTGAGATTTATTCCATCTCAACAAGAAATTATTACTATGTATAATACTGCGGTGATGGTTTAAGAAGCTAACAAAATTGAACTTCTACATTCTCTTGAGGCACGGCAAATATTCATTAACGATATTTTTATTTTTATGCATGTCAAAAAGGAAACAATAATTATTTAAATATAATTTTTAATAATTAAGAAAAAACAAAATCGTTAAAATAATTATTATTTTTATTAAATTTTAAATATTAATAATCATAAAACTAATTTTTATTTTTATATAAAATTATAAAAATTTCTTTAGATAAGAGCAAATTTAGATTGTATTAACTAATATTAACATGTAAAATTTATGAATATTATTTATAATTTTAATATGATTTCAATCATTACCCCAAACAGCGTGTTAATTTTAAATTACACTTTTACATTTCCGAAGAAACAATAATTATTAGACTAACGCCTCTTACAACGTGTAAGTGGTTGGGCTGCTAACTGCGTAGACCAAAACAAAAGCTTCTGTCTGAATTTGTTTCCGCTGATGTAAATCAGTTCCGCTGCTGCGCACCCACTCTGACCGAAGCCAAAAAGGAGCATCAGTGTGTACGTCTGGTCGAATTTCGCGCTTCTGACCGCACGCCGTTGCCGCTCGTTCCATTATTTCCCTCCAAGGGTATGAAAAAAATATGCTCGTGATTAGTGAGATCTGGGCTGCGGCTCCTTTACTAAATCGTCAATTGGCTCCTTTCCAGAAGTCCGCTGCGAAATTTAACTCCCAATTAATCACCGGCAGAGAGTTATTTGATCGGCCGGCGAAAGTTGGGGCGGCACTAAGCGGTTCTGCTCCTAGATTAATCAAAAGCATACATTTTCAGCGAATGGTTGAAGATCAAGCGCTCAAAAGCCTAGTCTGTAGAATTTCTCTTTTGGAATTTTCTGGCTGGGTTGAAAACTTGTAGGAGTCTGCAACTTTTACAAGAACAAAATCTTGACTTTTTCCTTGGAAGAAAACTTTGCTGTACGGTTATTTCAAAGTTTCTGCGGCTTACGAAAAATAAATCCCAGCTCCACGACGACTACAAAATATAAAACATCAAGTGAGCAGGATTTGGCAAATGTATGAATAAATTTGGGACATCAGTACATGCAAAATTGATTTTTAGGACTGCAATTTATACAATTGAAATGTTTCATATCGATTATAAGTTTATGAAGGTCTTTAAAATCAAAACTACTTTTTATTATTATTTATCATTGAAAATATCATTGGTAATATACACGTAAGTGAGAATTTAATATTTATTAAATGCGAATATTTATTGCATTTTCTGAATAGTTCAACATATTTTGTTACTTTTAGTGGAATTCAGAATTTGAAATCACTCAACGCAATAAGTAATCAGATGGAATTATTAAACTTGATGAAAAGGTCAAACCTCGGACCGAAGCCATTCATAAGTAAACTTGGACACATCAATCAGACGTTCTATCTATGATTTATAATCAAGAACTATAAACGGCAAAGTAGTTTGGTGACTAATGATAGATAAATATAGTTGTACCTCGTCGGGTCGTCGAAACCTGTCCGTGACGTTTGGCAAGAGCTTACTGAGCAAAACTCGGCCGTTTGCGCTAATCGGCAGATTAAACTCGAGAGCCGTTCTGGTTTCTCTCTTTCTCTTTCAAGTCGGCCAGCGGATAATTACCAGAGCTCTAACGAGCGCGAATTAAATATCGAGTATTGATCGAGCAGACGCTCCAATGCGCTCGCAAAGGACGCTGGGCTTCTTGGAAATGGAAATCACGTAGATTGCATCTGCTCGATTATCTCTTGATTGAATTAAGAACGTTGAGGGCCACTCGCAGCCTCTCGCGATCACTCAGCGCATTCCAATTCCGTCCTTTTTGCTTTGTCGATTTGTTTATGCCTCTTTTCACGAGTTGATGAAAAAATTGCGATCAAAGTTCTATCGTCGTCGACGGAATTCCCCGAGGGCTTTTGAAAAATTATTTCGAGGCACTGCGCGCTTAATTTTATTAGAAACGAACAAAATCGACGCGTAATTAAGGAAAGCCGATTTGCGCTCTCTGGAGTCGAGTCTCTCGAGTTGTAATCAAATAAACCGACAGACGGCAAGAGGTTGGCGGATGCTGCAAATGAATGAACGACATGGAGAGTGCCGTATATATTTTGTGATGCCGTGAATTGTGAACGTTGTTTTTAGAAGTCAAAAGTGGAAAACTTGGACGTATGAAACTGATGCAAGAAGAATTTTTACATTGTACAACCAAGCATTATATAAAAATTTTCCATCCTCCTAAAATGAAAGCATGTTTACTTTTGCTAAAAAATAAATTGCCCAGAACTTGAGCTTTTCAATATATTAAATTCAGAAATAAAATATTTAATTATATAATAATGAAAAAAATTCACTTTTACATGTTCTTCAATTTATTCTTCTATGCCACGCGTTTTTGGTGTTTCTTTTGGGTTTAATTCCAAGAGTGATAAGTCACGTGTTTTTTTGGCGTAATAAGTTTCCAGGCACGCGAATGTAAGAGCTTTCTCAGATTTATACCACGCAGCTGTATTTTTCACAAAAACTTCCTCGGCCAAAAAAGTGTACACAGGTGGCATTGCAGACAGGTGGTGGGGAAATTCTTGTAAATTTCGAGCTTAATTTACCATACGACGTCGGCAAGATGCACAAGTGGACCTTTTTGAGAGTCCTTCGCAGTTTGTCCTGTTTGTTCAGCCTCTTTCGTGAATTATGCAAAGGAGATGAAGAGGAGGCGATTTTTGCTAAAAAAAAAAGTGGAAGTAGCGGAATGAAGTGATGTCAAATTAGGTCCCCCGAGAAGTTCGTACTAATTATGCTCCGTCTCATAACGAGCGGCGAGTGTTTCAAATTAAAGTGGAGAGATACATAGAAAAATTAAGAGATCAATCAAATGCAAGAGACACTGCCATAGTTTTTTTCTTCTTTTGAATTTTAACATTTCGTTTAAATCTTTTACTTTTTAAAAGCAGCAAAATATGTAAAAATAAATTAATGTTTTAATGATTTCCTATTTTTTGACAGAAAAAATTAAATGATTTGATTTTGAGAAAAGATCAAATATATGAATCATTATTACATTTAATGGTGATGTGGGTTAGAGGGTAAATAATGATGTAGCCCCTCTGGCAGCAAAGGAGGTGAAGTCCCAAGCCAACTTTTGTCCAGTCAGCAGGTCGTGAGGCAGGAAAAGCGGCCGCGTCATGAAAAAAGCGGGGAAATCGTCGTCGTCACCGTGTTGCGAAAAGTACAGGCCAGCGAAAAAACGGGACCATTATTGTGACATTCCGCCAAATTGCACCCAACACACAAACGCCCGCCACAATAAAACGGGCAAAAATCGCCCTCCATCCCGACGCCTTTGAATTTCAACTTTTCAATTTCAAGCGCCGCACACATGCATCCATAAAGGTTTGGATGGCGCGCCAACTTGGCACGCCGTGTCATACCTGACTGGTCGGTTGGCTTTTATTGTCGCCCCATGATGATGGAAACAGTGACAAAGGGCAATAAAATGTGAATGACGACGACAATGGTGTACGAGTTGAAAAAAAAGACAGGTGGTGACAATTTTCGATATTTATTTCATCTCTTCGCCTTTATTAACTGCAAGTAAAATTAATCGCCAATAAAATTTACGTGGTTTATATGTACATGAGTTACACGAACAGAAACAAGTTGAAAAGAATTAATTTTTACATTTTTTTACCTGGCTCACGGTGCAACTTTTCAAACACATACATACACAATGCGCACATTTTTTTAGTACATAAAATTTATTCCTAAAAAATAAAAACTTTTTCGGTTTGATTTTCCGTCATAGATCTAAAGCTGCCGGTTAAAGAACAATCTCCGGATAAAACAATTTGGTGAAAATATATTCTCGGCCGGAGCGTGGATGGAGAGTTCGCGCTTTAATTGGCCGTGCCTTTTTTTAGAGAGAAGTCAGTGCTGCAGTTAACGAACTAATCAAAAAGCACACAACTCATCAGCACAAAAGTTTCCACTTGCCTCTTTGTTGCGATAAAACTGCTTAAATCAATATAGCAGCGTGAGTGAAAAAAGGAGCAGCGGAAAAAATGGAAAGGATTCTTTTGCTTTTACAGGCGGCGGATCCATTAAAAGTTTTGAGCGTGATTTTTATTGCTAACACAAAGAAAAGGTTGCCTGCCAGATACATATTGTGACACGTTTAAGGACTTTGCCAGAGACTTCTTGCAAGAAAGTCTGCTAAGGCTTAAATGGGCCTGCTCAAGACAGGACGCAACCCTACTTTTACAATTGCGGCTTGAAAACGATGGATTTTTATCGCACTTGAAGTAAAGAGGAAATGTTTAAAATATGCTTGTTCCAGAAGCACACAAATTTTTTTCTATTCTTGAAGCAAAAAAAAAATTTTTAATCTTCTAGTGCTCCAAATTTAGCCTGAATTAATTAACCTTTCACTAATTAATTTTCTTTTAATGAAGATATCTTGAGCATTCAATTTTAATTAAAAGGAAAACGGCAAAGATTATCTCAAGTCTGAGAAGTTTCGTGTTTTGTCTAATTAAACAAGATGAGGGCTTCAAGTTACTTTCGTGCAGGATTTCAAAGGAGTTTCTCCACTGAGGAAAATTCCACCAGCTTATTTGCCAAAAACTAAATTTAGCCTTCCCATTGTCACCTGCCTCACCCGGAGAAATTTCATTTCATTGAAGAAATGAAAATGAAAATATCACTCCAGGGAGAGGAAAAAGCTGTTGAAAATTTTGAGCTCAACGTCTTCATTCAGCTCGGGACACAAAGCTATTGAAATAGATTATACGCTGTCTGCGACGCTTGTTGCCTAGCTCGAGGCGGCACGGCGCGACCCCGCAAACACAAAGAGGAAAACTTGCGCTTGGCACAAACAAAACAACACACTCCGGCCGAAATGTTATCGTTGCAAAGTCACATGGGACAATAATTCCGAGCATACACAATTAGCCAGATTAAGTACACGAAATAAATTATTAAGAAACAGAGAGAGAACAACCGCCATTCAAACCGAGAAGCACTTTTTCTTCGTTCTAATTGTTTTTAGTGAGTAGACAAAGTTAGTTTCGCATTTCTCTCTCCCGCGGAAGAACACATTACGATGGTGAGTGTTGTGATGAAAATTATTATATTTTTTTCTTTCGGACGAATCACTCTGCTTTTTAAAGTTTCTCTTGCGCCGACTCTCCCGAGAGACGGCGGTAGTCGTTGTATCATTTTCGCATTTATTGGTAACTACCAGTCTTTTCTAGTTGGAGCAGGTCTCTGAGGCACATCACAAGGGCTCATCACCTGGCTGGTAGTGTCCGTTTCTGTTGAGCGGCTCCTTCTCGGCGGTGTTCGCCGTTGGCCGATTTCTCTTGAAGAAACCACACTGAAACAAACAAAAAGTTTTGTTATAAAATCAGAAGTTCAACTTTTGGTCATAAACATTTTGATTATGCTTCAAAATTATAGCTAGTTGAAATTTTCTATTCAAGTTTTTTATGCTTAAAATTTATGGATTTAGTAAAACAGTCTGAAGAGCTGAATTTTAAGATATTTGAACATTTAAAGGTTTCTATGCATTTTATAGTTACCAACTTATTTATAAAGTAATCATAAAATGAAAAAAAACATCACATCAGAAATATTACATTTTATAATAATTAATGAAATACAAAAGAATAAAATTATTGTAAATTATTATAATAATTGCAACACACTAAATAAAATAATTAAATTAAAATAAATAAAAAAATTTCTGTTAAGTTTTTTATTATTAGTTTAAATTAATCTTTAAATAAGTAAATATTTAAATTAACCTAAGCAACTCTAATTTGCAAATAGAGTTGATATAATTGTAAAAAGAAATTAAAAAAATGCTTATTAATTAATTTTTAAACAAATATTTTATGCTTTAATGTAATAATTTGAGAAACATTTTTAATTTGCTTTCATATGATTTCTATGAATTCCTGTAAATTTCTGAATGCAACTATTAATTCAATCACATTCATTCTCGCTTTATTGTTTCCCCTTGAAATGGAATCTTATCCGCAACAAGCAACAGTTCTCAGACAGCGATAAAACTTAAATTGAAACCACTGACAACGGCCATTACTTGGAATAATCTTGGGAAATCACTTGCTGCTGGCGTCAACAACAAAACAACACTACAAGATTAAGGGCTGCTTTTCCCCTGTTAAGACCGCAAAGTGCAGCGCCGGGACTTGACCGAGTACAACAACAAAGACCTGCCTGCCTGCCTGCCTGTCGTCCTCCTTTTCCCGCACAGCTAGAATAATAATTGCACTCCGAGTGCCGCCTTCAATCTTGCTTAAACGTCACCGTTCGTTATTGTGACTATACAATGCGCTCAGCTCGCGCGTCGTGCCGGTTGCATAGCGGTTGCTGCACAAGCTGTGCAAAAAGAAAGAAACGCCGCTTTTCGCTTTTCTCGTCGCGACCTAACTCGGTTTTCTGGAGTGGCAGGTAAAATGAATGTTCCGCGAGAGCCGCCGCCCGAATCTAGGTGCAGGCGCTTTTTCATTATTGTCTAATGTTTCCTGACGCGGGTGACGAGTTGCGCTTCCCATTCTCTTGACACGGCGAGAAGAAGGTGGAGAGGACGAAATTGCTTTCACTGGGACCATTCGCACCTGCGAATAAAACGCCGGGAAACTTTTTGCAACACCGTGTTTTGTGAGTTTTAATTATATTAGGTCCGAGTGTGTTTGTTGTCAACTCTGGCCCGCGATTTTATCTAAAATTGCACTGAGAGCGTAGAAAATAAGATAAGATTCTGAATAATGAATTTTTTTTCCCCATTTCCACTTTTTTTGTTTTAGTTATTTTCTCTGGTTGTTAAGAAAAGATTTCATTTAAATACAAATAAATATAAACTTATATTTTTGGTTTCATTATAGAGAACTCGTACAAATTCTTTGTAGATATTGGTTGATATAGGAAACTAAATTTGAAAAAAAGGTAACATTTAAAGCAATTTTTACAATTTCATTTTCATTAATTTTTTCAGAGCAATTTTAAACTGATGAAGAGTAAATTCCCAATTCTTGAGACCAATAATTTTACTTAAAAATAAATTAATTAAATTCATTCAATTTATAACAAAAAATAAATTAAAATTAAAAATTCCACATTAAAAACAATTAAACTTCAAACACAAAACAAAACATTTTTCCAAATTTAATTTAATTCAAATCAAAAAGTAAATTCAAATAAAATAATTAACTTAATTATTTTATTCAAATTAATTAATATAAATTAAAGTCAATTAAAATCAAACAAAGATAGACGTAAAACAGAACTTTGTAAAATCTATAAGGCACCCAATAAAAGCGATGCCTCCGGCTTCTTTAAGATTTTAACAGAATAAGAGTGTTTCTTTTGTGTTTGTGCATTCCATCAACATCAACGCATTCCATCAGCGCTCTTCCATCGCACGCGACGCACTTAGCCCGCAAGTTGGTTAGGTGCGGTAGAGTGTATTGGCGATTCTGGTAAATATCGGCAAACGAGATGTGTCGTCGCTCTCACTGCTAGCGCAACGTTTCCCCTACGTCGTCTCCATTTCACTTATAGATTAAAACGTGTTGCAAATTAATTCGGAAATCAACGTTAGTTAAAAAATAATTGAATCAGAAAACTGCAAATATAAAATCAGAGACATAGTGAATAACCCCTAGTATTCCTATCCGTCTCAAGCATGGGGGCTCGGCCGTCTCAAGCATGGGGGCTCGGCCTTGTTTTCTGGTTTAGTTTGGCCAACCAATTAACGTCAAGAACAATTTTCCGTTGATTTAAAACATTATACGAGGTCCAACTTTTTATACTCGCAGCCCGAGAATTTATAAAAAAAGGACGCCTGTACGAAAATTCCGTGGGCAAACTCGTGTTATTTGATCTGAAATGGAAGGAACTTCAAAATCCTCGTTTGCTTTAGAAGCACCCCAGGGTGAGCCACCCCACGGCTCCCAAGGGCGGATGGACTTTTAGTTCGTCCAACAATCACCCCTTCGGAGTGGACTTGTGACCAAAAGCGTGCAGCGAAGTCCGAGGCGCCGCCAAAGACAGACACCGAGGCCGCCGCACCGCCAGCCAGTCATTCGACCCTCGACAGGAAACCTTCTTTTCACCTCCCACGCCAAGTTCGACAATAATTCAACACCAAATTTGCGAACAAAATTCGGACACAAAAATTGTGAAAAAGTAATACGCGGATTTATGCATTTGACCTCCAAGTAGAAGCAACACCACCAGAGGACGAAATTCCATTCAAGAAGGAATGCCACAACTCAGAGGCAACCAAAGTGAATGACGGACAGTCTTCAAATTTTTGCTTGATCGCCGAGTGTACACGCATTCGCTTGCCCCAGCAGGTAGCGATTCCGGCTTTGCTCGCAAGTTCGAGCGGAGCCAGCGTAACGTGCATTATTTTCCGAACAATCGTGTGTGTGAAAAAACGAAAGTGACCCGCCGAGGCCCACCTTCCAGAAGGGAGAAAAACCTCCAGCCGCACAATTCTCCCCAAGAAGTGCACCAGGAGAAGAATTCACCCGCCACCCTCGACATCGTTCACGGTGGTGGAGACCACTCGCTCCAGAGGAGAACAACGCAAGAGCAGCGTGACGAGCCGCGCAACTTGCCACAGCCGCACCCTTCGCCGCGTCCTTCTCAGCAGCACCCCGAAATTGGCAGGCCAGCTGATTTGCCATTTCAACCCACGGATGACAACAGTTCAAGTGGAGAACCCCCAATATCACTGTTGCCTCGTTGCGACAGTAGATTAATTGGTGATTAATCTCGCCAAATGTGATCACAAAGATTCACGGCAAAACAACTTTTTCACACGTCGGTGGCTATTTACAAAGGCCCCCGAGGACGACAAAATTTAACTTCACAAAAATTTCATCTAAAAAAAAAAAAGAATTGGCAACACATTAAAAATAATTTCAAAATCAATTTCAAATCTGATTCGCAGACGCCTAGTAGTGTCGCGAAAAAATTAATGCTGCCAAGTAGCGGCTAAAATTAAAATCATCTGACACCGCCCAGTTGTGGTGCAGATAAATTGCCACTGTAGCAATTTAAATTTTCAAAGCCAACACAAAAAAAAGTTTTTAAAATGTTTGTCTCAAGTCCCAATTCAAAATTTTCCATTCGCCTAGTTGTGATTGCGAAAACTCTCGTTGCCTAGTCGCGACTAAGAGAGACGGTCAGTGAAATGCAGTTTTGATTGCCTGAGTAGCAAAAGAAAGTTTCTGAGCCCTCGTAGCTCTAGAAAATTTCACTGACCACCAAGAAAGAAGAGCTGGAAGAAAGAAGAACACGAAGACTCCAGATACACAATTTTTTCATGAATTTAACGTAAAATCATTTCGCCTCAAAATTTAAATTTAACTCTTTCAAAAAATTCCATTTTGAAATTTTTTTTCAAAAAGGGGCGGATATTTGAGACCAATAATTTTACTTAAAAATAAATTAATTAAATTCATTCAATTTATAACAAAAAATAAATTAAAATTAAAAATTCCACATTAAAAACAATTAAACTTCAAACACAAAACAAAACATTTTTCCAAATTTAATTTAATTCAAATCAAAAAGTAAATTCAAATAAAATAATTAACTTAATTATTTTATTCAAATTAATTAATATAAATTAAAGTCAATTAAAATCAAACAAAGATAGACGTAAAACAGAACTTTGTAAAATCTATAAGGCACCCAATAAAAGCGATGCCTCCGGCTTCTTTAAGATTTTAACAGAATAAGAGTGTTTCTTTTGTGTGTGTGCATTCCATCAACATCAACGCATTCCATCAGCGCTCTTCCATCGCACGCGACGCACTTAGCCCGCAAGTTGGTTAGGTGCGGTAGAGTGTATTGGCGATTCTGGTAAATATCGGCAAACGAGATGTGTCGTCGCTCTCACTGCTAGCGCAACGTTTCCCCTACGTCGTCTCCATTTCACTTATAGATTAAAACGTGTTGCAAATTAATTCGGAAATCAACGTTAGTTAAAAAATAATTGAATCAGAAAACTGCAAATATAAAATCAGAGACATAGTGAATAACCCCTAGTATTCCTATCCGTCTCATTCTTCTTTATTATTTTCAATATTATCTGTTCAATCTAAATTAATAATAACAATCTGATTTATATCTGATGGTAGTTTTTAAAAACATTACGATAATAATATTTAATAATTAATAAAAAAATTTATTCCATTTTTAGATGAATCAGTTTCCAATATATTTCCGATATTCAGTCATTTGTGAAATTAATACAAACTAGGTCATCAGATCTAGCAATTTCTACTTGAGACTAGTTCGTATAATTCTTGTGACAGCGAAATGGCGAGTTTCCGCACTGATTATTCAATCCGTATATTTTAAAGGGGGTGCCATTCTGCGCCCCTCGCTCAAAGCGAGAATAAGGCAAACAAACTGCTCTCTCTCGATAAATCAACCACGCTCTCCATCGTGTGACTTATGCTGACGAGCTCGAGTGGTTGCGTCTCACTGTCGTCTTTTTTGCTCTGCGCGTCCCACTTGTGCACCGGCATCCGCCCCTGCTCCATTATGATAATGTCCCGAGGCAAGCATATGAATTCCAAAGGGCGGAATGCGAGATGAAATATATTTGCTGAATTTTGCGGACGCCGATAAAGGATCCGATCGATTTCTCCCTCTGTGCCGAGTTTTGAAAGCCGAGATGCGAAAACAATCCCATTATTACGTGTTTGCGATGCTTCTACTTTATGACGCGTGAGTAACGAAAAGGAACAATCGATGCGTGCGCCAATAATAAAATTGTTCGCACTTGTTATAACTATGTTTTCGCTATAAATCATCGCCGACGACGAGCTGGCTGTCTTGGAAACATCCTCTCGGGGGACACATTATTGTGTTTGTGCTCTACCCCGACGGTCTATCAACACAATTGTGTACAGTAATCGATTTTTAATGTAAAAAGAGCGAAATAATAAGATGGTTTCCGAAACAAAGAATGATACTTTTGTAAAATAATTTTACTGCTTTTTTAATTAACAAAATTTTCATTTTAATGTAAAGTTCCTATTGTCACCCCATTTTAAAAGTTACCTCTCTTATTTGAATATTTTAATGATTATTAATTTTATTAATCAAAATTTATGTCTCAGTAAAAAATGGATAAAATCAGAATTTTTTAATTTAAAAAAAATTAAAAACTTTCACTTACCTTCCAGAGAAGGAAGACAAGGAGAATGAGGATGGCAGCACCGACGCACGCCGAAAGCACCACCACCCACCAAGGCACGTGTTCTGAAGGATGCAAGGGTGTGTCCGTCGAGATGACCTCGGTCATGACCTCGTACTTCTTGACAGACATGTATTCCGGCTGCCCAATGTAGGGCAGTTTAATAATGCGAGCCGCTAGCAGCGAAGACACTTTCAAGTTTTGGTGATTGAGCTGAAACAAAGTGAAAAATCCCTCCAATTAATAATGAAAGAACTTGGAACAAAAAGTGCTGACTCTCCATATTATCCCATTATTGCCAATCTTCACATTTATCCTTCCGACAAATGGCCAAAAATTCAATTTGACTGCTCGGTTTGAGAGCTAACTTATCGCAACGTCTGTTTTTTCCGAGCTCTTTGCTACATATTTGGCTCGGCGAGGCGGATTTCGATCAGCGCCTCGTCCCGCGCTCAGCCATTAATCACCCGACCGAATTTGCCAAAGAGATCGACCGAGGCTCGTCTCGCATAATGAAATTAAATTGTTTTCACCACTCAGTCTCACACTAATCGATTTCCCAGAGGACGCAAATGACGTTTTCCAATTTAAACTCGCTACCAACTCCGCAAGAAGAAGAATTTTATTTCCATCAAATAGCCTTAATGAGCGAAGATTTAATCATCAAAAACCCTTCGCCCATCCGAACTTTTGCAGTTAGCACCAATTGAAGTTCTCCAAATCTTTTTTACCAAATTAAAAGTAGAAAAACCGATTGAATAATCACATTAATTGCAAGAGACGACAAAAAAATGTTTTTATCTTTTTAAGAGGTAAAGTTCTGAGGCCTTGGGCGATTCAGAAGTTTGGCTGGCCGATAGTTTGTTCTACAATAAGATGTTTTACAACGACAGTCCATTTTTCAATCGACCTATCGAAGAGGCATAAATTTCGCCGCACGTTCTCGGATGACGGGAAAATAATAATAAAAATGTAATAGGTCCTATTTCTGTGAGAGTTCCATGAAAGTTTTTGCAGCGCGTTAAGTGGAGTTTCTGAGTGAAAGGTTTTTGTGGCTAGTGCTTGGGTAAAACTGTCGGTTTTATTGAATTTCATCTCGGAGAACAAGGAAAGCTTTTTGAAAAGTAATGATTGGGAAAGCTACGACAGCGGCTGAATTTCAATTTTTTGCTGACCGTGGGAGGAAAAATCTGTAGCAGAGAGAAAAGGAGAACCTGCTTATGAAAGTTAATTTTTCCATCTTACTAGGTCAAAGAAAAGTACAAAGCGGGCGTTGTTAGTTCAGGAAAGTCAGATACACACCAAGAACTCGCCAAGTTTTAACTGTAGAAAATACATCTCGATTTATTTTACAGACTTCAACAAAATGTGGATTATCAAACTTTTCTGTCAGTTCCAATGAGATGTCGTCCCAGTATAAACCGTCAATTAAAGTGCAATAAAAGCCTCACTCAGACAGAGTTAGACGCGAGCAAGAAACTTTTCTAAAGAGTGGTCTCTTCAAGAGTGAACAAATCGCAAAGGTATTCAGTGCAGCCAATTAATTTCCACTTTTAATGCGATCAAGTACCAGTCAATCAATTCAACTCCGAGCTCAAGTACACCACTCGTTTAAAGATAATACTGCCTTGAAAAGCAATCAGCTTGAAATGTAAATTAATCTTTTGAATGAGCAAGCAAGCTCGGATAAATTGCCTCTTCAATGGTTATTAATTAATTTTTAATTCGTCTCTTCAAGTTAAACAAAAAAAGAGACCTTTTTGCGCAACGCTTGAGGCAGAGCTTTTAATAAAATTCAGCCCTCTGTGTGAATATCATGTCACAAAGTGCTTACAAAGCTGCGAAAATTGTCATATGCCACTTTTGTGGTAAAGTTGTCAGCACCTCTAAAAAGTGGAATTAAATTTTCGGCAGCTCTCAAAGAAAAAGTTTCTACATTACAATTATTGCCTCTCTGGGCAAAAATTGCTTTGGGACAGCTAAATTTTAAATTTTTTCATCTCTCGCTTTTTAACTTTTAAGGAACTCACCGCTCTTAGCGTGTCTGCAAATACCCTGCCCCGCAGTGCCACCCACACCTCCTGGTCTTTGGAAAACGGTCCAACGATGCATTTTATCTTGGTGCACTGGGTTGGTCCGCATTTTGTAGCATCATCGAGTTCTTTCTGCTCGTCCTTAAAAAACAGAACAAATCAAAATATTGTTATTTAATATAATAATATAATTTTGTCTAATTTTTGACATGATTTGTTAAAGAATAAAAATATTTATCTTATTTTAAATCAGATGAATCAAAATTCAAACTACTCTTAACATTAAATTTATATTGCTTTTATTTTCATATAAATATATTTTTATTAATTACATTTAAGAGATTTAACTTTCATTATTTTATTATTACAAATTGAATTAAAAACAAACAATAACATGCAAATCAATAAATATTCATAAATATTTTCAACATCATAATAATATGTAGTTGTGAAGTAAAAAAATTAATAAAATTCCTCATCAATTTTCCATGCGAGTCTTCGCAAAATTAAATAACATTTAAATAAACTATCATAGCATATTATACAACAATTTTTGCTTACCCTTTCCGAGCCACTGTAGTCCTCATAACTTCCCTCTCCGCTGTAGTCGTTTTGTCGGCGCGTCCTGACCTTGCCACCTCGCCTTTGCTGCTGTTGTTGTTGTTGTTGGTGCTGCTGATACTCCTCTTC
The DNA here is from genome assembly GCF_031216515.1 of Neocloeon triangulifer. NCBI lineage: Eukaryota > Metazoa > Arthropoda > Insecta > Ephemeroptera > Baetidae > Neocloeon > Neocloeon triangulifer. The sequence continues at coordinate 3,076,281 of NW_026775554.1, read as the reverse complement.
AGAAGTGTACTCCTTCGACCAGGAAGATTGATAAGTTGTGACAGTTCGTGTTCCGCTCCGGGTTTCCGTGCGAGAAGATTGATTTTGGGAGGAAACGCGTGAACGGTCGTAGGAGTTTGGTTTCTGCGAGCCACGTTCCGACTCCTTCTGCTCCACCATGCTGACCCCCAGGCGGCCGCCGTGACCACTTTCATCCTCGTCAGCGTAACCAAGATACGATTTCTTTTTCTCCAACTGTTAATATGGAATAATAAAATAATAAATAAAAGTGCGTGTATAATTTTTTAAATTAAATTCAGATATTAAAAAGTATTTTTGTTTTAAATTATGAAAATTATTTCATATTATCAATCTGCACTAAATAAGAGCCTGTTTCTAGAATTTCCTTTCAGTTCCAGTAACTCTTTGTGACCTTTTAGACAAACAAATTTTTTTTTATTCTCTTTAGTGGGCAGGAATCCAATTAATGCCACATTCGTAAAGAAAAATAAATGGGTCTAGTTTGCAGTGGAAAAAGGTTTTACAATTTGCAGGACGCAGCAACGTTTGGTCAGTAGCAGAAAAGCAATTTGCGGCTCCGTCTGTGCGCAATTCTCAATGTCTCATACCTTGACTCTCTTTTCATTCACTTTGGCCGCAATCTCGCACTTGATGGGTCCACTCGTCTCCGGCTGCTCGAGCAAGTAAAGTAGGGTCTCGCCTGCCAACAGCAAGGAGATTTTTTTTAGATTAAATCTTTTCACAAACCACTCTGTATCTCCATACATACATTTTTCTCTTTAGAATTTAAATAAATTTTGACAACTTTACCGTCAAGCGTGTATGAGGGCCAAATGAAGTAGGCCTCCGCCTCGAGAATGTTCGACGGTCCCTTGTTTCTGATGGCGTACATGTGCACCACCTGAGGGCCCAGCTGGCCTTCCTCTCTGTAGAACTCCCTAGGCTGATAAGCAGACGAGTTGTAGTAAAGCTGGGGCGGTAAAGAGGAGCTGAAAGAGAAACCAAATTTTATTTAATTTTTTTCATATTTTTTGCGCAAAGTTATAAAGCGTACCCTTCAATTTGGAGGTCTGTGTCGACCATAATTGGAATAGACACCGTTTTGTGGTTGTTCTTGTAGTTGAATGATTCCTCGGGGTTTGTGCTGTTAACATCCAGGGTGAAGTCGAATCGGGATGGCGTGCCCTGTGCCCAGAATGGTTGCAGCAGAACTTTGAATTTGATCTAAAGATGAAAATAAAAAAATATTTCTTTAATATACAAGAATTAATGTCATTTAATCTCTTTTTCAATATTTTATTTAATTTTCATTATTTATTTTTATTTTTTAATTTTATTGCAGAGGAGCTGCGGTAGCAAAATTAATGTTTAAATTCAATGAGAGTGCTTTTATTTTAATATTTTGTCCCACCAAAATCCCGCTGGAGTTTTTGATTTCATAGTAAACATTATTTCACGCAATTGAATCAACTTGGGAAATCAGCGTGCTGAGGGTTAATTGCATTTATAGGGTGATTGTAATACCAGCTTTCTGCTCGGCAGTGGATTTCCAATGTCGCAGCGCAGGGTGTTGTTTGTGGCGGACGATGGAGCGGAGCATTGAACTGCTACGGATGAATCGGCGCCGGAACGCTCAATATTGATGTAGTTCAGACCAGGTGGGATGGTCAGGTAGAACATAGATTCAAACGAGTCCTCGCCGTTGTTGAACACCTCCACATTGAACTCGAGACGCTTTTCAGATCCCAGCAGGTACTCGCCAACATTGCTAAAAATTGAAACATTTTTATTATTAGTAAAAATTCATTTCAATTAAGAGCTTTTTTTATTTTTAAATATTATTATTAATATAATTTTTAAATTAATTATTTATATCTTTTTAAACTTACGGGGAAGCTTCCATTTTCAGGTCGGGGACGCAAACATTATCAGGACCGCAATTCTTCTGAATGCTAATCGTGTCCTTTTGCACTTGACCCACATTCATGTCGAGAATCGGCTCCAGAGATCGTTGCGCTCTCCGCAGCAACTGGTTTGACGAGGTGGGTGATTTGAGCAGACTATAACGCACCTCCGCCTCAATAGGCGACAGCTTATCTCGAATATTGGGCTGAACAATAAATGAAATTAATCAAACCGTCTTTAAAATCACAACGGCGTACCTTTATATATGTTTGATACGTTCTGCAAAACAGAGATTTGTTGTTCAGTCTTATTGTTTGATTGATCGAGTTCCTGCCTTCTTCGTCCACAAAGAACATCCGCGGACTTTTGGGTTTCTTGGCGTCTAAGATGACTTGAATCTCAAAATCTTAAAAGAAAAATGATCAAATTTTTTATTTTTATTAATTAATTTCATGATTAAAAACTAACCAAGTCTCCTTTCAACTGTGACGCCGCCGTATTCAAAGCAGGCAGTGACTTCAACACAGGCCACTTTTGTGCCATCTCTCAGACGACATTTGAGATCGTCCAAGGCAATTTGCTTGACCTCTGAGCTAAAAGTCAGTTTTACGTCTACGTTGACGACGGGACGCGAACTGCAAAAAAAGACAGAACGTCAAATATTTGTCTTCAGCAAATATGTACATAATATTGAGCTCAACAAAGGCTATGAAATGAAATGCAAATAACTGTTTTCCATTGCTATCTGCGCAGAAGAAAAGTAATTCTTCAAAATTAAAATAAATTATCTATTCATTCTTATCAATTAAATTGAAATAAACTTACGGGAAATGGATAGCAGTGCTTGATTCATACGCTCCAACGAGAAGATCCGAATACAAATTTTCATCCAAGTCAAATCCTCCAGAAACAGAGAATCCAAAAGTGGCAATGTTCGGGCCGATTTCCTCAGCGAAAATAACCTAAAATCAATTTAATCTCGTTTAAATAAAGTTGCCTGCAGCAATAAACAGCTCCTCTGAGCGCCTGTAAAAAACAGTTTGCCGCAACCCGCGTTATTTCCATGCAGTGCGGTCTGCCTACTTTACGTTTAAATGAGAACGCCCGCCCCGCAGCACACAAAAAATAGACTAATCCCCAGTGCCGCAGAAAGAAAATTTCCATTCAGCTGGCGAGTGACTTTTTTCTTACAAGTAAAACTTTTTTTTTTTTCGTGCAAATCGTGTAATTGCACTTGAAGCCCGCAAGCTCTCGAAGTGGCAATAAGTGAGGACGAGGCGAGCTTTGCCAAAGAGGTGCTATTGCGGTAGTACCGAAATGTAGACCGGTGCACGTCTTTGGTTGGGCGCCTAATAAGACGAGAGAGTTAGCTGGAGTTCTAATCCTAATAGTCGTAAAGTTCAGAGCAAATTTTACGCCTGACCTTTGGTTCTAAATATCACTGAGCGGCAGTGAAACTGGTAGCCAAGAAGACGGTTTGCATAAATTAGCAGGGCGGAAATTTCCCCATATAAATCTGCTTTAGGGCGGAAAAGGAAAGACGAATTAAGGAATTATAAGAACGCCTGCTAACTAAAAGTAAGCGCAAAACTATGTACTTACAGCTGCGGGCTTTGCTCACAGGGCGCGAAATTAAGACTTTTAATTTATTCAATTCAATTCTTTTCTTTAAAAAAGACAAAATAAAACTGTCAGAGGAGAAAAGCATGCTAAAAATAAAAATCTGACCTGTGAATATTTCTCTCGGACACCCTCCGCCGAGCCATGATAAATGTAAACGGCGCCATGTTCATGGGGCCCATCGTAAGGGGCGCCAACAGCAAAATCTGTAGAAAATTAAAAATACATATTTTTTCCATTTACATATAATTTCTGTTTCGACCAACCTTCAAACCCGTCCTTATTGATATCACCGAGTCCAGCCAAAGACAAACCGAATCTCGATTTGCTCTTTTCTCCGTCACGAATTTCCATCTTGCCGAATTTCTCCTTTGTGAGATGAATGAACATTTGAGAGACCTTCTATAGAAAATTTGAAAGTTCTCTTACCTCTCGGCCCTGGTAGAAGATGTAAACTCGCCCTGTTTCGTATTTGCCCTCGTTGTTGTCCAACTCGGTGTAAAGAGGAGCGCCAACAACAAGATCTTGCAGACCGTCGCCGTCCAGATCGGTGGCGCAAAGTGAGTAGCCAAAGTAGGACCCCAGTTGAGTGCCAGTCACATTATGCGTATTCACCAGGTCCCAGGTGTAAAGCAATACCTATAGGAAAAATTAAATTAAACAATTTTATATATTTTTTTTTTAGCAATTTCAAGTTTTTAATAAAAGAATTTTTTAGTGCCGAAGAACGGTACTTTTACAAATGTTGTTCTGCAGAATTTGTAAATGTATATAGGCTGAAAAAGAACAGGGTGTGGAATATTTTTTTTCAGACTTGGCGACGACACTGTCTTTGTGTCAGTTAAAACTTTGTAGAAAATTATGAAACTTGGCGCGTGACCAAATCAGCAAAACCCCGACAAAAAAGTTTATTTTCTCATTGTTCTGCGAAACGAGTGGCAATAAATTGCATAATCGGCGTTGGATGCAGTGCAGCTGCTCAGAAACCCGCAAGGACTCTGAAAAAATCGGGTCCGGCGCGGGCATCTTTATTTATTTTAGCGCCGGACATTGACAGATATATCACTGGAACAGAGCAGACTGCTGAGAATAGCCCTTTCGGCTCACAGATCGCGTCGAGTCCACTGAAAGTGGAGAGAGAGAAAAAGAAGAAGCCACACAAACAACACAACTTCCGGCCAGGAGCCAAAAACACGTGCTATTTTTATTCCTTTTTCTAGTGTGAAATTTTGTATATGTGTGTATTTCTCGTCTAGAGCCGTTGGCTGCCAAAGCCAAGTCTAATTACCGTCCATAATTCATTCTGCCGGGCAGCAAAGTCAGTGGGTAAAATAAACTGGCCCGGTGATGCAAGAGAAGAAACAAAAACAAAACCACCACCGTTAGTGCGGATGAAATTTAATAATTTATCATCTTACAATCAGCCAACAAATTATATTTGAATGAGAAAAAAATTTAAATTTACTTTTTTGCTCTAATTTTACCTTTCCAAGCAGGGACGCTCCTTTTGGCATGCCAACTGCACACCCCTGACGACCCTCTCCGGTAAAGTCACCGGCCACAACGGAATAGCCCAAATAACTGTCGTCATCAGTGGCCGTTCCCTCCTTGGTTGCTTTCAAGTCAGGTCTGGTGTACAAACTCTGTGAGAAGGCCATACCTGAGAAATTATAATAATTCCAAATAAAAACCAGCCACAATTAAAAGTTTTTGATAATTATATATTTTTAATTTATGAAGAATTAGTTGCCAATTGTAATTAAACCTGAATAATTAGGATTGGAAATTTATTAAGATTAATAATGAAATTTCAGCACAAGTAAAACATTATATGTACAGATAACGAGTCACCACCAAGAATACAAGACAAAGGACAATATATTATAATATTTGAGCCAATATTACTAATGGCGATGTGTTGTGATGTTTTGTCATACATGTTGTCCAGCTGTATTTGGATTCGAGAACCACAAATTAATATGTCAAATCTATCTACTGGCAAGACGAGCGACGAATTAGCCGTGGTTGACGCAAATTTGTCGCAGAACCGCAATCATTTCAAATGAAAATCGTTCTGGTGCATCAGCTCACGTGGTCGGCGAAAGGTTTTGGTCCGACTAAACCCAAATCGAAGCGACCACAGACTAATTTTCCGCTCTCTTGCCGCAGTGTTAATTAAAGAGAGATGCATTCATTACACTCACAATTTACCTCATTGCAGCTGTTAAATGTCTGTGACCTTTGGGCAATTTCGAGAAACCCTTAAGTCTAAAATTAGCTATTCATGGAATATTAAAATATGATCAAATGAATTATTTTAAAAACTCTGCCACCTTTGTAATTGTTGGTTCCAATGTTGATAATGGTACTGATCGATCTAGCAAGTTAATATAACCCAATTATGTCAGATTTTTAATAATTTCCGATCCCAAATGTCCTTGAGTGAGATTATCTCCCGCTTCAGTAGTAATTAATTCATTAATAATCGATTCACCTTCCTGCCGACAAAGACCCCTCCTCCCAAACTATTCTTCTCAATTTTATAATAGGCGTCTCTCAAAATCAATATTCAAATGACTCAATCCATTGAAATGTGTCCCCTTTGTAAAAATAATTTGCAATGTATGATAAAATCGAGAAGTTGGGAGAGCGGAAGTTGTCGTCGGGCGAGCGAATAAAATAAAATGTTAAAGCTCTTCATCTCAATTGTTTTGAGACGATCCAATAAAATATGCTGTCCGTCGTTTACATTGTGAAGTGAATTGATTGCGGAATATAAATAAAATTTATCACCGGCCGGCCGGAGAGTTATGAAATTTGTGTGTTGCTGGTATAAATAAATTTAAAGTGATGTTGAGTAATTTATAGCGAATGACCGATAATTGAAATACGTGTGCGTGTTTGCGCAGAGGATGCGTCAAATTTATTGCCAATTTATTCTGATTAGACCGGCGTAGGTCGACACGCGAATGAATTGATCATTGTTTGAATGATGCTAGTTTTATTGCGCAAATGACCGATTAAAACGGTCCGCGGGAAAATTGTTTTAATTCGATAACAAGGGCTGCGAGAGGCAAATCACAAAAATTTGCTTTTGTTTGTCGTCATCCAACAGTGACAAAGGTTAATGTCTGCTGATGAATGATAATTGAAAAGTGTGTGTTTAAAAACACGGTTGGCGCTTTCTGAGTCTGAAGTGATATTTTTTTAGCCACGCTCGTCTACAAAGTCCTGTGAGTCATGGTTGGCGCAGATCTTTTGGGACGTTTCAACCGTGCCAAAAAATATATTTCTGGTGTATCTCTTATTTTTTTTAAAAATATATATAGGTGAGACAAGGAGTTCGACAAACGTGGAACAGAACGGCACAAAACGCGAAAAAAGTTTTGGTATATCAAAAAGTTGACGAATATGAAAACTGCACAAAAATGTTTGTGTTTGAAAAACAAGGACTGCACTTTCTGGAAAGAGTTTGAGATTAGTTTTTTGTAGGTTAAGAGATGTCTCGTGTCCATCTTCCCTTTTCCGTTTGTGATTGTGTGTTGGTTGATTTTGGTTGGTTATTGATTGGTGTTTTACCTGATGCCAGAATCGCCGATCGTGGTGGCGGCAGTAATTCAGGCCGTTCTCCGCTAATTGAATACATTTGTCCTGAAATTGACATTGCCAAGAGAAAACCACATTTTAATACACAGCTAGCAACAAACTATCGAACAAGCTTCTGCGGTTCGGCACTCCTAACTTTTAAGACGATCGACCCCTCGCTCGATGTGATGCGTATCTTGAACTGTCTGAGACTTTCCAAACCAAACGTAGCATTTTTACACAGATTAATTTTTAATTTCATTCACAAGTTCTTTAAAGTTTTAATATCTATATTTATAATCGGGCAGTTTTGGCGTGTTTTTATTATAAACCATTTTATATAAATTTATTTACTAAAAAACCATTATTAAAGCTGATGATTGATGAGGAAACCCAAATTTTGGGGCAGTGTAGGAATATTAATGCAATAAATTATCTAAAAATAATTTATTATTATTAAGTGAATTATTTATGAGAAAATTTAAATTGAGCAGCAGGCGTGTGCAATTCAATTACTTGATTTAAAAAAAGGAGTGGCTTCCATTTTAATTTTGATGCCATAACAAGAAGGTGCGAATTGATCAAAATTTCGTTCACGAAAGCGATAAATGAGCCACACCTTCTTGCTGGCGAGAACAGAGATTTTAATTTCCCAAAGTACGCCGCGAATTTCTCGGCACGTATTACTTTTATCTCTGCGTTCGGCGCGAAACGAATAATGAGAAACGTGAATAAATGCAGCAGAGTGGGTGGGTTTGGCAGAATGAAAGAATTAAAAAGGTGGCGCCGGCCAAAATAAATGATCTCTTACATCCGCCGCGTATTACGAGACCTCTTTAATACAATCAACACTCTGTCTGCCGGAGCGTCTACGTATTGGAAGAGGAAAAAAATTCAGTGCGCTCAAACAAAGTTCTCTGCTCTTCTCTTTCCCATCAGCAGAGCACCCCGGAATTGAGTTGGCCCGCCGATGAAAGAGCACAAATTAATGCTCTTTTTGTGCCCTGGCTGACATCACCCTTGTCTGAGCGCTTTTTAGATAGAGCTCTAGTTGGCAATTGCCACCGCGACTTTATTGTCGTCGGGTGCAAATGATATGGGAAATGTGTTGCATCTGGAGCTCTCCAGCCTATGCGCGAAGAAATAAGGAAGAGCGTTGAACAAAAAAAAAATACAAATTTAGTATGGAATTAAAAAATAATAAAAAAAAGAATTATATTAATTCATATGATAAATTAGATTTACTGTAACCAAATTAAAAACCCCATTTTGAAAGATTTAAAATTTGCAAAATTAAAATGAATTTTCTGTAAAACATTTCAACAGAATGGCTACAGAATAGACAGCATTGGTGGTCTGTGGCCTTTTCACGTCTTTTTCTGGCTGCCAGCCCATTATAATCCCCAACACTGTCTGCAGATATTCACAGGCGTCCGGGTATCACAGTGATGGTGTGACAATCCAAAAGCCGTTGGTGCCCCAAAGTTATCTCCCCCTGCTATTTCATTGTGTTTTCTCCGTCTTTATTCCAGCAGCACGCCTAGCCACTCTTTCATTGTGACCTGCCCGTGAGGATTATTATTTAGGTGTTTATAATCCCAAAATGGATTTTCCTCTTTCACACGTGTCCGAGGACAAATTTCAGCTTCTCTTTTTATTTAAGAGTATTAGTCTCACACGCAAAACTAAAGTGAAAATAAAATAAATAGAGAGAAAAAAATAACGCGACTCGCAGAAAATAAAATTGAATAAACTAAAAAGGGAGATGTATTTACAGAAAGAAAATAAAAATGTATGCATAAATAAACTACCAAAAAGACTCTCTAAAAAATCCGCATCACAAGAAAATGACCACGCAATTTCGATTATCTTACCTTGCCAATAATAGCTTCCAGGCGCCCCGATGAACAGTCGTTTTCCGTCCTGCAACATCGAATACACAATTGGTAAAGAACAAAAGCTTTTGCGTACATTACCTTAAAAGAATTAAACTAAAAGCAAAAGAATACATATAAGATTTTCCTTTTATGCAAATGACGGAACGGCGCCTGGCCGTGAGGGGGCAATAAAATTTGCGGCTTTTCAGACTTGTCTCCGCCATAAACTTTGACCTTTTTCAATAAAAACAAAGAGAGCGCCCGCCACGGGAGCAACGCGGCGATTTTCAGAGATAAGCGCGATAAATTTCCATTACTTAATGAATCACCGTTCTAGCATTCTTGCGCAAGTTATAAATGGGCTCCTCTGGGCCAGAAGATCTGCACAATGGCATTCCTTTGAGTGCCCAATGGTGCTCACATGAATCAGTTCAAAGAAGCCACCAAGCTTGAGGTTTTTCTAGTTTTATTGCCTTTAAAATAGGCGAAATGGCTTTATAAAAACTATGAAGTTATAGTAAAAATATATAGCTTCATATAGATTTAAGTCAACTAAAGAAGTAGAGAGGCACTTCGTATAAAAAAATATTTTTTAATGGAAATTGTTTAAATTTTTAAAATAATTTAATAAAATAAAATAGCTTAAATTTAAAAAAAAAACCTAAAAATAATTATAAACTTGTTTTACAATAACTAATTTTATAATTTTTTGTAGAAAATGATAATAATAAATAAATTTATTACTATTATCAACTTTTTCTAGTAATTTTTTAAGCTTTATTAACTAATATAAACTTAACTAGTTTGTGGTTTTTAATAAATTAATTATATATAAAAATCCAGGATAATGCGAAGTATAACAATTGATATCAATTTATAAATTGAATTTTTTCTGAATTTTTTTGTCGCCGATTGATCTACACATCAATACTTTTGCACACCTGCAACCAGTGCCAAGAGCAGCAGATTAATCTTTATCAATTTGGCATGGAGACTAATTTAAACGGTGAGAATTGGCGCCCGATTCATTTTTTCCTCGTGAACAAAGAGGACCACCGGACGCGGCAATCGAGATTCCCTGCTCTCTACAATGTGCAGCATAAAATGATGATGATAAAAAAGTACGTCAGAAGAGCTCGCTGGCCACTTCGGTACATAAAAAAGACCGTTGATATCACGGTGTTGGAATCTAAGATACGTGTTTCCAAAGCAAAATATGCCTTCCACGGCAGGCAGCAGAAAATAAAAAGCCATCTCTTGCCTATGCTCATATCCTTTAGTTTTTTTCCTTGGGCCGACGTGAGCTGAAACTTTGAAGTATCAAATTCCTCCTCCATCCTGCTGCGAGATGCTGCCCCTTTTTTATGGTACATAATTTCTATGATTTCGTCTTCTGTCAATTGCGCCGACGAATAATAAAAATATTTCGGCACGCACCGTTTTGAAATTTTCGCTCTCGGAATGGTCAAAGCTTTGAATATGTCCAATAAAATTATATGAATGTAATTGTTATTGCTCGGGTGGCGTTTTATGTCACTTAATTACACTGCCTGACTAATCGTTTCATGGAAAAATTGCACGAAGGCATTTTTATCTCATGAATAATTTCATAGAACCAAACCTCTCTGGGCGAGCTCTTGGAAAAAAATTGAACTTTATATTGGTCCGTTTGCGCACATTTTATATTCTGATCGCACGGCAGTCTGTGAAGGTTTCATTGTTGCAAATTTTATTTCTGCATTTCAGATGAATTGTCGCCTCACAACGCCAAGGAATAAATTTTTATATACGCCCTTCGTTATTCAAAAGAATCGCCTCTGTGCAGTTGCTTGAAATATACTCATAAATCTGTGAGGAAAAGAAGTTGCTTCCAACCACTTCTTTATTCGTTTTTCTATTGCACACGGAACGTTCTAAGAATTTTTATCATTTCCTGCCAGCAGAGAGCGCTAGAAGAATCAAGCATAGATTATAATCTGGGGCTAAACAAACCGCGCACGTGGAATATGTGTGACAAATTATTATACAACTTTTGATTTCCGTGCCCGGTCACTTTGAAAACGAGGCCTGCATGAAAATTCGCAGTAAAATTGGCAGCAACGCGATTGATTAATGTGTCCAGCGAAACGTGAGCCAGCCTGAATTTTAATTGGATTCTCCAAATCAACTTTCAAGATGGAGAATAGAGATGGAATGAGGTGGGGAAAGTATTTTTGAAAACAGCTCAATTCATCATTGGACCACTCCTGCCACCAATTAAAATTGCAAATCAATGTAATTTGTCAAACTCAGCAACTTTCTTACTTCTCGGTGATTTATTTTAAATTACGTTTCAAAAAAATTTTCCTTTTATGATTTATTTAATTTTCCTATAATAATCAAGCCTATAACTTTGAATATTGCTTTGAAAAGAGCAGGGAGTGACGAAGCACAACCAATCTTGATCTTCATTATGTATTATTAAATAAATAACACGCAGCAGCTCCTTTTGATTCTTGTCGACGACTTTTGCACCATTAGCTGACAGGAGCGGAGCCAAGTAACTTAATAATACATCACCGCTGCTGAATTGTGTCGGTGAGCGAGTTGATAATACTCATAACGCATGCAGCGCGAATGACACGAGAACGTGAGCTGTTCGGTTTGCATTTGATGGCTGTATTATAAAATTGAAAAGTTCAGAGCGTCAAGATGGCTACAGCAAATCAATCACGCGATCATTCTTTTGGAAAGCAAAGCAGTGGTTACTTTATTATATGTAATTTTTTGGTTATTAAATATCATCCTAAAAAGAGACTTAAAAATTCAGATAAAAAAAAATTTAAAATTATTTAAAAATTCAAATTAATTTTTTTCTGTTACAATAAAAATATTATTGAAAAAAAAATAAAAATAAAATAATTTATTTAAAATTAAAACCTGAAAACCTTGAGCATTTGATATGTGATTGTTTTTAAATTTAAATTTACTAAAAGATTGAAACCGGGCGAACCTCGTTGCAAAGAAAAAATGAAAAAATAAAGGACAACTGACCCCAAAGGCGACCTGCGGTCTGCTGGTACTTTAAATTTAAATTTACTATTAATAATTTTAATATTTTTGAAATTTTTAATGCTCACTGCGGTGGATAGTCTTTTTGATCTCAGAACTTTTTCGAAATTCATGCTTGTGGTGGTGCCGTTTTGTCCAGCAATGCTTTTTTTAAATCAATTGACCAGTTGAATGTAATGTAACAATGCAAACAAATTAACAACATTAATTAAATAAATACGCAATTTTATTGCAAAATTTTATCAATTTTTTTGTGCGCGTGAATGTTTTTATTTTTATAGTAGCTTTCCTTATGAGATTTTTTTAAATTTTATCTGAATTAAAAAGATTTAAATGGAAGCCAAGTTCAAAATGAATACAAAAAAATCAAAGGAGATCAGGGAGGAAATAATAGGGAACCCCTAGTTGTTCCTCTTGCAAGTCGAAATCACCAAAGATACGTGAGCAGTAATCAAACTTGAGTGGCGCTCGATCTCGCAGCATGACTTCCCGGCCGAGGCTCACAAAGGAAATTATATGCAGGCCGCAGAGAATGGCGCCTTGTTGCGGCTGTCAATCACCGCGGCCGCGCTGATTGTTTATCGCATTGTGCTTCCAGAAAAGAAGCCACCCAAATTGCCAAGAGAAATTTTCAATTAATGTCCGCGCGCGCGACTCTCATTGTTGTCCAGTTCGCGCCGTAATGGACCGTGGCAAGAGTGGAAAAGGCTGAAAAATTCCATTCTGCGCCTGTTCTCATCGCGCGGAATATAATAAAAATAAATGGACACCGCAGCAGTGGCGCGGTGTCGGTTTTAATTAAATTCCGTTTGTGTCACTTAATACCCGGTGCCCTCTCCTGTCTGTAATTAATTTTTTGTCCGCTCAGGTATTTCATGCCGAATCGAGACCAGAATGGAAATTGGAATTTCATTATCCACGGGTTATTAACTTTTCTATTATTATCCGCGCACACAATGCCGCTGCATCTTCTATTCAGGGAGAGAAAAAGATGCACGGCTCCTGAGGCACCAGCACCGTCTTTCGCCTATTGTGCATTTTGCAAACGCGTTCTACCGTTGAAAAACGTTTGAAACAAAAGAATATAAGAAATGAAAAAATGATTAGAGAAGTGCGAAAGTATTTTAAGCATTCATTATAACAAAACTGTAAAGCTGCATTTTTTAAATAAATAAATTACGAGTAAAGAGAGCCATTTTTGTATTTTTTAAATTTGCTAAGCTTTTGATTAACAGAGAAACTAATAATTTAGCCAAGAGACAGCTTGATCTGAATAATAATCCATTAAAAAGTCCATTAGGAGGAAATCAGAACATTTTCAAACAAAGATCCTGCATAAAATGTGACATAAAAACCTTCAAGCAACAGCTCCTACTCTAATTGATTTTTGATGAGAGAATAATTTACGGTTGGAATGATCAAAAGTTTACACTGAATATATTTATAAAGGACTCTGTGTGGTGTGTCTGCCCATTCCATTAACTACGCGGCTAGAAAAGGCAATAAAGCGCCGCGCAGAGAAAAGAAAGGAGAGCGCGCGCGTTTTATAAACAAGTAACAGTGGTGGAGGATATCCTGATAAGGAGCATTAACGAAGTCCACAGAGGTTCTCAACGGTTTTGTTTGTTTTTTAACTCTGAGTGAAAATAAATCTATGAAATGCTTAGCATTGTGAAGTGTTCCAGCTTAATCGTATTAGAAATTTAACCGACTGAACTTTCATGAAAAAAATTAAAGAGAATAAGGTAAATAGAAAATAAAAAATTCTCTAAGTTATTCCATTTAAAAAGATATGTCATAAAATTCATAACAAAATTTCCTCTTTCATTCTACAATTAGTATAATTTTGTTTACAATTAAATTTAATTTTTTTGCAAAAAAAAAATATGCAAATAAAAATAATCATTGGTCTTACCTTTGAAATGTCAGCCCCAAAGCCAGCTTGACAGTATCCTTGTCTGTGGTAACCCCACTGGTCTGCAAAGAGAATAAAATTAATTCAAATCATTTTGTAAAGCTATACAATATTGAAAATATAACTTTCAATATAAAATATTAAAAATGTAAGCTTAAAAATTTACTGAAACCATTGAAAAATAATAATATTTTCCAATACAAATTATGAATGAATTTATTAAAGAACACCATAGGTGTGCGACATAACATATATAAATTAGGAGATCATTTCTTGACGAGCTGCTTCACACAAACAAAATACAAATTATAAGTTTCTTTATTCTATTGCAAGGCAATACTTTTCCTTAATAAATATTCGCCCTTTGAATGCCTGCGATTTGCATTTTGAAGCATTTCATTTTGGATTTTCTGTTGATCTAAAGAATTAAATAATTTGCTCTCCCTAGGAGTTTTATTGAGGATGTTCTGCTCTCATCTATCGAATGGTACATGGTCAATTTTTTCCTCAAAGGAGACGCGATACATCACACATGTGGCCTTTGATGAAAGCCTATTTGCTTGCCATGGCTCGCAGAAGGTGCACGTGACGAATTTTTCCATTAATCCAAAGCAGATTTTTTCAGGAACCATGTGTGGCGTCGGTGAAAAAAGCTGGCCATAGCGAGAGGCTGACAAATTTAATGCAGCATGCTGGGTGTATTAAAAGACTTCCTGTTTAATGGGAGCGCCTGCCTGTGCGGAGAGAGAGAGCTAGGCATTTTCCTCTCCAAATGGCTTCTGACCCGCAGGTACACCCTTAAAAAATGAAACGTGCGCGCTGCTGGTTTTGTGGAACTGCACCCCGCAGCAGAACGGCAGCCGTAAGAAGAAAAAACGTGAAACAGATGTGCTGGAATAATAACAAACAACTTGTCTTCAAACAAACTCGGCACACACGCCTCTTATCAGATTGGTCTGGATGGAATACAGGATTGGCTTATTAACCACCCACTGAATAATTTTTGCTTCTTAAAACCGCTTTTTATTTCGAAGGGGAAAACAACAAGAACCACATTCAGATCAGATACTGTGGAGATAAAGAAAGAATTATGAGATGTGTTAAATATAAAATTTGCTAAGCATAAACAATTTAAATGTTGAACCAGTTATTAATTTTTGAAATTTATTTAGTTTTCTTTTTTAAATGAATAATAAAGTTGTATATTATAATTTTTTAATTTTAATATTTTAATTATTTGATATTATTTTTGTTCAGTTTTCGTCACAATCATAATGTTGATATTATGCAATTTTAAGCAAAAAAGTTGTTTAATAAAAAATGGATTTTTATATGTCAAACGGCTTTGAAATCTTAGAGAAATAAATTTGCAGAAAAAATCTGTATAAATGTGCACTGTCTTTGTTGCTTTATAAATGATAGATTTCTATAATAAATTGCCTGCATTTATAATGATTTGATACACATTATTACGTTTTGTAACGATGAAAGGGCACGCATCTCTCCTGCCCTATAATAGGTTCTAATGTTTGTGCACTGTAAACAAGCGATTCAGGAAACTAATGCCTTTGACCTAATAATGCAGTGAGTGACCTCCACGGGCCTTTTACTCCACGCATATAACAGCGCAGGGATATAAACCAACTCTCGGCCGGCGTCTCCCCCTGTTGAAATAACCGCATCAATTTAACTCCCACATGCACTGTCTGCTATCTCGGCACGACCAAAAGAACTGCATCTCCCATATAGTTGAGCTTTTTTTATGATGTCCGCGCCGACGCGCTTTATTACATTAAGAAATTAAAATCTGAACTAATTTCCTTTTTCGGCCGACACAATCAAGGGTTCAGAATCTGAAACACGCCTGACGAGGGGCGTTGCTAATTGTATATTTTATTTTTATTAAAATGTTAAAAAAAAAGGAATGAGAAGAGCGTCTCTTCTCTGTTAATAAAGTTATTCCGCGCGAGATGAAAAAAAACTCGAGATCTCTCTCTTCTGCCTGTTCTGTTTTATCATTTATGGGCGAGGACAGCTAGCGCATCATCATCATCATCATCACCACCATCATCTCTCGCCGGGTATAATGAAGATTTAAGTGTAGAAAGATTGAAGTGCGCATTAATTATTTCAGCAATTTCCTGCACTTTTTTAGCGATGAAGGGAGCCGCGTCGTTCTTTGTTTTCGCTCATTATCGCGACAGGCTGCAAGAAGAGCTGCTTATTTGCAGAGTCTGACAACTATATTAATGAGCGGAGAGCAGTGAGCATCAAGTGCTAAGAAAGAAAAAAAAATGATAACTCCAACACCATCTACGGAGCAAATAATCAAAATATATACCGCTGGGTGATGAAGACATTATAAAACTTGCAATTCCAAGAAATTAACTTTTTTCTGCATTATGATCTACACAAAATTTCTAAGAAAAACTTCATCTAATCAGAAATGAAGATTTTTTCAACTTAGGTTTCTCTTGTTAGTTGAGGAAAAATGGGCCTTTACTCTGCTTTATTCAATATCAAATCCCTGCTCTCCGAGAAAAAATTTGGCCAGCAAAAATGTTGAAAAAATGTGCTAATGGAAAATGTAAATTTACACGTTCATTCGAATAGCGTCAGAGGTTATACATTTTATGTTTCGCTTGAGGAGGAATTCAAAATTTCAAAGCCATCTGTTTCTGCCAGATTTTCACAAATTGGTCCAAAATTATCAAAATAGCGTGACGAGTGCAACTTCCGGTGGGCCATAGACAAACTTTGCAGCATCCACCGTGGGGTAAACATGGAAATTCGTCACTTTTATGCGGCAGGTGCAAATTATTCGAGGTCAATTAGAAGTCTGTTTCAAGCATAGCTAGGTGGATCCGCGCCCAAAAATACATTTATTATAGCGGCATGCGTACGCCGACGCCAACGCACTTCTGCTGTCTGCGCGAATGATAACCAAGCCGAGCAAGAAGTGGTCAATGCGGAGGCTGAGCAAGTTTCTACGCACTACCTTTTTGGCCCGGCTGAATCGCAAAGAGAGGAGAGAAAAAATTAATTTTTTAGCGCCAGTCTGGATTTGATTCATTTAACTGTAGCATGTGTATCTGTCAGCAGCCCAATAGATGATAAATTTATAATTTAACCAAAGGCGTAAAATATAAAGATGAAAAGAAAAAAAACTTGAATAGGTGCAAGTTTCTAGTTAATTTAATTGCTTCTTTGTTGTCCCTTCAAAAAATCCCAAATAATTTAATTGGAATAATTTTTTAAAATTTTTTTATTGTTATTGATTTTCCCGCTTTTTTCTTCTTCATTGTAATATATCTGGTTTCAGACTGACGCGCGTCTTTCTAAAAATAAATTAGAGCTCTTCGAGATGCGGTCCATTACCGAATGCTGTTTGCAGCAGGCGGACGTTTGCTTGCGGGCTCGCTCTCGCCATAATTACAGTGATTGACAGCAATGAGCCCGGCGCTCGCGGAAAATAACAATATTTTTTCTCTTGTAATCTCAACTTACCAGTTCTGCACGGCGAGTATTCGTCAAAACTTGAGGAGCTGTTGCGGGCCACATAGCAAGTGCCGACTGGTTCTCGACGTTCCTTGTTGGAAGAGTAATAGACGTACCGAGGCGCGCACACCTGAAATCAAATTCGGGCCAATTAGCGAGGAAAAATATAAGAAAAAACTGTTTTATTTTTTTGCAACTCGATAAATCCGCATGCACCAAAAATAAAGAGGTCTCAAAATTATACAGCCTGCGGTTTGAAATATACTAATTTCAAGACGCCGATCGCAATCATTACCCGCAATGACTTCGAAATTCGAAAGGCGTCTAAATTAATACAAATGGTGGAGAGTTGCGGTGCCGACAATGGGTAATATTATTATAATGAATGACTGTTGGAAACAAAAAGCGACTGCTGCTGGGACCGTGTGCAGAGTTCAAAAATTTATGACGATAATAATGCCATAGAGTGTCTTGGCCTCTAGATTAGGGCCGCGAAAGAAGGAGCAAAGTGGCTGGATATTGTTCGGTAAGAAACAAATCTGACGGCTCTGATGGTAATTATCGCCGCCGAAACGATTGTGCGCTGCTGATGAAAGGATCATGGGATGGAGAGGGATGTGCGTCTGTTGGAGAACAATGGGGGCGCAGTCAGAATGATCTGCCACTGCCTTTATAAGTTCTGGAGATAATAGACACGAAAAATAAATGATAAATGAAAATGACAGGCATGAGGGATATAAGAGGAATATTTAAAACATAAAAAATTGTTCAATATTTAAATAAACCTAAATAAACACTAGGTTTTTGGAAGAATTCTTTTTTAAAGTATGTAAAAAAATTGTTTTTTAATTTAGTTAATAAAATATAAATATTTTTTAGTAATAAGAAATTAAATATTTTAAATTATTATTTATTCAATTTAAATAATTTTATTCATTTTTTTGTCAATCTTAATTTGAATATCTAGATATCAAAGTAGTAACTAATTATTAATATTATTTATTTATTATTATTATTTTTTTTTTAAATATTAATGAGTTAAAATCATTAATCCCGGCTCCAAGTTATTGCTTTTACTTTTAGAAATAAATGCGTCAAGCTTGAGCAAAATCAGACGTCAACCGTGAGCGATAAAATCACTGAGTTGGAGCGTCGAGTTCAATTAAAGAGCTCTTTTTACGACCCATCAAGAGCAGCCCCTGAATGAAGCAATTTCCATATAAAGGTAATGATCAATAAATTTCACCACATCTATAAAAACGCTATGCTCGGATCTTCTCAAATATGAAAAGAACAAAGGCACGCACTCGGCGGTTTCACACACAATTTGTAAACAAGGTGCAAATTCACTCTTGAAAGGCGTGTGCTCGTTTCTAGGCGAAATCACCATAAAGTAAATCAACATGCAAATTGGACGCTGCCACAAATAATAAAAAGCTAAATCGTGCTCTCGGCGCATCACGTACAAAACACAATTAATGCTGTGCGCTACGGCCCCCTCTATATTTTGTATAATACACTCTCCCTCGAATGTGCACCGACAATTTGAACGAGCCCGCATCAAAGAGTCTAATAGACCACGCCCTTAAAGGCCACTATTTGATATTAAAGGTTTATTGCACAAAGGGAACTTTCGGCATAATTGAAAATCAATATAAAACGCCGAGACTAAATTGGAGTTCTTATATAATTCCCACGCGTGTTTTTGCTTGGACTGGAATAGAAGCTGTATGAGATTACTTTGAAAAATATATCAAAAATATATTTTTAAATTTCAAAACGACTTTCAAAACCTTTTTAGATTTTAGATCAAACGTCTATTGCGGTTTGTACTTACATTGTACACATATGTTTAGTTGTCTCTTTGACTGTGACACAGTTGTTCACATTGGCATCAGGGTAAATTTATTATGCGGATTTAAATAATAGTATCTCGTTACATTGAGAGACCGAATCAATCTTTCGGTTCACTGCTGCTTTCCCTCTCTGCAGTGCGCTCCTTTGTAATCTTAGACTCTCTGCTTTGTGCGAGTTGAGTGTAGAAAACAATGGCTTGGTACACCACAATTACTGTGACATAATTGGGCCTATACTTTTGACCATCCGTGACCTTGTTTGGCAACTTGTTGGAACGATGAGCCAACTCAATCAGAATAATGCACACTTGAAAGGGCAATTTAATTCTTGTCTGCGTCTTTCAAATGATAGTGAGTGGGAGAATTTTGTTTATGAATTTGACATCACGTTCTTTTGTCAATCCTATACTTGAAACTTGTCTCATTGTTGGATGCTAAACAGGTGAGTGAATCATATTATTATGAAGTAATAAAAATGCACAAATAGAACACCCTCATAAAATTAATAAACAATATATTTTCTTAGAGTAAAATTAATACAGTAAAATTTGCAAGGTAAAAAATAAATTGGTTGATAAATTAGTTCATCTGCAAAAGTGTATCGTTCTGCCAAACTCAGCTAGCCACAATTCTTTACGTTTCAACCACAGCATCAAGTTACTATCACTACATTTGCAAAACAACCAAAACCGCCGAAACGGATACCTCTCTTGGACAGTGAATTAAATAGAAATGACGCATATTTCCATTTCTCAAGACGTCAGTAATTAAAACAACCAAAACCAGAAGTAGTGGTTTACGTAATCACTCGTTTTTTTCCATGAAAGATTAGCACCATAAATAAAGATCTGCCGCAAATTCCACCTTATTTAAAAATGATTCATTGAAAAAATGAATCACACCTGTTCTGAAAATATGCAAATTTAACATATTATTTATTTTAGAGTTTTCCTGCTCGCACAACGCTTAGTAATGAGTCAATGTTTCTTCCAGAGCTCACGGGAAATAAATCTCTCATTAGGAAACACTCATCGGGGCAGCGAGAAGGGAACATATATTGGCATGGACGAAAAGGGAGAGATGAGTGTCTTTTTTATTTGTGTGGGAGACGACGAGAGACGCGGCCGACGAGGAGCGCGTTGGTGTGCTGCGGTGCAGACTCACTCACTCACTCGCGCACACCCATCCATCGGTCCGCTATTTTGGGCCGGTAGCGCCGAAAATAGGCACCGACGCCTCTCCGCAGCGAGAGTCGCTCTCCTGCTTCTCGTCGCCGCTCTCTCGCACCGAATTATGCATTTTCGACGGTGCCAACCAGCGCGGGCTGCTCCTTCGTTAATCGCGCACGCTGGATGCACCAAAACGATAAATGGAGCACGGGGCTGATGCCCCTGCAACTCTTGAGCTGGGCGTGTGTGTGCCTGCTATTAATACAGGACGGGTGATCACTGATTCCGCTAAATGATGCGTAAAGTTATCGCTCGGAACCACTGTCTGTGTCATCCCACGTTTTGGTGGCGACGCGGTGTAGCAGCGGATACTGTGTGTGGTTTCGCGCAAAATTTGTGGATGTTTTGAATTAAATAAAAAAAAGCGTCCTGAAAATAACAATAAAACCCAAAAATAAAAATAAACTTTGTAATAAAATAAAATTATACTAAAAAAATTGTAATTTTTTCTTCTTAGAGTTTTTAATCAACTTCAGACCTTTCCACAATTAAAATACTACCCATGGTTCATTGTTGACCCCTCTGAAGAGCCTTCAATTAATATCTTCATCAACTGCTGACATCTCTATAATTAGTATTTATCAAAAATAAATCAACCGGAGCTTGTGTGTTTGAACAGCCCAACGCGCCGATAACTGCAGTCCATTAGGGACCCGCACCAAATTAATTAGATCCAATTTGTGTGCAACCGCTCCAATTACGCGAGCGAACACGCGCGCGCCCATTGACTCTCGCATGCATGCATGAGGCTTCACCATTTGGCCAAACTTACCAGAACTATTCCATTGGTGCCCGAGCTCTTGACGGTGGCTCCAAACCACTGACCGCTCTTGCTGTCTATTTGCGAGTTCGTCTGGTCGATATTGTTTCCTGCGAACAAGATTTATGCAAACAGCTGTCAGCAGTCTGACACTTACAGTAAACGCTAAAAAATCTACATATTTTTTAAATTTTAAGAAGCCTAAAATATGGAAAATTTTTAAGAAAACAACTGTTAAATTAAAAACAGAACTTTCAGCGATTTAGAGAACTTGAAAAAATTGTGAAATTGCATGTACCTTTTCTGTCAAAAGGAATCTCAAAGCAGGAGTCGTCGCGAGAAATCTCACAACGGAACACAGAACCCCCTCGATTAACTCCTGGCTGGGGCGTCCGCGCCGCAGGGGCTCCAACAAGCAACCTGAAACAATAGAGAACTTAATTCAGAGAGGGCTCTTTTTCTGGGCTTGAAGTCAAAACAAGATGAAAAATCGTCTCCCACGTCAACAACATAGTATTTATAAAAATAGAAGTTGAGGTAAAAAACTTTCAAAACTTTGGGCTCTCAAATGCTTTTATAATCTGATGTTTTTTATTCATAATTTTGAACCGCGACTAATTTCAATTGTGTATCTCATTAAGACCTGCGTCATTGTGCTGCCTGAAAATTCACGCATGAATGTTCACCGGCGACCTTGTGTCACACAATAAACCGCAAATCATTTATTTGTACAGGGCGTGCGTCTCTCTCTGCTGTGTATATTCTAATGAAGTTTGGGCCCATGACACAGAGAAAGAGAGTTTGGTGAGTGAGTAACGTGTGGAGAGAGTATGCGTATTTCATTTCTCTCTTATGTTCCCTATGCTCTTCGAAAATCAACAAAGCGCGACGGCGATTCTGGAATCAAATAAGCGAGAAACAATGCCCCGTTATCGATGGGTGGATTGATATTTGTTTTGAGAAGGAGGTGCCACCAAAGGCATTTACATATTTAACGAGCCATTCAAATGCCCATTTTCCTCGATTAAAATTTTCAAAATTGTATGAATGAAATTTTCAAATAAATAAATATATTGGATGTTAAAAAACTTTGAAACTTGTGGGAGTCGATCCCAATTTAACAGCGTGGCGTTTAAGTGAATGGCCTTTTTAAGTGGTAACGCTCAATAAATCTCAATAGAAAACCACTTCGTGATACTGTCAACAAGCCCTGAACGGGACCACCAAAACGAAGTTCAACGTCTTCATTTATGAAACCAAGGGTGGTCTCTTTTAATAAATATGAAAGTGCAAAAGGAAGAATCGGAATATCGTGACCATCACTCTTTGCCATTTTTCTGCCTCTTTGTCCGCCCAATTCTGCGCTGAGAATTTGGGACGGGCATTGTATTGCAATCGCAACTTGAGCATTTAATAAATAATGTGCCTGTGGCCGCAGACGACAGCACGTCGACCGCTTTTGCGCTTCTCTTCCCTCCTCGCTGACCTTATCACTCAACGGGAAAAAACTCTGCGAGAGAATATGAATAAGTGAGATGAATATGAATATCCCCTTTTTATATGCGTTTGCTGTCAACTTGGCCATCGGCGATTGACAACGCGTGGTGTATGAAAGGAAGCGAATAATTTTGTATTACTGGAGAGGAGGTGCGCACGGGTCAATTACAAAAGACATGACAGCTTATAACTAATGACTTGCTGGTCATGTAGGAATGAGAGATAATACACGCGTGCTTTTCAAGCACTCGCAGGAATTTCATTGCTATGAGAAATTACATCTGCTTCGGTCGCGGCAGTGGACTGCATGTAAGATTTATTATATTGGTATTCTTCTCTCCCGAGATTGGATTATGGGCTTTGTTAAAATTTGTCTCTGTCACTAACTCATTGGAAGTAGATCAATTTTAATCCTTCCATGATAGAGAAAGCAGTTGTTGAATAGCCAAAAGCATTTCAGTTGGCATTTGCTCGCCTAATATTTTTTAACTGGAAGAAATATTGAACTGATTTTCAGTTAATATCATGTTTTTTTGTTCAAAAGGAGGACAAGAAAAACAATGTTTTGCTTCAGTGATTTTTTTAAATTTTTTAACTGTTATTGCTGCATGTTTATAAATTTTCATTCTCTGCATAATATTTACTTCTAGATATGCATTTAAAAAAAAAAAAAAAAAAAAAAATATTAAAGTTTTAAGGAGGCATTAATGCTTTAAAAGGAAAAATTAGATAAGATTTCTTGAAGTGCTCCTTAAATGTCATTATAAAAACATCTGCAAGTATAAAAGCCGCATTCTTTTCCTCAAAAAATTCCATTCTCAAAACTCGTAAAACTTTTTGGCAATAAAAATTATCAAATTAATTCAGCAAAGCTATTTCGACACTTCTTATGAAATATTCATGCAGTCCTAGAACCGTGCATGTTCTACATCTGAATCACTAAAATCACCACGGATCGTTTGAGGAAAGATACGCTGCGTCAGATAAAACAATTCTAGGAACGCCACAAAAAAAACCGCTCGCGAATATTTTGCATTTTGGTATAAGCGCGAAATATATTAGAATTGCCTTTGCTTTCCCCTTTTGAGTTTTTACTCTTCCCGCTGATGAATGGCTTAAAATAGCCTCACGAAAGACAAAAATGTTTAGCAAGGAAAAAAGGAAGTAGCAAAAGTTGGTAAAAAAAGATCACACGGAATTTAAAGAGCCGCCGCCGTCGTCGCGACAAGAAAAAGTAGCGGCGAACAAAAATGCTCGTCGCGCCGTTGGATTAATTTGCATGACAATGTGTTAATAAATTTTGATAGACGAACTTGATTTTCATCGAAAGACGAGGGGACCGAGAAAAGGTCTCTTTGTTTCTGCAGGGACAAGAGGTGACGACAGCACCCAAGAAAGAATAAGCAGGATAAATTTCGCCAAAAGGGAGACGCGGAATTTTTAAATAGGCGTTTGAAGTTGCACTTAATTTACTCTCCGCAGAGAGAGCAAAGGTCTCGGAATAAATGTGTGGTGCCAGATTATTGTCTGCTAAAACCGATAAACGTATTCAAATGAGCGCTGTGAAAAATGTCTCATTGTCCCATTCTCTTAAAGGAAAACGTATAGAGTAAAAAATAGTAATAATGATCACATTTCAATATTACTGAAAAGGGAAAATTTCTTGGAATTGAATTAAGAAAACGGGCTTTGTCCTTGTTAAAAAATGTCTTTTTCAAACTTTTTGACTAAGAAAAGTTTTTTTTCACTTTCATATTGTCTCCTTATGAGTGCTGATTTCTTCAAGGAGAATTTCCATAAAATAAAATAAAAATTCAAGTTAATCTGAATTCTTAAGTATCTAAATTTTCTGGCCAAGAAAGTCTTAAAATGAGCACCAGCCAAAAGCATGAATTGGCATTATGTTGGCAATTGAGGGAATTTGAACACTTGCAACGCTTCATAAATCTCAATTTGCGCTCGGCAAACAGGCCGATTTCCTGAAATCATTTATCAGCGGCCAAGAAAAATCGATGTGGTCATTGAACCACACATGGGCGTGGGCGCCTCGGCTCGTTTCAGGCCAAAGTGCGCGCACCAAAGAAGGGCCTTTTCCTACACCTGCCGATGATGCTTGCAGAGGCGGCAGTGCATTTTATAATTCGAACAAAGGAACAACCGAGACGGAAAATTTGCTGTTAAAGAGTAATAACACGCCAAGTGCATGTGCCGATTCAATGAAAATACAAAATGCAGCTCTCAATCTTTTGTGTATATCGTACTTGTTCGCAAAAGCCGCACGCAATAATTCAATAACAATCTATTACGTCCGCCCGCCGGCGACCAGGGGAATTTGCGGCGAAACACAATGAGCTGCACTGACAATGAGATAATGTATTGTGCTATATTATGGAGCATTATGTTATTGCTGGGACTGCCCTTATAAGCTCTGTGCATAGTAAATTAGCTGCCAGTGAAAACATGCAAAGAGAAACTGTTAATATTCTTCTTTAAATAATTTAATTCCTTTTTGTTTACACAATTTTCTTAAAAATATTTTTACTGTCTGATAAAAAAATATTAAGTTAAATAAAATTGAATTCTTTTTCGATTTTAAGTATTAAAGACATTTTAGTATTTTTTTAAATCATTTTTTTTAAGCCATTTTTGTGCATTTTTTCCTATCAAATTTTGCTGCAGATTTCATTAATAATTCTTAAATATTTTGATGATGTATCTAGTTAAGTCAGGGATTACCTTATGGTAAATCATAATCAATAAAGTTAAATTAAAACTAAATATTTATTGAAATTATTTAAAACTTCCTTATTTTAATACCTAAATTTAAAGGTTTTTATAATAAAAAGATCATGCAAAAAATTCCTGCTTTCATGTTAGATTTGTAAAAGGAAGCACTATTTTAACATTTAACTCTCAAATCAATCATCATTCAACATCAAAATTTAAAATTCAAATTTATCAATTTTCTAAATTGACTGTCGTCGCTCGCTGCGCTTTCCTCAAAGGATTTCAAAATAGAGCAAACACTCTGCGGCTGCATCAGAGAGCCGTTTTCTGCATTTAACAGCGATGGAAATAACCATGTGCTTGCATTTATTACCGTCGTCGAGAGAGTACAAAAGGCAGCGCGGCTGCGAGCGAATGTGCGAAGGAGTAGATTACATGTATAGTCGCCTTATTTGGACTCGCTCCTGTTCCGCGGCCCACGTGACTCGCACGTCACTCTTGTGTGGGATTTTCTCGGCCGGTTATGAACGCTGGAAATGAAGCTGAAATGGCCATTATTGTTTTGTTATTGAATTGCCACACCGCGTCGACGGAAAAATGCATCTCTCTCGCGAAGCGGCGGCCAAATCGCTCTTTGTCGCGCCGCTGGAAAGTAAATAAACTCTCAGATATACACATCTGTTTCTGTAGTCTTGGCCAAATTCGTTTGTGTGGGGAGCAGGGCGACTGAATTTGTCAATCTGTTCAGCTCTACCGCAAAACGTATTTGTAAAATAGAAACAAAATATATTTTCGAATTAAGATGATGTGCACAGAAAAAAGAAATGTCTAAATTTGATTTTATTATAAATTTTAAGTGAATGTTGTAGTAACATTCAATTTTTTTGAGAAAAATCCAAAATCAATATTCAAATAACAGCTAGTTCAATAAAAAATTTAAAATTGAAAAACTTAATTATCAATTCTGGTCATATCTCTAAAATTAAAATTATTCAATCATTCATGCATATTTTGCCACTTCCAGCGCCGATGAACAAATTGCAAGCAGGTGGAGCAGAGAAAACACAAAAGGCCATATAAAAAGATGACCATTTGTGTTTTGTTAAGAGACTGAGGTAAAAATTCGTTGCACATAAACGCTGCACTTTATACAAAATACGAATGTCCTTTCCTGTTGCGGCTGCACAATATGCCAAGTACGATCATTGTGAAATCGGTCTTCCACTTCAATGGTCATGTTCAAACATAAACAAGCAAAATTGCTGAGCGTTCGGACAGATTATGCAACCTGCAATGCAAGTTGGCAATATTTCTCCTCCTAATTTTTAAAGCCCATTTTTTTTTATTCGCGAGGGTTAAAATAAATAATGCGGTACAAGTCGGTGGCGCACATGAAAAGAGTGGGAGTCTGTGCTTATTTTTTCAGCATACGAGTTCCTGCACAAAAATTAAGCATAAATTTGTTAAATGCCAGTTGGGATAAAATACGAGCGACCCGAATGCCGCGCCGCAGAGATGTGCATAAATAAACAAACAAGCAGCGCAATGTACGAGGGCCGCAGTGGAGAATGTGCAAAAGAGCCACGCAGCATTCTCTCCCAATAATATTCAAGTGAGCGAAGAATAAGAATCGCGAGTGTGTGTGTGTCTGTAATGAATAAACAAGGCGACGAAACAAAGGAATAATAATGAACGAAAATTTAATCATATATATTCAGGAGACTAATGAATAATTAATGAAATGTAATGATGCGCGGCCGTCGCAGATCGTATTTTACTACCTGGATTTTGTCCTTATATTATTATTCGCAAGTTGCAAAAGAGAAAAAAATTCAGCGGCGCGTCGGCAACGGCGCTCGATGTCACTGGCAAATAAAAAAGCGGCCGCGCTCATTTTTCTTCCTGCGCGAGAGCGGCGCAACTGATAATAATATTTGAATAGCAGCCCAAAGACAAAGAACAAAGGCGCGCGAAATAATCCGGCTGTTATTTGAAGTGGACTCTCGAGAGACGGAAAAAACTGCAAGTGAATGTACGAGAAAGAAAAAAAATCTTTTTCGCAGAAATGCGTCTGTCCCGGCGGGTTGATTTAAGTTTGTGAATGAATTTCGCAAAGAATACTCGTCCTTCTTCTCTGCGACTCCAGTGATTTTTTTTTCAGAATAAAGAGAGAAATTTTTGTGTTAAAAGCTCTTTTCTCCACAAATTAGTACCTTCAGTGCAATGACCGAATCAGGCTAACTTTTAATTCAGGCACTCGTTTGTGGAGAGAGATCAGCACAAGAGACACTCGATCTGTCACAGGACAGATGATCCCGGCCAATGTAAACTTTTCAATAAAATACGCACACACGGTTTAATGACTTATGTGGTACCGTTTTTATTCTCTCTTGAAAAGCCACAAGCAGATCTCTTTGCCCGCTGCTTTTGTTGTTTGGACAACTTTTTTGTCCAGTTGTGAGCTGCTGGCTGATAAATTGAAAACGCGACCCGATGATGTGGAGGAGCAACAAAGCTCATCTCTCTCAAATATCTTGTTGCTGCTCAACACAAGGGAAACTAATTAACTTAATCATCACATTAATGTTGCCAGAATTTATGAACCAAATAAATCTTCAGGAAAGATATTAGATCATTTTTCTCTCTTAAACTCCTGTAGAGATAAAATATAATTCTTAAAATAAATTTTCTTTCTCTTCAGGTCCAATAGACGATATAATTTTAATTCTTTAGCATTTTAAATTTTTATTTAAAACTGAAAATTGCCTTAATTAATTTAAAAATCATCTCGGAGGCTTCCGATCGAGAGTTCAAAGACAAAAAAATGCTTGAGGTCATTGCGGGAGCTCCACTTCCCGTGAGCACGACAGCTACTGTTAATATCGGGCGGACTGATCTCTGGCTCTCTTTGGAGGAGAAACATCTCGGCAGATTATCTCCAGAACTTTTGACAGCGCATAAACAATGTAATTAAAAAGCATGTGATGCAGTGGAGGAAAAGGGGTAGCGCCTTTTAGACCCATGCTCATGCAGCAACTGTCAAGAGTGGCATCTAAAATTAGCCCGGCTCTTTATCTTATTATTTTCTCGTCGCGAAGACACTCTCATAAGACTTTCGTCCCTATATTTTTCAAGCCGTCTCTGGCGTCGTTGGCGCATGACTAATTTGATAAAGGACGTACAACACACAATTTGTTGTTCGCCGTGTTTACCCTTTGACTAAATTTATCAAACATATACCCGTCAAATGATTCTGATTACACGCGACGGAAAAGAATTAATGAAATCTAAAAATAAATTTTCCGTGCGGGAATTATAAAACTGAAAAATCCAATTTTAATAACAAAATTGGCTTAGTTACAAAATAAACCGATAAAAATTGTATTGAAATCCTATTAACTTTATCTTTTAATGACCGCAAGTTTATAACAAAACACCTTTTATAAATATCTCCTTTTATAGAAGCTTGCAAAGCGAAAAGGGGTCGTTTTATAAAAAAAGTCGTCTCTTATATGTACGGCGTATTGATCTGATTGAAATTCAGTCAGAGAGATGAATTAAGGTGGAGAGAGGTGAGGTTTATTATTCAGTAACTTGATGAAATCCGTCTTAAACGCTGGGCATAAGATTGTAAATGGGCATTTTAATTAAGATTTTTTTGCCAAATGTGAATGTTCGCGGTAAAAAATAACCATCCTTCAGGTAATTACTTTGCTGCCGATTGGTTTCTTTAAAATGCGAAATTTATTACTACCGCGATCCGTTTCAAAATTAATATGTTTTGATATAATCTCGTTTTAATTATATACCCCTATGTGTCCAGATGGTCAGAGAGCAATCGTTGCAAATTACACTTCTCACAAAACCTTTTAATTAATTATCAAAGATTTCGCGCTGCACATGGCCTGAAGCAATTACCTGTGAGATTATACGTTGAGCCTCATGTCTTTCACCAGAGGAACGTTTTCAGCCCAAAAGTGTTATTATTTTTCGTTTTTGGAAGCTCGTATAAAGTATCAAAACGCGGCGTGTCACAATCACACGATTATATTGAGAAGGCAATCGTGCCTTATATGGACGCTCCGCGGTCGCACTCACTTTCGTTTATAGGGAAAAGCGGCGTGCATATATTTTACTCTCGGCCGAGATGCCGCCCGTGTGTGTACGAATGTCTCAGCTTGAAAAGATTCAGTCATCGTGTGTCGTGGCCTTCTGCAAGATAAATGAGCACTCGCTATTATTTAATTCTCTCCGTATATGTATGCATGTGCACGCTTTCCACCCGACCTACCAACCGTTCAACCGGCGCCTAGCTCCTTTTGTTTTCTTCGAGAGTGATGTGTATTTATTTTCAGAGCGCTGCCTTAATTCTCACGTGTGTGTTTTATTTTCATCAAGTTACGTGTGCGCGTTTCAGCTGTGGAATCTCACCGCTTCTACACAATAATGCACCACTTTAAAATGCATTATTCTTGACGACAAAACTGCGAGGGAGTTTAAAAAATTACAGTGCACGTGAAGATGAATTTTTCTTAGATTTTGGAGCAGAAATCGCAAAGTTTATCAAAAAATTAGCCGGGAAAAAGAAGTAATGATTCATTGATATTGGTCTTGGAATTTCGAAATCAGATTTTAAATCTAAAAATTAAAATTATATGAAAGATGTTTACTTCAGAAGGGGTTCTTAATAAATAATAAATGTGTAAATTATTTACAAAAAGCAATTTTTGTCAGTTGTCAACACAAAATCTGAATAAAAATTATTATAAAAAAATGAAAATTTTTCTTAACCGAATAACCCGTAAGCCAAAGTTTATGAATATTTATAAACTTTCAAGTTGAATAAAGAAAGTCAGTCATATGTGGATAGAGATATACAAATTATTAATTAAAATAACTTAAAAAAAAAAATAACATTTGTCCAATTTAGTCATTCTTGATATAAACAGATATTAATTCTGTGTTGGGTTTCAATCCTTGGCTAATTACCACGGGGTAACTGCAAGTGTATGGTGCGTGTTTTACATAATTCATGACAAACACTCGCGGCTGCTTTAATGTTTTGAGTGATACCTGCGCGCGTAATTTGATACGCCGTCTTAAACCGTGCATTAATCAACATAATTAAGAGTTGTGGCGCCGCCGGAACAGAAAGTATAGAGTATTTCCCTGAAGCCAGTTTATTCAAACTTTGTATAATCGTGTAGAGGAAACACAGAGAGAGAAAGAGTACCTGAGCTACAGTCTCGTTCAGCGACGCAATAAATAAGCAAGCGGTGTGTGTGCGCGCGTATGTATTCTTGAAACAAAAGATTACGTGGATCATAAAAAATTAGTAAATATTGCTGTCGGCGTCCGAGGCAGTCGTACTGGTACCTGATAAAATGCCTTTTTGCACGCCGTGTAATTGAACAAAAGCAGGCTTGGCCGGCTCTGGAAAAGTCGCCAACCCGTCCACCGTCCGTCGGACCAACGAGAGATGTTGACTGACGCAGAACAGTCGCAAGTGAGATGATGAAGAGGCTGCAATTTGTTATCGGTTCATATTGCAACATGACATTCGCTTGAAAAATAATGGGCCGCGCATGTTTTATGATCTTGCCGTGAGCGACCTTTTATGCACGTCGTTATGAACCACCTGCTTTATTTGTTTTGGTAATTTTTCAATAATTTAAAGCAGATCAAAATTATTAAAAAAAAATATATATATCAGTCTAAAAATATTTAAATGTTGATATTTTTAGCGATATGTTCTAATATGTATTAAAATTATTGAGTGTTTTTTATATTTCATGAATGTTTATTATTAAAATTAAAATTTTTTGATATTTTATTGTTTAATTTTAATAAAATAATATTTATTTTATTATTACATTTATAACAACGATTTACAATTTCTATATAAACTTCAGCAGCTATAATACTGAAGTTTTTGTATCTGTAATGTTTTTGTTACTTCTCTTTCCCCATGTTGCCTTCAAGTGCTACACTTTTCCTTTTAACAGAAAGATTTGCAATGAGAGCTTATCCATCGTCTCATCCTTTTAGCTCCGTTGCTCTTTTCTCATCATGTATAGCAATCATCACTCCATCGCAGGGTAATTTCAACTCCATTTTTCAACCCGCGACATTAATCCAGCCCGGTCTCGGTGATATTTTCTCCTAATCGAGTGTGACATTTGGGGATTAGAGGCGCGTCAGTCGACCTGCCACTGCTTTACATAAAAATCCAATAGCGCGGCTCTGTCGGCGTGTAGGATTTTGAGTCGGAGCGGCTTGCTGGAGAGCGAGCAGGCGCGCGACGCGTAAAACAGATCCAGTTTTGTCACCTATTATGGTGTCATGCGTTACATTGGCCTTTTCAAATTTAACTAATACATCAGAAGATTTAACCTTTTATCGATTTTTCTTTTTTAAAGAAGTGCATCGTCCGGCAATGAATTTATAAAAATATTTTATAAGGAATAATTGGAGAAGGCGCCGACGAGCGCAGAAGTTGGTGTGGAACAAACTTGTGCACAATAAGAAATTAATTCGCTGAGCAATGAATTTATTGCTGACATGATAGTTTAATTGTTTAATTACTGCAATTTGTCAGCAGAATTGTCATCGGCGTGTCTCTGCTCCAAAGGAATGGTCGCGACAAAATGTATTTTTTGCAGCACATATAAATGTTTCATGAGTTAGTACCAAGTACATTTTTTACTCTGTCGATTGCATATTATTTTAAATGTCGTAAATTAAAATGTGCAATTATTTAATGACACATTGTATTCTACAAGAAAAAGTAAAAATTATTATTTTAAACATCTTGGAAGTTAAGAATGTTAAGATTTTTTTCTAAAATCATCAAATTTAGTACGACTAATAAAAAAAAAATCAAAAAAATAATTTTCCTGTAAAAATTTATCAGGTTTCAATGTAACTTACCAACTCTTCCCCCTGTCTAGATGCTGCGCCACACTAAATCCAAACATCGAGTCTCTTTCACCTCTATGAAGCACATAATTCTGCGTGTCCACATTGAAGGCACACGTCAAGTGCAATAAACAAAGGCACAGCACCGAAAGAGCGGCGTCTTGTCCTCTGCAGATCCGCGCCATCGTCACTGTTTTTTATATTGATGAAATTGAAAAGCGAAAACGAGACACTTGGATTTTTCACGCCGTCGGCGCACTCATGGTGAGGACGACGCACTCGTCGTGTAGACCGAAGTCGCCTTCGAGATGTTCAGCGCGAGACGGAGAGCGTCCAAATGAGGTTAGATGTGTCTTTCCACATCTCCTCGAGGCCGTCAGCAGTTGCCGCCGCCGCGGAGAACTCGAACGTGCGAGGCGTGGTGGTGCCAGCGCGGTCTGCGTGCGCAAGCCACTAATATCGGCCCACGCTGCCGCCGCCGCCTTCTGGGACGCAGATGTTGACTTTACACCCCCGGTTAGGGTTCTTCCAATTCTTCTCGGGTGTCAAAACGCTGCTTGTTGCCTCGCCAGCCGATTCACAAAGCATGTGCCACACAAACGGAAGCTCGGCACCTTTTATCTAGCGCCCAATTGCTATCGGTTGGGGAAGGTCAGGCGCGAGAGATTTCCAATGCGCGCCTCCACTTTTTTTCACAGCGTTCCCACAAAACTCGCCTTTTCGGGTGATGCCAGAATCTAGAGGCGTTTTTCCTTTTTCCTTTGCTGGTTTTTTTTTTCAATATTTTTTATTCGAAAGAAAATAGGGTAATTGTATCGCCTACACACCAGTTCCTTGTGCATTGACCATTTTATGATCTCATTCTGAGACATTATACTATTTTATTCGTGCCTAGCAAGATCTGACCTTGTAACCAAAGCACACACTTCATTTGAGTCATAAGATGCAGGGAAACTGATGTATCACCCGATGAAGTAAAAATCAAAGCACTGACAAGCAATCCTTCTCTTCTCTAATAATATTTGCATTGGAAATTAGCATCCGCCCAATAATAATGACATTAAATTTGATATTGCACAAGATTGGGATTTATTAGGATCTCAAAATCCAATATAATAATATTGATATCTATAACACAAAATTGCTTAGCAGAATATCTGGTGTGAGAAGAAAAAATGGTATTGTTTGTAAAATTTAAAAAACGGACTTAGATTTAAATAGCAAAATGCCTTTTTTAAATTTAAAGAAATCAGATGGTTTTATTGAACTTCAAGCATAATATAAGATCATTATTATAAATATAAATTACTTTTAATTCACGACTACAACATTTCCATAGTTGTTACATCTGCTGTATTATTTACTTTGTAAAATAAGCTGATATTTTTGTATAATAATATAAGCCTATCGTTTGCCTCTAATAAAAGCACACAATGCATATGATGAGCAAAATCTTTGTCTTCTTAAATAATCAGCAGAGAAAAACACACTAACTAATGTAAGTAAATTATTAATTTCAATCGCAAGAAAAAATTCAATACACAGAAATCTATAATATCAGAGAGAAAGCTAATTATCAAAGGTTAATGTAACCAATAATAACAGGTTTTGATAGAATCCTTACTTTTATGCAAGTATTAAACTACTGTACTTGAAAAGATAAAAGGTCTTAAATATATCTTTTTCTTTTTCGGTAACAGCTTTTAGAGATATTTACTTCCTTATAATAACACTATGCCTCATTTTGTAAAACAGCAAATATCTCTTTTGATTAAAACTGACAAATGTAAATACTTCTCAAAAGATTTTAAGATAATTATTATAAAACTTCAATGAATCACTTTTGATCTAAATTCTAATAAACTTACTGATTTCAACTTTCTTGTAAGTTTTGTGGAGTCATTATCAACTCTTGAGGTTTCATCGCAGCTTCTGCTTTTAAAATCTTGTCACAATTCTGCAAAACCGGAAAAAAAATTAATTAGTTCAAACAAATTCATCCTTAATAAATTTTTAACTGACCTCGGCAGTTTTGTTGACATTTACAGCAGCAACTTCCTCAATGATTTCATTGACAAGCTCTGCTCCAACTCCAGGCTCACGAGGACCTTTGGTTCTTCTAAAGTGAATTTCATCTGATATGACTTCAAGTCTGCCAAGAGCTGCTTTGTAATCTTGCTTGGCTTTGGCCACTTCGATTTGTAGTCTCCCGACCATGGCTTTCTGTTCACTTAGCTTCTTATCAAAGGCCTCTTTTTCATTAAAATACGATTGAGATCGAAGAATCGAGAAACGCGACTCGGAATGCAGTTTTTTTACCTAATAATTGTATGAACAAAATAATTAACTCTAGAGATATTGTTATATTGAACTAGTACCCTAGTTTCAGCCTCAATAAATGCAACAGCTCTCATTTGGTGTTCCTTCTCGGCTAAGGCCTTTTGAATTTCAGCTTCAGAAACCTAAAATGTTGAAAATATAAATTATTTTAGCCATTTGCTTTGAAAAAAAATACCTTCATAGTGGCATGGTTGAGCATATCTTGCCAGGCACTATCAAAAGTCCAGTCTGCTTGTTTGCTAATAAATCGCTGCTCGGCTAGAGTCACAGTTTCTTTGGCTGCTCGGTGGATTTCTGAACAGCAGAGAAAACATTTATTATTGTGTCTCTTTCAGAAAGTTGAAAATTAGAAAACTGTGAGGGAAAGGAAAAATAGCGCTAAATAGGCTGCACTTTATTAATTATTGCAAAATAATCTAGAAAATATTACCTGACGCCCGTTGAAAATTTATAGCTGCTTTTTGACATTCAATCTGAGCCTTCTGAGCATCAGACATAGCTTGATGGTACGGCCTTGCTTTGTTGACAGCCGATCCATTACTTTTGGCCAGTTCTTTCAGTCGTTCGGTGGATTCGTTCAGCAACTTTCGAAAATAAGTGTTGGCATTCTAAAAAATAAAAAATTGAAATCAACATTTTGATTACATATTTAAATAAAAAAAAATAATTTTTCCAAACATTCATAAATAAATAACAACCAGCTACAACGCAGTTAGCAGTATGATTTAATTATAATTTATTATTATATGTACATATGTGGAATATACACGCATCACTTTATGCAAATTAGATTTTGCAGTAGTTGTAGTCTCATACATACATAAAGGAAATCGTTGCAATGCAAATTAATACATTATGTACTCACTTCCAAATCGATTTCCAATTTATTGATTTCATCCGTTTTTGAGTTGAGGTTTTCAAGTTCGGTCTGAAAAGGTAAATCATTAGAATTCGAGAACAATATTGAGCTCAACAAAGGGTGTTTTTACCTGGATCCTGGGATCCAAATCGCTGTCACTGTCGTCGTCTGCATTGCTCGAGTTCATCCTAACTTCTGCGTCCACTACACGGACTCGGGCCGGAAATTTCAGTTCATTTTGCGTCGTTAATTAGAAGGAACGCGTCTGCTTCACGTCAAAGGAAGTGCCGCGGACTCCTGGCAGCTTGCGTTAAGAGAATATGGTGATAAAAATTGCTTGACCTTCCATGAAAACAATCCGAGTCCGCATAAAAAAACACCGAGCTAACGTACTTGTGACGTCATTGATTTCTCCCATTCTGGCTCGCTGATTGGCTGTTCTAGAAACCTCTCAGCCTTTTGATAAGTTGACCCGCTAACGCGACCACTCAACCACTGCATATTGGGAGCACAGCAGGTTTAGGAAGTTTGCATAATATTTTTCTAAAATGCAAAAACATTAATTTCATAACATTAAATACAATGAAATTTTCAAAAAATATAACATTTTGCTGTAATCATGGCTTAAACCTGAAGTAAAACGTGATTATCAATTTTTTTTTTTTTAAATTTTATTTGCAGAGTAAAAATTAAAAATTGAACCTCAGATTTTATCATTGCGCGCCAAAAACAAGATGTATCGAGCAATTATGAGCTATTTATTATAAAAGTTGACACCAAAGGAAGGTAATAACAAAAGTTATAAATTGAATGCTAAATTATTTTAACAATTTGTATAATGAAAAGTTTATTTTATTGGATCTCTATACATAAATTTCAAATTTCAACATTAAAAATATTTTTATAACAAAAACTTTTATATTTTTAGAATTTATTTCAATTTATTTAAGTAGCACTAATAGGAAATTAAGAATTTAAATGAGCATAAATAAATGGAAAAAGTTAATTAAATAATTTTGCATTTATGTTGCGGTATATTAAGACTTTTGCTTCTTAATTGATTCACTTTCATTTTCTTTTGGATGCGTTCTGCTTGCTCTCTGCCTCTTCCTTATCAATTCGCTCATGGTCGTTTTGTAACAATTCCCTCAACTCGTGCTGTATTTTAAAAATAATTTAGAGTAAACAGATTTTCTTATGTATAAAATAATAACATACATCCCATCCTAAAGCTTTAGCAAGAGCCTCACAGCCGGCATCACAATCACCGAGCCAAGCCACATCTCGATGGTTGTCAGACGAAAAGTCCAACCCTGCACTGCCTAACCCAAGAGCTCTCATCAAAGGATTGGCCGCGCCAGCCTTTTCTCTGTTAATCAGCAGCCGAGGAACTTTTTTGTCAACTCTAAGAATTAAATTAAATATTTGTATGGCTGAATTTACATGAATTATTCAACCTGTCAATAAGAGAAGCAAAAGGTTGAACTTCTAGAGAGGAGCCCATAATAATTAGGAGCTCACACTCATCAAAATCCTTTTCCAAGCACTGGAAAAATCTCGTCGGCAAGTTCTCTCCAAAGAATACAATGTCTGGCTTCACAATCCCTCCACAAGAGATGCATTTTGGAATCTCATCAGCAAAGATTTGTTCTAGAAATGAATAATTAAATAACTTCCACATAAATAGAAATTATTTTATACCTTTCATCCAGTCCTGCTCGTACCCCAGCTCACATTGCAGGCAATGAGACATGTAAAAAGTTCCATGGGCCTCGACGATTTTCTCTCCTGGGAGTCCAGAGACCCTCTCCAGGGTATCAATGTTTTGCGTGTAGTGCCGCTGGAGCAAGCCTTTATCACAGAGCAATTTCACAAAGTAGTGGCTTATTGTGGGTTTGAATGATCCTGGGTACAGCTCTTTGGCCAGCACAAAAAACGGCTTAGGATTTTCGATAAAGAAGTCCAGCTCGAAAATAGCATGTGGATGAGGCAAATTGTACTTGGCTAGGTTGTTGTACAAGCCTGTTACCGGGCTTCGAAAATCAGGAATTCCAGCAGCTAAAAGAGAAAAATATTAAAATAATTGGAAATCCATGGACAACGCAAAAAATCTTACAAGTCGAAATTCCAGCACCAGCCATTGTCACTATTTTTGTCACTTTCCTTTCTTCGATGTATTTCACAATTCCATCGATAGATTTCTCATGCAAAATTTTCTGGAGAAAAATCAATTAATATAAATAACGAAATCGGCTTTAGAAAATTTACTTTTTTATCTGGTTTGTCACTAGAGAGGTGCAGCTTTTCTTTCAAATAGTGGCTGATTGAGTCAACAATATCAGAATTTTTTGAAGAGCCAGCAGCCTCAGTTCCTTCGGTTCCTTCCTCCTTTGTCTCTTCGGGTGTTTCATCTTCCGAGGCGGTCTCCGATTTTGAAGCAGTCTTAGCGGCGTCAGCATTTTCCGGAACTAATTTACTGGCAACTGAAATTAAAATTTTTTATGAAAAATACATAAATACACAAATTAAAAAAAGTACATTAATATAGATTGAAAATAATATAGTTGAATAGAATTAATAGCCAAATAATTAATGTTTATGTGCACAAATTTCTAATTTCCAAACAAACATTTTTGAAGATTTACAAAAAAAAATATTTTGGGTTATTGTACAAAATCGTAAAAAAGGAAAAAACCTGCAGGGGTCCCTGGTTCTTCCTTATCTTCCTTAGGTTTTTCAGCAGCATCCATGATCCTCTTCCTTAATTTTAACCCCCGGAGCGTATAATTGATGTCAGAAAACTTCGAGACTCCAACTCGACGCAGAAAAGAGGCTTTTGTTATTCTTATCATCTGTTTTGGAAAATCAATTTAGGGGGCGTGGCATATGTACCTGTCCTGCCCTAATGTCAATGAAATGTCAACAACGAAAAGCAAAACAGAAATTAAGGTAAGCAATGAATGAGAAATATTTTAGGCATGATGTAATTATAAATATTTTCAGATTGCCTTGCAAATAATAGCAAAATGAGCGGCATATTTAGAATCTTTTCTACGGTCAAAATATTGCGCTATTTTGCACTGCCAGCAACAGGAGCACAATGTTGCAAAACATTTGCCTGCAAAATTTACCAACCAAAATACTTTTCTCTCGTGGCTGGAGTCAGCAGAATTAATGCAGGAAATAGCAACTCAGGGAATGCAATAATATACCTTTCTGGAGTTTTGTCATTCTTCGGACTTGAAAAAAATGAAGAAAAGCAAGATGAGCTTGTAATGACTCTAAAAAGGTCTGTTCTTCTTATGCAGGTATTTTTTACATTTGCCCCTTTTATATTTAATTAAAAATTAAATAATTATTATTTTTTTATTTTAGCAAGGTGACCTGAAAAAGGCAGAACAAATGCTGCACTTGGCACTTCGTCTGGCTCAGGAAAGGATGTCGGTCGACGGGATAACTTACACGTATGATCTGATGGCAAATCTAGCAGTCGAGAGGGGTGAATTTGCCAAAGCGGAGAAGCTGTTTGTGACAGTGATGCAGAGGCTGATGTCGTCGGGTGTTCCAGAGAATGACAACAAGATCATCCACATGAGCATAAAA
Source organism: Neocloeon triangulifer (assembly GCF_031216515.1). Lineage (NCBI taxonomy): Eukaryota > Metazoa > Arthropoda > Insecta > Ephemeroptera > Baetidae > Neocloeon > Neocloeon triangulifer. The sequence continues at coordinate 3,037,041 of NW_026775554.1, read as the reverse complement.
CTTGCAAATATTTTTGCGGAGCAAAGTTTTGCCGGCAAAAATCCCAAAGCTGCCCAGGAATTTCTCTCGAAGGCGCAAAATGGATATGAGTATGCTTTAAATTTTAAATCACATTTTTTGACACAAATTATTATTTTCCTCGCAAAGTTTTAGCAAAGAACGTCTTGCTAAAAAGATTGAGGGAGGCGATAAAGAAAACGACACCCTGCTGCTCCTCAGTTTAGCATACGAAGGTGAAGGGCGTTTGTTGGCTGGTCAAGACATGCTTTCTAAAGCTAAACTCTGCTATGAGAAGGCGCTTGATCTGAGTGAAAAGGGCAGTGACAGCGAAGAGCGGATATCTACCCTGCTTAGCTACTTAGGGTCAATCAGTGCAATGCAAAATGATCTCGCAATTGCTCAGCATTATTTAGAGAGAGCGCTAAATTTAGCAAGGAAGAATGAAACTGAAAATCTGCCATCGATCCTAGTAAACCTTGGAACAGTAAAAATGTTTAACGGTGTTCTGAACGAAGCTAGGAATAATTGCAAAGAAGCTTTCAACTTATCCCGTAAATATAAAGATAGCGAAACAGAAAATGAAGCCGTCAAATGTTTAGATGCAGTTAATGAGGCTTTCAAGGTTACAAATAATAAAATATAGCACTTCTGTAGGCAAATGTTTTTTATTGTTAAAACCCACCATTCCGTTTCAAGGATGAACTTTACTTTAAATTAAAACATTTTAATTAAAATACAGAGAGTTATTTTTAGTAATCTTAACATTTTGCATTAGTATAAAATTTGAGCGTTTGGCACCGCTAGTTAAATCTTCTCTTCTAGTTCACTTTGGACAATTGCTTCAATCTTAAACGAGGATTATTAAGTGGGTGCTAATACATTGTTAAAATCACTCACCTCCACAGTTGAGTCCAGCTCAGGTAATCCAGATACAAGATCCGCATTTTCTATCGCTACAGGATCCTCTTGCAACATTGCAAGTACTTTTTTGCTTGCATCCTCAGATTCCGATTTCTTGAATGTCAAGAATTCTAAAAATAAATAAACGATTGAATAAATACAATAATTTCATATATATTTCAGGCAATTGACTAACCATTTAGTGCATCTTCATGAGGAGAAGCTTTTTGGAGAGCATTCCCTGCTGCTGTCGAAGGAGTGGTTTCAACAGAAATCGAGCTTTCGATTACTTGGTCTATCAAGTTGACCATGATTTTTTCAGAATCAGGCAAAATGCCAAGCTGCTTCAGATCAGGCACCATCCTCGTTGCTGGGTGCAGCTTCACTTCGATTTTAGGAAGCTCTTTCATCGGCAGCAGTTTTTTTGGCGCCACTTCCTTGGCAACATCATCAAATTTGATGGTTCGAGGCTCAGTGGCTTTTGAGGCAATCTCTCTCACAACTTTTGCCTGCACCACTTGAGGAGTTGAACTTTCAACGGAAGCTCGGCCAGACACAAGTTTAATTGAATACTCGGAAGGTTCTTGAGACTTTGTTCTTGTAGGTACTGCTCGAAGAATTTTAGTTTTGAGCTGAAATTTTAAAATATTACAAAAGGCAACTTTCCAATCGTTATTTACAAACCTTCGATGAGGGCGAGAGAACTGTCTTGGGAGTTGCTTCTTTCAAAAGGGCCTTGGGTTCACAGGCTGCTGGAAGGAAATTTTTTATTCAATTTTGGATAATTTTTAAGTCATTTTCCCTTACTTGTGTTTGGTACCTCCCTCGTCAAAAGTGGCTCTTCTGCTGCTTCTTTGGAGGTTGACGCTTTTGTTAGGATTCCACTTTTGTGTAGTAAATCAGATAAGGTACTGCTTTTGCTAATCTGTTCTTGGCTCAAGTCGAGCACAAAAACATTCCCCTAAAAATTAAATAATCAGAGATAAATTCAAAATATGCTTCTTAGGGTAGTACCTGTCTGCTGCCATGGGGAAGATTTAATGCCTGCGCCAACGAAGAGGCCGTGTCTCCAGCTACTGTCAATTTATTACCAGGAGGATTAGGAGTGCCCTGAATGAGAACCTAAATGCAAACCAAGTTAGAAAGGTTATATTAAATCAGTTAAATTATTTACCCTTCCAGGACCTCCTAGCGAAATATTTCCTTGGCTGGGCATTGAGGAAAAGCCACTGGAACCTCCCTTTTTCACCAATATTACATTTTGCTTCTGCTGTACATTCGGGGTTGATGGGAAGTTGAGAGTCAAAGGTTTTGGCGCGCTGCCCGCAGAAGATGTCGGCGTCTGCAATTAATTCAAACTCATTAGCCATGGGAAACTTGGACACGCAAAATTTCTTACTCTTAGAATGTATTGAACCTGATAAAATGTTAAATAGCATTAAAAAAGTTTGGAAAACATTTAAAGCATGATTTGTTTTTAAATGGTGATAAGAGAAACTAAATAAAATCATCAAAATACCCAACTTACAGCAGCGTGGGTGGTCATGGTGGCTGACACTATAACTGGCGGGTTAGACGTTACAACAGGACTAATCCTTGGTGCGGAGGCAATGGACACAACTCTGCTGCTTCCACTTGAGACAGTGACTGAAAAAATTTCATTTGGTAAGTTATTTGAATTCATTGATTAATATTTATTGCAAACCTGTAGGAGGTTTTGGAGTAATTTTATGGCTTCCTGAAATTACTTTAACTCCGCCTGCAAAAAAGAAGTCGCTCAGAAATAATGATAAAACAATTCCACTCCACTTACTAGCATCCTGCTTGACCTGTACAGGTTGAAGAGTAGGCTTTGTCTGAACAACAGTGGGGGGTCTCAGCTGCACCCCCGACGGTCCAGGCAAATTAGGAGCTAACGGGATTACAATGGAGCCACCACGACCTTTGGGCAGCATGGTTGATGGTGCCAAAGTTTTCGGCCTGATTTTTGGCGCACTGAGGAGGGGGGTGCCCAAAGATCCTGAGGATCAAAGTTAAATTATTTCAATCGGATGCAGCAATCGGATTTCTCACCTTGATAGGCATTTGGACCTGAGGACACAGTTGTGCTCATTAAACCAGCACCGACAGACTTCACTGTCTTCACCATTGGTACGCTTAAAGACCTTTGCAGTAGACTTGGCGTTGTTGAACTTGCAGAGCTCGAAACAACAAGTACCTTAAAAAATAATTACATTTTAATTCTTCGGCCATAATTTTCTTAAAAAATGTTTACCTTCGGGGCTGGAGATAACATGGCCGTGTTGGGACGTATGGCTGTGGGAATATTTGGCATTCTGGTGGCTGAAGAAGAAAGTCCCGCTGAGATTGAAACAGTACGGGATGCCGTAGAGGAAGGGGGTATATAAGGTATCTGTTGTAATGAATAACATTATAAATCTCACTTATAAAAAAGTAAGTGAATTAATTTTTAAAATCACCTTTGAAGGAGGAGGAATATTTTGAGTTGTCGACTCAAAAGATGAAACTCTCCTTTTCCTGCCAGCAGCCTTTTCTGTTTTGGTCTAAATTGTGAATTAATTAGCAACAGGGCAAGCAAAATATATTTAAATATTAACGGCAAGCTGTATTGGTGGCTGGGTGACTGCAGCAATTGGAGTTGGAAGCAAAGTCTGCACAACCTTGACGGGCGCAACAACTGGAGGAGCAACAACAGGAGGAGGCGGAGGCAGCGGCGGCGGAGGGGGCGCCATTTCCAATTCTTCCATCGTTTCTTCTGCATCGTCCGTTTCAGGTGCTGAAGAAATAAATTTGATAACCAATTAAGTAATGAACAATTCATTTTTGCTTTTGTAATTACTTGGAGATCGAGACGGGTCCCTGGGAGGTGGCAAAGATGCATTGATGATGTGGGTCATTTCGGCCACTTCGTTGGCAAGTGGGGTGTAGGCGGTGATCGGGTCGAGCCTCTTGACCAGAGGAACCAGTCGGCGTCCCTCCACGGCCCAATCCAACTCTGTGTTGGCCCCGTACAACCTGCAGACAAACGTTTTAAAGAAGAGAAGCCAAATGGCAGCGAACGTACTTTAACGCAATCGTATTGAGCAGTTCATCGTTGACCGCCCGTCGAACCTCTGCTTTATGTCGCTCAGTTTTAATATGGAAAATTTTCCGCAGTGTCTCGATGGCCAAACGCTTCTCTTTGGTCAGAGGGCCCTGCGCCCTGAGCACAGAAATGCACGATCCGTAGGTTTGCAGCTCTGAAAGAAAACAAAGCCGGCGTCAGTTTGGTCGGCGCTATTGAGCAGGAAACGCACCCATCCGTCGAAGAATTCGGCTGCAGTCATCCTTCGGGATGTCCAGAGTGGTCGGCCAAAAAGCCATGCTCGATTTGGTTTGCGAATCTTGCCGAATCGGTCAAATTTTGGCCTAATGCTGTCGAAAGAGTTGTAAACAAACTCCGGGTGGGAAAGATTCGAAAAAATCGTGATGAACCTCCTTGGCGAGCTAAGTTTTTGATTGGAGGGGACGGGAGGGGACGAAGTGGGGGCTCGTCTAGACAGCCCCCCTCTCTTGCTCCACCCACCTCCAAAGCGAACACACATCAACATCATTTTGCTTTCTGCTGGTTCTGCACATTCGAAAACAGTCACCGACCGGCGTGGTGCTTTGAAATTTGCAAAAAGTCAAAAACTTTGCCAAATTTTGCTTGAGGTGAGTGAGCATCTTAACAATACACTGCTATTTTGTAATTGTAATACATATCAAATTAAATTACAGTCATTGATAATGAAAATTTTAGGAAAATAATTCCCTGAGAGAAAATAAAGCCTTTTATTTTTATTTTTTAGTTATTTTATTGTTCTTATCAAAATTTTTAGGTTGACACGATTACAATACATACGTGTCATATTATATGCCGCGTTTATTCTTGCTTTCACAATTTAACTTTGTATTATTTTTTTATTATATTAATGATCAAGAACAACTTTTTATTTACATATTGAAAAAAAAATCAAAAGTTATTTCACCAAGACGTAATAAATATTTTATTTAATTCATTTATGCTTCCACAAATAATGCTATTCAATATTTCACATTCACAAGTCGGCATCCTGCCAATAATTTTTTTAATTAAAATAAATCATTCAAATCAAGGAAATTGTTTGTATATTTTATTAATATATATTTTGTATCTTAAAATTAAATAATACAATTATTTTTTTTGTACAGTAATCATTTCTATTTTTCAATATAATTTTTAACGTAACTAAGATAAATTTATCAAAGTCTTTTTATTTTGTATAATATAATAGTTATTATCAAAATAATACATATTTAATTGTCATAAAACCAATTAATTCATGTTTCAAATATTTTTGTTCCGTTATTTTATATTTATTTGATATAAGGTTTCATTAGGAGAAGAAATTTGAATTTAATTATATAATTATTATAACTTGAATAAAACAAAATATACCAAAGGAATTTATCAAGTTTATACTTTTTAACCTTTGACCGCCTGAAGAATTTCATTTATGGCGTCTGCCTCTCTACTCACAGATTGAAGGGTAGAGATAACCTACAGATGACCTTGTTGCACTCTAAGGTCAAACATATATTTATTTTGAAACTTTTGTTACAAAATGATGCCCTTAGCAGATAGGAAGATAGTAAAAAGAATAAAAAGCTGAGCTAAAATTTTTACACTTTCTTTTCGGTCACAGAAGCTCAGAGATTACAAAATGGCAAAGTGCCCAGGCATGGATTTTGACTTCATTCGACCTGACCAGCCCAGCAGGTGCACCTGGACCAGAGATGCTGACCCATCTACCTCTCCTCACACGAAGCGCACAGTGTAAAGATATTTTATTTTTATTGTATTCATTTGATGACTATTTATTAATGTATAAAAAATATTTTAATAAATTAAGTATTCAGCGGTTCAATTGCTTCTTTCTTTATGCAGCCTGGACAGAGATCAAGTTCTTCCTAACATTTTACATGCCATTGGAAAAACTCCTCTCGTTAAGCTCAACCACATCCCAAAGTCTTTCGGCATCAAGTGTGAAATGTGTAAGTTAAATTGAACTGAAAGCAGATAGAAAGTCCTGGATTATTGAAAAAAATCTCCGTTTAGATGCAAAATGCGAGTTCATGAATCCTGGAGGCAGCGTCAAGGACCGTATCGGTTTCCGCATGGTGGAGGACGCCGAAGAAAAGGGCCTTTTGAAACCTGGTTCAACCCTGATCGAGCCCACTTCTGGAAACACGGGTATAGGCCTGGCTATGGCAGCCGCCGTCAAGGGCTACAGGTGCATCATCGTGATGCCTGAGAAGATGAGCAATGAAAAGGTCGACACCCTGAGGTGCCTGGGCGCCGAGATCATCCGCACTCCGACTGCTGCTGCTTTCGATTCACCCGAAGGACTTATTGCAGTTGCTCAGAAATTGAGCAAGACGATTCCAAACTCGATTGTCCTTGATCAGGTCGGTTTAATAAATTCATTTTTGAAAATGAATGAAGTAACCTTTGCAATTTTAGTACCGCAATTCTGGCAACCCGCTTGCCCATTACGACACCACAATCGCAGAAATCCTCTCTCAAACCAAGAACAATGTTGATATGATCGTGGCCTCTGCTGGCACTGGTGGCACCATTTCTGGAATTGGACGCAAGTTGAAGGAAAGTTGCCCGAAATGTGTTCTGGTGGGAGTCGACCCCATGGGCTCCATCCTCGCAGAGCCCGAGACTCTGAACAAGTCTGACGTTACTTTCTACGAAGTTGAGGGAATTGGCTATGATTTCATTCCTACTGTGCTGGGTAAGAAATTTAAATTATTCAAATGAAACAGTTCAATAAATATGCAAAAATTTATATTTTTCAGACCGCTCCGTTGTGGATACTTGGGAGAAAACTGTTGACAAGGAGTCTTTGATCATGGCCCGCCGTTTGATCCGCGAAGAGGGCCTTCTTAGTGGTGGGTTTTGCTTTTTTTTTAAATTTCTTGCACCTTCATTAATTTGTTTTATTTAAGGTGGAAGCAGTGGTGCAGTGATGGCTGCTGCTCTGAAAGCCGCCAAGGATTTGAAGGAGGGACAGCACTGTGTGGTGCTACTGCCCGACGGAATCCGCAATTACATGACCAAGATGGTCAGCGACTCTTGGATGATTGCTCGGGACTTTTTCACTGACTCGCCTGAAAAAGCTCCTTGGTAAAAAAAAATTAACCTGAATTTTTACAAATATTTTAATCACATTTTCTTAGGTGGTGGAACAACCCAGTTTCCAGCCTGAAGCTCGGAGCGCCTCTGACTATCTTGCCAAATGTGTCTGTGCAGGAGGCAATGGACATTTTAAAGAAGGAAGGATTTGATCAGCTGCCTGTCGTCGATGACAATGGGTAAAGATTGTTTGTTTATTTTATATTTTTATTTAATAATTTTCTTTAGTGCTATTCTTGGTGTTGTGTCCACTGGAAACATGATGACCCGACTGGTCAACCACAAAATCAAGCCCGAAGACAAGGTCGCTTCCATTCTGTATCGCCAGTTCCGAAAAATCAAGGCCGACACGATTCTAGGCCGCGTGTCACACATTCTGGAAAAAGATCCGTTTGCTTTGGTGGTTGATGACAAGGATGTCATCATTGCGATTGTGTCGCCAGTTGATGTGCTCAGCTACATTACAAGCTCATCAGACAGCGCGGCTGCTGCTGTTGCCAAGGCTTCCATTTAAATGGCAAAAAAATCTTGATCAATAATGCAAACGTACTCAATTTCACAAAATATTTACTAGTTTCTAAAGTAAGCATTTATGGAAGTCAATTATAATGATTATGGTGCTGTACTTTGAGATGCAGAATGCAATTCAAACATCTCATTTTTTTGGAATACTTCTTTATGATGACCTAAAATTTTGATATTATTGGATATTATTATTTTGTAAAACACTAAATAACCAATTTTCACAAAAAATACCAAATAAGCTGAGAAGAAGATCAATAAGATAAATCTGATTAAATTTAGAATCTGTGCAATTTATTGGTTGTGCTATTTTCACTTTCATGAATATTTCAATAAAGAAGCCGTTTGAGATTTTTAAATAAAACAAAAGATGATTGTTTGGAGTTCTTGAAAGAAATTTTAAGTTTTACAATTGGTTGGCGTGTGGACGACGCTACTTTTTATGAAAAAAAAATCCCTTTGCAGAGGATGCAGCACCCCTGCAACCGAGAGTAAACTATGCCGGCCGCACGACACTGGTGCTGGGCAAAAAGCCTATATCTCCACAACTGAGTGGGTCGCGCTTGCTCAGTTGCAGTGCGTAATTCCTGCCTGGGGCTGAGGGGTTTAAGCGACCAATACACACCGGAAATATCTTGGCAAATTGGATCCCGCGACCTGGAATGGCAGCGATGCGACTGCAGCTTTGCACCGCGTGCAGATAATTTCGGCCAGCAAACGCAAGAGTCGAGGGAGATTCGGAGGGCGAAACGCGGCCGAACACGAAGACTTGCAGCAATTGAAGGGGTGAGCTGAACAACAATAATAACCTGTTGAAGAGGCGCCACTGATGTAGTCGATCAATAAGCGAGAGGATTCCTTTTTGCGCCGCTCTGCTCTTTTCTCGGAACCAATTCGCACGCCGTAATTTAACACAATTTGTGGCCCTAAAAGCGCCTTTTCTCGGCACACACGCTCAAAATAAAATCGCCCTTTCCGACGTGTTTCCGTGAATAAAATACGCGCCCGCCAAGCTGCTCTTTGAGCTGCTTGCTTGAATGGGCATGCAAAGTGTCCTCTCCTTCCCCCTGTTGCTGTTAACTTGGTCAATCAATGAAGGGGTTGTTCTTTGCTTGCATGCTTGCGATTTACTTGCTAGCCTGGGGTTGTTGAAAATTGAAAAAGAGATATTTTTAGAACAAAGTCTTGCTCAACTGCATGGAAAAAACAAAAATTGGCTTTCGCGGCAGCTATTAAATCAATAATGTAGCCAGAAGCTGCACGCATCTGTCGCGTAGGAGATAAAAAAAAATGCGCCGTCCCATCTGACATCTCTTCTTTCCGCTGAATGGAAAATTAAAATAATACACATAACAATTTTAATATTGTAATCATTTTTATTAAAAGATAGATTTAATATCAACAGCGTACTGCAATATGAATTTTAATAAACTGAATATAAAAAATATAACTTCATTTTGCATCTACATAAATATAGTCCTTTAAATAATCGTTGCTTTTGTAAAAAAAGTATAAAAAAAATTAAAAACCAATGTAGTAAAAACATGAGGAATATCTTTGCTTTATAATCATTCCCTGCAAAGAATAATGCTTATGTAACTTTAAATTATTACACCCTTGCCAAGCAGGTTGCCTGTATTAAAAAGCTGCAGGCGCTCTCATTGCGTGTTTGAAATTGTGCTTGCAGAATATGCAAAGCGTGGAAACCATGCTTATTGTAATAAATACCAAATTATTCTAGATACAGGCACAAAGTGATGCGTGTCTGAATACTTAAAATTACATGGAAGATGATGAAAATTGTTATAAATTAGTGCTACGTGCTGAATTGGTCATGAATGCTAGAAATGCTACATCATTTTGTTCCGTCTTTACAATTCAATAATTAAATAAAAGAAAGTGTTATGACTCATAGTGAAACAATTTTAGCATTCAAAATAAAAAACAAAGCTGAAAACATTTGATAATATTCATTTCTGTATGAGAAATTGCATGTTTTGCGAAAAAAATCAGCTCTTTATGACAAATCTACACCACGCATCAACCCGCAAATTTAACAATCAGAATACTTAATAATCCCGCGTCTAATTTCCGCCCCGGATGAAACGTCTCTGTTCAAATCAGTCTTTGCCACCAGCATGAAGAGAAAGGGATTTCAAAATGGAAAATCAAGAGACTCGCAGTATTTGGTCTATTCAAACTGAAATTACTTAATTAATTAATAAACACATCATTTCCTGATATTAGATATTATTTTGCTTATAAAAAATAGCTAATTAAGAAAAAAATAATCAAATCAAATTTGAAATCGGACCAAGCCAATAAGATTTGCCTGATCCTCCTCCTAACTGGGCCGGGTTTAAATCTTCTGTCGAGCCGGTTGCCTATCTCTCTCGTGTGCTCCCGTTTCGCCGCATGTTCCGTTCGCACGCCATGTAGCATGCTGAGGGCCGATTGGGGTTGGTTCGGCGCTTGCCAGTGGGTCGGGCGGTGGAGGCGGCTCGGAAGTGGCGCAGAGTTCACTCACTCTCAGTTGTGGTGCCGAGAGGGTGGCAAACGCACGTCTCGGGCTGCTGCTTTCTCGGCAGCCCACGCTCGCTTCTGACCTTTTTGAGGTGCAGACACTGTTGGCTCCGTTCGGCTTCTTTCAACATGGAAAACGCCTTCAAACTGCCTGAGCCGTGGGATGTCGCCATGGAAGCTGGTGATATTCCCATGGGTCGCAAAGGGAGTGAGTTCTTAAAATTAGTATCATTTTTGTACGACTGTGATTTTTCCAAAAGGGTGTTTTGCTATATTTCCAAGTTCCGCGAACATGGATTTTTGACAAAGGTTTTTCCTCACGTTTTAAGGTATTAAAAATTTATTTGAAATTATTTTATTTATGAAAGGACTTTTCTCTCTTTAAAAAATAGTGCTTATTTTCCAAATTAAATAATTAAACTAAATATAATAATAAATTGCCAAGTGTTTTTCACTCAACCTATTATAGGAAAAACAATTACCGCTGAAACACTACACATCACATTAGTTCACAGAAATTTAATATTATTTTCATCGTGCTCCATTTCATTCCAATTCTCAAGAAAACGATATTGCTCTTCCATTTATTGGTTTATCCCTTACTTAACGTTCTGTGGCATATAACTCGTAAAACGTTACTGTCAGGTGCTTAATCAAAATATAATACGGCAGACCAGTGACGTAGAAAGGAAATTACATGGATTTATGTATCTGTAAAAGATGGAAGACGGCTCACTTCCTTTTTAATAATCCGCTATATTGCTATAAAAAAAGATGGGCATCCGTCCGTCTCGCTTCTTTTTCTCTTTCTCTTACAATTTTACTTTTGCTCAGCAAAAGGAGATGCAAACTTTTGATTGAAAAAATCTTGGCTTCGCAAAAATGAAGCTCGTCGTTTCCCGGGGATCATAATGAGGAGAAAAGTCTTTTCGCGTTTATGGTTAACTTTTGCCATCAAAGTTGCTTTCCCTTTATTAGCGTGTGTAATTACTTTGGTGCTTTGGCTGATGGATAATGTTCTGCAAGTCTAATCTCCCTGGCTAATGTGACACTTAATCGATGAGTGCATGTGTACGCAAAAAGCAGTCGTCGGGCTGTGTAATAAGAAGCCCTCTCTCAAGAGAGAGACGCCACCGCACGTTGACACAAATTATACATACCATTCTCGAGAGACCGACTCGGCTTCTTCGCTTTACTTCAATAAATACACGCGACCGCGATTTTCTAACGAGCAAAGCTCCACACTGAATAAATAGAGAAATTTGTGATGTGAGACGTGGAGATCAATTTGCCAAGAGTGCAATTTTATGATGCTAGAAAAGTAAATTTTCAATCAAAATGTTTCATACCCTTTGCTAGAGGGTAAGAGATAAATAATTCAAAAGCATTTTTTAACTTGAAAGTTCCACACAGGATGTAATGCAAGCTTTATTATTTCATGACCAAGCCTACGAGCAAAACACACACACAAATAAATTTAAATTAAATTAAATCTTTAAAATAAAAAAAAATAATAATAATAAATAAAAAAAAACACCTGAACTTTATCTCCATTAGCGCTTGTCAAACATGGCCACAAAATTTTGTTTCAAAATTTTTGTAGGGCCACGTGGTTTTATTTATTATTAAATTTTTACACCATTTCGGGAAATATTTTAAACTGAAAATGATATGGTACTGAAGAATTAACAACCAAAAATATCAATTTTGGGAAATTAAAATGTAACCTGATGACTTATTGAGGAATATTAAACTGGTTTGAATATGAAATATGCATATAAAGAAGGATTTGAGGTTCATCCACACGCAATTTTGAAAGTTATGTAAAATGCATCAAATCTGATAGATTTACTCTTGCCTTACATCCATCCACTCTTGTGACGCAAATCAAATTTTGAATGGAAGTAATCGAGGGCGAACGCGGCGTGTGTGCTTTGAAACGGTTCAATTCGAGAGGGAGACGACGCTTGCCCTGATTGTGTTACTTCAACAAAATTGCTCCAGCTGGGTGCCTATTCGAGAGCGATTTCGCGTTAATTTCCTGTCGACGACGGATCAAAGAGCCAAGAATTGACGCGTCGAAGCAGTACGAGAAATATATAAATGTCGAAACATCTCCGACGCACTGATGCGTATCAAAAAAGCACACAAAAAATGCCATCAAATAAACGCACCAGGCTATTTCGAGGCAAAAAGTAGGGTCGGCGGTGTGTAAAAAAGCTGCGGCGGAGGTTTTAGTTTCGCAGCCGGTTGCTCTTCAAAACGGACGCTGAAGCCTGCACAAATTACAGAGCGGCAACCCGCACCACACATAATTACTGCCGGTTGCATAACAACACCGATTGAATTGACGATGGCGTGATTTGCTTCAGCAAACACTGAAGTTTCCAAATTCACTGAGCAGAAAATTTTGACGTTTGTGTTTCAACGTTTCCTTTTTTTCTTTGTGTGATTCCAGGCAGCGTCTCAATGCCCGATCAAAGTTTGACGATGGCGGAGGCGCTCAGTGATGAGCCTGACCTTAGCACTTTTGAAAACAAGTCTGGCTTGGCTGAGGACATGAAGTTTCTAGCTTCGATGCCTGAACTTTGCGACGTCACTTTTCTTGTGGGCGACACTCGAGAGCCAGTGTGCGCCGTCAAAGCGGTTCTCGCCGCCAGAAGCAGGTAACTTTTTTCATCCACTTGTCTTTTTGAATTTCTGTTTAAAAAATATCTCGTGCCTTTATCAAAACGTTTAATAATTTGTACAATTTCCATGTAGTATTTAAATTTTTAATATTTTGATGCGTAATATCCTTTAAAAATAAAATACGAATTGAAATTTTTAAATTATTATAAACACTTTTAAATTTTTTAAGATTTTAACAACATAATAATTTTAAATTAAGATTTCTTCAATTTCTTAAAAATTATTAACCCATGATGTGCATATAATTCCTCATAGCTTGTCGTATAAAATTAGATTTGAAATTTTTGTCTACAGGGTATTTCACAAAATGCTGTACCAAACTCCGAGCCCTCAGCGTAAAAAGGAGCCTCCACCGAGGGAAAACAAGCTGCGCTTGTTTTTGAAGCGGAGCAGCGAGCCGCTGCTGAATTTGCAGAATGCCGCCCAGCAGGTAATGAATGAACGAGGTCAAGCTATATAACATTGCGGAGGGCGGAAAATGGGATCAGATTATAATAATTATGCTAGCGGTCCTTCGTAATGCTGTCTAAAAACAAGCACAAATCAATACTAAGCAAGCTTACGCACTAGATTAAAAAATAAAAAACTCGTAAAAAAATATATGCGCACATTAAGTAAGAGTTGCAGAGTAGCACTTTGTACTAAAATGTGCCGAACGACGACCCACTTTTGAATACCCAGCTCGGGGAGAATGTTTTGCGAAATCGGTTTTATCGATCCCACTGGGAATCCACTGAGAGTCGGTTGCGTTGTTGCAAAAATATGATTCAAAATAAGCTTCCACTTTTTGCCTAGATGGGAAAGTAGCACAAATATCATTAAAAGTTTATAATTATGATGAAATAATTTACTTTGACATTAAAATGAAAAAAAAAATCATTTAAATTGGAAAATTACACAAAAAGATCAAATTGAAAAAATCATTCTTTAGGTATGTCAATTTAGCAGATACAGTATTAGAGATTAGTACCTCATTTTAATGACAATATATATTTCATAAAATACTTTTAAAATTAGTAAAATAATTTATTTGTGAAAACAATTTAAAATTGAAAACATATTATTTTACTGTTACTGGTAACATTTTGCCATCCAATAGAACATCAAACTTCCAATATTGAGATGACAATTTTTATAATACAAAATTTTTATTGTATGCAACTTCAGGATTAAAAATGTACTAATTTAAAACTGCGCTGGATTTTAAACGTTTAATGTGTCAATTCATATTTAATGGTGATAAAATAAGAAGTGATTTGATCACCCCAGATATAAGCGTTTGAAACAAAAATCCTGAAACTTTTGAACCGAACGGGCGGCGACAAGAAACACGTTTCGCCGACTCTGTTTGCCGCATTTTCAACGCCTCAGTTCATTTAATTATAAGTGCTCGACGGCAGGAAAGATGTGACGACTGGCTTGGATTAATTAGAGCGCTTCTCGGAAAGGTTGCCTTGAACAGAAGCAGAGACACAGAGCGCGAACATCCGCTCCAGTAATTCATACTCTGCTTTCTGTCTCGTGGAAGGTTTGCGGCGCTGGGCAGCAGTTTCAACTTTTTAAGCGGCACCGCGGTAATTCATGTTTTATTGCTGCGCAAAAAGTAATTAAATTTTGAGTGCGCGCACAAGTTTCGCCAGCTCGAGCTTCTATTTTTATCTTTCGTAAGAACGCGTTAAAACGTTTTTTGAATGTCATTTGCATATTTCGCAAATTAAATCTACGCCGCACGCTTAACAGAATTTCTGAAATAAAAATTGGACGCTCCGTATTTTTCAGAAAATAATTTTAATGGGCATTTCTCTCGTTGCAAAAAATTATGTCGAAATCCTTTCATTTGTAGAATGGCTTGTATTTCAAAGAGGAAAATGTAACGTGGAAAAATTATTTTGTAACGAGTTGCGTGCTCTGCAAATAGGGATCGCGCTTGCTTTGTTATTTGTGCAACTCGATACGAAAACTCTCTTTCAAAGCGGACAGTTCAAATACCCTTTCCGTTAGAAATTGTTCCTGCGTTTTTTGTCAAATGAAAAAAAAAATTGCCGTTGAATTTTACTCCTCAAATAACAGAGTTACCTTTATTTGAAAAATCAAAATTAAAGAGAAATTGGAAAAAGTATATTTTTTTTCGTTATTTATTCAGAACGATAATGAATATGCAAATGAGAGAAGTTCCCACTCGATATTTACTGTGCTGCTGACTGTTTTCCATGAATACCAGGACTTGTTTCCCAATGAATAATTTACGATGGCCCACGTTTTCCCTGACATTTGGATCTGCTAAACTGCTGGCAAATGAAGGCAGATTGAACATTGCTGGATTTTTCAAAAGTTGATTATTTGTTTTCTAAAACTGTAAAAATTTATTGGAAATTCATGAGAGCTCATTTAAATTTGGTATGTCCTTTAAATATATGGTTTTGTAACTATTTATAATATTTTGCCACTATCACGTGTATATTTATGTCATAGGTCATTGTATTCTGATTTTCTTTTTTTTTCAATAGCATAAATAACTTTTTTTAAATCTAACTCATGTGTCGCTGACGATTCGTCGATTTAACCTCTAATCTGAAGTCCTCTGCTGTCTGCTTAAATTTGTCCACACTTTTTAATTTTGGCCGTGTTTTTGTGCCCTTTTGATGTGCAGCGAGCTGGATTCACGCAGCAACTCACCCCCATTCACGAGGTAATTCCCACGAATCTCGGCCAAAAAACCCTCTCCGTCGAGAATGAAACTCTAATTCTACTTTCTACTTAAATACTCACTTTGTTTTCCACACGCACCCCTTTGGTCCTTGATCCACTTCAAACAAAAGCGGCCTCTGACTGATGATGTTGCACGACCTTTGTGTATATTTTGTATGCTGTGTTTTGCAAATGGAATCTCTCGTTCAGATTGGCAAGCGTTGATGGTTCGAGGAATTGGTCCGACTTGTTTACTTTCCTTTGTTTTTAGTGCCACGAGTTTTCATTCCTCTGACTGAGATATATTTTCCTCTCATTAATTAGCTTTCAATTCCGTTCTGTCAAAGGATGTTTGTTTGCTTCAACTTCAAACTAATTAAGCACTGTTTACTGATTAAACTCGGAAGCAATCAGATAAAGACATGAGCATATTGCATCAAGTTGCGCTACCTATACCTGGAAAAATTCCTTCAGATTGATTGATAAATTAGAAAAATGAACTCGATTGAAAATTTTTAATATAAAAATGTTGATTTTATTTTGCCTCAATTTTTCATTTCAAATGCGTTTTCCAAAAATTGTTTTTAAAATTTTTAACTCTTAAAAAGCAATTTAATCTAAAATAAATAAATAAAAAAAGAGTAAGCATTCTAAGAGACTTTCACAAATAGTAAAAAAAAAAACATTTCTGCTTGGAAGAAATATTTTTGATTAAAAAGTGCCTTCACCAGTTTTGGTCACGACGATCTGCAATCCTATTTCGTGAGCAAGATTGAATCAGTCGGGGAGCAGCGCATTTTTTATTGAACATAAAGTTGCGAACCTTGACCGAATTTTTAATTTATCATGAATTCATAAATATTGTTTTCTTTTAATGAAAAACTGCATGAGAATAATTACTTTTTATTTATTTGCATTTTCGAAAATTATTGCTTCATCTGTACCGTGTCACTTATAATCTGCATTTAGTAAATCAGGGACCTTGGCCTGCAATTTAAGTGATTGCGCCACATGACGTATTTATTTCAATCAACTAATGGATTTCATCCCGCTCTCTTTGCTCTCATGATATCTGCTTAATATTTCTAACTATATCGCCTTCAATTAAGATCCTGAGAAATATTCTCGCCATCTGCAAACTTCTCTCAGCTTCTCCTTCTATCCTCAGGTCGAATAAAAAACTTTTTCAATGTTGGTAGTTTCGTTGCTGCGATCGTTTGATTAATATTTATGAATCTTATCTGATTTGCATGAGTTCGGAAAAACTTTCTTTTGCGGAGTTGATATTATGCGCATTGTGAATTATAATTTTTTTGGTATCATTTCCATTTTTGATGAGAATTTTGCATAACTCTTGGAAAATTCGTTGGATTATTTTAGTAGAAAGTGCGCACTTTCTCTTTTCACAAGTTTTTAGTGTAAATTTGCAGCCCTCGCATTTTTCAGCACAAAATTTTAGCAGCACCTTAATTAGTTTTCGCTCCCAGGAGGTTTGCAAGCAAGTTTCCGCGTCTCGTATAAAAAAAAACTGCTCGACGCGTAAACTTTGTTGCTTGGAAAACACCCACGTGCGTGAAATGAAGTTTTGTCCTTTTTGAATTGCAGAGCAACCAACATCAGACGCTGATCATCGAGGAATTCGAGCCAGACGTTTTTCGCCAACTGATCGAGTACATCCACACGGGGTGCGTCACCCTGCAGCCGCGCACCTTGCTCGGTGAGTGAACTCATTAAGAAATTAGATTGGATGCCCGAAATTTCGTCACGCGTGTCTGTCCTTCGTAAAATAGCAGCCGCCCTAGCTTCTGGTCCGCCCGCCGCCGCCGAAATAATTAGGTTTCGCCAACCTACTCGGCAAGGGGGTTACCGAAAATTGAATTATATCAGCAAACTCTGCGCCGGTGGAGATTTACTTTTACACTTTCCAGTGATAATTAGGTTACGTTTACCCCTTCTTTAATAAGGCGTGGAAAAAATTATACAAAATTTGGGATTAAATGCTTCTGGTATATCAGAGTCAATTTTTTTACTTAAAAAACATTTTTTTTCCTTTGATTTCATATATATTTTTTTAATGTGTTTTGTTAATTCAAATATTTTAAAGCCATTTTATTTATTTCTGGCTCCAAACGGTCTATATTTTAATCCGATATATTTACACATTTGCAGGAGTTATGAACGCCGCTGATTATTACGGACTGGATGAGCTTCGTCGTGCGTGCGCTGGGTTCGTTCAGTGCTGCATCAATGTGGACACCGTGTGTGCTTTATTGGCTTCGGCGGAGAGATACATCCAGTACAAGTGTACAAAGTCGTTGGTCCAAAAGGTGATTCTGAAAACCCTCTCGAGTATTGATTTTCCTCAGCCGCTCTCAAAATAGCAAACCCTGCGCTAGACTAAAAAGTCAACAGATCTGAAATACGCCGCTTGACATGTTTTAAATTATTAATTCCGAGTTGACTTAGGTTTTGGAGTTTGTTGACGAACACGGAAATGAGGTTTTGAATTTGGGATCCTTCACTTTGCTTCCCCAACACGTTGTGCGTCTAATTTTGGCGAGGGAAGAACTGCGAGCGGACGAATTTACAAAATTCCAGGTGAGTTTTTTCACCAATAATATGAATATAATTAAATTTACTATTATTTTTTTAAGGCTGCCCTGATGTGGGGCAAAAAGTACTGCGACTCAAATCCCAACACTCAACTCAAAGAAGTAATTGGAAACTTCCTGGAGTACATCCAGTTCCACAAAATTCCGGCCAACGTTTTGATGCGGGAGGTGCACCCTCTTGGTCTGGTGCCATATTCCATCATCATGAATGCGCTGGCATACCAGGTGACCGAAGAGTTTAGACAGTGTAGTGCATGAGATATGCCTCCAAACTGCAACAGTTTAGTATTCAATAGACACACAAATATTGTTTGCATCTTTTTCGTTATTTATAATTTTCAATTTTTTTTTCTCAAACGGTTTTTTACTGCTCTAAACTGTCAGTCTAAAAAATAATTGCACTGCACATATAATTATCATTATCTTACTTTTTCAACTGCCTTCAAAATAATGATTAATCTTAACCATAAACTAAAATATGAAATGTTCTTTAGAATTCATTTTTAATTAAAAAAATAATAAATAATAATTTAATAAATAAAATTACTTAGGCTGCTAAAAAAAGACTTTAAAAACTTAATTCAAATTTCTTCTAACTGAATAAATTTTCAATATTTTTTTTTTTCATTTACATAATTACATGGGACTGTAGCGCTGATCTTTTTGTACAGGCAGACCCAACAAGTGTCGACCCCGCTAAGCTCTCCCCTAATCGAGTAAGGCGCTCAAGTCAGGGCCGCTCCATGTCCGTGCAGAGTTCGCTGGACCCCTACGGTTCCAACACAACCCTAAGTTCAAGCGGCTCGAGTGAACTTGACAGTGGCCGCATCAGCTCGGAGGGAGCGGGGGCGGGTGGCGGCGCCGGCGGAGGAAGCAGTGGAGGCGGCGGAGGCGGAAGCAGCGGGGGCGGCAAGCACTCGGGAGCGAGCAATTAATTTTTTACTAGATGAGATATCAGTTTGATTACATTTTGATAGAGGCTGACAATCTGCGCCGACGACCAGTGTGGGTGAGCCGAGAAAAAAGCAGCTCACTCGCGATTAATTTTCTACTGAAAGTGTACCCAAGATATATAAAATCAGATAAAATGATGTTTTGGAGGGTTTTTTAAAAAAATATATAAATGGATTATTAGAAATATTCGTTACCAATAGCACAGTTTTTTTTTATGATTTTTAAAAAAATCCGATTTATATTTTCAAAAGGTGCTCTGGTTAACGTACAAAAATTCAAAATGTGAAAACGTGAGAAAATCGAATTGATCACTAATGTGTGTTCAACAATTAAATGATATCGTTCTGGCGTTTGTAAAATGCCAACACACAGAAAAAACATCATTCATTATGAAATAATTGCTTTTCCATTGTCGATTTCCTCATGTAAATCATTAAGAAATCAGTGAGTGTCAGCTTGAATAAAAACCTAAACAGCTGTGAAAATTTCATGTGTTCGGCAAGTTTACGAGGATGCATAAAAGTCATATCATTAAGATTAATTTAAATCACTAAATTAATTGCTTGTGAAAAATTTCTAAAAATGCCTTAATTTAAGTAGTTTTTTTTTTAATTGTAGGTTACGATTAATTTTGATGTTGCGCACAAAGTATGTCATTGTTGGCGCATAAAATGTACGTTGATTTGTCAACGTTTGGGGCTCACTTTTGATGCGCTTCCTGCATAAAATTGATGTAAAAACTGATGTCATAATTCACATGCATTTGGAAAAAGTGACTTCAAAAATCCGTATTGTTGCAATATTCTAATTTTTTTTCTCCTTTGCTTCATATTAATGGTTTCACTTTTTATATTTTGAGATATTGAAACTATTAATTGCTCGTCTCCCAAGTGGTTCTCCCAACTCTCAACTTCAAGTGACCTGCTACTTCAAAATCACTGTCAAACGTCTGATATATAATCGTGTCTGCCAGAAATCCAAAGTAAAAATAAAAATTACGACTGCTCTATTTAAACTTAAGATATCCAAATTAATAGGCTCCATCAGATTGGCTTAATGTGTGTGATATTTAACCGGCGAATGGAACTTAACAGTAGACTGCAGACTTTGAACTTTCTCAATAATATTTTGTTATTTTTTATTGCGCAACGTCTTTCGCTCTCAAACTGTTCTGCCAGACTTTTTCTGTTGATTTTTTCCCCGTTATTAAATACACAAACTAATGCATTTACTGTCAGTGTTAAATGTTCAAAATACTATTTATTGTACAAAAACAAAAGGAAATATAAAAATCAACAGTATTGAAATGGTACCTATAAAAGTGTGTGTTGAAAAGAGATGAAAAATAAAGGAAAAAATAAATAAAATAAACCCCGTTTAATTTCACAACTCGCAGAATCAATAAACTTGAAATTAAGCACTTGAATTATCAAATAACAAAAGAAAGAGATAAATATTTGATCTCGCGTGTTTGATTGACAGTTATATGTATATTCTGCCATTCAAGTTGACTGTTGACTTCTTTGCGCTTTTTGATACCAGGGGTTATGCAGTTAAAATCAGATCACTTTACTGATATGGAATTCAAAGTTATGCAAAAGGGGCACAAAAAGAAGGGTCGTCATTATGTCACCTATTAATGGGCACACGTGAACGGCCGTCACGCGTGCGGTCACAAAATTATCTAGCAAATCTAAAAAGTCGATCGAATTTTAAACCGCGGTCAAATAAAAATTCCTGATAAGCTTCCAAGATTTTTTTAATTTTGGTACGGTCAAGTAGGTGCAGCGTTTGATAAGGCCAAAGGCAGTTGTATAAAAAGAAGCTGCTTTTCATGTCGCGCTACCAAAATGCAGCGCTCCGTAGCTGTCGTGGCCGCTCTGTTGGCCGTGGCCTCCGTGGCCCATGGACAGTACGACCTGTACGCCTGGCCTAACCGCAGCACAATTGTGCACCTCTTCGAATGGAGGTGGGAGGATGTGGCGCGCGAATGCGAGGAATATCTTGCTCCCAACCACTTTGCTGGCGTCCAGGTACAATATTGCTTAAAAATTAAAATGTATAAAAAATTTAATTAAAAAAAAAAACAGTAATATATAGTCTAGATCAATTTTTGATGAATTTTTTAACTCTTAGTTGTCGCCCGTGGCTGAGCACCTGAAGTGCGACGAGCGTGGCCGTCCTTGGTGGGAAGTCTACCAGCCTTTGTCTTACAACATCATCACCCGTTCTGGCGACGAACTGGCCTTTGCCGATATGGTGAGTCGGTGCAACGCCGTTGGCGTCAGGATCATTGTCGACGTTGTGCTGAACCACATGAGCGGTGACTGGGATCCTGCCATCGGCATTGATGGAACGACTGCCGACACCGTGGCTCGAGACTACCCTGGAGTTCCCTACACAGTCGAACACTTCAACCCTTTCTGTGAGGCCAACAACTATCAGGATGCCAACATTGTAGGTTTTTTTTTAAACGTGATAATTTGAAAAAATCTCAATTATAATTGATGTGCAGATCCGTAATTGCGAAATCGCCCAACTTCATGATCTGAACACGTCAATCGCCTACGTCAGGGACAAGCAGGTTGAATACCTGAACAAGCTCGTCGGACACGGAGTCACTGGATTTAGGTGAAAAAAATTTAAAATCAATGTAATAATAATTAGTTTAAAAAAAAATAGCTTGATTTCAAATTTTTTTTGTCAGGCCTGTGTCCCTTTTTTTAGCTCCAATCTTATTTTATTTAAGGAATTTTAATATTTCTTTTTGAACTTACTATTTTAATAATTTGTTTTATATAATAATTTTAGAGTCGACGCCGCCAAACACATTTGGCCCGAGCACTTGGCCGACGTCATGAACCGCGTGAACGACCTGCCCGAAGCTCAGGGTTTCCCTCCAGGCGCTCGACCCTTCGTCGCTCAGGAGGTGATCGACTTCGGCACAGGGGAGGCCGTCACCAAGGACGAGTACTACGGAATCGGTTACATCACCGAGTTCCGCTACGGCTCCGAACTGGGCCGCGCCATGCGAGGCAACAACCCTCTGAAGTGGTACTTTGACTTTGGCGAGAACTGGGGATTCGCTCCCGATAAGTACGCCCTTGTCTTCAATGACAATCACGACAACCAGCGCGGACACGGCGCCGGAGGCCAGAACGTGGTCACCTACAAGGACCCCAAGTGGTACAAGCAGGCGCAGGCCTTCATGCTGGCCTGGCCCCACGGCTACCCGAGGTTGATGTCGAGCTTCGACTTCACCGACACCGAAATCGGACCGCCGATGGACGCCAACGAGAACATCCTCCCGGTTACTACCAACCCCGACGGCTCCTGCGGAAATGGCTGGGTCTGTGAGCACAGGTGGAACGCCCTCACTCAGATGGTCTCCTTCAGGAACACTGTTGTTGGTGAGGAGCGATTTTTTTTTAAATATAGACCAAAGTCGAGCGGGTTGCCTACCCAAATATTTAGCAGGCGTTTACCTCATGCATGTTTATATTAATTTTTTCCAATTTATTTATTTAATTACTTATTTACTTACTAATTATAATTTTTTTCAGGCACAAATGTGACTTTATGGTGGGACAATGGAAACAACATGGTCTCCTGGTCTCGGGAAGGCCTCGGCTTCATTGTGATCAACGGCGAAGCTGGTGATCTGGATGAAACTCTCTCGGTTATTATTATTTTACAATATTACTTAAAAAGATCTAATTTTTCTCATTTCAACTTTAGACTGGCCTCCCTGCCGGCACTTACTGCGATGTCATCTCGGGCAAGCTCGAGAATGGCGCCTGCACTGGACTGACAATCGTGGTCGCCGCTGACGGTACCGCGGCAATCTCTCTGCCTGGCGCTTCTCAGGAGGGCGTTATGGCCACCCATATTAACGTAATTCTTTTCAATTTTAATTATAAATAAAAAATAAATTTATTTATTTCCAATTTTGC
This sequence comes from Neocloeon triangulifer, assembly GCF_031216515.1. NCBI lineage: Eukaryota > Metazoa > Arthropoda > Insecta > Ephemeroptera > Baetidae > Neocloeon > Neocloeon triangulifer. Next base: position 3,013,972 of record NW_026775554.1, on the reverse strand, counting down.
AGGCTAAGATTGCGTAAGAGTGCAAAGAACATCATCCTTGAGTGAAAAATCTGTACATATTGAAATCTGAATAAACTGTGTAGCTCATAATCAGTATGAAAGTTTGTATTTTTTTTCTATAAAATAAAGACTTTTCTTGCATACAAAAATAGTTCATCTGGTATTTAAATTGCAATAAAAAAATCGAAAAATTTTCAGCCCATAACATAAAATATTTTTGATTTCACTTTCAATGAAATTTTTAATTGTTGAGTAAAAAATAATACTAGTCAGCTTTGAAAAAGCGATATGATAGTGCTCAACGACCTTTTCGCTAGATGCTAACGTTTCCGTGCAAATCATCACGACCGCAAGAAACTTTGCCGACGTATAATAATGTTTATCAATCAGTTCACGTACCCTGGCTTTTTCATCAAATGGGACATTGTGTTCTGTTCGATAAGAGTGTATAATTCGTATCAACAATAAAGCACAACATGCCTCTAAATTACATAAATCTTGATAATCCTCTTATCTCTTTGATGATCTTATGCAAGGGCTCTCTTCAAAACTGACTTTTGATCAATTATAATGCAATGCATTACGAAGCCCTATTAAGTGTTGTTATGATAACATCACACCACTTAAATAACAAAGTGAATGTTTACGTTATTATTAGATAGCAAAAACAAAAAAAAAACATGTTTTTTCCTCAAAGATTATAGAGAGAGAAACACAAATTAAATAATAAATTTTTTCCTGTGCTCCGTTTTTTTATGTTTTTTGGTCAAAAACCCAAATTAAAGTTAAAAATGCCCATCTTGGAAATTTCATCTTGTCATAGGATGCACAATTCAATGCGCAAAATATTTTCTAGCAAAAAAGTTGAACTGTATTTTATTATTTAATTTAAAATAACATAATAAAGTAGAGTAAGTAATATAGTAAAGTAAGTAATTTTTATTAAAAACAATCGATTAAAATCTCAATATATCTACTGATAATATTAATTAAAACAAAAATTAATTAGTCGCACGCGTACACAGTCCAAAATTTAAGATTAATTTTCAAGAACGCTGTTATGAAAAAAACTCACAAAAAGGCACTGATTCCATTTGGATACTTTTGTTGAGTAAAAAGCAACACCTCTTACCTTGGTGGATGCGTAAGCAAGACTAACTTGTGCTCGTAACCGCTCTCAAACAAGCAGGTGAAAGTAATTTTAATAATAAATCAAATAAACAACAATTAATATAAAGAGGGCTCTCGTATTTGATAAACAACAGTACTTTTGAATGATTCCCAAGCCTAATAAGGCAAACCTGTCCAGATTGGTAATGAGATTCATTGTCAGTGAGATGTTACCTTTTTTTTCTCTCAACCTATTTTACATTTTTGTGACTTGTTTGGAGTAAAATTAATGAATTTAAATTAGTAGTCACAAGTGAGCTCACTTTATTAATAAGATAATTATTAGTAAATAAAAATAATGTAGTTAGTGCAATAAAAGATAATAATATAATAAATAACAAAGGTCACGGAACTGGTTCCAATAAAACAACGTCTCTTGCAGTTGTGATGAGAGTGCGAAATATTTTATTTCTCCTAGAGAGAGATGTTTGTATAAGTCACGTCTGGGTGGTGTTTGGTTGTTGCCACATTTTTATGATGAATTCAAATCTGCTCCTTTATGTGGATTAATGGGTCAAAATAGTGTCAAGCAAGCTCCTCTTGTCCTCTTTTCTCATCTGGCCAAAATTGATGGGGCTATTTTATATTTTGTATCAGTAGACGCTCCTTTTAATTCAATAAATTTTGTTTTAAAAGATTTATACGGATTAATAAGAAAATCGTCTCAGGTTCTAAAATGCGAGAATTTTTTTTATCACAAAGTAATAATGTACCCAAAAAGGTAATGAATATCAAAAGTTTTTGGGTTCACCGATTAACTGGCTAGACGGCTAAGGTACGACCTTATCCAAGAGTTTAAAGAGTAGAGTTTTCATGTCACACAGTTACATAACAGAATGTTCTAGATGTTTTAAGTGCAATTGTACTCCACTTAAAAATGTTTTCAAATTGGATCAAGATTAATTTCAATGCACCGTGTCCCCTTTTTTATGACAATCAAGTTCCATTGAAAGAAAAAAATGACAAAATCTAAACCACAATCAAAAAGAACAAAGTTTAAAAGTTCTTATGCAAGCGAAGCTGACGTGAAAACCACTTGAGGTTGTTGATTTGTCAAATGATTTCGTTTGGCCAATAGCGAATTGCGGCTTAGAAGGTTTGATAATATACGCAGAGTTGAAAAGAAAAGGTTTAATTGGTGCTTTATGCGATAATATCAGACGTGTGTCGGGGCCTCACGTGTTGCCAAGCAATGCTTTGTCGATTTTAAGAACCTATCGAAGTGCGCTTTAACGCATAATCTATTTAACACTTATCCACCTCCCCCAATAAGAATAAAGTTGCAAAGAGCACTGCATAATAACTAATTATATAGCATTCAATATTTTATTGCAATAACAATTATTTTCTTATTTTTTTGAATCTCTTCATTACATTTTAGCAATATATTCTAAATGGAAGGCTAAAATTGAAAATGACACACAAAAAAACAAAAAAATATTTAAAAAAAAATCATTTTAATAAAATTTAATTTCAATTATTTATTTATATCTATTTTTTTTTAAATTCCATTTATGAAAACACCTTTATAAAAAAAAACAATAAATATATTATTATATTATGGGTAATATTAATATTCATTTGGAATAAGATTAAAATCATAAAATATAAATAGTGAAATAAACAAGAATTAATTTAAAACATTTTCATGCAGTTTCTGATTCTTCTAGTTTCAACAACGCGAAAAGCAAAAAGTGAGCATCAATCTTGCTTTGACCAGCTTATTTTCAAAAATAGTTTCTTGAATTATTTTGTGAGATCTAAAATTTTATAAAAAGTAGATTATCAAATTCTGTTTTCGAAAATTGTGAAAATAGGAATCATATTGGGTGATTGATTTTTTTATTGAAAAGAGTGACTGAGCAAGAGATTAATCTGCGAAATTGTTCTTTGACACGCACTCATTCTCAAGCCAAATACCGCGACCTAATCTCCATGCGCGGACATCAAGATAGGGTCGACCCCAAGCACTTAAAGAGCTTTGCAGTGCGTATATAAGTCGCCCACCGAGCTACGGACAGTATTCTCTAACAACAATGAGGGTGCTCGCAGTCCTGGTTGTAGCTATTGCTGCTGTCAACGCACAATGGGACCTCAACATGGTCCCAGGCCGCACCACAATTGTCCATCTCTTTGAATGGAAATGGGGTGACATTGCTGCCGAGTGCGAAAACTTCTTGGGGCCTAACGGCTTTGGAGGTGTCCAGGTAAATTAATATTTATTAATTTGTATTTTCCAGAAATTTAATTTTGATTTTATGTTTAAAAAAGCTTATTATGCGCAAAATATTAAAGAAATTTAATATTTATTAAAGTACTATGCAAAATACAAGATTGGTAATGAAAAATTTGATTGCTTATAGTAAAATATTATTTGATAGATTTCTCCCCCGACTGAAAACGCTGTGGTTAGCAATCGCCCCTGGTGGGAACGTTACCAGCCAATTTCTTACAATTTCGTCACTCGCTCTGGAGACGAAGGTGCCCTTGCTGACATGATCCGTCGTTGCAATGCTGCCGGTGTGCGCATTTACGCTGACATTGTTTTCAACCACATGACTGGCGGTGGCAGTTTCCTCACTGGAACCGGAGGTAGCACCGCTGAGCCTGACAACAAGCAGTACCCTGCTGTCCCGTACGGACCCAACGACTTCAACCCCACCTGCACTATTACCAACTACAACGATCCTAACAATGTAAGTTTGCAAAAAATATACTTATGTGAGAAATTCTATAGAAAAAAAATTAATTTCAGGTTCGCAATTGCGAGTTGGTTGGTCTTAAGGATTTGGCCCAAGGCTCTGAATATGTCCGCGGAAAGATCGCTGATATGTTGAACAGGCTTATCGGTTTGGGTGTCGCTGGATTCCGAGTTGATGCCGCTAAGCACATGTGGCCTGGAGATATGCAGAACATCTTGAACCGCCTCAATAATCTGAACACCGATCACGGTTTTGCTGCTGGAAGCCGTCCTTTCATTGTTCAAGAGGTTATTGACCTTGGTAATGATGGTATCCAAAAGATGAGTTCACAAATTTTGAACGAGTTTTCTTTAAAGGTGGAGAAGGTGTAAGCCACTCTGAATACTTGTCCATCGGTCGCATCACCGAGTTCAGGTTCAGCGCCGAAATCGGCAAGATGTTCCGTGGAAAGAATCTGCTGAAGTATCTGGTGAACTGGGGCGAGGGCTGGGGCTTCATGGCCTCTGGCAGCGCCCTGGGCTTCGTTGACAACCACGACAACCAGCGCGGTCACGGAGCTGGTGGTGCTGACATCCTCACCTACAAGGACTCCAAGGGCTACAAGATGGCCACCGCCTTCAACCTTGCCCACACTTACGGTGCCAGCCGCATCATGTCCAGCTTTGCCTTTGACAACACCGATGCCGGCCCACCCGCCGACGGATCTGGAAACACCGTTAGCCCAGGATTCAACGCCGACGGCACCTGCACCAACGGATGGGTCTGTGAGCACCGCTGGAGGCAGATCTACAACATGGTTGGCTTCAAGAATGCCGTCGAGGGCACGGCCATCAACGACTGGTGGGATAACGGCAACAACCAGATCGCTTTCTGCAGAGGTGGCAAGGGATTCGTGGCCTTCAACAATGAATTCGGAGCCAATCTCAACACCAACCTTCAGGTGAGGATAATTTTTATTAGATTTTGCCATTTTTTCGAAACCTTTGTTAGTTTTGTGGCTCAACATGAACGGGTATGATATTATTTATATACAGACTTGCCTCCCCGCTGGTACATACTGTGATGTGATCTCCGGATCGAAAGAAGGTGGTTCTTGCACTGGAAAATCCGTCACTGTTGGAGGTGACGGCGTAGCCAACATTGTGATCAACAGTAACGAAGACGATGGTGTCCTTGCCATCCACGTTAACGTGAGTATTTCATCAAGAACGTAGGAGAAATGGTCTAATCATTTTTAAAAATTTCAGTCAAAACTGTAAAAATTTGAGGGAAGGAGAGAACCTGACAAGAGGACTGGAAATTAAATTGTACATATTATAATTTAAAAATAAAATTAAAAATTAAAATTTTTTTAAATAGCATAAAACTATTTATTAATCAAACCCTATTGAAAATAAAGCATAATATATGATGCTTCAAATATTCATTTGTTCAAAATGTATGAGAATGAGTAAAGATTCAGAAATATTAGGAAATGAAGCAAAAACGGTTGCAGCAGCACTCAAGGCAACAAGGCCAATAAATTTAGGGCAACGCTTTATCAGCGACGCACTATTTTAGCCCACTTATTGCAACAAATGAATGATTGCGGTCCGCTGTAACAGGCGCGGTCCCTACCTAAAATTTAGTTGCCGAAAAGATGGCCCAAGATGCAGACACAGATGGTGATGGCCCTTCTGGATATTTTTCTTTGATCGACTATTCTGTGTTTGGCGGAATGCTGCTAATTTCGGCACTGATCGGCATTTACTTTGCGTTTTTCGCCAAGCAAAAGCAGAACACAACCAAAGAGTACCTCATGGGTGGAAAAAGTATGGGAATTTTTCCTATTTCTATGTCACTTATTGCAAGGTATTTAAAAATAATTTCTAAATAATAATATGCTACTGAAAATCAATTAACTTTTAGTTATATTTCTGGAATCTCTTTGCTCGGCATACCCGCGGAAATGTATACTTTTGGGTCGCAATATTATGTGGTTGTTTTTTCCGAGATCATGGTCAGCGTCACAATGGCTTTTGCCTTTATACCCGTTTTCCACGGCCTCAATATCACATCATCATACGAGGTTGCCTTTTAATAGAATAGGCTAGTTTCAATGAAAGATATAAATAGATTGCTAATAATATTATGTTTGCAGTATCTGCGTCTGCGATTTAATAAGCCCGTTCGTTTGATGGGTTCAGCTATATTTATGATCAAAATGGTAAAAACGTTTTTCATCTCTGACAAACAAAAATATCATTTTAAATTAATTTTAATTATTATTTCAGATGCTTTACATCCCAATCGTAATCTACATGCCTGCACTAGCCTTTAATCAAGGTGAAGATAATTTTATTTATTAATTTTCATCGTGCTAAATAATTAGAGTCAAATTAATAAAACTTATTTTTTTTTATATAATAAATTAATTTTAAATGGTGACAACTTGAGAGTAATAATATTTTGTAAATTTGATTTTTTTTTCAATATTATATCTTTAAAAAAAATGCTCACATCTACCTATGCAACCCGAAAACATATATGCAAAGCAGGTTGCATAATTAAATTTTATAAACGGTGCTTTGAAAAAAGAGATAAAGTCAATGGATGTTCCAAGAACCAGAATTATGTTAATTTTCTCACTAACAGCTATTTAAATTAAAAACTTTTCTTTCTTGTAAAATTTCAATTTTTAACGCCAACAGTCACGGGCATCAACTTGCACTACATCACTCCAGTTGTTTGCATAGTATGCATCTTTTACACCACTCTGGTAAGAACAAACATATAAGATTTGATTAGATTTATAATAAATTAATAAAATATTATAGAGAAACTATGAATTTTTTATAGGGTGGACTTAAAGCTGTCGTTTGGACTGACACTTTGCAAACCATTATAATGTTCTTGGGTTTGATCGTTGTTATGGTTTTCGGAACGACTCAAGTTGGAGGATTAGCAACTGTGATTGAGCGCAACGCTCAGAGCGGAAGACTAGAGTTGTTTGAGTAAACGCAAAATCAATAATTTCAAAAACGGTTCTAAAAGATTCGATTAAAAAATAATATAGTTTTGATATCGACCCAACTACACGTCACACATTTTGGACGCTATCATTCGGCAACTACTTCAATTGGTTGGCCGCGTGCTCTGTAAACCAGGCCATGGTGCAACGGTGCCTTGCAATGCCAACAATGAAACAGGCAAAAACGTATATTTTTATTTTAAAAAATACAGAAATCTTTTTAATTAAAATTTTTACAGCGCAATTCTAATTTTGACTTGTGGAATTTTCACCATTGTTTCAATGTGTTGCTACTCTGGTCTTGTGGTTTACGCTGCTTTCCATGACTGCGACCCGATGTTAAGAGGGGTATTTTTTTTTTTTAAATTCTATCCAAATAATTTCAGTTGAATTTCTAGCTCGTCAAAAAATCCGATCAAATCCTTCCGTATTTTGTCACTCAAATGGGAAAATCAATTCCGGGACTGCCTGGACTGTTTGTGGCCGGTGTTTTCAGCGCTGCTTTGAGGTAATTAAATAATTTATAAGTGACTTGCTTAGTAAAATCAATTTCAGTTCAATGTCTACGGGACTTAACTCAATAACTGCCGTTTTCTACGAAGACTTTGTCAAACCATCAGTGAAAAAACCTTGGTCCGAAGCCAAAGCCAGTTTTGTAATGAAGGTGGTTGTTTTTGTTGTCGGGACGATTTGCGTGGGAAACGTTTTCTTTGTTGAACGTCTCGGGGCGGCAATTCAGGTGGGTGGCAACACCAATACTGATCGCAAATAAATAGCTGATTTTGACTAGGTTGTTAAAAGTATGTCTGGAATTACTGCTGGAGCTTTACTAGGCACATTTTCCCTGGGACTATTTTTTCCTTGGGCCAATTCAAAGGTAAATTATTTCTGCGCGTTGAAGATGGAAAAAAAATTACTGAAATTATTAAAAGGGCACGCTGGCTGGTGGAATAAGCAGCATTTTATTGGTAGCGTGGATTTCTTTCGGATCGCAATCAAATATCGCAGCTGGAAAAATTAAGTTTCCAAAAAAGCCAGTTACCTTGGAAGGCTGTTCATTGGCACAGCTCTCCGGTTTAAATACAACAGCGGCTTCGATTCTACACATAAATAAGTATTTTATCATTTTATCATAAAAACAAAAAAAATTTATACCAATTTAATATTTTATAGTGAAATAACGAGCCCCGACGTTTTCTACTTTTATCGACTCTCGTACTTGTGGTACACCCTGATAGGAGTCACGACATGCTGCACTGTTGGTCTTTTAGTCAGTTTTGCTACCGGCGCCAATAAACCCCAGGACGTGGACCAAAAACTGCTCAGTCCCATCATTCACCGCTTCATCGACTCGCCCAAGAAACAAGAATCTCACATGCTCCAGCCAGTTGAGGAAAAATTACTCACGTCCACGTAAAAATTAGTATTTTAATGCTCAACTGGCCTGAAAATTACACAAAAGAGAAACAAATTTATGTTGGCGTGCAGATAGCAACTTGAATTATAATCGGGGGCCAGATTGTCAAGTGGAAACTTCCATTAAAACGTCCGCGTTGCGAAAAGTTGCTAAATTTTGTCCTTTCAATATATCTTTGGCGGCCACCTTTTCTCACTCTCTAGTTCAAAGGCGCGTGTATAGTTGCGGGCAATAAATTAAGGCTGCCCTTATCAGTGGCACATGTATTATTTAAAGCCACTTGCAGCAACAAAGGAGTGATTGCGACTTCTTGCAACCAGTCGTAGTGTCTAGCAGAAGTAGCCGCGTGTAGTTGGTAAAATAAGATGATGGTCCGAGGAGAAGCGGAAACGGCGGCCCATTTGACATCAAAGTACTTTTCGGCAGTCGACTATGCGGTTTTCGGCGGAATGCTGCTTTTCTCGGCGCTCATCGGCATTTACTTTGCGTTTTTCGCCAAACAAAAGCAGAATACGACAAATGAATACCTGATGGGCGGAAAGAGCATGGGAATTTTTCCTATCTCAATGTCATTAATTGCCAGGTTGGTGAAATTTATATTTTAATCTGATATATAACGCAAATATATGTTATTGCTTCATAATTTAATTCAGTTATTTTATTTATGAAAATTTTTCAAGATTTTATAGAAATTCATATTTGGAATTTTTTAAGACATTTTGATGGATTAAAACAAGCAATATAAAAATAATAAAATCGCAAAGAAAGATCAAAATATTGATTGGACTGCATAGCCACAATGACCTAATCATAAGGATCAGAATTAAATTTTTATTAGATAATTTTAGCATTAATTATATTTTTTCCTATTATGAGCGGCAGCGCCGCGTTTTAGCAATTTTTTTGCCAGAGTGTTGTTGCGTTTGATGCGTTTCTTCACATTTTATAATTTTTTCTCTTCCATTTTTGACTTAATTTGTAAAGAACGAAAAAAATAGCCTGCAGTCAGTATAGCTAATTTTTTTTTTTGCAGTTATATATCTGGCATCGCCTTGCTCGGCTTGCCTGCAGAAATGTACACTTTCGGAACGCAGTACTGGATGATTGTTTTGCCAGAGATCGCTGTCAGCTTTACAATGGCTAATGCCTACATTCCTGTATTTTATGAGCTTAACATAACATCATCGTACGAGGTTCGCTCACCTGTAACGAGAGAAGGATTATAAGCCCGTTAATGCTAATGTATTCCACAGTATCTTTGCTTGCGCTTCAATCAGCCCGTCAGGATTTTAGGGTCAGCTATTTTTATCATCAAAATGGTAAGATAATAATAAAAAATTATAAAAATTAAAATATATCAAATATATCCAGCATAAATTAAATTTTATTTCTATATATAATTATTGAAAACAATAATAATAATAATTTGTTATGCAACAGATGCTCTACATACCACTGGTAATTTATGTGCCAGCTTTGGCTTTTAATCAAGGTAAAAAATTTAACAAAATTAAATGACGTGCTTTTAATTTTTTAAATCCAAATTTCAGTTACTGGAATCAACTTGCATTACGTAACCCCAGCGGTTTGCATTGTGTGCATATTTTACACAACTCTGGTGAGTCCATCGTTTTTTTTTAGTTGTTTAGAAGCAGCAATTTTCGTACAAGCCGATTTCAAGCAAGAGTAATAATTTTCAGGGCGGTCTGAAAGCGGTCGTGTGGACCGACACGCTGCAGACGATCATAATGTTCTTCGGAATTATTATTGTGATGATATTAGGAACCGCTTACGTGGGCGGATTCGGTGTTGTCTTTAACAGAAATGCTCAGAGCGACAGACTGGAGTTTTTCAAGTGAGAAAGCGGCTCCAATTTTATATTGAAAGTAAAACTTGATATCTCAGCTTTGATCCTGACCCGACGGTGCGACACACAATATGGTCTGTGTGCGTGGGCAACTACTTTAACTGGCTTGCATCTTGCTCAGTTAACCAGGCCATGGTGCAGCGGTGTCTGGCAATGCCGACCATTGGAAAGGCAAAAATGCAAGTTCATTATTTTTTTAATGAACACAGTTTTTTTAAATATCAAGATAATCCACCATATTTCACTTTAAAATAATCAGTTTATTTTATTTAGACTGAATTAATGAATATTTTTGCTTAAAAACTTAAAAGGTAAAATAAATTTCTTTTCATTTTATGTTAATCGCCAAAATGATGCATCTTTAACAGAACTGTTCTGATACTAGCGCTTGGAATACTGAGCATCGTTTCCATGTCATGCTACACAGGTTTGATAATTTATGCAGCGTTCCACGATTGCGATCCCGTGACAACAAAAGTAAGAATGGTTTTTTTTTATAGTACTTGTTTGAATTTTTTAAACACAATCTCACGTGGACGAGGTGCAAAAACTCGTGATTTTTATTTATGGCTGTAAAAATGCCGCGGAGATAAAATCTTTTGAATTGGTAATAACAACTGATCGACCAAATTGTTTGGCTTGTTGCCTGTCAACACGCAAATGAGTAAAATGTATTTCCTTTTGCAGTTGGTGAGCAAACCAGATCAGATCTTGCCCTATTTCGTCACACAAATCGCGTCCAACGTCCCTGGACTTCCAGGGCTTTTCGTGTCTGGCGTCTTCAGCGCGGCGCTCAGGTAAAAATAAAACACCCTTTTAATCAAGATTATGTAATTTTTACTCATGCGTGGGTAGCTCAATGTCGACGGGACTAAACTCGATCACAGGAGTGCTCTACGAAGACTTCGTTAAGCCGTCCGTGAAAAAGCCCTGGTCGGAGGCCAAAGCGAGCTTCCTCATGAAAGTGGTCGTCGCCGTCGTGGGTTCGATTTGCGTGGCACTCGTTTTTCTCGTTGAACGCATGGGAGCGATCATTCAGGTAATGCAATTTTCATTGATAATGCACTTGGAACATATTTTAATTATGAATATAACGAAAATCACTTGATGAGTTCATAATTATTATTTCTTAAATAAATTAATGTTAAGTTGTTAAGTACCAATTGTATCAGAAAGAAATTACTGCCTAAACATTACAAAAATTATCGATTTAAATGACGCAAAAGTGAAAAAAATAATCTTTAAAACAAAGCGTTTTACGAATAATTCAATTCCATTATTAGCAGGTTATTAATTGTTTTGAACATAACTATTTTTTCATATGGAAAATTCAAAATAAGTTAGCTTGATTTGGTATTTTTGCTTTCTCTCTGATTTCTATTTTTATTTCTGATGCAAACACAAATTAAATCAATTGAAGGATCTTCAGATGAATTATTCATTCTCCTTTCTCTTTTTTTTCATTACAGTTTTCAAAGTTATGTTTCACCAAAATACTTTTTTGGTGGACTAAAAATTTAATCCACATCATTTGAGCCTAAATTCTTTTTTCTGTTACAAATATTATGTATATTGAAGTAAAAGAACAACATAAATATTTTGTTCTCATCTACAGCTAAAATCAAATTCAGGACAACTGTTGGTTAATAAAATTTTCAATAAAAATGCTTCTGCATCTTCCCGGCCATTGTCTTTTGCGTCGTCATATTTATACGAATCATGTTGCGCCGCGCCTATCATTTTCGTCCAACAACTCGTGATCCGCCTAAAGTTTGGCGTCGATTTGCTGGCTCTTACTTTCTGATACATATTGAATGTTATATAACCACCTGCGAGACATATATCCTTGACGAGAAATGCACGGCGGCAAATTCCACGCGGTAATAAATCTCATGCACTGGCCAGTGCCATTCATCAAAATAAAGGCACACACTTTTGAATATTAATTGAAGTTAACACGATAAGAAATGTGTGAGTGATTTTTTTGTAATTTGTATTCCGTGCACTCGCCCTCTAGGTTGCAAAAAGTTTGTCTGGAATAACTGCTGGAGCACTTCTGGGAACTTTTTCGCTTGGCATGTTCTTTCCGTGGGCCAATTCTGCGGTACCTCCTTGCATTCAAATTGTGCTGACAAAAACTATTAAAATTTGTAATTTCCAGGGCGCCATGGCTGGTGGGATCAGCAGCATGCTTTTGGTTGCATACATTTCTTTGGGAACGCAAGCCCACATCGCCTCTGGGAAAATTTCCTACCCAAAAAAACCGTTCTCGGTTTCCGGATGCTCTTTGGAACAACTTTCAGTCCTAAATAATTCAACAATTCCAATAATTATTGAGTGAGAAATAAATTATTTTCCTCTTATTCTTTATAAATATTTTATTTATTTTTTAGAGATGCATCGATCGGTGTCACTGCTGAAGATGTTTCTTACATTTTCCGTCTTTCATATCTTTATTATACAATGATCGGAGTTTTTACCGCCATCGGCGTTGGCCTCTTGGTCAGTTTTGCTACGGGTGCCAATAAACCTCAAGATGTGGATCCGCGCTTCCTCAGCCCTGTCATCAGACGGTATATTACGTACGACGCCAAGCAAAGGCAAAAATATTTTGATGGAGAAGCTTACGAACTAAGATCGGTGCAGAAAAAATTAATCTCTCCAGCGTCTTGACACAATTGCTAATAATAAAAAGAAAAATGTGTGAATAAAAATTTTAATAAGTCAGACACGATTATGATATTTATATGAATTTATATGAAACAAGCGGATGATAAATAATTTTCACAGGTAAATTGTTGAAGTTTGATTACATTGATAAAGATCTTAAAATATGCAGCAATATTAATTAGAGGTGTATCAAAAACCAGTTGTCTGTTTAAATGCGTGCTCCCATAGAGCTGAAAGCTTTTAAATTTTATTTATGATCTCATTTGATCAAAATTGCTCTAGATAATAAATAATGCCCTGGAGCAAAAATTTTATTTTGAAGGCTATTTATTGTAACAAAAATTTGATCGCAGACTAGCTTTTAAGATAAGTCTATAAAAAATTACTTATAAAATCTATAATAATTCTTATATTAAAGTATGACGAGCTTTTTTGTTATGAACTTTGAAATTCATGGTCAATGATATTCTTTTCTTGGAAGTAGTCAACAAATAAGTAAATAAATTCAAATTCCATAATTATCAAATTTTTTTAGATTGAAAATTTTAATAGAACGTTATAAAAGATGCAGTTTTGATTAATGTTTAAAGATGAGTATTGATTTATTTAAAATAGGGAAAAAATAAACCTTTTTGTTGAATTGAGATTTCACAGTCAAATTTTCAAACGGATTATGTATTTATATAAATTCAGTTGGTTGTGCCAACTTATTGATTGAGATTTGATACGAGATTAGCGCCTGCGTGTGTGTTGTGACATATGTACGCATTTTAGGAAATTAATACTATAGCAAACTCACTCGCACTCAACTATAAGTGAAGCCGTATCACTTTACTCATCATCAGTGAAAATGAAAGTACACGCTTTTTTTGCATGCAGCCGTGAGTCAATCCGCGCGACGGACTTGCAAAGGTTTCACAAACCAACCGACAGACTCATTATTTACTACAGACGCTCAGACGCAGCGAGACGAAATAAATTTCAACGTGAAAATCCTACGTCTGCCAATATGGCATGAGAAGTGGGAATTAGACCGACGCGAGAAATGAAACAGAAGAAGGAAGGTGAACGCCGCAGAGGCCGACGGCATTGAACCCTCATTGCATTTCCAGACATGTGTCGTTAAATAAGCCAGTCCTCGTGGGCGAACAATGACAAGTAGAAATAAAAGAGTACATCAGACATTGACTGTTGTGTCTCTCTTTCACGAGTTACCAGTTAAATATGCATTACTACAATGGAATGACACAAAGTGCACGCCGCCCATTCACTTGCCTTGTTACATCATTCATTGATAAATATTTTTCTACACAACCGAATAATCAACCAGAATAGAAATATTGTACTTATGCAGCTTAAGATAGTGTCTCTTTAAAAGAAAATTTAAAAAAAGTTATTCGAACTATTTATTTTTTGTAACACAAGCTTGTATTAAATTATTCTGGAGATTTTAATGGGCGATCAATGCTCATAATCATAATAAGAACTTGATTCACTCTGCACGTGGCGTGATTTGACGACCGGTCTATAAATTACCTTTGGCATGTTTGGAGAAAACCGAGTCGCAAAAAGTCACTAAACTCGTCGCCAGATGATAATTTATTTGCGAGCCGAAAACTTTTCATAAAAGGCACGTTAAAAAATTGTGGTTAAGGGACTTTCAAGGAAAAACGCGGGTTAAAAATAGCCATTCAATCTGATGGCCCCCACTCTGTTTGAACAACCTTAACTAAAAATAAACTCGCAAGCCCTGAATTTCTCCTCAGGTGACGGACAACCTTTTGCAACTTTAGGCTTGAAATGATCCCACAGCCTTTTTCTTTTGGTTGCAGTGAATTTCAGAAGCTTTTAGAGAGGAAAAAATTATTTATTTATATATACCATTTAATTACAATTTGGTGTAGTCGCCCCTCAATTAATATATTTTAGTCTGGCAGAGTCCCTTCCAAGAAATTCGTATTTATAGCTCTCAATAAAACCATCGCCACAAATTATTTACAAACAGCAGAAGGCACTTTTCACGAACAAGCTGTTGATTTTGCGAGCGAAGTGCTTTATTTCTATTATGCAAATGAAACAGGTTTGAGATTTTATGGTTCACGGCGGCGTTAAATTTTCGCCATAAGTAGAATTTGTAGTTAGTTTAAAAATCGCAGAAAAATCTAAACACCGAAGTAATATTAATTTTTATCAAAAAAGACGCAAAAACCGCGGCTGTAGACGTATTTTACGAGGGCAAATACTTTCGAAATTTAAATAAGACTTTAGAGTACCTTAATTACTTAAAATGGCAGATTCCGCCAGAGGCTCGCATTCTAAATTGAAACGTTCTGCCAGAGACGGGGGTCATTTTTCATCCCAAGCAGACCCAAAGTGGTCCCATTAAATTCATTGGACACATTATCAAGCGGAGAGCTGTAAAATCACGACAAGCCTTAGTACCAAATAAATGTCCTATGATAAGCATCTCGGAGAGAGAGTGCGAAATAGAAATTTGCTGCTATTAAAGAAACCTTTTGATCTTAAACTGGATTTATACGTTTTTATTTAGTATAATCTGACTGAAATCTTGTTTTGGCTGTACACTTATAGTGTCGTTTACACTTTGTGCCCTTAATTCAAATGTTCAAATCGCAGTTAGAGTTACTTACTGCAAAAAAAAATGTATAGTATGGACCACTTTTTAACTGTTCAAGTGTTCAAACAAAATTATTGCTCTTGATTTTGACATCAAATCAGAATTTGAAAGCAAAGTAACAATTATTAAATCTTTGAAGTAAAATTAACATAATTAAATTGCAAAAAAAAAAATTTTTTAACAACTGATTCAAGACTGTATAATAGATTTATAAAAAATAATTAAAAAATTGCATTAATATTTTCGTTTCTTTTTTTAGTATGTGGACTTTTTTGGAAGCTGTTTATTATTTTTTTTAAATTCGAAACATTTCTTTATTGATTTAAAAAAATTGCAACTAATTTTTTGATTTTGTTTTGGGAAAACTCTTACATTGAAAGCCCCACCGTACTAAAGTTCTCCTCTGTTCTATTTCGAAGTTGACGATTACTTGAAATTTTTATTTTAAAATTTTCCTATGATTTACAATATTTATACAAAAGTTAATGAATTAATTTGAATATCTAGAATATTCGTTGAGTACACTTTTTGCTACTTATTAATGAAACCTGATCCAAACCACATAACTGTCATTCGACCAATTTCCAAGTTTTAAATATTTACAAAAAAAACTCACTGCTGCAGTAAACACAATTTAAACTCATTAAAATTTTTCGCTTAAAATGAATGACTAAAAAAGTAAATAGAGCCAATTAAGTGAAGTTTTTGAAACTCATATGAATGGCAAATCCGGCTTTTAAATATTTAAATAAATATGTAAGAAGAAAAAGTGGTTTGTTTTGCCACCTGCAAGTGAAAATCCCGAATTGAGTGAGCCGTGTGAAAAAGCTACTTATTTAATTAAAATTTACGCAGCGCGAGGAATGCCACCTCATTATATAATCAGCATCGAAAAAATCGGGAGTAGATTAATTTTGTATATAATATCGTTCTCCGGTGCGGGCTCGCGGCTCGACTGGAGACCTCGAGGGCCGGTCGCGGTCGGGGTGGGGACGAACGAGAATCTTTTCTTCGACCCATTCCCAGTTAGCGGCTGGCAGCAGTTCGAAGAGCTGCATAAATATCTCTCCAAGCAATGGTGGTGTGCGACGAAAAGGAGCCCTTGCTGCTCGAGGGTGCAGGCCAGAAAGTCTACAGTGCGCTCGTCAGCGACGGCCTCAAAGACGTAAGTTGGAAAAATACCAAATGTGTCGCAGATGAAGAAAAATCGGTCCGAGCTGGCAAACGATCGACCTGAGAGTCTCCCAAAGATACAAACGGAGCGAGTCACGTGCAACCAGGCACCAGTTTTGATCACGTGGTTCTCCACCAGGGCCGAGTCCCTTATCGGAGGCTGGGAGAGTCACTTTCCATACTTTTGTTTGCTCCTGCTTTCGGCCGTAACAGATAAGCAAAAATAAACACGAATTTCGTGTTATTCTTCACTGATTAAGAATTATTTTCGGTTGTTAATTTTTTTGAAGAATAAACATTGCGTTATATTATTTTCATATTTTAGTTGATACTCAAAAGCATTCGATGCTTTTATTTTTAACAAAATCAAGTTATTCTGAGGCCAAGTTTGTTCGAACTACTGACGCATACAAACTCGTTGAGCAGGATTTCATTTTACTTGGGTTGGAGAGATGACGTTTAGTTTTCTGATAGGACGTGTTTGTAAAATTCCCGCAAAAGCGCTACAGAATGAAGTGCCTGTATATCATTACGTGTAAAGTGCGTTTTTTAATAAAGACATAACAAACGTCACTTGTCATGTAAATGATTGAGTAAACGTAGCTAAAGCCATACGATCGACCTTCTGTTCTACTTTACTCAACGCAGATTCATATCAATACTTATGCAAGGATAGCTAAGATCATAATTGTGGGTCAGCTTGAGAGAGTTTTTAAGGCGTTAAAATTAGAATTTAATAATATCTTCTTGTCTGAATCTAACTCTTTGAAATTGAAAAGCTTAATAATTATGCAGATTTTTTTTTAATGGAAAGATTTTTAATTTGATTTCATCACATCCTCTCCTCTTCTCTTTACAATTAAATAGTGATTTTCTAAAAAGGTTGTACAATGTGAATCCAAACTTATATTTTCAAGAATTTTATTTATCAAGTTTTGAATTTGGCATGCAGATTGAACACAAAAGCACTAAAATTTTCTTGGCGAATTTTTGCCGATATTAACAATACTTTTTTTAATGCTGATAATAGTAAAAAAAATTGATTAATAATTTGAACTTGTAAACCCATTTCTTTTTCAAAATTTTTTAAGTTTGTGTTGGACCAAGAACTGACCGAGAGGAATAAATGATAATTAAGCATAGTTTTAGATTTTTGGTAATTCAGTCTCTCTTGTTGGAGCTTTAAATTCTATACAAGTATGCCACACCATTTTGAAAATTTTCGCTTTACAGAGAAAGACGCACTTACTTGCCAAATATTATTCGTGCTTGTGTTTACAATCACGCTTATGAAACCATTAAAATGCGTCAAACCATAAAAAAAAATATTTTGAATTTTGTAAGCATGGAAATTTATTTTTCATTTTGCCTGCGGACTTTAAATAATGTTTTTTGACTAAACACAAAAAATGCATAAAAATGAAATTGTGGCACGCATATTTATTTCCACTGTCTAGGTAGCGTTTGGCATTATATTTTCTGGGACTGCTGTGATGTAAACTTGGAGCGGTCATATTATAAAAGCAGCCAAGCAGAGACGCGCGGCTTGAATTTTGAATCGTGTTTGGCCCCGCGTCGAGAAAATCTTCAGGACGTCAATCAAAAGCGGCGGCTTATATAAATGGAAATTCTCAATTTTTGTCGGTTTAAGAGAAATTATATGAGATTTTAGCGCTCAAAAACGGGGAACCTGCTTACAAGTGTATGAAACTGCACCGATTTTTTTTGCAGGACACCTGTGATTAAATTTGTCACTGTAAGTAGGAAAGCGTTTAATGAGTATGTGTGGGTCGATTTTGAGCACGTACATGATGCACCTCACTCTTCTCAAATGACACAAAGCTCACACCTAGTCAGGTCCCCCTGGGTTATTTTTTTGCTCTGCACTTGTACTTTCCGAACATATAAAAATTCGATACGACGCGTGTTGTCAAACAAAAGTGTTTGCATCACGCGCAGTATACACATTGTCAAGTATCAAAACGTGCAGCCCCTCAGCGAGTCGAATAATCCCTAATCCTTTTAGCGGCGGCTTACGGATCAAGTTTCGCTCCTTCCGGTGGCCCGCCGATCGAAAATGCCTTGGACACGTCTCATGGTTTTAATTAAGCCCACACAAAGTGTCAATCAAGAAAAATAAGATTATGCAGCGGCTCATTTAATTTGAAGAGGGGATCAACGCTATTATTTCACTAGCAGTGTTGATTACACATTACGTCATAAATTGTTTAAATTTTCAGAACTATGCACATGACACTGAAGTTTTTTTTCCTATTCCTCAAAAATTATTTTTTCATTGTGATGTGAATGATGTAAGCGTCATATTTTAGACCTGATTGAGGGATTAAGGAACATTACATTAGTTATTTTACTCATTGTTGGATCTTTTAATATATACTTTGATTTCTGCAACCTCTAAAAAAATCCATGATTAAAAAAAAAGCAAGTATAGCTGTATCTGAAACAACAAAAAAAATAATTAATATTGTTGGAAAAGAACCTCGCCCTTCCCACCCATACTCACGGATAATTTTGTATATTTTGGAATTTTATTTTTTTGTTCATTTAGCTTATAATAAGTCTTTAGAACAGAGCCACATAGAATCTGTACAATAGGTTTGATAATTAAAAAATAGCTACCTCAAGCAATACAACAATTTGCTATTTATCATGTTCTGCGCAAAGTTTTAAAATGACCTTTCTGATTTATTGCAAAAAAACATGGCAAAATAAATAAATAAATTAGTTTTGATATCAACACCGGCAGAACATATTACTTCAGACAGCCAGTTTGATTTGTCATCATTTTCTACTAAATAAAAATTATTAATTTCTATATAACGCCAATTAAGGTGGTCTTTCTCGTCGCGTCTGTCAAAGTCCCTCACGAGTTACTAAAAAATCAGTGAACCATAGAAAAGCCCTCCGCTTAGGATCGCATCCAGTAGCAGTTTGTGAGTGGAATTTTTATCCTATCTCGATCAAGAGCACAGAATTTATTTTGCTCCCCACTTACAGTAGAAATGATAATATTTCTTTCCGACCAAGTAATCAAGCTATAAGACCGGCTCACATTTTTATTCTCGAAAGGACTCAACGCGTGCGTAAATAAAATATTGCGCGCATTTAATGTCTCTTTTGCATTAAGAAAGTCATTTGCTCAGAACCGACACCCCGTCGAAAGCTTATTTTGCGCATTGCTTAATTTATTTTTGGCGTTCAATAAGCAGCTTTTTTTAACATCAGAAACATAATACTATGCGGTGTGATACAGTCGCTTGCTCGTCCACAAAAATCTTTTGCGCCCAAGTAACTTACGGTTGCTGGTTTTTTTGTGTGTGCCAAAGTCACATGACGACGCCAGGGCCACAGAAAAAATCCATCAGGTCGTTTTTTTCGCATCCACATGATCTCAACTACCATAAGGGATAAAACGCTGCAGACGTGCGTCAGAAGCGAATAATGGTGCCCTCGATTTTTGCTCACGTGGAGCGGAAAAACATTTCTCAACTGCTCATGTGACCCTCAAGGATTTCTCTCCAATTTCAAAACTTCGGCACTCAAAAAAAAATTATCATTTACAAAACTACGAACGCAAAAAACTTTCGTATCTAAAATCAGTATGAACCTTTGGAATAAATTGAAGCGTAAATAATTATGCATTTAACATTTAAATGTGCTGTTATGTAAGAGCATAATATTTTTTAAATTTTAAACAATTTTTATTTATCAACGTAATTTTATATTTGCCCAGTAGGAAAAACTTTAATGCGGATATTTTAAGCGTTGCAATGTTGCCCAGACTTCATAAAAATGTAGAGACGACTGGCCTGAATATTTATATGTATTTGAAAGCAATCGCGCCCGCTTGAATATCCTGTCAATTTTATGCGCCTCCAACTTTATTTGTTATGTAACTTTGGTCCTTAAATAAAATAATTAAAATTCTATAAAAAGATAAAGGAAATAAAATTTAATGTCCTCTACTAGTCAATGCATTTACAGAACATCGACGAAATTTGCAAGTTACGTAACTGTTTTATTCTTGATCGATTCGCCCTTTACTTATGTAACTAGTCACTACACGATGCCCATACTAAAAGCAAAATACCTTCAGTCTTAATTAGGCACTGGCGTTTTTATGTGTTCCTCTGTTGTAGCAAATTTATATCAATAAATATTTAAATTGAGAATGATACAATATAATAAATATTTAATAAATAATTTTTAGAAGCATTTAAATACTTGTTACAATATTAATTCAAGATCTAATTAAAGGATCTAAAGCAAAGTTTTGCTCATTAATGTAACCAATTGAAATTACATAACTGCTTATTTCGCAACAGCAAATAGTCAAATACGCAATCTGTAAAATTACTCAGAATACAAAGCAGATTCAAAGAAACAAAAATATAAATGCTGTGTATTTTTTTTATTGTTGATAGCACATCTGGAACTACAAGAAACTTGAAATCTGATGCTATGATTATTATTATTATTGTTGTTTTTTTTTTTCAAATTGTTACAAATACATTGTTCATATTAAATTATTGAACATCAATTTGTTTGAAAAAACAGGAATTGGTAGACACCACTAGCAAAGATTTTCCTATTTTATAACTTCCGAGATAAAAAAGACCCACCATCCGCCGCAGTGAGCCTCAAATCTAAAAGTTTGTTTTTCTTTTTAGTTTGCATCAGTTTGCATATATAGCGCAAATTTTCAATTCCACAAGCGTTTCTTTTTTTTACTTTTAAACCTTTTAAAGAAATAAATAAAATAAAATTGTTGTGTTAAAAAGAGCTTAATTGGGTCCTCAGCCGTTCACCGCATATTGGTATCTTTTTATTAGGTAAAAGCAGCCCTATACCGCCATTGAAAATCCACACTGCCAAGCTTGGACCTTCAATTAGGCGCGAAAGATATTCTCACACCAACTTCGCTTCACTCTCAGTGCTCCGCCCATTCAATTTTACTTACTGTATAATGTAATGACCGGCTCTTGCGTGCTCCTGGCAAACGTGCTGACAGCCTCGTTAGGCATATTATATATGAATAAGAGGGACAATTCAATGCTCACGTCAATGAATGCGAGACACAGTCATATGATATCAATTTCTCCGAAACAACCGCAGGGAGTTGAAAAAAATGTCAAAAAAGCAAAAGGGGCACAAGAAATTGATATATATTATTCGATGTCTTATTGATATTGAATAACCCATTGTGGTCCCATAGCACTTTGCGCTCGGCTAATCCCCCTCTAAGTTGATCGACCCATTCAAATGGAAAATGCACCAGACTGGCTTGCAGAAATGCACTCGCGTCACTTCTTGCGTGACGACTCCAAAGGTCTAAAGCCAAGGCTGAATCCTCCCATATTTCATTAATTATCCCGTCTTCACATGAGCTTACAATTAATTTCAATTATATTAAATACAAATCCAATCCTTCAATTTATATCGAAATATTTTTTAATATAAACAATTCCATACAGAGCGCAACAATTTATATAAAGCGATTACATTAATCTTGTTAATTTTGACTTGTCGGGACACAAAGCACGTTTTGAGCGACCTTGTGCCAATGAAAGTTGTCTGTTAAAAATCTCCCTATGAATTTTCCACTGACACAAAACACGCCCGTAGTCAAAGCGAAGGATAAAGGCAAAGGATGCGATCAATTTGTCAATATTGGTTATAATTTGCATAATTTTGGTTTATTATTTTCAACAACTTTGAAGCTCAACATTTAGCTGCAAATAGTAATTATATCTGGTAACATAATGTGTATTTCATAAAAAAAAAAACTTGTTTGAAACCCTAAAGTTTTATGAAAAATTACTTTTCTAAATGTTATTCCAATATTTTAACTATTGATTGGAAAATGTGCATCAATAAAATAATTATTAAGATTACAAAATTTGAGTAACTGTTTTAAACACATTGTCATGCGATAGAAAAAAATCAATTTCTTACCATGCTTAAAATAATTACATTCGTCATCGTCTCGTTGATAATCCAACGTTCCCTGCCTGTGCCGGTAGCAGTGCAAAAACCCGTTTCATACATGTGAGGCCAAGCGATAATAAATTCGCATTCATAAATTTAAATTGAGCAAATATTTGCGGTTAATTGGTTGATTTTCCATAAATTACGGAAGCTATACATAAATTTGATTAAAATTTCACTGCAGAAATATGAGCGCGCATTTATAGCTTTTACACTCGAGATCCCTTTTTTTAATGAGCAAATTTGAATGCAAAAAGAAACGCGACACAAACATAGACCGCCTGTGCTGTGGAATGCGCATTTCCATGAAAAAGGAACCTTACTAATTATTTCTGCGGTGGTCGCGAGCAAACATAAATTCCAAGAGGCTTTTAGAATGTGAAATAATGTTCCCTTATGGACTTGACAGAACGACGTGTGACTTACAATTTTTTAATTAGCGGTATGGTTTTAAATGTTTTTTTAATTGATGAAAGTTGTACAAAGTCACGACCTCCGTGGCCTCACGTTGGACATGGGTCAAATTGCAAAATCTTGTAAGATGTGAACTTTATGGAGCCTAATTAGAATGATAATAAAATTATTGTTCTCATCATTGATTAAGGTCATCGCCGCACGGTAGCTCACAGATCATCTTTGATCAGTTTCATCCAGAAGCACATGGTAGCTAATGAAGGGGATTAGCCGATTTTCTCTCCAAACTGGAGTGTCAACGTGGGAAGAAATCTGATATTCTCTGCTCTAGCGCCTTTAGATTGACTCAAAATTAAATTTATCTCTTTTGTTGCAGCATGATCGACGGCGGTCGAGTTGCGGCGAGCTGCCTTGCAGTTCCAAGGGCAGCGACGACCCTTCCTCAGGAGGGACCACCCCCTACTCAGGGTCGTATCCATCTTCGCTTGTCGGCAGCATGGACCGTGTGATGTACACGTGGACAAATATGAACGTCTACTGCGCCCCACAGGAGCAGCGAGAAGGCTTTTTCGGCTGGCACCGCAAGCGATATTTCGGAGAGCGGAAACATATTTTAAAAAACGGTGAGCGGCGTCGTAAAATTAATCTTCTTGATATGTTAATTTTTATGTGACGAAAAAGGAAAATTTCAGCTCTTCGACTATTTTCTTTTTTACTCAAACTAGTTATTTTTACTGACTGCGCTGCTCTTTTACTTTCTCACAAAGAGACAGAAGTTGGATTATTTTTAATAATTATTCATTCTTTGCCACGCTTAAACAATTAAAGTAACAATAATTTTGACGCATCCCTAAATAATTAATCAATCAAAATAACTACTTTCTTTCTTAACAAAAGTATATTATTATCCTTAGAACGTTGAATTGATTTAAAGGTTTGGAAAGTTGGACGACATCTACGTTGTATGCCTGTCCACGATTTTATTATTCTGAATGTATCAGCTGCTTCTCGTAAAAAATAAATAAATAAAAATCTAGCCAGAAAAAGAATATGCTTATCTGGCTCTTCCCAAGCAGGTGTCTTTGTTTTTGTTGAGAATAATGCAAATAAATATTCATGAAATTCAAACTGCCTTGTTAACATTTTCAGCAATTCAATAAAGGCAGAGCGTGTAATGGACATGAAATTTAATGCTATCAGCCTTGCGCCTCGTTGGAAGTGCGAATTGTTTTGGGCACTGCACAATAATCGTGACAATTGTACATCTGGCCAACTGTTGCCTTTGGTTGGTGTTTTTGGCACATTGGTGGGACACGCGAAAAAATAAACTTCTGTCCCAAAACTTTTGGCCTCGGTATTCTGGAGTAGGGAGAATAATTTATCTTCGGCATCTAATTTATCTTCTCGTTAGATAGCTAAAGATAGTTCAATTCATTTTTCATTTTAAGAAGCTATTATCTATAGGCGTTAGTGGCGTTGCTGTATCAATCAGCATAAATTAGCGGCTGACTTCAACAACTTCAAACAAACGCAAATTATATGTTTCGCGTGCGTGTTTCATTTCAACAGGAGCTCACACAATTACACATCATCAATCATATTGGTTATTCGGATAAAAAAAATTATTTATAAGCTGTTGATGTTTCGGTGTTGCGAGTAACAACCAAATAAAATTCTGCTTAGCCAACAAATGACACCGGTTTTCTATCAGAAAATAGCCAGCCAAATGAAAAAGATGAAGCGGCGCGTTTTTTGATCAGCGTCGAAGCAGCATTCCGCGACACGAAAAACTTGCTTCTTCAAGTTTGCCTCGCACCCAAGTTTTCTTTTCTCTCCTTTTTTCTTTTATTGCCTTAAAAAGGCAATAAGTAAAAATGTATAAATCAGGATAATTCTTTATTTTGCAGTAAACGGCGCGGCCTATCCTGGAGAGCTCCTTGCTCTAATGGGCTCGAGCGGCGCGGGTAAAACGACTCTTCTCAACACACTGACCTTCAGGTCAGGCAAGGCACTTGACGTCACCGGAATGAGAGCCATCAATGGCGAGCCGGCGACCGCTGAGGCCATCACAGCCCTTTCTGCGTATGTGCAGCAAGACGACCTTTTCATCGGGACGCTCACTGTTAGGGAGCACTTAATTTTCCAGGTGCGGAAAATTTAGAAATAAATTAGTTTTCCTATCTTCTCTTTTTAAATTTTTTGAATTTTTTTATTGACTTAAAAGAATAAAAATTAATAAAATTGTAATAATATAAATAATTTTTTTTTTTAATTTAGGCATTAGTACGGATGGATCGTTGGATCCCTTACGAGCAAAGGATGAAGAGAGTCGACGAAGTCATATCAGATGTGCGTGATTTTTTTTATTTGTAAATTAATATCAAAATTTAATATCAAAATATTTCTGCTCTCAGCTTGCTCTGTCCAAATGTGAAAACACTCTGATTGGAATCCCAGGCCGCATCAAAGGCATATCAGGAGGAGAAATGAAGCGATTGTCTTTTGCCTCCGAGGTGTTAACCGACCCCCCATTGCTGCTCTGCGACGAGCCCACGTCAGGACTGGACTCTTTCATGGCGCAGAACGTGGTGCAGGTGCTGAAGAACATGGCCCTGAAAGGCAAAACGGTCATTTGCACCATTCACCAGCCCAGCTCAGAGGTCTTTGCCATGTTTGACAAAGTCCTGCTGATGGCTGAGGGGCGAGTTGCCTATCTTGGCACAACACATGAAGCTTGCGAATTCTTCTCTCAGTAATTTAAAAATAAAATTTATTATTTAAAATTGTTTGAAAATTTTCTAAATCTTTAGCCTTGGTGCACCCTGTCCGAGCAATTACAACCCCGCAGACTTCTTCATTCAACTTTTGGCTGTGGTTCCCAGTAGAGAAGAAACGTAAATTTATAGAAACGTAATTATAGGAAAATGAAATTTTTTTTTTTTAAATTCAGGTGTAGACAAACAGTCGAGTTGATATGTGACACTTTTGAAAATTCAGAAGCGGGCCAAAAATACGCCCAACCGCCTTTAATCACGACCAAAACAGCTTTCGAGGAGGAAATTGAAATTGCCCGCCACCCTTACAAAGCAAAATGGACCGCACAATTTCGAGCAGTTTTGTGGAGATCGTGGCTCAGCGTGAAAAAAGAGCCAATCCTCATCAAAGTTCGAGTGTTGCAAACATTTGTAAGTGTGAATTAATTTATTTTTAAAATTAATTAATTTTTTAACATTCAGATGGTTGCTGTGCTAATTGGCATTATGTTCTTTGGGCAAGAGTTGACCGAGGACGGTGTGATGAACATCAACGGCGCCCTTTTCTTATTCCTCACAAACATGACATTCCAAAATGTGTTCGCCGTGATCAATGTAATTTAATTTTGAATAAAATTTGAAGAAAATTTAAAAAAAATTGTATTTACAGGTGTTTTGCTCCGAGCTGCCTATCTTCATGAGAGAACACGCGAACGGAATGTACAGGGCCGACGTGTACTTTATATGTAAAACGTTGGCGGAAATTCCGATTTTCATCGCCATACCCGTCTTGTTCACACTGGTTACTTATTTCATGATCGGTCTCACACCGGAGCCCTACAAGTTCTTCAACACGGCGCTGATTGTAACCCTCGTTGCAAACGTCGCTACCTCATTTGGTGAGTAACAAGCTTAAGTAAACAAAATTACTGCTGTCATCGCAAATTTTGTGATTTGCAATGCACGGGAAAATAGGAATTACGAAACTTTTAGGGGATTTCAACTCTTGAAATAAGCAAAAATTTCAATGCTTGCGAAAATTTTACATAAAAGGCTTGGCATTTTTAAGTAAATCTGAGTAAAAGTCGTAAAAGGACAATGGAATTCCTTTTATAAATACAATGAGCTGCCAAGCAAAATATATTTTGCTTCTTTAAAACACGCATCTCTTGGCGACTTTTTACTTTTTATTTAATATGTAGTCAACGTTGCCAATATCATATCTTTAATTTGAAATCTAAATCGCCGACAGGCGCCAGTTGTACAATAAGCGATGCGATTTATAAAATCCGACCATGAAAAAATGACGATGCTCCTGGAAGATTGGCGATAAAATCAATCGCTTAAATCACGCCTTGGAATTTGCACGTACGATGCTTGGTCGTGACAACAGCAATATTGTCTGCCCAATTCCCATCCCGTGCAAAAACACATGACCAGACATCTGAACTCAGCCAACTTATATTTTGCACAAGCCTAAATGCGTTCTTGCTCCATTTGTATTCGATGCACCTTGCAGTGCGGACTTGAAATGAATGTCAAATTAGAGCCGCACATTTAATGAGCCGTGAAATAAAGTTGCAGGTGTTACAAGCGTCAATTTGTGCTCACGTTGCAGCTCACATCTCAGTTTTCAATGAAATGCAGTTGCATTTATTCCATTCGTGTTGCATCCGATCGCCAGGCGAGGGTAATTTTATCAACGATAAATGCTATAAAAAGTAACTCCTTGCGGATATCTCGTGATCGTTTCAATGAGACGCGCGCAGTTTCATAATTTAAAATTATTGCAACGCCTTTCTCGGTTGACTTTTATTACAATCAGCAAGACCACTTGTTTATTTATTGAGTCGCTTGGCGATCTCAACTTTGTTGTTTACTGCAAAAGTACGGAGTGAAATATCAGAAGAGAAATCTTTTGCGGCATGGTTGTTTGTTTGCATTTCTTGGTGAAGCTGCATTTATTGCACGGAATTTTAAAGTATTTTCAAATGAAAAATAAAAATACATTTTTATACATCAAATCGAGGGGTTAACGTACATATTATTCCATTAATTTGATATGTTATCTTCATTGAAAACTGGTCAAAATTTTTCAATTTAAACGTAACACGCAACTGGCAATTGAAAGTTTATTTTCATCTTTTCACGGTCGCATTAAATCTACATGATTAAATATTCATTTTTCAACTGCTCTTCTTGCAATAACAGTTTTGAATTATCGCTGATTCAAAATTTAATTACTCCGTATTGACATAGTCAAATCAAGTCTTTACAACAATAGAAGCTATTTTGGACAATTATTGGAAATTGTTGTCAAGACTTGATTTGACTATGTCAATAAGGAGTCCTTAAGAATAGGAATAGGTTAAGAAAATCATAATAATTCATCATGGCTTTCAAACGCTTCAAATTGCACCTGCATAAATTAATAAGACTAAAAATTAGCTTATGACTAACTGATTGTTTATAATAGAAGAAACGGCAAAACTGCAAAATTGTCAGGTGTACAATTAAAAATTTATGTGAAAAGGTTATTTCTGAGTAGAAACAACTGCCAATGGGAAAAAACGTAATTGCTCAATATGAATTTAAAACATACACCGTCACGAGGTTGATTTTTGCGAAACTCCTGATGTTAATCCGCAGTTGAATTAGGCTGCCAATAAAAAATACCTCGTGCTGTGTGTCTAAATTTAGCTGCAACGAACATGTTGCGAATAAAGCTGTTTATAAATAGAACCTTCTTGCATTGGTGGGAACAAACACTAGTAAATATCCATGTCACGAAACTTTCACCTGGGCCAATTTGAATTATTTATTGGTGTAATGGTTGCGAGGCGACAATTTTATGCAACTTAAATTCAAGTATAAAACCTAAGAATAGAATTATGTAGTACGTATTATCCCAACTAGAGATAAAAGTAGACAGATAAATTAATTGTTTTTAAATAAAAGAGGCCAAGCAACATTGTTCTCTCGGCAAACAAATGCAAATGTAAATTTTCAACACAATCGAATTGTGGAACGATGATTTGGTGCTTACGCTTCTCAAAGTTATTTGTACGCAAATCAGACGGCAGTTCTTAATTGAAAGCAACTGAGGAGAATTAATTTATTTTAAACTTAATTTATTAACCCATTGTGATTGTAATAAAATCTTATGAACAGCTGGTATTTCTTCGTTTCCATCTTGAGAAATTCAGAATGATGTTAATTTTTTTTTTGTACGATGGCAAGACCAAAATAATAAATCTCCGTCATCCTTTAATTATTTAGAATTTACTGCAATGCAAGTGTCGGTCATACGCATAATATTTTCTATTTAAATTAACGCCATTAAACATTATGAAAAGCCATATTACTAATTTCTTATTCTCTGCATAAATCTCGCCAGTTTGCAGTGTCTTGCATAATGCACGGTTCTTAAATCAAGTCTCGCGTGAGAAAGACTTAATAAATTATGACAAATTGAGTTCCCGTAGATATGCCTCGAGAATTCATTACCTTGCCACACAGAGTGTTCAGCTAATTTTATCCAAGTAAAAATTGTTGGCAAAACAGCCACTTTATTCCCTCAGACGAAGCCGCTACGACTGAAATTTAAAGTGGCCGGCCGCGTGTGATGAAAAAGAAACATAAATATTAACAGAGCAAGAGATCTTAATCTTTTAAAAATCTCACTTATGAGTTTATCGTGTTATGTAAATTATCTTGGGATAAAAAATCACTTAAAATTATCAAGATAATTTAGTACTCAATGTTGTAGTATATACTTGACGCAAAAACTTGTTTTTTTTCTTCTTAGTAAATGATGTGACGAAAAGATGAGTTTTTAATAGTGACATTAATGGCAGAACTTAATTAAATAAATTAGGAGGAAAATTGCAATTGTGGCACCTTGTGTCTGTAATATTTTCGGTCTTTGCGTCACAATTTTTTTTTAAGTAAGAGTTGTGAATAAATTGTACAGTTAACGATCAAGTTGTCAGCTACTTATTTTTAAACTTGTTGCCCTGATTTTGCTTGGCAGCTGAACTATTTTAAAATTATTGTTCACAGGTTACTTTATATCGTCCATAAGCAGCAGCGTCAGCATGGCACTTTCTATTGGACCACCAGTTGTAATTCCCTTCCTTCTCTTTGGTGGATTCTTCCTGAACACAGGGTTAGTTAAGTTTGATCTAATTTTATTTTGTAAAACTATAAGAGCACTTATAGATTATAGACAGATTCTGAATTAAATTTATTTTGCTGTAGAACATAAAAAGCTTTGAAAGCATAATAAATTTTAAAAAATGCTTTGATTAAACAAAAAAATGTTTCGACTATAATTTATGCTCTAAAAACTCAACTTGGGTGTGGTTAATTTTTAAACAATTCTGGGAGTTCATTGAAATATTTTTGCCAAATTAATTAATCAATTAATCAGAAATTGTGATGAATTTTCTCAAATTTTTATAAAAAGACGAGTTCTGCAGATTTCAAAATTAATGCTTCTTGGAAAGCAGTCTCACGTCATCCTTGTACAACGAGGTCATTCAGACAATATGAAAAATGTCATTAATTAGCAGAGGGCAAATGCAACTTTAATGAATTGCCTTCTTTGCCGTGCACATGAGTCAACTTAGCGTCAGGCTTACGCTTTTTAATCCCTTAAACATTACATTTTATAATTTATGCAATTCTGTGGCGCAGGTCGGTGCCTCCATACTTCAAGTGGCTGAGCAATCTGTCATGGTTTAAATACGGCAACGAAGCGCTTTTGATAAACCAATGGAGCGATGTTGATTACATTGAATGTGAGCAAAACACAACTTGTCCCAGGAACGGCCAAGTCGTCTTGCAAACTCTCAACTTCTATGTGGTGAGTAAAATTAAATGTGTAAAAATCAACACGTATAAAATAACTATAAAAAAAAAAAATCGGTTGTTCTGTAAAACAAAAGTTTTCCCTTCAAACAAAATAAATTCTTAATGCTATTTTCCACTTCACAGGAGGATTTCTACTTTGACATCCTGGCGCTGTTTGGACTAATCTTCTCGTTCAGGATTTTTGCGTATGCAGCGTTGCAGTGTCGCGTTTTGAGAAGAACGTAAAACAGGGCTCACCTGCTGTGCCTAAAACTTTGTCCGTGAACTTCATTCGTGAAATGCTGGCCACATTTTGGATTGTACGGAAATTATCATTTACAGCCGAAAATAAAAAAGATTAAATTTGAGAGATTGAAGTTGTTTGATACGTTATTTCAAACAAATTTTTATGATTATAAACTTGTCATATAGTCAGTTTTATTTTCATATCCATGTTCATTTTGTATGTATAAGTTGCTAAATAAATTAAGGTTTACTGAAAATGTTGTATTTTTTACACACACTTCAAACATAAGAAGAAATTTTGAAAGATTTATGACAATTTTGCCTGGAAAGAGAGCAGGAAAACTATGAAAGACTTCATATAATGGATAAAGAGCGTTGACCAATTTGGCAATAAATTAGTCGAGCTGTAAAATTTGGCTCATCAGTTAAACGCGCTTGCATGCGTGTTGTATATTAAGTCTCTGGAATTGAATAATACATAATATGCAACTCGCTGCTGGAAGTCAAAGAATGATATTACATAGTTAATTTGCACTGGACGTACTCTTTGCTAACCAATAAATTTCTAGTAAGAAAAATTGGCACGCTTTGTGACATTTATATGCGTTTCTGTCCGTCATTGCCACCCTAGGTGGTCACCGCGACTGACGTGTAACTTTTACAAAAAATATTTTTAATATATATTTTTAAATCAAACTTGAAAACGGAGCAGAATTCTTTAGTAGATTACAAAAATAAAAAAAATCACGTGTAAGCTTGATGTAAAAGACTTTTGGTTGGAAATTCGTAAGAAAGTTTTTTGTGGTCTTTATTTGTCAATAGTTGCTTAAATTATGTCCAGACCAGCTCTTTGGTGGTTAAATTTTGCAATTAATGCGAAGTCGACCACTACAAGTCTAAAAATAACCAACGTATTTATGCAAGACGAATAAAAAACTGCTGCCTACTTTTACCTGTCCGAGTATGCAATAAATTCATTTATCCCTACCCTGGTAAGCAAGAAGCACCAATAAGAAGTAAGTTTGTCGCACCGCACAAACACTATACGCTGAATGAATTTTTATAGTTGGGAATTGTCGTCTGCCACCTTAAGTTATTTATAAAGCAGGGTTGCGGCACCGAATACGATAAAGTTTGCAGCAGGTCGTTGTTAAAATAAAATCAAATATAAATTTTATTTGGTGAAGCACTACAATTGTGAGGTTTAATTTTCAATTCCTCAATTGCATCAATTGCATTTTCTAAGTTGAATAAAATAAATGAAAAGCGTGCATGAATTATAATAAGCAAAAATTTTCCTGTAAGAAAAATTCAGACATATTATCCAAGCGTAATCAACAACTGATGTATTTTGAACGAATGGCACTATGGGAAACCGTGGGAAACTTTAATGAACCAAGGAAAAAAAGTATTTTCAGAAAACCTTTTTCCGCCATTTGTCAAAAAATCATTCATCAGAAATAACTTATCGGAGCAGCAAACTTTGAGGAGAGGGGGAAAATCAATTACATTCTGCAAGACTGACCAAAATCTGCCTCATACTATAACAATCGGGCAGATTTTATAGTCCGCATTGCACCGCGCCCGGCTGGCCCCCATTTTAACGAGTCAAATGTCAAATAAAGTTTTGATAAATACCGCCGACTCTACTTCAGAGTGACCAAAATTGCTTAAGAAATTCATACGGATTTTAATCAGAAGCCTTTCAAAATTATATTCGCCCATCAAATTTCTTGCAATATTTTAATGGCGCAGGGTTATAAAGTTTTAGTTTTGCGAATGCTAATAAATTTTATTTCACACACGGTCGAGTGAATTTTGTCATCGTTGGCACTTTGAGAAGCTTATGCTGCAACCCGTTCTTCAAAAACACTATCAAATCATTCAAACAAACTTGGATTGACACTGCAATTAATTATCTGCAAATTAATAAGTAAATAAATATTCAAAATGCAACCAGGATGATGCAATTAATAAGGAAACTAGATTTCTCAGTTCAATATTTGAGTATATTTAATTTGATGTAAGATTGTATTTTCAATGAATCTGAACGTAGAATAAATAAATTAATTAAGTGAAAATTAAAATCACATTCTTCTGGTACATCTGTATTAAGAAACTATTACTTATTTGGTAGATTGCATTCAGTAAAACTTTAAAAAAATATTTTTTCAGCGCTATATATGTTGTACGAGTGACTGCGTAAACATTTAATTGTAAAAGAATCGCCTCTGACAATTAAACGACTTAAACTGCTACTGGGGATTTTGTCCTGTGCTCGATTTGTTGTGAGAAGAGCATTTCATTTGATGCGTTTTGACCATTTATATAATACTGGAATTATTTTTGGCAAAGACACGACGGTCACAAAACTGGTTTCGCGTTGAATTTATAAAAAGCGATGTTTTCCTTTAGCACGCTCGACGACGGCGGTGCCACCAAAGCAGAGGCTTTTAGAGAAACGCGCTCTCTTCGTGGCGATTAGTTGTTGTCGGCGGGGCCATGGAACCGTGAGGTTTTTGGCTGCTCTTGTTTGAAAAGTGAGTATATTTTTAAGTTTTAGATTTTTATAGGAGAATTGTGTGATGAAACTACCTTTTCTGTGAACTTGGCAAGTATTAATTTGTAATATTGTGTTACGTAACACTACGGTTTATTGCCACGCTTGTTTGCCTTGTTGCTCCTTTGTTACCTCCAGATCAGCTGTTAAAGCTGACGCTAGTCTAAATCATTGTTTTTTCGTGAAATATCTCGTGTGAAACATATTATTATGGGAAAAACTATTGATGTGAGGAGAGAGAAATGAGAATAGAAATGAAAAAAAGAATTCTAATGAACATTTTTTTTTAATTTTTAGTTTTAGCTTTTATTATTAATTACAAGTCAAATACGACTTAAAACCAACACAATTAATTTTAATATTGAGAGTAAGATAAATTAAGAATAAAATTGGATAAAATGGGCATTTAAATTCCCAGTAATTATAACAATTATTATAATAATAAATTACCCAACGTTAACTCGTACGAATCTTTGCAAATTAGTTGTCATTGCATAACTAATTTCTTTGCGGAAAATTTAAACATTAACACAACAATGGGGGATATTCACATGTTAACTTATCACCTTAGATTCCATAACTTATTTGATACTAATTAATGATGATACATTATAATTTATCAATGAATAATAAAAAAATATCATACATGGGCAGAGCGCACTTTGCGCTCTGCGATCTGCGCTCGCGCTCTGCGCTCATGAGCGCGAGCGCAGAGCGGGATCGCACGATTTTCAAAATCGTGAGCGCGAGCGCAGAGCGCGAGCGCATTGGTCGCTGAGCGCAGCGCTCAATTGCGCTCATTTTGCGCTCAAACCAAAAGTAAAAATTCCCGAATTTGATCAAAAATTGTAATGAAAAACTGTGTTTTTATACCAAAAACCAAAACTGATCCCAATTTTGGTGATTTAACTTCAACTTTATCATTTCCAATTGCCGATGTATTTTTTGTTATAACAATATATATATTAAAAAATTGTCTAAAAAGTCGCACTTTTTCTTCGGATAAAAATATTTTTGAGCGCAACGCGTGAGCGCAAGACTTTTTAAAAATTTGAGCGCGAGCGCAGAGCGCGAGCGCAACATTTTCAAAATCTTGATCGCGAGCGCAGAGCGCGAGCGCAGTGTTGCCAGTGATCGCGAGCGCGAGCGCGAGCGCAAAATTGTTGAGCGCACCCATGTATGAAAAATATAGAGTTAAAAACGAAAACTTTGAGATAAATTAATGTTTTTACCTTCTATTAAAAATGTATGTGTGCTTGCTTAGAGAACTATTTTAAATTTTTTTTTCTTATTACTATAGAATTTCATACTATGGAGCCTATTTTCTCCATAAAATGATTTACAAATCTCGTCGTTTTTCAAAGATTTTAAATTTTAAAGGGACTGCAGATACGCTCATTGTAATCGTTCAATTTAACCATGGAACTTTCATTAATATAAAAGATCCTTGAATTCAACTTGATAGTTAGTGCCTGATTTAAGTTTCTTATGAAAATTGAATACTTCTTGAAATTGGCATTTATTGTTTTCATTTGAGTGTGATTCACGTTCTATTGGCAAAAATCAAGCAGCTAAATTTATAAATCGGCGTGACCGAGACGTGCAAAAAATTAAGACCGAAAGACTCACGCGCGCTTCCAACCTTGAATTTGAAATGCGTCGTTCTTTTTATAGAACTCCTTGTATAATCAACAATATTGCATATTATTCCATTCAATTCAATTAAATGATGCAGTCCAATCTAAAGCTAATTGACGTGGCTTGTTTAATGTTTAATGCGATCCTAAAAGAAAAGAAAGACGGCATAATTTGTGTATTATTTTCCACTTCCCCCGCCAGAAATAAAAATTATCCTATACTCTACACTTGTAGGGTCTTATTTTCATGATTTAGTTCCCAAATTAGATTTTAACTGCGCAACCATCAAAAGTTTGAGAGGCATAATGTACATACTATGATATGGAGAAAGTAAAAAAGATGCTTTTTTTTAATTTACCAAGGTGAAAGACAAAATGAATAATTCAAATGTAGCAGAGACTACCTTTCAAGATAAAAAAGCTGATTTTTTTAAATGGTTTACTTTTGTAAATAATGTTTTTGAGGAGCAGGTTTGCTAAAATTGCTGACAGAATTTAAATTTAATCAACACTCACATAAATAGATTTACTTGGTTTTTATAACGTCACAAAAATTGTTATAATAAGATTGAATTTATTATTAAATTCAATTAATTTATTGTTCTCCTAAACAATAAAAACACAATTATTGGTATAGAGAGATAGATAATAGGCAAGGCGAGTATATTTACATTTACAAAGAGGCGATAAATACTTATCTACTCGCCCCCCGCACCGCACTGTATATTCAATGATATAAGTAAATTGAAAAAAGATCAGAATCAAGCTCGATTTCTCCCATCGCACAAAGGCAGATTTTCACAGTTCCGACTGGTTTTTGCCACAACTATTCCTCCAATCGCGCAAGTTAGGCAGTATTTATAGGATCTCGTATCCGTTGACAGTCTTTCTTAATTTATAAGGAGTAGGTTTCAAGAAGACATGGCAAGGTTTTAGTTTAGCAAACCTGATCAAATAGGGACCGATTTATAAAAAATAAATCACTCTTTACGTATACACAGCAGATCTTTCAATGCAAATTGAACCAAATAGGACCAGTTCCTGCTGAGCACAAGTTATGTTCAACTCCTAAAATATGTCTTAGTTAGTCGATTATTTTTCTAACGTTTATCGGAAGAAAAGAAACAAAATTGAATTCCCCATCATTAATTTAGTTCTGCCGTCGTTTGTGAGATTCAAAGATACAAATTAGAAAATATGTGATTGGCTCGCTGCACTTGCGAGACTAATCCAATAGAAAGGGTGAGCGCGACGTCGTCTCTTTGATGATCACACCACACGGTGTTTGATTTCATCTCTAATGGGATATTTTCCACTGAACAGCGTGACAACGGAATAAGTACGGTAACATCCCACTTAAAACCGCATTTTAACTCCACTCTTTGCTGCAACGGGTTCGAAATTTCGCCACAAGCAATTTTATTGAGGTAAGTCATATTTAAATGAACGCTTATTTTATCTCGCTGACAAATTGACAAATTGGTGGTTTTATTGTGTCTTCTGCTGGTTCGAACATATCCACCCGTTTTTTGTCTCGAGGTTGGCAATCCGAGTGGACATTAGAACTGCAGAGTATCGAGTATCACTGCGTGGCATTGTCAATCTCACGGGAATCGACTTACGCCGAAGTGACGTGCGGCGATGAATTAATCGCGTTGGCATTGTGCGTTTGTCGATTCCATACAATAAAAATTGTGCTTTACCGTAAAGACACACAAATACCTATGAAATTTTTAGTCGGTTTCTTGAGCCCTCAAAATCGCGTTTATTTAATTAAGAAGGCTAATCCATACACATTTTATTTACCTGCTGACAAATTCTTAAGTTTCAAAACCTTGAAATATTTTTTCAAAAATATTAGATTACGCGAAAAAACTGCTGCAGTCAAAAAAAATCTCTCCAATCTATTTGTCAGAACAACAAATCACGTCAAAATTAATTTAATTTGCGCACAACTTTGGTTTATTCCTCATCAATTGAGATGATAAATAAGAACAAATGTTCACTCGTGAACTTAAAGGGGGTAGCTTTTGTTTATCGTACAGTAACTTAAATAAAAACAAATAAGATCTAGAATGCAGTTCCATGTTTAAAAAAAATAATAATAAAAAGACAACATTTTAAAATATATATTTTTTGACGATATAGAGTAAATTTCTTTTTTAAACTACACTTAACATTTTTAAATTGAAGATCAGCTGTTAAAATAATGTAAATGTTGTAAAATGAATCAAAATATCTTAATTATTAATGTATACATTTAAGTTGAAGATATTTATATTTAATTTACTGATAATTATGAAAAATTCCAAATAAGTAGAAGAAATTGGAACTAATTTTATTTATTTTAATTGTTAGTTCAATTCAATTTGTTTAATAAATTATTCATGTCAAGTTCTGCGAAAACTTATCATTGTCTAAACCTTTTGAAAGCCATAAATCTTAATCAGCTTAATCTCAAAGCCCAGACTGACAGCTGATTTTTGTATGTGCGACATAAAGTATTTTCATTTGAGAGCACTAATATCAATATCCCTACTCCAAAGCTCCCTCTCCGCTCTTCCCTTGAATAGCCACAGCATATAGCAAGCGTCAGATTCAAAATCTCTTTTCATTAATTGCAAGCCACTTGAATATATTTCATGGTTAAAAAGACACCTGCGTTATATACTTGCACTAAATAATACACAGTACGCACTATAGTTTGCTCTAAAAACGAACGATTTTATCAAGTGCAATTGTTTTATTCCATCTTCCATAAATTTAAAAAAATCGTTTGCAGGAATCAAGATTTTTGTTCGTATGATTATTTATTCTTATCAAAATTTTATATAATAATATGATTATTAATACAGATTTTAACATGAATTGTAAACTGTGCGCATTATACTGTCATTAACAATTAAATTACTGCCATTTAATGAGGATTGCGATAATATGCAATTCAATTGTAAAATAAAAAAAGCACTAAAAAGTTTGAGTAAGCCCTAAAAGATTATAATTTGAAGCAATTAGTCTGATAAGCACCAGCCGATAATTTCATCGGAAATTGGCTGGACTCGTAATGAAATAATAATAAATATCTTGCAAGTAAAAAAATTATACTATTATTGAAGGGGCTGCATAACAGTTTTTTAATCATGTAATCAAAGGGAATAAATACAAATAACCAATTTTATAGTTATTAATTGCTTCAATAAAATTTTGAGCTGTCGGTAAAGAACCACAGTTAATTAAATTTATTTTTAGCCTGTTTTTAATAATTTTAATAAATAATTCTTTAGAAATCCTAAAAAAATAATCGAGAAAGCGCGAGAAAGCGTCTTACATTACATCTGCTGTGCGTAGGATTTTGGATATATGTCACACGAAATGTTTCAAACAATCAGTTTAGCTAAAAATTAAAATGCACCCTAAATTAAATAGCGATTACGCAATTGTAAAACAAGTTAATTTGAGTGGGGGCAGTCATAGGTCGATCATTTACGAGTGCCAAAGTTTGGCTCGCACGTTCCTCTTTTGCCCCTCTTTCATGAGAGCGAAGGGAGTTGAAACCGCAAGATCACGTGAAATGCCACTTTTGCACAGTCGAGGGACGAAACGTCGACCAAACATGAAGCTTTTGCACCTTGATGAGGACGATGGAGTTCGCTACGTGCAAATGCAACATATTAACAAAGGTTTCGCAGATATTTCATCCAAGGTAAAAAAACATTCAAAAGAACTCTTAACTTCACAATTTAATTACAGAAAGATGATGAAATTATACATTTTTAATTGAAAATTTTAGTCGGTTTTCAGCAAAAAAATTAGATTCTTTTAGTTTTATATTAGTTGGATCAAATCCCCTTTACTTATTATCTATTTGACTGAAATTAAAAGTTTTTACTTATGAGGAAGTAGCAAAATTCCTATTCATTTCTTTTATACAACCATTCAAAGTAACGCTGAGGAAAATAATTGGAAACATTTATTTTTTAGTTGGATTTTCCATAGTTTAGCACATAAGAAGTTTGTCACTGCTAATTTAGACGCATTTTGCTGACTTTTAGGTAAATATGTGAGTTGCTAATATTTTCACTCTTGCAAACTAAATTTTCTTGTGCCAGACATGAAATAGCCCCATTTAATAAATCTAGTTTCAAATCAAGACTAAAATCTTAAGACATGAAGACATGATGACATTAAATTTTATGCAGGCAAGATAAGGCATTTAAACTGAAACGCTATAACAATAATTCTTCAATTTTTTTGATCCGTTTTAGAAGTTTAATCGTTAGTTTAAAACAGTAAAGTAAATTATTTGCTGATAGTTCCAGCTAAAGGTTTTTTTTAAATATACATCCATGCCAAAGATGGAGGTAATTATCCGCGTTCTTAAAGTACCCAGCGACAAACTTACCTGTCTGGTCCTCTTAAAAACCAGACTTTAATTCAAGCAAATAATACACATTTGCATTCCAAATATTTTAATGTGGATTTATACCCATCTTAATCAAAAACATGCTAAGACGTGAAATTGAGTCAAATCTTAATCTCAGGGATAAAAATCTTCTCTGGCAATTTTGGTAGCTTTGTTTAAAATTTGTTCAAAAGATGGGATTAACAAGCAAGACGTTTTACCTCTTAGTGTTACGTTAAGTTTTTTTTCTCAAAAGAGATCGTCTCATCACATGATTTTGTACAGACATTTTCAGCTGAACGGTATTAATTGCAAAATCTTGTCATTACTAGTTTTGCACACACGTGATGCGTTTTTTATATTTAGCCCGGCTTGTGAAACGATCGAGTGACCACTTTTTTAATATGAAGGTGCGAGTTAGCAAATAATTCTTGGTTTGTTGGGCTATAGAAATACAAGCATCTTTGCAATTTTTGGCTTGACCGAGATCGATTTTGACTGATTAAACTGCTACTGTAATCACCTCAATCAAAAATCTATGTATAATGTATATATATTTTTTTTTATAAAAAATAGATATTTTTGTTTTGGGATCGTCCGATAGCGATTCTCATTCAGGATTAACCAATATTCCGCTCCTAGCGTTAAATCAAGACAATTTGTTTCTTATACAAGAAACAAAAAAGGAAAAGTTGGGGATGGATTTCCGAATAATATTGGCCCTTGTGGGTTTTCACAGGACCGCTGTTAATTACCGACAGACACACTCGCGAACAGAAGCCTTTCCAACGGCGCAGCTCGCATTACCCGTGCGATTATTAGCACATCTACCTAGAACACCTCCAAAATAATTTTATACGTTATACAATATTTTTTCCAAACTTGCAAGAGGCATTTTTCATATTGATAATGAATTAATCATTTTCTTAAATATTTCAACAAAGGCAAGAAGTGGAAAGGCAATCAAATCACGTGCTTTTTGTTTATGAGCATGATTATTGATTCTACGTGTAATCCAATATGCCTCAGTCAGAGGGTCCGAGCGCAGGACGGCACGGACTATAATGTTGTCAAGAAGGGGCCCCGAGACCATAACTAAACAATGTCGCCTGCCTTTAAAATGAGATTTGTATAACCGCGTCGGCGGATTCCTGTTCTTTGCCAGAACGTTTCTGCGAACAATTTTCAGTTAAAAGACAATAGAATCGCGGCAAATGGCCCAACGAGAGTTGAATAATCCCACTCCGCTTGGCATTAACTGATCAGATTTTCACTTGACCGTTTGAACAAATCGTGATAGCTCTGCAAATTTGTCTGGCAACGAGTTTGACAAAAATTATCAGCATGGGGTTATTTTTTATTTTTCGGACAAATTTTCTTCCAATAATACTTTTTATTTAAGTTGAGCAATCTTCTCAATTTGGTCAATTTGAAGTCATTTTTTCTATGTTTTCTTTATCGTTAACATTCAAAAACTATAATTACAACGGAATAAATAAATAAATTATAGTCACCAAATTTTTCATTAGAGATAAATTTATGATTTCTGCTTTAAAAACTGTGTGATAACATTTCTAGTCTTCCAAATAGGAAATGCAAATTTAATTGAATCATTTCAGTTTTCAATTTTTTTTCTCGCCACCTAAATAAAAAAAAATATGTAATTTCCTCTTAATTTGTTTTCATTAAAATATAAATATGTGTGTTTCAGGAGAGAGGTAATGAAATGTCGGGACTTCGAGGGTACGGCAAATGGGCTCCAGAAACTGAGGGAGTCACTTTGACCTGGCATGACCTCAGCGTGTACGTGCCCGCGGAAAAGGAAGGTGGCTGGTTCCGAAAACAGACCAAGCCATACAAGAGACTTCTGAATTCAGGTATGGCATCTCAGCAAAATATCTTGTTTGCTTTATTTATCACTTTGTTGTTTCCAGTTTCGGGCGCTGTCAAACCAGGCACATTGGTTGCACTCATGGGCTCAAGGTAAACTTGAAGTTTGGTTGTGTCATTCAAAGACTAAAGTCACAATTATTACGCAGGAAACTAGTTTCTCTTGGTCTAAGATATTTAGCTGAATTTTGAAAATCACTGAATGATGTAAATTTTCTGGTTAAACCAGACTGGTTTCAAAATTTGTTGAAATAAAGCCGCCACAAATTTTTCCGAATCTGTGGCAATTTCTTTTCATTTATGTTAATAAGGTATTTTAATGAACGACCTCTTCTTTGGTTGCAGTGGCGCGGGAAAGAGCACGCTTATGAATGCTCTTGCATATAGAAACCCAGGTAAGTTAATCGCAGAGCAACCTCTCATTTGTATAGGATTTCATACCGCAGCCGCAGACAGTGCCTGTTGTGCTTATTAATTTGTCATTTACGTATATGCTCGATCGATTATTGAGTCACACGTGTATTTATTTGTTTGAGCAGAAAATCTCACAGAGAGAGAATCGGGTTTATTAGTATGCATTTGTCATAGGTTTTAACTCTCGAACATATTGTCTTAAATTTTGAATTCCTAAAAATTTGCAGCGTTATAAAAAAAAAGCTCCCCCACTTTCTATAAACCGCAGCAATATCGTGCCAGCTGAACAAATTTTATGTTATTTTTAACACCTCATTTTCACGTGCTCTTTAAACTTGTTGCGCTGCTTTTACAAGAAGTGGATAATAATATGTTTTAACTTTCATTGCACATGACACCATGTAAGATTTTGACATGCTCCTTGCGCCATAGTTGCATTTAATAAGGACCATTTTACAGAAAAATGTTTCTTTCCTCTTCAGTGTTTAACCTCCATCAAAAAAACAACTATTTTTCATACATTGTAAAGCAAACAAATTTGCATAATATGATTTACAGTCGGCGTTGTTGTTGATGGAGACATCAGAGTGAATGGACGGCCGATTGGTCCATATATGAACCACCTTTGTGGATATGTACCTCAGGAGGACCTTTTTGTTCGGGACCTCACAGTTAAGGAACACCTAACATTTATGGTAAGTATTTTTAAATTT
This sequence comes from Neocloeon triangulifer, assembly GCF_031216515.1. Classification (NCBI taxonomy): domain Eukaryota; kingdom Metazoa; phylum Arthropoda; class Insecta; order Ephemeroptera; family Baetidae; genus Neocloeon; species Neocloeon triangulifer. The sequence goes on along the minus strand of NW_026775554.1, from coordinate 2,971,433 downwards.
AGGATAGAAAAAATTTAACCTCCCAAGAGAATAATATTTTTGAATTTTAAATTGCGCACTTCCATCGTAAATGCGCATTAATAATTTTTCATTGCGCACTAAATAAACACTTGATGACTTGATAAGTTTGCTCGAGTGTGAAAATCAACACGCCCAAAGGCAAAGTCTCGTGACTGTTTGGGTCAACTAGCTATTTCCTTTTAAATAAACTGTCATTTTCAGTGTAATTTGAGATCTAAAAGCGAGGCATTTCCAACACATTGGCAACATGACGATTCAATTTCAGTTAAACGAAAACATATCGTCCACGTCACTCCAACACCGCGTGGATGGTTTCACTTATTTGTTGGCCAGTCACGTGCGCCAGTCAAGTTTTATACTTTCGTTTTTAGAATGCGGTAACTGAGCGTTGAAAAACTTTCGTGCCTTTTCGGCTCTATTTTTAGCTTCAGATATATTCGCACAAGACGCTTTTACGGGAGAAGGTAGGGTGGGGCGTGCTTCTACCTTGGTTCAGTATTTTATATTAAAGCAGCGCATATAAATGAAAAAAAAAATTATATTTAAACGGATTGAAATAATTAAGAGAACCAGCTTCGCCAATAAGAATTTTTGAATCATGTGCCTTTATTTAAAAAAAAAATAATAATTGTTGAAAGTATATTTATAAAATCAAGGTTGTTAATTAGGAAATTTATAGAGATCGTAATCTAATTGAATGTATTTGATATTCGCAGGCGTGGATGCGGTTAGACCGCCGAACCAGTCGACTCGAGCGGCGCCGCCAGGTTGCGGATCTCCTCAGCACACTGGGACTGTCCGACCGGGCGGACACGCGGATCGGCGCCACGGGTCACGAGAAGGTGTTGTCAGGGGGCGAAAAAAAGCGCCTCGCCTTCGCCTCGGAATTGTTAACCGACCCCCCATTGCTTTTTTGCGACGAGCCGACGACAGGCTTGGACTCATTTTCGGCGCAGAAAATCGTGCACATGATGAGCTCGATGGCGGCGAATGGCAAGACGATCGTCTGCACCATCCACCAGCCCAGCTCGGAACTTTTCAGTCAGTTCCATGAACTGATTCTTCTCGTCGATGGACGGATTGCATTTATGGGCACTCCGAATAATGCAGTCACTTTCTTCACTAGGTAATTTTATATTTTTCACTCACGTATCAAAAACATATATGCATATATCTTCAACGCTATATTTCCATTGGGACTAAATTTAAATATTCAAATAAATTTTTAGATAAAACTACGCAATATATATATATATATATATATATATATATATATATATATATGTAATTTAGGGGTTATTTAAGTAATTTGGCCTGAATATTCTTCGCGGAATTTTCTTATTTCACAGGTTAGATTGAAAATGCGGATTTTTTAATTTAAATGGAAAGTATTTTTAAAACTTTAAATTGAAATTCAATTTTGATTTTCTGTAATGAATAAACCGGCAGATAAAATTGTAGGGAGATTGGTACTTTCGGTAGGCAAAGCAGTTAACTGGCACACCTGTGTAGTTTCTACTGCAACATTTTTTCTTGGTCCCGTGATCACCCATATTAGTATGGGATCTGACAGCTTTTTCAAGCGAACGCCTTCACAGATCTTGATAAAAAATGTTTGGTTGAAAAAAAACCGTCTTGCAATTACGATGTGACTTCGCAAGAAGCTAGCTCAAAATATGTGGTAAAATTGTCTCTTCCTGGAAGATGATTTTTTGCTCTATTGCGACTTTTTAGCATTTGATGCAAATAGTACTCCTGAAATAAGTATTATTTTTGCCTTATTCAATGATATTTTTTTTTAATTTTGAGTTTCTATAATTAAAGATTTTAATTATAAATAACTGACATATTTATGTTTATAATTGCGTAATTTCAGACACAATTTTATTACATTTAATGAGGACAAGAAGTGAATAAATTAAAAGTAACGATGCCAGCGAAGGCATATTTTTTAATTCACGTCGGACTAACCAAGATACGCAATCTGAAAAATGTGAAGCTTGAAAATGAATATTTCACTTGAAATCATTCAAATCGGATAATCTGTTATTCCTTTTGAATACTCGCGTGGCATTTCACCTTCGCAATCACATTCGAAATTCAAATAATTGTCACGGCGCGAAATACAGAAGAAATATTATTGAATTGATTAAGAAAACTTGCTCAGGAAGTCTTAATAAGGGCATTTATAATCTGTTTTCAACAACATACTGAAACAATTTAACGCCAAAGTGTAAAAAATATTTTATTTTTTCCTCTCTTTTACGTATGAAAATTTAAAATAAAGATTTCACTCTGAGAAATAATTGCATTTCCAATCAGCTTAGTGTTTATATTGCATGCCTCGTGTGAATTCCTTTAATCGAGACTGAATCATGAATAATAAATTATTGCTTCATTACGACTATAATAGCGGCTTTGATAGGTGATGGTATTGAAATCAACTGTTGGCAATATAAATAAATCCATTACCATAAAATTTATCAATGTTCAATGTTTATCTAGATATTTTATATCACGCGTATTCCCATTTAATGGTTAGGTTAATTGCAATAGTAATGGTTGAATGTGATTTCAACACTTCTGATATGTTGACTTAAAATATTAGCAAAGAGCAAACGAAGCCGTTGCTTGGTATTAATAATATTTTAGCCATGCTTTCAAAAGACCTTGGTAGGCAATTATATTTTAAAATATTTTAGACTTTTTTAGGTTAACTTTGTTGTAAAAAAAGGTTTTTGTAATATTTAAAAAATTTCAATAATTCTTTAATGCAAAAATCCCATTTTCAGCCTCAACTATCGTTGCCCAGAAAATTACAATCCCGCGGACTTTTTTATTCATGCGTTATCAGTCACGCCGGGTGACGAGGAAAGGTCAAGAGTAGCAGTCAAGGCCATTTGTGACCAGTACACGGTGAGCGAACACGCGCGTGCCGTGGACCTGCTCGTGCACTACGAGCGCCACCTGGCCGAGTCTTGCGAGGTGAATATCAATCAAATTCCTCCCTGGCGATTTGCATGTGCGCCAAATTACCGATTATTCATGAACGTTGTCATAATGAGCCTATTGCTTGTTTCGCAGGTTCCAACTCAACACCACAAATCAACCAGAGCCAAGTTGTGAGTTGGATTATGTTGTTATAAGACACGCGCTGTTTGAATTTCTATGGCTCATCATAAGTTTATATATTCACATGTAATTTATTGCTTGTTTTTCAGCAAGGGACCTTTGCTGAGCACGCAGTTCTTTTGGCTTGCGTACCGCTCCTTCCTTTGCATTCTCAGGGACCCTGCCGTGCAAAAGCTTAGGATAGTTCAAAAACTGGTAAGGAAATTCATCTTTTATGCAAAAATTTCAGGAATTGAGCAAAGAATTAAATCTCTAGTTAAAAGCACAATTGCATTGGGATTAAGGGAAATAGTGCATAATTTTAAGTGTATAATTAAGTCATTTTTTTTCTATTTAAAACAAAGACATGAATAAATAGAGTTGTCTTAACAGTAGTTGAAATTATAACATAACAAACAAGTATATTATATTGACTTATAAAATTAAAGGGTTAATTTGATTCTGAATTTCTAAATCTGCGAGTTCCGCCTTTGGACTTAAAAATCACCAAAACTCAATCATTAGTTTATATTAAAGTCATAACATGTTTTGTACTTGAGGCTGCAATTTTTCTTCTCCGAAAAATAAAATATTGCATAGCAGTGTATTAAATAAAAATCAATATTCTGTTGAGAAAATAAAAACTTAAGCTAGACTTCAAGGGATTAAAATTTAAAAGTCAAAATTTCAATGACAAACACATTAAAAAAAAAATAGGTAATATGCATTGCGCTCTTCATAAGTGTCGTGCAAGTTGCATACTTTGACTATGAGTTTGTTTTTAAGCGCAAATTACTGCTAATAAAATTCTAAGAAAGCTTTATATGATTTCAGGGAATTGCCATAATGGTCGGACTTTGTTACGTCGGGACGCAGTTAGACCAGAAAGGAATCCAAGCAATACAAGGAGCCCTCTTCATTTTTGTGACCGAAAACACATTTTCGCCAATGTACTCAGTACTCGCGCTATTCCCGCAGGAGTTTCCCCTGTTCATGAGGGAATACAAATCAGGGTTGTACAGCGTCGGCGTCTACTATTTTTCAAAACTAATAGCAATGGTAGGAACGGAAAGAGTAATTTTTATATACTTGTAATAAAAAATCTAAATTTCTAGCTTCCTGGGTTGGTGCTTGAGCCAGTTGTTTTCTTACTGGCGTGTTACTGGTTGATAGGACTCCGCACCACCCTGTATGCAATTCTGATGACTGCATTTGTCACCATATTAACTTTGAACGTTTCCACCTCATGCGGTACGGATCAATTCGGAGTTGTTATTGAATATTTTTAATTGAAAGAAAAATTACTGAAAACTTGACGAGTGCATTGTTTATTGATTTCAGGATGCTTTTTCTCCACCGCCTTCGAGTCACCCACATTTGCAATGGCATATCTAGTGCCATTCGACTTCCTGCTAATGGCTACGTCAGGCCTGTTCATTAAATTAAGGTATTAATTTTCTAACAAAATTATCGTTTAGGGTGGTCCCTGATATTTTTATTTATTTATTTATCTTGTGATAATTTGTTTGATTCAAGTCCTCATTATTAATTTTCTTCTTTTAATAACTCAAATAATTTTATTTCTAGTACAATACCCATTTACATCGGATGGGCTCGATTCATATCTTGGATGATGTATTCCAACGAAGCCTTGTCAATTGTCCAATGGCAAGATGTGCACAACATAAGTAAGTTCATATTAGCTCATTAAATGTTTTTCTAATAATTTAATTGTGCGCCAACAGCCTGCAACTCGAATGCTCCGGACGCGCCTTGCCTGCGAGAAGGAAGCCAAGTACTGAGCAACTACAGTTTTGCGGAGGAAAACTTGCCCTTTGACATCCTGGCCTTGATTGTTCTTTATTTGTGTTTCCACATGCTTGGCTATTTCTGCCTGATTAGAAGAGTAAAGAGGACTTGAGTGTGATAATTTTTGAAATTAATGAAAGAATAAAGAAAGTATCGAATTCTGTAGGTAGAGATAACTGTACATTTTTTTAAATCTAATTAATAACTTTTTTTCTAAAAATAAAGGTAATTTATATTTTCACTTATTGTGAATGATGCGACAAAGCTTTTAATTTATTATATTTTGAATTAGTTTAATATTGAGTTAGGTTGACATTTATATAGTATTCCGATTATCAGGTCATACAACGCTCCTGCTAACTGATGACAAACAGAGATCTTGGTTTTGCTGTTCAATTATTGAAGTATTATGCTGTTCAACAAACGCTCCATGTTCAATAAATAATTGATATTGTGAATAAACCACTATTGTCTGAAATAAATAGTTAAATAAACTTTGAGATCAAATGTAACAACTTGATTGGCAATAGTAAATACCACTGAAAGGAAAAACAGATACACTCATTGTAGAAGAAGTAAAACGCAGTTCTTAAAACTAATTTGAGCACAATGTGATATGAACAATTTTGCTAATTACAATTTAATCGCACTTAAAATGCAGTCTCTTGTTGGTTTAAACATTTCATTAATGACACTGCCAGCAGTGTTGTTACGCTTTTTGCTTATTGTAGTTATTGTTTGTTGTTTTTCGCAAAATTATGTGATGCCCAGTTCAGAGATGTTTTCCACGAGTTGGAAAGCGCTTCATCGAACTTGGAACGAAAATGCTCCAACGCCTCTTCCTCAGTCTTTTGCAGAGCCTTAAGCAGAATACGACATACAATTTTAGTTGTATGAAAATTCCATTTTCATCAGATAAATAAAAAATCCAGACCAAATTTCGTTCATAATAAACGCATTATTTAAAACCCGTTTGCTTTTTTTTACGCCGAAACAAGTTTTTGAAATTGAAGCTAACTACTTTAAAGGCATGCTACAAAAGATTGTACTCACCAGAGTTTCCTGAAGATACATCAAGTCCTTCTCAGAACTGAGCTCTGGCAACCCTGTTGATATCATCATTGCAAACAGGGACAATATCAAGCACCCTTGTTTTCTTAAAATCATGAAGGCCTGAAAACAGCACGTGTTTAGTTATAAAAAAAAAAAAAAACAGGTTGTTTCAATCTCACCTTCTCGCAGAGACTTCGGAAGTGCAGAAATTCTGTGGCTTTGTCCTTTGCCTGGCCTTTGTTGATAACGTGAACAAAGTCATGGGTTAATACAAAGGGCACCCGTTCTCTTCGGAAGCCAAACTTTTCCTTAAAGTGGCCCAAAATGTGACCAAAGTCAATGTGAAAGAGCTGTAAATTGTATTAGTTTAGAAAGGGACATCAATTGCAAAATTAAAAATTACTTGTCCAGTCTTCTTGACCATGATGTTGTCCGAGTGTCTGTCAGCAATTCCGAGCACAAATGTGGCCACACAATAACCAGCACATGACCAAGTGAATTCCTCTATTGCTTTATTTAGCTGGCCTTCGGTGTTGTTGTGGTCTTTGAGCCAAGCTGATGTAAAAATAAATTTATTTCAATAATTGAATCCAATGATTCTGTTACAAACCTAGTAAAGAGCCTTTTCTAAACGCTGATGTTGCACTGAACATTCCCTTCTCTTTCTGTATGTTTGCGATGGTCTCTGCATTTAAAACTACCTCAATCAGTCCAACTCTACTCTCAGTGGAAATGCAGTTGTAAGGGATCATCCTGGACAACAGGTTTTAGTTCAATTTAATCTTCTTCAATTAAAAAATTTACCGAAAGTCTAGTCCTTCTCTTTTCCACAACTGATCCATGATCCGTAGCATCTGAAGAGTGAGCATGTCCTGGCGTAAGTCGTCACCATTTTTGTAAATAATGTAGATGTCATTTCCGTGAATGTCAGCATTTTGAAATACAATCCAGAGAGGCTTCATCTTGCTATCCATAACTCTGCATTTATCAACACTGGAAATTTCATTTTAAATGAAGTTCGGAAACAACAAAAAATTTTGAAAAGCTCACATGACTTTCTTGCAGTGGAATGTCGGGTCAAGCGGAGACACAATGTTGTTGAAAGCCTCCTTCGCATGGTTCTCTTGTAAGATTTCATGCAGCGCAGCCCTTTGTTTTTCTTTATTTGGCTTTAACCTAACATTTTCCTCCAAATACTGTAATTTCATTAGCCAGTCAAGTTGCTTTAGAAAAACTGGAACGAGCTTCAGGCTTCCAAGACAATAAGATTCTAGGATTAAACCAAAGCGAACGCTGATGTTTGGCACTTCCATTTCCGACCTGCAATTTTGGTAATTTCGAATCATTTTTGGCACCGCACATTGAAAAACAAAGTGACTCACTTCAAATGCCAGAAGAAGAAATGACCGATCCTTTTATTAAGGATTGCCTTCCTCACAAGAAGCATTGCTAAATCACAGTAGAGGTACGACTCGTGTTTGAGTGCTTGAACCAATTGCAGCTGATACAGAGATAGTTCTTCGTCCCTAATCGATCATTTAATAGTGAATAATAAAATTACCCAATTTTATTTCACTTACGAGACTTTTGCTATGCATTCGACAGCAAAACTTCTGACCGTCTGATCTGCGTAGGCATAGTCGAGGAGCTCCAGTGCCTTGTCTGCTGGGAGAATCGGCCACTGCCTCACCAGAGAAATGGCGTCGGCAACTTGCTGGCGGTCATTCCACTCGAGGCACTCCAGCAGTTTTGGGAGCATGTCTGGAAACTCTTGCATGCACGTGTGCCGCAACCTCCAAAGAGACTTCTTGTCTTGGTCGTGCAATTCTGTCCTTGGATCTCTTTCAAAGTTGGCTCGTAAAGTCTCAAGGCTGTTCCTGTGGCTTTGGTTTAAGGCGGCCAGCTCAGGCGAGTCCTTCAACGCTGGCTCCGCATATTTCATGATTGTTTCCATCGATGGATAAAGAATGACTTTGTCCATCTCGATTCTAAAAAGCAATGTCATTAATATGTTACATAAGTTTAATTTTAACTCTTACTGAGGGAACGCAATTGAGAGAGAGGTGCATTCCGACGTCAAGGGATTTCCCACAACTGTGCCTAATGGCCTCAAAAAGTCATTGCTGTCGACCTGGACATCGTCGTGCCACATGTACAAAGTGTTGGCGCCCTGCTGCAACTGGCCCTTGAAGTCGTAGACAGTCGTGTTCACCCAAGCCAAGGGGTTGAGAGCGCTCTTCCGCTTTGCATTCCGACTTCTTTCGTAAACAACAAAGCAGAGCCGAGCCATCCGTGGAATATCAGCCACTGTGATGTCAAACTCCAAAGGTTCTTCTTCCCACTGACAAGTGCAAACATCCTCCTCGACGTTAACCTAAAAATAAGAAAAATTTACTTTTTCGTCTTTCAATTTCTAAAATATATTACCATTTTTTCAGGTGTACTTTTCTGATCGCACATTGGCTTCCCTCCGTGAAAAATACCAACTCGCACCCCCACTACGGAGTCCCTCTCGCAGTTCAACTTGCTGATGGACTTGATATAAATGGAGAATTTGCCTTTAACGTCCCACGCAGACATGTATTTGCCTCTTTTGCGCAAAGTCATAGTCGAAGCAGATGCCGAACCTGGTCTTGGTGGCTTTAGGTCGATTCGTGCCATATCGTCCTGCAGCATGTCAATCATTCCTGCAATCAAGAAATATTTTAATTTTTAATTTTAACCAAATAACTATTACGCAAGATTTCAACTGACCATTTGATGTATCCAAGTAGCTCAATGGTACCACAATGACAATCGGAGATGTTTCTCTGGCCAAGGCTTCCTGAATGTGTGTGAAATAAACCAGCGCATGATCGCCAAGGAAAAACTCTTGCTGTCCGCAAACTTTAAGAAGATAATTATTGGGATCTTCTGTTTTCGTATTTGTGTTGGTTGCTTTCTTCGTCAAGGCCAGTTTCAGTAGCTCGGCAGCATTGACGTTGAATCCAATGCGGAATTTGTAGGACCACTGAAATTAATAAATTTATTTAATTAATAAAATTACAATCATAATTTGTCCTCACTTCATTCGATCCGTTAAATTTTACAGAAATATCAAAGGCGTCTCCTTTGATTGTGTTGGGCAGTTTTGTCCCCAAAGACAGTCTCGGTGGAAATTTGCAGAGCATTTTCTCTAGCCACGATTTGGATTCCCTTTCACGAATCACGTCTTCCACAAAGTTTTTCATCTTCCACCGGAAATCAGTTACTTCAGAGCTCTTCAAATCGTGCAAGTTGGCTGCAGAGATACATATAAGAAATTAATAATAATGTTTTGAAAATAAAAACTTAAAAAGACGTATACATTTTCCAATAATCTTCTTAATGCTGCTCTGGATCTGCTCGTCGGGCTTTTCCTTTTTCCTCTCGAGCAAATTGAGAATGCAAAAGAACGGATTCGCATCTAGAAGTGTGCGGGATTCGTCAAAGCTGACCTCCCGCTGGGAATTGCCGTTGATGATCTCGATGTAGTACATGGACTTGTCCTGCAAAGCCCAATAGAAGGGTTGTTTGCTGGCTTCGTCGAAGAGTTCCTGGAGTAAAAAACAATCTACGTCACGACCAAGCCCTCGATCAGACGCAAAACGAAAACTACTCACATCTTTGATTTCGTGGAGCGTCAAATATCTGTTCGCTTGCAGTCTGATGTACATGCCATTTGGCATGAGACAGTGCAACTCGACCGAACTCCCAGCGAAGTCCTTCAGCCACAGAGGCGAATTCACGTCCGGCATTGTTTAATTCACATAATAAACTGCGGTGGAAAGCTGCGGGCACAAGGAAAACGACAGTTAGTCGGGCCAACACGAATTACGAGAGCGGATTTTCCTGGTTAATGTTTACATTCGGTCGTGCGTCGACAGACCGCAAAATATTTGACAAATTGCGTCACACACGAGAGACGCAGAAGCGCCGCAATGCAAACTCACCCGGAGCGCGCACTCCGCACGTAGGTACGACGACAGGTGAAATCGGATTCGCAACCGATTCGCGACGGCCAAGTCTGCAATCTCGTCTCGACGTCAAGTTGAATCACACAAGGTCACGAGGGTTGATGATCCGCCGACGCACACTGTTGCCGTACTTCCCACTCCCCAACTGGCGCCAACCGTCCCCGCCCCTCCAATTGTAGCTTAGATTGCTGCCGATAGGTGGCCAGAATCATCTCTTTCAATTAAAATTTACAAGCACAAAATGCACAGGCGGCAAAAAGGTATAAGAAAAACGCGCAACCAAGAAAACATGAAGGCTTGAAGTATTTTTTTAAAACTTTTTTCAGAAAAAAATTATCATGGAAGGTGAAAGAAAGGCAAAAGATGCAAAAATATAAAAAATTATGCGCAGCAATTTCTATATATACACTGAAATTTGATTGAAATAATTTTTATTGAGCTCGATCTATAAAAAAACCTGAACAATTGACAGAAAGCATAAAAAATTAAATGTATTAAATTTATACATTTAATTCGCAAATATCAGCCCCACGCCCCGTTGAATTATTTTTATTATTATTATTTTTTTTTAATTCAGCTCAGCGTCCACCAAGCCTTTGTAGATGTTCAGCCCAGGTTGAATAGTCTCCTGATAGCCTGGAATGTTGTCCTTACAGCGCTGAATCCAGGCCTTCACATTGGGAAAATCATCAGCATGTACACGAAAAGCTTCCTTTAAATAAAAAATAAAAAAAAAATTCAATATATTTTTTATTAACTTTGAAGAAATAGTAATCATACCACAAGAGTTGTCGTTGTTGAAACGCAACAAATATCTGCGAGGGTGTAATTATTCCCTGCAAGATAGTCGTTGCCATCGAGGAATTTCTCAAGCATCGCATATGCATCGCGAGCGCGTTGCTGCTTTTCTTTGGGGATTTCCTTGCATTTTAGGAAAATCAACGGGTACTAAATTTAAGCATTTTTTCTATTTAATCTCGCAAAAAACTTATAATATTATGTATTACAGCAATTTGGAAGAGAGATGTAAACAACATCCCTGTATCAAAATGCAGGCGCTGGTCAATAATTGCTCTTTTCTGGAGGTCTTTCGGGTACAGCGAATCATCCTTTCCGTACTTGCCAATTAAGTATGTGCAAATGGCGTGACTAAATTTAAGTTTAAGTCGATAAATTTATGAACTTTTGTTGTAAGGCAGGCTTTGAAATTTTTTTAAATACCTATCCCAGATGACAAAACCGTCATCCACAAGAGTGGGCACGGTGTGCTGTGGGTTAATCTAAAAATCAGAGAATATATTATTTTTGCTAAAAAAAATTGAGGAAAATAAATTAGGCGCACACCTTCAAATACTCGGGAGTAAGGTGCTCTCTTTTAAAAAGACTGATAGGTTTCTTGTTTGCCTCAAGTCCAAGGATTTTAAGGCATAGATAGACTGCCCTGGTCGGGGGGCTGGGATCCACGCAATACAAGTCAAGAGGCATTTTACCTGTTCAAGAGATTAATATTATTAAAATTAAGCATCAACGGGGAACAAGTAAAAATGGCACTTTGCAACTCTGCATTTTGTTTATACATATTATTATTAAAGTCATGCACTAAACTTTTTTTAATGATCGAAGCAAATACTTTTGGAAAGTGATGGGGACAACGCGCGGTCTATTATAAAGCGCCTGCCGCCAGATAAAAGTAAGCCAGAGAAATATATGATTTTTAGCTACTTCTAACTTATTAAAAAAAATGAAAATGGGAAAAATTCCGGAAATCTACAATTTTAATAAACAGATAATGACAGTAAGAGCTCTACTGTCATTACATCCAACATACCTTTCAAGTGCTGTTTTTTGACTAATCAAACAGCTTCACTTGATCAAAAAGAAAAAACTCGATAAAAGAGATAGGAGAGCAGCACAGGCCACGCTTACGTATGCACACGTTTTTTTCTACTACAAACTCACGGCAGCCCCGAGGATTTAAAAACGGCATAAATTTTCAAAACAGTTTTCAGTAAAAATCTTTTTTTTTTGCTTATGGCAACCGTGAGCTTATCAGGCTATTGGGTCGGTCTCTTGCCGTAGTCGAGCACCCTTGGCACAATTGTGCTTCCCAACCAACCTGACCCTTGTTCGGGGGCTTTCTAGCAGATTTGGTGGTGCTCGCATGGGCCCCCCCACCCCCCTTGAGACCTTGACCCGGCCTTGCCACGAAGGACTTGGAACGAAACGCAGGCATTCCGCCACACAAGCTGAGTTCTTGCAGCTTTCCTTAACAGAAATCTTAAAATTCTAATTATATATAGTTTGTCTGGTTCTCAAAGTGTGCTGTTGAGCAGTGCTGAGCTTTTCTTGCTAGAAAATTTAAAATTTGTTTTTCTGATGAACCTTGATAAACTATAGATTTTAGAGTTTATTTAAGCATCCGCAGATTAGAAACCGCGCAGTACAAAACGAGAGACATTCTATCTGTTCAACAGACTTTATTATCAAAGTAACTCAAAACAAGTAAAAATGACTTTTTGCAACACCGTAGTATTATTGTTTGTATTAGTTAATTAATTTCTATTAATTCTTGCTAACATACAAATGTAATTGGGATTAAACCTTTTTTCTTACAACCGAGAACCGAGCACAACCTTATTGAGGACCTGGTATGGGACCAACGCGCGCGCGGTCTATTGAAAAAGTGGGCGCCCGCCGCCAGCCAAAAATATAATATCATATATATTGAAGCTATTCCTTAAATTTATTAACTTTAATTATTAATATAGTAATTAATAAAAGTGGAAACCTTCCGGATACGCAATTTCAATAAACTAAGAATAAAACAGCAATTGACAGTAAGAGCTTCGTTTCATCCCACATATACCTTCCAAGTGCTGCTTTTAGCCTTATCAACAATATCTTTAATTCTCTCTAAAAAAATAAAAAATAAAATCGATAAGATGAGGAGCAGCACAGAGGCCAAGTACCGCACAAATGCACTAGATTTTTCTACTACACACGCGGTAGACGTGTGTGTTTACACGCAGCACAAATTATTGCAGAAATTTCCAAAATAACTTTTATAGCAAATTTAAAAATCAGAACAACTAAAAATCAATACTCACATACTTGTTGTTATTACCGGTTATTACTATGAAATGTATTTTTAAAATGTCATGATTTAATTTATGATTATTTATGTGCTTTTATCTGCTTGGTGATTAAAAACAAAATTATATTAATGCTGCAAAATATTCCCGCCTCATATTTCTAATGTAATATCGGTAATATCATAGAAATTCCATTAGTTTTATTTTTCTGGCTCTACAAATAAGTGTGCTGTTGATTTGTGCTGAGCTATTCTTGCTATACGACACCTAAAAGATTATTTTTCTGATACATTATATCAATTATTCCGTTTTTATATATTAGCACATGCGAGTAGAAATAAAATTAGGAGGATTTTGATTTTAACAATGAAGTTCCGCAGTATATGCTTCATGTTTTATTAAATGCATTTTTAAAATATAAATATAATGACATGAGTCTATTTTTGACTTGAATTTAATTCTTGGCTTAATATAATTATGTGAAATAATAATATTCTCTCCTTAATGTGAAAATTAATCCAGTTCAGCATCGACGGCACCCTTGAAGATGTTCAACCCAGGTTGATTGGCCTCCTGATAGCCTGGCAGGTTGTCCTTGCAGCGCTGGATCCAAGCCTTGACGTTGGGAAAATCATCAGCACTCACACGAAGCGCCTCCTGTTAAAAAATGGTTTGTGAAATAAATTTCTTAAATTCAGATAAAATTTCGCATTTCTTACCACAAGACTGGTCACAGTAGAAATACAGCAAATATCCGCAATGGTGTAATTATTTCCAGCAAGATAGTCGTTGCCCTCCAAAAACGTCTCCAGGAATGCATAGGCATCTCGAGCTCTCTGTTTCTTGTCCTCAGGAATTTCCTTGCATTTCAAGAAGAGCAGAGGAAACTGTAATTAAAAAAGGATAATTTTGTATTAATTTAATAACAGTAATTAAAAAAAAAACACAATTACCGTAATATCGCGGAGACGGGTGAACAAAATTCCAGTGTCAAAGTGCAGGCGCTGGTCAACAATAGCCCTTTTCTGGGGGTCCTTGGGATACAAAGAATCGTCCTTTCCGTACTTGTTCACTAAGTAGGCACAAATGGCGTGGCTATTTGTAAATAATAAATTATTTTAAACGTATTACGTAATAACCTTTAAAATCGATTGCATGGTTCATATAAATTTATACCTATCCCAGATCACAAATCCGTCGTCCACCAAGGTCGGCACAGTATGCTGAGGGTTGATCTAGATATATATAGAAATAAAATAAATATTTTCGAGAGAAAAATAAAAATTTCTAGGCGCACCTTTGTAAACTCTGGACTGAGTTGCTCTTTTTTGAAAAGGTTGACGGGTTTTTTGTTCACCTCAATGCCGAGGGCTTCAAGGCACAGATAGACCGCCCGGTTCGGGGGGCTCGGGTCCATGCAATACAAGTCAAGAGGCATTATTTTTTCTTATCTGTGCGATACTGGCTTAACTGGATCTAAACTGGAAGTTTACAAAAAAAAATATGTGCTTAGCAAAAATATTGAGAACTATTTATTCTGCAGCAAACAGTCAAAATTCTCTAACCTATGATGGCATTTAAGAAAAATAATTTACAATATAATACACTTTTGTTTATCTAACAAAGACAAAAAATAAGCTCAAGAGTATGGATCCACAATGATCTCTAATTACGTTGTTGTTCACCGCGGCTCCCCAAACGAAATGAAAGGGAATATTAATAATTAATATATAAAGTCTCTTCATAGAATAAAAAAAATATTATCCGATAGACATATATTTATATTATGCATTATAAAATCCGAGGTGTACAGAAAAGTTAACTTACAATATGAGTATAATAACATACCTTTCAAGTACGAATACTTAACGCTTTAATAATATCACGCGACCGCAGTAACTGAACGCTAACCACCAAAAGAGTGAGAGTGAAGCCGCGGAGCGCCGCGGAGTGTGGGTACAGCGGAGGGGCGCGACTGGCATTATATTATTTTTTGGAGAGCCAAGCGGCGGCGCTTGATCAAAGTGACCTTCACAATGAGAGTTCATTGACACCTCACATTGCTGCGTATGTCTATAGCCTCTGTACAAGGAGTCACATATAAATAAAGTCGTCCTTATGCAAATTATTATCCTCACTAAAAACTTTAAAAGTTAATAAATTATGGTGAGCAGGAAGCAAAACTCCCTCATTATTTAATAAAGTATGCCAGTACATTATATGAGAATGAGATAATAGCGGAATTATACAATGAGCAAATGTGAAATAATAATGATGAATTTATCACTGCGCTGTCTGCACTTTAATAAATTATTAATGCTTCCATAGCATATTATTTGTGAATATTACAATTTAAATGATTTATTTTAATAATTAAACAATAAATTTATAAATATTTTAATAACTTCACTTTAATAATTGAAATTAAAAATATAAACTTTGTAAAAAAACTAATGCAGATGTGGGAGGGAATTGAGAATTGAGAAGTTTTTTGGTAAAATAAAAATATTACTGAATTAAACGATTGAGTGAAGAGGAAAAGCGCGCACTGCTTTCAGTATTATAGTATTAGTTTCTATGACAACGCAAAATATGTTTATGAGCCGACCGTTTTGAAAATATAACACACGATAAAATTTAGATTCGTTTACATTAAATTAAACTGAATTTAAGTATATTAAAATGTCAAGCGCACCAGAGGAGAAAATTCAAGATATTGTAGAAAGAGCGCCGCCAAAACCTTACAAAATGAAAAGGTATATTGCCGTGTTTTCAAAAAATAACATTCATTTAAAAATTACACTATCTTCTCCGCAGACACAAATCGGCACACAGAGACAGGGTAGTCAAGGAGAACGAGTACCTGAAAAAGGCCCGCTCCACAATGGGCAACGCAGAGGAACCGCTCCCGGAGCCTTGCAACTTTTTGAAAAAATATTCGAGGAAAGAATTGAAGAAAGAAACGGGTATATATTTTTTTTGTTTTGCATTTCACATTCTGAGTTCAATCCTTTTCATTTGAATTTAAAAGACGAGCCTAGGTGTTTGTTGAATTCATTGAAGCCTCCATTACCTCGTCCTGCGTGCATTCACCGGAGGGACGAGAAGAATTTTCTAGCAGATAATATTCAGAGCATTCCAAGTGTGGAGCCAAAATACACAAAACCGAAAGTAGTTGATTCGTACAATGGAAATTTGACCACTCTTCGCCAACCAAAATACATTTTTAAAACGGTTTGATTTAGAGGAAAAACAAAATTAGTCTTATTAAAATTAATCGTAAAAAATATTTAATAGAATTATGGAAAATCTCCTGGATTTGCAAAGCGATTGAAAAAGAAACCGGCAGAATCAAGCTCTAAAGGTCAGGACACTACTATGCAAATGATGTCTCATGAAGAGCGCAGCAAACTAATAAAGGTATAACAAAATTACAATTTTTGACCTTTAATTTCATGATGATATCATCAACAGAATTTGGAGAAGAGTCTCAATGATAAAAATTCTGAATTTCTGCTGATGCCAGTGATAATAGACACTCCATATCTTATCAACAAAAAGAAGAAACTTGAAAAAGAAATAGCCCAAATCGAAGAGGACTTGCAGCTGATTTCGTCTAATTTCGACATTTACATTTCAGATGACTAAAAGGGAAATTTTTTAACAGTAATATGTTTTATTCAATTTTCAACGCACCCATAAAAATATAAAATGTTTAACCTTTGCTCTAAAATCTAATGCTAAATTGACGTCACAAATTGTAAAAAGAAACTTTAAACGTGCCGTTCTCAAGTGATATCACACAATGCTTGAAAATTTCGTCAACTGGCAGCAAATACACTTTACAAGCGACTTGACGAGGACAACCTGCTCTGCAGTTGTGCCCAGGCGCGTTCGACTTGCTTGTCTGTGTGCTCCGGGCTCCAGCTCGGACTGAACACAATGTTGGCCAGTCGCACATGATCGCTGTTGGGGGGCTGAGCCGCACACCTAGCTTTGCTATCTTCCTCACTCAAATTGTCTCTCTCTTGCAATCGCTTAATTGCCTTAAAATTAGAATAAAATTTTAGTTTCAACATTAAATAGTAAATTGAGTATTTAATTTACCTCTGCCTGCGGGACAATCACAGACCAAACTTCGTGGCATTTTAAATGCCAGCCAGCTCTGGCCAAAACTGCTGCCTCCAGAACAACAACTTGGCATCCCATACGTTTAAATTCCTTGATCTTCTGCTGAACTATTTCCAGCATCAGAGGCCAAACAATCGAGTTCAGCTTTTCAAGCCGTTCCTGAAAATAAAATATTATATTTATATTTTCAAGAAATATTTCAATATCTTCTATACCTTGCTGCCAAAAACAATTTTTCCTAATGCTCGTCTGTTGACTTTACCCTCGTCATCCAAAATATCCTTTCCGAATTCGTCAACAAGGATTTGCAATCCTTTGGTTCCAGGCTCATAAACCTGGTGTCCGATCAAGTCACAGTTGATCACTCCACAGCCTTTCTTCTCCAACCTCTCTCCAATTTTTGACTTGCCGCTTGCTATGCCACCAGTCAGGCCTATTAGATGGGGGGACGATGGAATATTTGGACGAGGCTACAAAATATTAAATTTATCCCAAAATGAAAATTTTTCTCATACAAAATTACATCTGGTTTTTTTAATAGTGTGCCTAGCAAGCGCATTCTTGCAGAACTGGAACTGATTTTCCAATCCTCGGTGTCCAAGTCTCGTAAGTGCGACGGAACAAGGTCCTCCACCAGCTGAACACAATGGAGTTGAAGAGGAGCAAGTCCTTTTCCTGCCCTCACTTCATTCACTTTTAATCCACCCTTCAAGGTTTCGTCACTCACAACAATTAGCTAGGGATTTTTTTTTAATTATTATAAAAATTATATGTTGGCTTCAATCGCTTCAATTACATCCATGGTCGGATCGTCTTTGGTTGGACCGAATGGATCACTAATTGGCACGACAGCATATTCGAGTGTGTTGTCAACGTCCATCAAGAATTCCTTCACCTTTTCAATTCGGACATCACAGGGTTCGATCAATTCATTCAAAATCTTGGCTGCAAACAGAAAATTTAGTAGATAAATTTTATATTCAAGTTGAGAGCGTACAAGAGAGCATGTTTGCATCTGTGACTCCAACAGTCAGTTTTCTCTTGCATCGAATTATGGCTTGGGAAAGCAGTTCTTTGTGCCCAATGTGCAGCCTGTCAAAAGTGCCACCCAAGACAACGTGGGCAAACTGCTTGTCCGTTTCCAGCGAAGTGGCCTCATTTGCTAGTTTCAAAAATTTTGCACTCAGTGGGTGATCGTCCAAACTCAACTCCAGCTTTTCTTTAGAGCAACGAAAACTTTCTCTGTGGGGAATAAATACATAAATTTCAGTTTCATGCTATTTTTAAAATTTAAAAAACAAAAATACTTACAGGCTTGAATTTTGTCCATCATAGAAAACAATATCTACGTCTTGATTTAGAGGTTTTATCAAAAGTCGGACGTCTAATTTGTGGCACAAGGCCGAGGCCTGCGAATAAACTCCAGACACTAGACGGCTGACGCAGGCGATTCCTCGCGATTCCATCGACTCCAGTTGAATGTACAGAGCTTTATGCACTCTACTCTGCACGATTTGCAGCATGTGGCCCAGTTTTGCTGGATTAGTGACGACCAGGAGACCAGCATTGGACATCTTTGGTTTTGAGGTTGAAATTTAATATAGAGAATCGCGCCTTCTCAAACCTCGAAATGGCCCTGCGAGACATTTGACAAAAGCATTTCATAGATAAATTCAAATAAATCAAAGTTCTCACCGTTTTATGGTTTGACTAGTGACCAACTCATTGATGTGTTAAACATCAAACTTTTATCTCGAAAATTGGTGAGTGCAAAAGGCAAAAGGCAGTGCAATTTTTCGATGGCCGTGATTGTTGATTTCTAAACATAGTTGTTAATAATGCCGTAGTATGGCGCTGATGTCAATTGGTGCGCGGGAATCGCAAAAAAAAATATCTTGCTCCTTTCCAATACTCTTTAGAATTTTTCCACTCGCCGCGAAGAAGTCTCGTCCTTGTTGGTCTCGTCAACATCGCCACCAAATCGCCACTCTTCTTTATGAGTCATTTCATCAAATTCCTTCTCATTAAATTTGCAGCAAAGCAAACACGTTGTTCCATCCATAACCAGAGGAGACGAGAACCATCAGCGCAACGACTGATCATGAACTGATCGACTCATAAACTCACGTAAACTCATTCAGCTCACTTGGACTTCTCGGTTCTAGGTACATAGAAAGCGGAAAGGCAAAGACAATTAATCAAAGGACGGAATGGAAAAAAGGCAGACCGGAAGAGGATAAACCAGAAAAGTTGATCGGTGCCCGGTGGACCTTTGGCGGCGGATAAAAACACCGTAATATTTACAATAGTCGCTCCATGCAGATCATAATATTATTGTCTGATAACATAAAAGCCCAGTTGGAGTGTGACTCGTCATCCACAGTTTAATTTTCTCATTGGATTCCATTTTAGGTGGGAATTAATTTTTGAATCCATTCATGTTTCACGCACATAAATTTTATGTGAATTTTAGTTGTGCGTTATGCATAATTATGCACATGTTTTTGGTTTTAATAATTTTTACCATTATGATACTGATTTTGTTTAAAGGTGTATTCAGATTTAAAAGAAATATGGAGGAATATTTTACCAAGGACACTTTTGAGAACATCATTGCTTACCTTCGAATCAACAATGCTGAAGTTTTTTCCTTCGGCACTGCTTCTGATGTCACAAAAATTGCCATTTTGACAGCTATTGGGTTATTCTTTTTCTACTTGCTCAAGAAATTTGAAAGTAAGTTGGTCATAATTTAAGTTTTTATTCCATAAATTATGTAAATATGGAAGAAAAAAGTGTTAAAAATTTCTGTTCACAGGCCTATTGAATCGAGAATATGCTGAATCATTTGTCTACAAAGTGAAAAACGAGTCTCAATTGCTCAACGAAGTCCACATTTGCTCCACTGTGAGTAGAAAATACCTATAATTATTATTTTGTTTCCATGAAACACTAAAATTAAATCCAGCTCCCTCATGAGAGACAAAACTTGAACCGTTGCGTCAGTTTGATCATGGAAGCTCCCAATGTCATCAACGTGCCTCGGGAGCCATATGGCTTCACCCCCTTCTTGGTACAAAGAGAAAGATATAGAGGAAGGATATAAAAATTCAATTTCCTTCTGTTATTTCTAGAATGCATGCTGGTCCGGCTGTACACCATTGGTGCGGTTCATGTTGGCTAACGGTAAATAAATTAAACTCTTAATTTAATTTATATAATCCAATTTGGTCTTTATTGTGTCAGGTGCCAATATCAACCGCAAAACCAAGAATGGAGATTCTCCACTTTACCTTGCTGTCCGATCTCTGCTCGATGCCGGAGATCAGAGTTGTGATTTGAACCTGCTCGGCATCCTGCTTGCTGCAGGTTTCAATTTTAAAAATTTAAATAAAACCTGGCTTCCAAAATATTAATGTTTTAGGATGTGATGTAGATGAAGCTAATTACAACGGAATGACTGCTCTGCACCTGGCATCCAGTGCTGGAAACAGTGCTATTGTGAAGTGGCTGCTGGATCACGACGCAGACACCAAATTGAAAACTTCCAATGGTGAAACTGCCCTCAAGCTGGCTCGGGGTAGAGGTAAGTTGATTAAAAAAATATTCAAACTTCAAAACTCAATTTTGATGCGATGATTTCACCTTTTAGGACATCAAGACGTGGTGGGTATGTTTCCATCTCCCTTGGCTGCTATATAAGAATACGTAAATAAGTAATTTAGGCAATTTAGTTATTGAGTGAAGCTTCAATTTAACTAAGTGCAGTTCAAAAGTATATCGGTGCAGTAAAAATTTAAAAGACGGATGTAAAGTGTATATGGATGACAAATTTATTTGCTCTTTGATGGTTTAGAAAATTGTGTGCAGTGTGAAGAACATTCAAATATGTATAAAATAGCAGCAGGCACACACACTCAAAATACGTGATTATAACAAGGAACAAAGTGTACATACGACAATTTTTTAGTGACGAAGTCTTTAATTACGAAGCATGTGTAAATAGATGCATAACATTTGTATCAAAGATCACATTGGACACGCTTAAAGTTAAGACGAGCAGGACTTTGTAAGAATTGACCAATTCATTAGCCACACATTTGAAAGGGAGCGAGTGTTGATTGAAGTGATTGTCAAAACAGTGCACAATATAATAGTTTTAGAAGTTAAGAAAGCTCATGACACTCAGAGAAAAGGCTGGTGATACATTTGAGTAAGCATTAATAAAGTCAAGTTCCCATATTTCCAATAATTTTCCACTTCTACATTAGATTTTCAATCAGCCTTGTGTACTGTAACAAACCAGTGCACCCTCTTTCTGACTAAAAGTATGTATGTAGTTGATTTCAAATAAAATTTTTAAGCATTACATTCTCAGGCATTTTAAAGTTAAAAAAAACTTCAATCCCAGCGCAAATATCAATTTTGATTTTAAGGTGTATAATTATGCAATATACAGTTATGAACGTACACAATGTGTTACAATTTAAATAACTTCAGCTTACACAATGTTCTTTGGTTTTCTCTTTGCTCGGAATATTATTATAATGTTCATAAATTGAGAATTCTATTTTATTTACAATAGATATAAATACAAAAGGCACACCATATAAAATATTCAGTATTTACAATTTGTATAAGAATTTTTGCAACAGCATAGTAAAACTATTGCGACAAAGGTTATTGCAATCATGACACTTTTTTTCTTTAAACACCGAAGGAGGGATGCAGTTTAATTATTTTGATATTGATCCACTTCATATTGTGTGTGTATATATTTTGATGATTCTCTCGTACAGCAAAAAGAGCCAAACTTCTTTTGATCGTTAAGACATCCAGATTTAATAATTGGTGTTCAAAACACATCAAGATGTGATTTAAAAGACTTGGAAATTTAAGCATATTTTTCACATTTTCTAAATTCACGCCAACAACTCAGATTTAGGACCGTCGAGGCTCCAACTTGTGAGACAAACTTGTTAAAACCCTTTGGTTATCGATGACCCTCAAACAGCGAATGTACGCCTTCACTTCGGCTTCATTTTTTGGCGACGGTGGCTCAAAGGTTGCTGAAATTAAAGTAAATAAAATTCAAATTAAACATAAAAAAATACGCCCGCTAAAAATTAAATTTATAGCTGCGACCAGTTCCAGCTAATAATTCAGTTTTATCTTTAATCATATTCTTATAAAATTTCATTAAATTATAAATCTTACTCATGCTTATAAATCTCATTCCAACAGCGAAACGCCAAAATCTTGCTAATTTCACTGTTTTTAGTACGAATTAAATTAATAAAATAAATACCTGACTGAGATGTTCTGCAGTGCCGAATGGTCCTCATAGTTTGCGCAAGCATGTGCATTTTCTCAAAGTTGACCAGTCCGTCTAGACAGGTTTTGTTGCCCTCGTGGGTGAATGTCATGTCCTTTAACAGCAGGGGCATAAAGGGCACGACGGGGGCCCTCATTTTGCCCACGACCATTCGATAGGAGCGGTGGTTTCTGCTCGGATCGATGAGCGCCTCAAACTCTGTGAACGCCTTGCGTGCCTTGGATGGCACTTTGTCCCACGTTTGTGACAGTCTGCTGATGGCTAAATTTGACAATCCCATCACAATTGCACAAAAGGCGTTCAGATTCTGGTATTCCTTGCAGCTAAATGGATTTGAAAAAAAGTTTTCATTCGATCGAAGAAAAAATAAATAACTTACTAAGCTGCCAGTTTGATGAATTTCCGCACCAACTGCACCCTTCGACTCACACTCGAGGTCAAGCAGATTTCGGTGACCACCCAAAATTGTATTTCGTTAAACCTTCGAAGGAAGACGTCTAGATTGGAAGTAATCTTGTGGAAGTGGTGCCGACCGAAAGTGTGATAAATCAATTCGTACTGGAAAAAAAATAAGTTTTTAATTTAAAAAATTAAATTTGATTTTAAAATCCACCTCGTGCACAGCGCAGAATAAAGACCAGTCAAACAGTGTCATGTGATAGGCTAGTTCTTTGGTGCTGTAAAGTTCAAGGTCTGCGACAGATCCCTCAGTAGGAGTCTCTTGATCGGGAAGGCAAGTCTACATAATAACAAAGACGTCAAAGAAAAATTTAACGAGAAAAAAAAATGCTAACCAGTGCTTCAAGGTGCTCCTTTGGGGACACAAAAATTCTCCCATTCAGACTTAGACCCGTTGGGATGCTTACGTCCGTGTCTTTGAAAACCACCCGCTCTCCTGCAAATTGTAAACAAAATTAAAATTTCAATTTGAGAATTAATATGGATCGTTCAACCTGAGGATTTAACTTCAACTAAAATGAGATCATCGTGTTTCAATCCTAATTTGTCCGCAGCGCTGACCTTGATGATATCAGCGGTTGTGCTCAGAGGAAATCGAAGAGTGCAATAAGTGTGGTCGGCACAATAGACTCGGAAAATTACTGTCAAGGAAAAATTTAATGTTTTTGGCTCATAAATTTTCATATATCAATTTACTGTCATCGTGGGGTTTCATTCTGAGATCTTTCAACGCGTCCGAGCCGAACGCGCTGATGGGTTGACCGCCTGGAGGAAGTTTCCACTTTTGGGGAGAGCTCTGGGTCGTGCTCCACTGGGCCAACTCGTCCATCACTTGAGTCATTTTGGCATTCTCATCCTCCATTTCCCACCTCGCGTTATCGTCGCTGACCTCTCCAGAGAGTTCCTGCGTTGTAATTTATTTAATGAAAACGCTCTCCTGCCACGACCACCGAAATTTGCATTCGAGTGGCTCTTATACAAACCTCCAGGAATGCAAACGCACTCGGCTCTTCGAAAACGGGGTGTCGTATAGTGGTGACCCATCGGTGCACATAGTGGACCACTCTTCTCTTGCATGCAACTAAAAACTCTCGGTCTTGGCTGGGAGAGTCAATTCTATAAGTGAGCCTCAGTTAAGGTGCAACCAAAAGAATAACAATTTATTTCATAGGAAAGTATAAATTATTTAAAAAAAAAAAAAAAAAATGGATTTTTTTTGGAAAGGATATTGTCTAGCCAGTTCGGTGACCAGTTGGTGCGTAGGCATAAAAACAATATGCGTGAGTAAAAAGTCATCCAAGAACGGATCACTTGGTCCCTCTTCTCTTGTTTGTCCTATTCTACCATCAAGTCTTGTTTCCAACAAATGCTCTAGCATTTTTTGAGGTGTGCCAGCCATCACAGTGTACCTGGAAATTGAATTTAAAATGCGCTCTGTAAAAAAGCCGCTCTGCTCTTCAACTTAAAAATACGTCTTTATACTATAATATGCAGGAAATAAATTATATATTTCTCATGAAAACCCGGTCATCGGATTAATTTCTCATTAGCAGACAAGAACTTCTTTCTACTTTTACTAACTTTAAAACTTTTAAACTAAAAGAATTTTAAATTAAAAGAATTTCCAAGACTTAATTGCTTTATGCATGTCTATGCAATCCAGTTTCTGGCACCTAAAAAACCCACACCATTCTAATATTACGCCTTCATTATATACAAAATAAAATAATAATAAAAATTAGTTATTTCATATAAAAAACGGCAACAATGCTCTTGAATATTATTTATTTATTCAGACCCAAAAATCAAATTAGGAAATGAACAACTTCTTTTAATTAATTAATAAATTAAATTACAGACTAAAATTTCCTAAAATTGATTTAAATTTCTAGTATGAAGAGTATTATTTAACCGGCCATTCACTTTATGTAGTTCATGTGTGGTTATTTTAGCCACTTTGCGGATGTGAGTAATTCTCCCATTCAAAGAACAAAACAATTAAACAATGGTCTGCGGCCTGAGGCCTGAGCAAATTTAGAGGTTAAATTATACTCTATTATTTTTGTTATAAAAATACCGTCAATTTCTGCGGTCAATTAGGAATTTTTGCGGAAATTAATACAAATTGAAATTAAAATATCAGATCTTAATAAATAACAAAAAAGATGTATCCGCGGAATTAAAAAAAAGAATACTTACTTGAAGTGTGAAAATGCATTAGTGGCCGGGGAGATCTTCTCGAGGACAAGCACATCCCTGCCGTGCTCTTTAAGCCGGACAGTGTTCGCCTCGACGTCGCGCAGGATACGGTTGAAATTGTCCTTGTCAACGCGCAGAAAGTGGCAGTTGTTTTCACGCAGCACAATTGTGGCCGATCGGGGAGCATCGTTGATGAGCGCCAGTTTGCCGAAATCGTCACCTTCTTGCAGGGTGGTCACCACCCCTTTGCCGTGGATGACCACGTTAACTGAACCCTTCAATATGATGTACCAAGAGTGTCCTTCGTCGCCTTGGTGAAACACTAAAAATAAAATTATAAAATTTATTTTTATTATTTTTCAACAAAATTTAAATTTTATTTTCTTTGCACAGCGGCTCCTCTGTGAGAGTTGTTTGGCAAGGGCTTAAGATAGTAAAAGTACTTACAAACAGTGCCCGATTTCTGGTGCGACTCGAAAATAATAACGGATGCAAGCTCCCTTTTGACCGAATTGGACAGGTGAGAAAGTGCCTTGATGTGCAGCAACTCCTCGTAAATGGTTTCCAAGTCTTCGACGGTCCTTTCGTGAGTCCTGCGTGTGACAAAATAAGTTGACGTGACACAAGATCAACAATGAGTCATTATATCTGAAAAACAAACTGATACAAGAGAGACAAGCAAGCAACTCACGGCTTCCTTAATATGAGGCGCATCATAGCGTCTGGCGCCTTCTGCGTTAAGTAGGCGAGCGCGTCCTTCAGCTCGGCCTGCGCTTGAGACTCCTCGACATCCGAAGGGGTGCTGCTCAACCCATTTTCATCGTCTTGCCAAAATCGGTACAGCAAGAATTTGTCTTTGAAAGGTTGCTCCCGAGATACTGCAATTTTAATTCAAAAAATTATTATTTTCAAAAAGAAATTAAATTTTTCCATATTTATTAATCAATTGATTTATTATTTTTGTGCCAATTTAAATTTCATTTTAATATGATTCAACAAGTGCACTGCGAGTGTAAAATTATCGGATGCAGGCAACTCGCTAAAGGCACCTGTTGAGCGGGTTGCGTCCTCTCATTCAACAGGGGTTGACACGCGCATTGTATAATCCGGCTTTTATTATTATTTGTGTCGTGAATGCGTGGGAAATTGAAGCCTACCGTGCGTGATGATTCCCTCTTCCAACAGCACCTGCCACATGGCGGTAGCTTGTTGTCGACTGTGCACGCCGATGGTCATGAGCCATTCGACGAGGTCGGTGCCGGCAGCACATCTCCTAAGGACACGTCCTGTTGACGACTTCCTCTCCCTCAGCAGACCTGGTGCCCTCGCCAACAACAGTGTGTGCAACACCCAACCAGCTCGGGAGCCATTCTATCAAAGAAAAAAAATTTGATGCAAATAAAACTTTAAATTTTGATTTAAAATTTATATATTTAAAAAATGTGTACATTTAATATTTCTACATATCCAATGTGTTGAGATATTTCTCTACATGCCCAGAGTAGAAAAATCTCTCTCTTCATCGGCCCAATGTTGAGATATCTTTATGTGTATTCTTTTTTTCCCTCTTATTCAATTATCGAGTGTTCGTTTATTATTTTTAAATATTTGGATGATTTATCTAGTTATATAGGAAGCGATTTTTTGTGGTACACTAATTAAATTATTGATGCTATTTACGCACATCTAAATATAAAAATTTAAAATTCCAACCTAAAACATTCATCTAAATTTTGACTTGAATTTTTGTATTTTAAATGTATTATTTTTTTATATATATAATTTTTTTCTCATGAAAACTTTAACAAATTTACTAAAATCTGCTTCACAGTGTGTGGGTAGAGCTTCTTGACAGACTTTAAAAGATCGTTTATTTCTGTGAAAAGCTGGCGAAAAAAGAGCCGCACTTTTCATCCCCTTTTCCATCCCTTCGCGTAATTTTTCTCCATTCCAAGACAGCTCTAATGACAGGGCGCACAATAACGGTGTCGTCTTTCCATTAAAAGAAGCATCATTTATTTTCGCTTTATGAAAAAAAGCCTCAGCTTTACTAACAAAGACGATGAACGTAGCGCCGGCTTTTATCAACACAATGCGAGGGATTCTGAAAAGCACCTTATCTTGATGAATTCCCAGTTTAATGACCAACTAAAAAGACATCTCCATTTTTTATCGCAAAAATTTTTGTGACGTAACTGGGCTCATATTTTTTTTAATGGAGCAAAATTTATGCAAATTAAGGTTAAAAAATGCAATATAAAGACTCACCTCGGAAAGAGGCTGCTGAGAGCTAGATGCTGGATTGGGACTTTCCGCGGGGCTGGAAGCTGCGAACGATTTCCTGTGCTGCGGAGTGCCTCCCCCAGGGGGTGGCGTCTCATAGCCTGGAATGAAAGCACTGGTTAGGACGAACCATTTCACATAGTCTCGTACAAATTAGAATATCATTTGCATGCAAATTGGGCGTGTAAATTGAATTATTTCCACTAGGCGTAGTAAGTCGGACTGATGACACACTTAATAGAGTGGTTTGCAAAAGCATGCAATGGAAAATTGCTTTCAACACGGGCTATTGAAATTTATTACTGCACACAGAAACTTTTACTAGGCGTTTCTCAGGGACCTAATTCTACACTTCGCGGTTATTATTTATTGTTAGATTTAGAGTTTATTTAAATTTATGCTGGTTATGTAATTTATTCGAGCTGCAAGTACCCTTATAGTCTTTACAAAAAGCTATTATTCTCCCTGGTTGAGCGTAAACCCATTTTATACCATTAAAGTGAACGCTCCAAACTATAAAAATAAGTACCGCGCTAGTACCATCAATCACAAAACTTTCACTCTTCTGAAAAATTCCTATAAATTTAAAAAAAAAAAAAAATTTTGATAAATAATTCATAAATCCATTTTTGATGGCAGTTATCTTCAATAAGCTCTTAGACAAATAAAAAATTACGTGAAATTTAAAATTTCCTTGCCCTTGATCCCATTTGAAAAATATTATTGATTGAAAATATATCTTGAGATGTCCCTTCATTTCATTTGGTTTAATAGTTAGAAAATGCAAATGAGTGTGTGCGATCATTATGCAGATACCCCCATCTGTTTCAGGGCTAAATGTCAAGAGAAGCAATCCAGGAACAAGAATAAATATATGAATGCTTGAGGGTCCTGTCGCTTTAAATGTTTAGCCGAGTGGAAATAAATACTGGGAAAAGCATTTCAACAGGAAAAAATGTCACCGCCAGCTTTTCCATCGAGAAACTTTGAGGCGAACGCTTATAAAAATTGGCGTCGCTCTCTTCTGCAAAAGCGTTACATTAAAACGGTGTCGCTGCTGGCGCCGCGGAAAAGTTTGCTCCTCATTCGCGAACAGGTCGAGTGGCGTAATCGATGTGCGCCACTCAACTTTTATGCATGAGAAATAACGTTCCGTCGGCTGAGCAGCCAACAGGAAAAGGACGCTATGGAAATTTATGCAAAATGGAAAATGACGCATTATGTCTAATTTGGCTGAAGATGAGTCTCTTTTGTTTTGTTGATAAATTTAAATTTCGGGTGCCGCCATGCGTGAATTCCTCTGCTTGAGAAACGAGCACACGTTTAAGCTGTGGATCCCTTCACTTTAAGAACAGGTTAGCAATAAAAATAGAAATAGGATTTTCCTTGAACAGCAACAAAATAATACAAAAAATAAAAAATGTTCTATATTAAATTATAATAATAATTTTATTTGAATTTCAGATTTAAAAATTAATATTATTAACTTTTTACGGGAAAAGAACATCCTATTGTTAAGTTTAATGTTGGATGGATGTTGATGAAAATTTTGTAAAAACAGAAATTATCTGTAAAGATTAAACTAAAGAAAGGGCGGTGGAATGCGAAAAGAGGATTTTATCAGCAACACCAATTTAATAGCAATTTGTCGGAAGGCAAAGTTCCTCAGCTGCAGCAAGACACTTTTAATTAATCACAGGATAGAAAGGGCGGATAAATAAAAGGATCGACACAGAGGAGCGGCTTCAATCAGAGCCGCTCTCGCTGCTGAGGGGATTGGTGGAAATAGAGAGCGCTCTAGCGCTACGCAAACATCGCCACGCTGGACTGCGTCGAAATAAAGCGATTTCGTAACGGGACGGCAATTACGAGAAGAAAACAGAGAACAATTGAAGCGCTTCATTGCTCTCTAACATATTGCGTGTCTAAAATAAGAAGTTTGTGGAAGGAAAATTTCACAGAAATCTTTCTAAAAAGTAAGTTTTGATGAAAGTTGAATAATTCAAATTTCTTTGGTGGCATTTTGAAAATTAAAAACTTATGAAATTAATGTTGCAAGTTAATTACTCTTTAGAAATAAAAATAAAAACCTTATAAAAGGAAACAAAAAGTGAAACACCAAAACCGACAGACAGTGTTGACTTGATTGAATTTACCGGACGAGATAAAATATTTTTAAATGAGAAGAACAAAATGTTTAAAATAGACTTTGAACTGTGAAGACAAAATTATGACGAAAATCATCAAGAGTGAGCTCATTCATTGGCAGCCAAATTAAGCGATAACTGCGATAACTAATTAGTGTCGGCGTTGATAAAAAAGCAACTGGCGTCAGCGGCCGCGCCGAGCTAGAAAATAATGATTCGCAGCGTGTCTCAGGCTTGAACCAACAGAGAAGAAAATTAAAGAAAGCCCTGAGGACGCGTCGTGTTCCGCCCCAGCAGCTCGAGGGAGAACAAGAGTTGGGGGTAGGCCGTGTAGGGGCGAGTTGCGAAATTTTAATTGCAACACGCGCTGCAAGGGGTGTGCAAACTTTTTACTCACCATTCTTGAGACGGGCCGCGGTGGCCGAGGTCACGAGGTCCCCGAGCACCTCCTTGTTGCGCTGCAATGAGAAGACGGTGAGGGTGCGATCATTCGGGGTCAACTCGAGACTGAAGCACGGGTAGCCGAGGCAGATTTCGAACTTGTGCTGGGCCTTATCTCGCCGCTTCATTCACGCCGACTGACTCTCGTTTGGCCTCTGTGCCCCGCGCGCCGCGGCCCCCCTCTTTTGCATTGACAGCCTCGCTCATTTCACTCCAACACTAACAACACCTTCCTATATACCTGCCCACTGCTGATAGCGAACGTGAATAAGCGGCCGTCCACGTTCCTAATTACGCGCTCTCTTATTGTAAATTTGGCCGTTTCAAAATTCCGACCTTGCTCCTGATAAAACGGCCGGACAAGGTTTCCAGTTATCAGTCAAAATGAGAAATAATGCCCTTCTCCGTAAGATCCACGTTTCCTTCCAAGTATACAAAAGCTCAAAAGTAATTTCCTTATTTCTTATCCATCACAATTTAAAGATTTCATAAAATTATAAAAAGAGAATCAGCTATATTTTGAAAACCTTGTTCTAATTGTAGGCTATGTAAAGTAAATTTTCAACCAAAAGTTTTTATAATTTCCAGATTTTAAAGAAAAATTACAATGCTATATCATTTCATTTAAATTCAACATAAAAATTGCTAAAAAAAACTAGAAGGACTATCGCTGTCTTTTTTAAATTTCACCGTCCGCAAAAATTGTTGTAAATCAAATCATACCGATTTTGTTATTCTTGTAGCTTTATGACAAATTAATAGTTATTTTCTCTAGATTATTTATAAATATTTTGAAGTAAAAAAATCAATCATCGAGGTAACAAAATTATAATATGCATATATTGTGCTGCCAGTATAACTAGAAGGTTCAGTGACGCAGTTGCAAAACAATAATAACATGTGACAATTTTCACTTTTGCGGCTAGGATTACGGAGAGAAGTGTGTGAGTCACACTGTCAAACATACACAGCAATTTTATGATACGGCTCGCGTTGTAAATGTGCAATCAATGCTGATAGCACCATTAGTACAGTGAGCAGGTAGTTTTCTAGCTGCTTATCAGCCAACAAAGGTCGATAGGGAACCTTTAATGTTTTATTATTTGCAAAGTTCGACTCTCTGCCGAATGAAGACCAAAGCCGTATTGGTCTCAATAGAGCGCCACGATAAGAAAATATTATAGATTATTGCTTATATAAAGTTGAAAATAAATTTTTCCCCAATTCTTTGCAATTTTGGTGTCGTCAATCAAAATGCAGATTTTTTTTTTTAAAAAATACTCGATTATCGTAATTTGACATGAATCAAAAATATGATTGTAATTATGAATTGATCTGTGGTAGAGGGAATATTTTTTATCAAGCTTTTCTTGATATTTTGAAGAAAATTAGCAAACCAAGTAAAATTAATTACTCTTTGTTAAATAAAAAAAAGTTTATTAAGGCTGTAGATAATCACTCCATCTTCTACGAGAAAGTTTGTTGGAAAGCGTGGAGCTGTGCCATTTTGAGTAAATAATTTGCATGCAAGATGAAGTCCTCAGCTTTAACTTTAGCAATAAACAGCCTTATAATCCGACTTTAGCACCCTATATAGCATCCTATTGGCTCAAACAATAAGGAAAGTCATTATGAAGAGCGCAAAGCAAATTTCCTGCCACGAGCAGAACATCCTTTTGTAGCATGTCACTTCTGCTGAGGGCGCGGCAGCATCCGCTGTTTAGCAGATAATCCACCCCGGCGAGCGTATTGAATAATTAATTAACATTTGCCGCCTGCAGCACAGCCGAGAGAGATTAATTAGCATCAATTCGGACGGAATGAAAACAATCATTAAATTTGCCCTGTCACGATTTCGTCAGCGAGCTTGGCAGAGAGGAAAACGAAATCTAATCCCTCTGGGAGGAAACGGCCAAGTGTATCGGGTTGCATAGCTGTGCGCCGGCATATTCATTACACAGAAAACTTAGTTACTGGGTCGCGAGTCGTGTGAGTGATTAGCCCGATTGCATGCAAATATAATACAAGCTTGCTGCGAGTACATAATATTGATCGCTCACAGCCAACTTGCTGCTAATGAACAATGCATCTCATGCACTTGGACGGCTGTGATTGCACTTCTATTCCTATCCCTATAAATAACCTCGTGCAAACAGCTTCACTGATAAAAAAGCTGAGATATTAAAAATATCACAAATTCCCAGGTAAAATTTTCCAATGTATTGTTTTATATCGTAAGTAAAATGTTAAATAAAAAAATCAACGTCAAACTAGTTAAACCACAACAATTTAATTTCAAATATTTTAGTTCGAATCAGTAAATAATATTGAATGAAGCTATTGTTCATGCCTAAGATATTTTATAAATTAACCGAAAATCAACATGTTTCAATAAAATGAATACAAATTACGTAAGATCATGATGTTTATGATGAAAAATGGATCTGCTACGTGAATAACAGTAAATTATTGCAAAGAAGTTATTGTGACGAAAATTAGCAGCAAAAACAACAATTGATCAAATTGAATAGGAATTTACAGTAAAATATTGTATTAATTGTTGTTTTGTAAATATATTTTCTATTTGCATAGTAATTTGTGATTAAAAACTTCCATCTGCGAAATTGCAATAATAATTCATTGAATCATGAGAAAACTCAAAAATAAAACGTATTATTGCAAGGAGGAATGAAAAATAAATGAAAATTATTTCAAAATTAAAGAATTTTATCAGATTTTTGACGAGTTTGGTGCGATTGAAAAGAAAAAAAAGAAAAATCAATATCTTCTCAAGAGAGTTGTGTTCCATAAAATGAAATATCTGCGGAGTAGAGAGCAATCACGCTTTGAAGAAGATATCCCGTGGCGCAGCAGGGAATCGAGTTCATTCCTCTCGCAATCAGCACCCCGAGTGCGGAGGTGTAAGTAATGAAGATGTACGCGGCGCACGTATAATTAAGTGTTCCTTCCACCGGCAAAATAAAAAATTCCCGCTGTCGGCGAGTGCAACAGGAAGACTATTTTTATAACGTAACAAGCTACAAGTTTATTTCCCAGGGAAGCGGACGCAACAAAAGCTTTGGAAAAGTAACGAGTGGTGACGGATCTCGCCGGTCTCTCCAAATAATTTGTATCAATCAGTGCGATCGCGTCTCTGCCCGGCTAAAAATGAGATCGAAACGGACATCATTATTTCCCAGAGGAGAACCCCCATCTGAACACAGCGAGCTGTTTTAATGATTGCCGTTGCGCACCCCCGCGCTGCAAGAAGGTTTAATTAGTGAACGGAATTTTGTTTTCCTGCCTTCCTCGTGTCTTCTTTTTAGCTTAATAGCGAATCGTGCTAAAAATATATCCGCCTAACCACGAGTAATTGAGTCTGTCAGAATCGCCAGTAGTATGTGACTCTTGGCTCGGCAAAAAAAATACACCCATTTTATTGATCGTTCGTTTGTGGGCGATGAAACTTCTCGGGATAAAACTTGGAGGGAATTTGCTGCATAAGAGCAAGGAAAGTACGCTTCGAATAGACATATTTTGAAGACTCGCATGTCTGCAAAAGCTTTTTCATATTTTATATTGAGAAGTGCAGAAAATAATCCTATTCGTAAATGATAAAATGTTATTTTATAGAGGCAAAATTTGCCTGAATTTCAAATACAATAGAACTTCATCTGAAGGTAATAAGGCGTTTAAAACTTTTATTAATAAAGCTTTTTGCCTAAATTTAAAAATTTTAAATGAAGCAAAATATCATTGACCGTATGATTCAAAACGGTTATTGACATACATTCAGAAATTCGAAAAGAAGGATATATCTTTTTTAATTACATTATTTTTAGACCGAGAAGAATAAATAATAATAATAATAATAATTTGCTTTGATTGAAGCTACAAAGTCTAAAATTTTACTCTTGTCAATGATTACGAATGGTTTATTAAAGGGAAATAAATTTCCAATTATGACGAAATGGAATAGAGCACGTCGCTCGCGGTTCCGGTTTGCCTGCCTTTTTTAAAAAAAATATCCACTGAAAATCGGAAGCCGCGGTAAAAAAAACAGGCAAGTTAATAAAATTCAACCTCAATCGTGAGTAACGGGCTTAAAAGTATCACAATTGTACGCACAGAGGCCATGCCGCAAAGAAGAAAAAGTAGAATTTAAATATTATAATAAGAATCAATTGTTTCCTGAAATGTGGGTTTGAAATTGTTTTCAATTTTTGTACTAAATATCCTGGTGCTTGGGATCTATTTCTGGGGCGTAAAAAGGGCAAAAAAATCACTCACCTGCCACGCAGAATGGAAATCGTGGCTCTCAACTCGGAGCAATTCGCACGCGTCTTGCGTCACAACAGTCGAGTCGCGGACCAAACCGAGCACAATGCTATCTCCTCCAAAAACAGAACCCGTCGACAAGCGGCGGATAGAGACCTGTTGAATCCCCTGCAACACAAAGTAATCACCCCTTTGATATGCCATCGCGCTCAGCACAATGTGATAATTAAAGGACGTGGCGCTTTGTTTTTGGTGCTCCAAAGCAGGGCCAAAATCGCAACACGCTTTGATCACTTTTTGTCTCCAAAAATAGCTCCTTTGCAAGAATAGCCTCACCGATTTCATAAAGTTGCACGCTTTTTTACAATGAGGCTTCTACGTCATTATACGGAAAAGGAAAGACCGGATGCAATCAACAACATAAATATCTCAAACTGCACAAAAGAAGTCAAACTCTGGCAATTCGGAAGGCTCGAATTTATCTCTTATCTACACCCAGTACATAAATTATAGCCTTTTTCAACGTAATAATACATAATTTTTCAAACACGTCATGATTTGAATCCAAGAAAATAAGGAAAATTTTTTAACCATATTTACGAAATATGGTAAAAATTTTTTCCCTTTTTTTCTTAATATTATTTAGGAACTAACGTCACAAAGTAAAAATACACATTGAACAAAACATCAAAAGCAAAGAGGTATGCAATCGCAATGCCAACGCGGCAGGATGTTTTGGGAGGAAAAGAAGGATTTTCAGTTCTTTTTTATCTCATACCTCGGAAGTCACCTATATTATACTTCCTATGAACTCTGAATATGAAAAAAAAATCAATATGTGATAGGAAAATGATATAATCTGATATTGATTTTTTTAGCTATTTTTAGGTAAAAGAATAAAAATTATTACATAGGAATAAAGTAAAACGATAAATTACTAAACTGAGAAATCCGTGATGTATAACTTTGCGATTAGGTGATTTATTTTTAATACAGAACGGATCTTTTAGCGCTGAAAGTTTGCCCAAGTCACACACAATCAGGCAAGAAGATTGACATTGGCAAACGAACCGAGGGACCTGTCGCTCCATTAATGTTCAGATCGTGTGTCTTGATATTGCGGCACCCCCTGAAATGTAGACTACCTGCCCTGCTCACCGCACGCCAACAATAATAGTAATGAAAGTTCACGCGCAGTGTTAAACCTATCCCCGGCCTGATGGGTCACTGAATTATCGATCCGCGGTTGCCACAGATTGGGGCCGGGGAATCGGCCAAGTGATGCATATTGCATGAGTGGAGCGTAAATCTGCCTTTGACATTTTGCTGCATAATTAAACATTGAAACCTTTTAACAATTCAAAAAGTTCTTCAAACAGAATTAATTGAAGTGTGTAATACATAAAGATGAATTAAGGAATAGGAATTTCAAATGTGTACATTGTATAAATATTTATACTGATTTTTAGCATTTAAAAATGTTTAGATTTTATTTCAATGCTTTTACAAAGATGAATTTTGGATTATATTGATTAATAATTAAATCAAACATGCTTCTATCTTGATAATATATTTTTTTTAATTAAAATCTAAGGGCATTAATTATTGTTTTTTTTTCCTATTGGACGCAAAACAACAATCGTCTTTAGCCTGCATTTGCGTAAAATAGTGCGGTCAGGATGTCAGGAAGTGCAATCTCACGTATAAAAGTTATTTAAAAAAGTTGCTCATTCATTTAGCTCGTGTCGGCCTAAACAATACACGAATTGTACACCAACACTCTTGTTGTTCCTAAACAGGAAGTAGACTCTGGTCAGCAGAAGTGACGCACAGAGCATAAGTGACCACTCTTCAATTCTGCTAGCCACAGCTAATTAGGGGAAATTTCCAAGCAATGCTTTATTATGTTATGCGGCGCTAAAGCCTCAATGACGTGAACATATTATAAAAGC
The DNA here is from genome assembly GCF_031216515.1 of Neocloeon triangulifer. Taxonomy (NCBI): domain Eukaryota; kingdom Metazoa; phylum Arthropoda; class Insecta; order Ephemeroptera; family Baetidae; genus Neocloeon; species Neocloeon triangulifer. The sequence continues at coordinate 2,935,127 of NW_026775554.1, read as the reverse complement.
ATGAAAACAGGAATTCCAAGTTCAAGATAGGCTTAAAAGAGATTAATTTTTCTATGCGAAATTTTAAATCTTGGGGGTTTACAGATTTCTTTCAGTAAGCTTTATAAAACGGCTATTCCTGGAAAAAGTTGAGTTTGTAACTCATCCCCTAACAAATGTCAAATTGCACATGCCAAAGAATTATGATAAAATCAAATTGATGGGAAAAAGATTGTGTTCATAGTTTAAGATTAATTTTCACTGTGTAATTTTTAGGTTTCAGATTTCCCTTATTCCGTTTAGACTTGAAACATTTGAAAAAATATTTTTTTTCCTAGAAAGTAACATTCACAAACAATAACAGGTCGTTTTTTCCTCTTTGGTTCAAACCTACAAGTCAAACTAATGTTTTAAAAATTTTATTCAATCTGCAAATTATAGGTGCCTAACATGTTCATAATAGGAAGTGATGATGGCGCATTTCACAAAAAAACAAACAGGAAAAGAAATTAATTCAGAGGAGGTTTTTCCTTAAAAATTTTAAAAAGTGAGGTATTTCGTCACAAAAGTTATCACAAGCCTTTTTTATCGTACTTTTTTTTAAATATCAAATAAAAGGTCTGAAGTTAGCAGGATCCGGCTACAGATTTTACTTACGTTTTCATTCATAAAACCTTATCAAAATAGTGGCGGTCGGTGGAAGGGAGATGGAATAAAAAGGGCTGGCAGAAGTTTACAACTTCATTCACAACACTTTTCTGGTGACAGCAGCAGGAAACTGAAGAAAGCAATGGCCTTTGCCCTGGTGTTCATTTGTCTAGCCACCACGGTACCTCTGCTGGCTCAAGCTAATCCAATAGCTTCGCCCGGCGATTCAGCGACCAGAGTTTCTTGTCGTTCGAAATACATAAGCGAAGTCTTCTCGGAAGAAGCTGTGGTGAATTTGAAGTTTGAACCATCCGCTGGTCTTCTCCATGGGCTTCAGACAGAACGTTGTGAGAACTACTTTGACCAAGTTCAGCGAAGCATCATTGAAGAATACCTCAAGTGGGTTGTTTGCGACTCCAAGAGTTCCACAACCTACTTCTTGGGCTGCAAATTTCATCAGCTTGCCAACGAAACCAGCAAAAAACACTACGTTTCGTACATGTGCGGCAATGGCAGGGAAATTGCTGCAGTGCTGAAACAAGCCATCGAGGAGATCGACATTGAGCATTTCCAGAAGGAGACAAAGTTGGCGATTAGCTTGCAGGATCAGTGCATTATCAATCAGAAACCCCATAATGTGGTGGATGTGAGTAATAATGTTATTGGAATACAATCGAAGTAAAAAACTAGAAGCCAATATTTAATGTGCTCCAAGTTGAGCATTTAAAAGCATAATTCTTGCATGTTATGTAGCATTTTATATATCATAATCAGCCGCCTTATGACTGGTCGGTTAATTTATTGTCATAAACTTCTTCACTGCATTCCTAAGGCTTAAAACTGTGATACAAATGTCAAGTATAGGCGTTTCAAAAGTTGTGCGTTATACGCATCAGTTTTAATTTTAACTGAATTCATATTTTCATGTGAAAATCAAGAAACTGTTCTAATATCCTGTGGATTCGCGTAGGAGGATTTCCTCCCATTATTAATTAATTTATGCAAACATGGCAAATGTTCAGAGTTATGATAAATAAACATTAAATGCTTTTGAACAAAATACCTGGTTATTTTTTAAATTAAATTTTACCAGCTTCTAAACTAAAACGACTTTAAAAACTATGAACGAAAATAAATTGAATGTTGACAAAGAAAACTAAAATAAAATTTGAATAAAATATGAAAGATATTTGGCTGGGTTTGAGGCCCAGCACGGAATTATGCGAAGCATAAGACATTAAAAGTAGGTGCAGAATACGTTTAATTATACCGCCATGCCTAAGAATAAATACTTGAATGATAATAAATTGTCTGTTTTAATTAAATGTAAAAAATGATATTGCGCAATCGACGTCGACAATGAAAACGAGAGTGAAAAAGAGGAAATTGAATCGTTTGCAAATTTAAATCGTAATTATTGAGTGAATCAGTTTTATAGAATTGGTCTTGGAGGAGAAAAAGAGTCCAATTATTTGAATTTTTTGCACATTATAGGAACAACGCAATTTGTAACATTTCAAGAAAGCAGCGAATGTTCATTGGACCAAAAGTTAATAAATAAATAAGTATCTCTTTGTTCCTGAACATTATAAAAAATTCAAAAGCTGTCCCTACCAGGCTTGTGTTTTGTTTTTCTTGTCGATAAACAGCGCGCGCTTTTTTTTACGGCTCGGAGCTCTCAGTGGGCGGCCTAAATACGGAAACTTATAACATAAGAAAACAGACAAACTTGAAGTATTTTTAGATTTTTTTTCAGCAAAAAGGTAATAAAAAAAATTGTTTTGGTTTTGTCCAAAATTATTGCATTTTGAAGACCGGTTTAATTGGAGAGGAAATTCAACATACTTTTTTGGGCGTTTTTGTTTTTAAAATGGGCAGCTGTGCTCACGTTTGGCTCATTCATTTAACGCAAAGATGGGCTAAATAAAACTTGCGCGCGCCTAAAAGTGCTCTCTCGGGTGGAAATTTGTCGAGTGGCCGGAAAACAAGCCAGGCGTGAGCAGAAGCAGCTCCAGTGTGTTGACGGCCCATTTTAGACTTGGCTTTAATCATGGTGGCTAATGAAAATTTTTTGTTTCTTATTTTCTCATTTTTATTATCTCATCTTACAATATTAATTTAAAAATGTTTTTGTTACTCAAATATAATTTAAATTGTATAAAATCAAGAAAGTTATGCCATTTTCAATGAAAGTTGAAAAAGAAAGTAAATAACTGAAAATGTGATGTTTGATTAAGATGATGCAGAATTTAACAAATATTAACAATGAATTTCTTATTAAAAGTGAATTAAAATTATTATGTAATTTTTTAAAATTATATACATATTTAATTCTTGTATGCAGTAAAGAATGTCATCCGGTGAAGAAAAAATGCAATATATGGCTCCATAAATTCTTAGCATTCTTTCAGAGGCAACAATTTCGTTTCAAACGGAACAGAAATCTATCTTTTTCTTGAACCAACTTTAACAAAATTAACGCAACATTGAGCACCAAAATTTCATAGTTAAATTACATTTAAAATTTACCTAAAAATAAATTAAGTCACCGATTGATACGAGGGTTTGAAATGAACTCACCCTGACGAAGCCCTGTCCCGGATTGACCTGGTAAACGCGTTTCTTGCGGCCGAGAAGGATTTTGGGCACCCACATCGTCCTGTGCAAAACGCAATTCCAAAGAGACGCGTCCTCGTCGGCAGCACCAACTGCGCTGCTCATCACCTCGCTTTTTCCACGATTGTCACCAACTGTGTTGGCTAGATAACGAAATATGGTCGCTCGCCCCCGCCGCAGGTCCCCCCTTCCCAGCGTTGCAGGTGATTTTCGAGTGTGACGTACGCGTGCCGTGCAACAACAAATACTACGCTCATGTGCGTGCACCTCTATATATTTGTGTGACAGACATTCATTGTGTGTTTCGACTCGCAAACATGCATCAAATATTCAGCGCTCCGAGCAATTTTCCCATTGTCGCTGCTAATTTGCTCGTCTCCAGGCATTAATGGCATCATTATGGCTCTCGTCGCAGCAGACGACGAGGCGCACGAAGAGCATCTGCATGTTACTTATTAACAATCGCGTACATTGTTTGATGCTGCTAATTTGTCTTGTTATAATGTCAGATTATCTCCGTCGACACGGTTCACGTGTAATTCCGCATTCTCACTTTTTGATTCATTTATAAAAATTGTTACTCTCGTTTTTTGAGATGAATATCAAAATCACTTTTAAATACGCTTAATTGTTCATTATTCTCTCCAGAGTAGCTTTTCATGAAAAAAAGTTATCGTATAAGCCTAAAATGTTTTAATGCACGGTGACACGTTCTTTAGTAATTTGATTTTCTAAGCGTGTAATTTTAAATTCTCGACAAAAAACTTTTACTTTAATGAAGTTCACAATTAAAAAAAAAAAAAAACACATTGTTGAGGGAACGAGTATAATTATAGTAAAATAAAATAAATAGCAAATGAAATACATTAATCTAAAGCTATAATAATGTATATTAACAGATCCAATAACAGAGTCATTAAAGGATTTGTGGCAGAATTGGTCTGCTTTTATTTTTTCGGAAGTAAGTATAGGAATATTTCAAAATAAATAAATATTAATGAAAATAATTTCACAAAAAAAAAATAATAATTAAATTGAATAATTTTTCAAAAAAATGTTTCGTTAATAGCTGAGGTTGAACTTGCAATATTTTTTTTATTTTTTTATTTATTTATTCTCTAAGCTAAAAGCGCCAAACATCAAATGTATAAGTCTCTGATAATATAGAAATGGCAACCAATATCTCTTCCTTTTCCAATCAACTGTGTCATGATATGTATTGGTTTGATAAAAGCAACTCTCATATAGCAGGGCCTTTTCAAAAAGCGATCTGACGCTTTTGAAGGAGGCAGGCAGCGCAAACTTAAGAGCAGAGCAGGCATTATTAAACTCCTTACCTTGCTGGTGTTTTCCTGCTTGACTCTGACGTCCAGTGAGCCGGATAACACTGCGTACCAATTGCACCCCTTGTCGCCTTGTCGGAAAACTGCCAAGAACAAAGAGCGAAATTTGAGTTGTTTGCTTTGAACGAGATGTGTCTGGAGGGAAAGAGGGTCCCTGGAGGGATTTCTCATCATCCTCTCTCTGCGCCAAGCACTCGGAGCCGGCGTAAAAGAACTGCAGGATGGATAGCGAAGCACGCGCGCACCTTTTGATAAAAATAAATTTGCGAGATGCGAATAGAAGCGAATTGAGAACAGAATTTTTTCATTCTGGTATATATAAAATTTCGAATGGAGAAGGAAAAACACGCCCGAGGAAAAATGAGAGCACATTTTGCGGATCTGTGTGCGGGATTGAGTTTTCATTTTTATTTTTTTGCTCCCATCAATATTCTATATACACACGGCTGGCAGTAGCAGAGGAAAATTCTTCTCACTTTTTTTTACCATAAAACTTCACCGTTCGTATCTTCACGCAAATGAAAATTAAAACTATTGATACAGCCTTCGCCAAAGCGCTCGTTCAAAATTTTATTTACTTTCCAAGAGGCAAAAAATAGTAAAATTATTCAAATTGATTTTCATCTCATTGCCACTCCTTTTTTACCAAAATCTATCTTCATAAATAAAATGAAAATGGAAGAAATTCCACTTAAATTAAAAAGATAAAATTGTTCTCTTCATTGTGCTGCACTTTATTAACTCAAAGTCAAACTAGACTTGAGGATTATTCTGTTGAAATGAGCTTATTATTAACCGCGATCGCAACCGCCTGAAAGGCCAGAGGGTGGAAATCATTAACTGGCGCAGACACATTGCTCGTGCATGGAAGGCGGGTTCGCTAGCCAAGCTCAGATTATCTCTTGCTCGGATTCGAAAGTAATTAAGTGTGGCATGGCCGGAGATATTCAATTAAGAAAATGCGATTTCGCTGCCGCCGCGTCTCTCTGCTCAAACACACACGCTCGCGCACCCCGGCGCTAAACTCCATTAGGCCAAGCGCACGCGTTTATTGTGTGGCGCTAATTTGATTACGAAGGGGCTCGCCTGTGTACCTAGGTAACAAGCTTTGCCGAAAGGCGAAACTGCCAGCACAATGCCCACCCTAACTTCGCAGACGGTCCTATGTTATGGTCCTCAGGGACAACTGTTAACAAGTTCATCTCTCTGTCAGTACAGAAGGTGCTGCTGCCAGGTCATTTTTTCCAGCTCCAAAATTATAATATTTTCTATTCGAATTAAAAATTAAAAACTTTTGACAATAGGAAGAGGAACAAAACACAAAGTAATTTTTTAAACAAAAAACTTAAATCAAAGCTTGGGATCAACACACGTTTTCTAACTGAAAAGTTAAAGTTTTCTGCCTAACATTTCCTCAAAAATGAATTGTATAAAAATTATAAGGGAAATGAATTATTTAATATAAGAAATCATTTCAGATTGATAAAAGTTTAGATATCTTTTAATTGCGGTTCAACTCTTTCCTTTCTCAAAAGATAAAAAGTTTTGCGGTTTATCACAAAATTAGATAATTGCATAACCACAGTGATTTAAAATCGGCAAACATTTATTTTCTCTGCGTCAATACATTCTTTTATTTTTCCTTCCATCCTAATTTATTTCCAAACATATTAGTTTTTGATCTGATCAATTTGAGAATATTATAAGAAAAGTCACTGCTTTAATAATTTTACTTGTCGATTAATAAGGCACTATTATTTTTTTAACATACGTGCAAAACTTTTGTAATATGCAAATTGCAAAAGTTGACAAAGTCCTCGGCAGGCGTTGCACGTTCTCTGTTCTTCATTTCAACTTTAAAGTAGCACTCGGAGAGAGGTAATAAAATTCCTCTTAGTAAGTTTCCTGCCCGCCTTGCCCCTGAGGAGATTCCTTAAAATAAAACTTTGACTTTCGGCTCTCGATCGGACCCACACTCGACTCGAACGGCAAATAAAGGAGATTGAAATCAAGAAACCGGAGTATGTGTGCACGAAATTCTTATGTATACTCACGAGTGACTCCTTTTTCGAGATCTTCGTAGTAGACGCAGGAGGCGAGCTGCTGCAGAACGTTAACGGGCAGTCGGGCCAAAACGTCGAGAGCGCGCATTTTGGAGGTGATCGCCTCGATGTCTCTGGCCGTCCTGTCCTGCGGCCTGCAAAAGTTAACAAGACACTTTAGAACTACATTCCAAGAAAAGGCAGCGAATAAAGAAACCTCACTTTTTGGTCGTTTGGAAATAAGTGGTGCACAATAAACTTGGCTTTTTATAATACGCACATAAGATATCACGTTCCATTTTGTGTAGAATTTAAGACTACATAATATGATCTTTCTAGCAAAACATTTTTAGTGCGCACATGAAATTTTGTCTTTCAGATGATTTCATCCACTGTAATAAAATCTTGCTTATCTTGCGCTAGCATCTGCTGAAAAACTAGCTATATATAACCGCAGATCAAATTTAATGATGTCAGTAATAGCAGGGTTGAATTTGAGTGGGCCGCACATATTCATGAATTAGCAGGGATTTTTTAAGCCATTTTTATTCCCATTTTGCAGTGAAATTTAATGTCATAAAAAACGGCCATAAAACCAAAGTTCTCATCAATTTCGTTTTAATTTTGATAAAAACAAGTCCATATTTTATAAATAATTTTTGTAACATAAACGAAGAAAATTAATTTCCTTGCTCTTCGCAATCAAATAAACCACTCATAAGATCCATTAAAGAATGGTCAAATTTTACTTAACAATAAATAAATTTATAAAAATTTCTGTTTTGGAAATATTACTGAAATTCAAAATATTTATAATTGTCAGAAATGCTCGATCAGACTAATATTTTAGCCCATTTTTGCTGCAAAAAAATTTGGCTTCACAATGTCACCAGCCGCAGAAGACAGGACGTTTTTCCCAACCGCATTTTTGGGGCATTATTTTATCTTGAATTGCGGTTTCAAAATTCCTTTTTTCGTCAATTCTACAAAACAAAATGAACCTTTAAAAATATTATTTATTAAATATTTTCCAAGAAAACACCAACTTGAGTACTGCTCCGTTTTCTGTGTGATGAAAACAGTCCATCTTTGATGTTTGAATTTAGCTAATTAGTTGAGTTTACGACGGCTTATTAAATTCTGAAATTGGCTTTAATTTGACGTTTCTTGCTAAATTTGTAATATCGTCATTAATTCCACTGCGAAAAACTTGATAATCAACAACTCATTTCAGAGAGTTCCGACTCATCTAAAAAGTTAAAGCCCCTCAAAGAGCGATTGTTATTGAAAGAGGCTCACAGAGAATTCCATCCGCCCCCGTCGTCTCTCACTTTGAGTGAATTATGCAGCTTCTGTCTGACACGGACACACCGTTAAATAATAAGCTCATTATATTTTGACAAGCCGACACTGAATGATGAGTGTGCGAAAAATCAATATGCTCAAGCGCTCATTACGGATTCAACTGCGGCACACGGCGGCGGCGGCTTTTGTTTCCTCCCTGTAATTTACAAAGTCGAACACCAGTCTCACTTTCGCCCGCAGCAAAGGCGCGTGGGCGACGGAAATTTGCAATTTTTATGCGAAAAACGAGGAAACCGCGCTGGCTTGCGTTCAGCCAGTGCGGCTTTATCAGAAGAGTGCGGTTTGCTTTGCGTATAAAAAAACAGACGCATTTGGGTGTGTCGACTGACCTCCTGAAACGACTTGGCCCAAAGAACGTTCACTTTAACATTCATTTGATAATTTCTAAAAATACAATTTATTGTTTGACAAAGTTTTTTCTATCGACTTTTTATAAATATAAAATAACAAATTTTCAAAAAACAATTCTAATTTAAAAAAATTTACAATTAATTGAGTTTTAATTAAATGCCACTAATTACTCAGGAAAAGATAAGAGGGAAATTTCTAAATATTATATATAATTTAAGCTATTTTACGTTTAATCTTTTAGTTTTTAAATAAATTTGAAGAGCTGGAAACCAAGAAATACATTTCTACCCTCTGTCGGCAGAAATACGATATTCAACAACTATAAGTGGAATAATTAAATTGTAAGTCAATATTTACAAACCCTAAAATAAAAATTGAAGTTGGGGCCCTTTATTACAACTAACTGAAACACAAACCTCTCTGTTACATAATAGTACAATGTCAGGGAAGGTTGCAAGGGCCAGGAATTTCCTTTGATGTTTACAAATTGAGTTAAAGTGAACGATTGACAGCTGCGTGAGCGCTCAAAGCTGAAAATTTGCATTCGGTAGCTCCACTCTGCGCGGTGTAGTTTATCTTTCGACATCAACGTTGCTGCCCTTTTTGTTTCATCTTTGAAGAGCAAAAACACGCGAGCTAATACGCTTTTGTTTTGTGATTAAAAATTCCCATGCAACATGACCCCTTTGATATTGCTTGTAGAAATGTACCGAGCATGATTTTTAACTTAAAACATTTTAAATTTTATTTACTTTCAAATTCCACAGTTTAATAATTAATGAAATCATCAAAGAGAAATATTGATATCGTCTTTCAGGATTTTCACTATAATGGCGAATGGACCGTCCATTGTTTGCAAATAATCCACCCACTCGACCATCACAAAAAGGGCCTTTTGAAACTCTGTAATTTGGGTTATCGCTTGAATTATATGCATATAACATTTCCTTCTTGAAGCAAACTTTGAAAGTAATTCCACGAACTTTGAAGAGTGGACGAGTTTGGACAGCTGCCAAGCATGGAATGAATTATTCCTCGGCAAAGGAAATAATATATATCATACTTTCAACAAGGAAAGTAGAGCAGAGGGGATGAAGCTATGCAAAGAATGAGTGGGCTCTTTTTTTTGTAATGGAGAAATGTAATAAATTGGACTAGACTCTTGTTGGACTAGACTCTCTGTGAAAAGAACCATCACAAAATTGAATTGCGGTTCAATTTGTAATGGAAATGCATAGAATAGCATTAGGAGAGCAGTTGATGGTTGAGAGATTTTTCCATTTAAAAAAGAATTAATAAAAAGAAAGGAAATCTCAATGACAACGCCTCAGTGCCTTGTTTAATGGATTTTCACACTCATCCCTCTCCGTCCTTCTACTGTAAAATGATCGTTTGATGAAATAAAAAATTCCATTGACTCCGGTGTGCAATATAAAACCAGTTATTTCCGGCTATTTTTTGTATTGATATTTTCATTGTTTCTTTCTTCAAGTGACATAATTAAAAATTATTAAATCCTCCCTTATCAATAAAATATGAATCAAATAAAAACCTGACAATTTCTAAAAATTCACTCTTAATTAATTAATTTTTTCAAAAACATTTAAAAATCACACAATTTACTTATTTTTTGCTTATATTTCAACATTTTTAGAGCTAAAAAAATTATAAAAACGTATATTTAAATTAAGGAAAATTAGCATCAGATGAAAATGCAAAATTTTGAAGCTTTCCCTGAGAATGTAAACCGCTCTCTGGGGTCAGGGGCTAATCTAGCGCGGTGCAAACAATCCCCTGACAGCGGCGTCGGGCCGAGGGTGTGCAGGCCTAGCGAGACCTGGCATATAATTCACGGGATTAGGTTTGCGGCTTACCCACCTCTTGTCGACGCTGGTGATCCAGTCCTGCATGGCGGTCATGCGGCGGTAGCAGCAGCAGCCATTCTCGCCCTCGTGTCAGCTACTGCGGGTAGCGTGTGCTGGCGGCCAGGTGAGAGGCAGCCAGTCGATATCTCCCTGTACTCTATTTATAAATTATCCGCGCAGGTCCTGACGGCTGCCTGCCTGCCGTGCGTTTGCCTGCTCGCTTATCTGGCGGGCGGGCGGGCGGGCGCGCGCGTGTGCCCTACGAGAGGGAGTAAAACCACCCCTCCACCTCAACCCCCGTTCGCTCGCTCGCGTATTTTCTTTCCTTCTCTGCTCTCCAACTCACTCTTTTTTTAGAAAAATACTGCACTGCTCAGCTCTTATTTTCCAACCGGAAAGTGAAAAACCCTGGCGGCTTTTAGCCTCGAAAGTATCAAAGGGAAAAGGCGGCGACGGTGCGCCGAGTAAAGAACGCCTGCCGGAGCGGAGGATAGGCAACCTGTAGGACTCGTCTGCTCAACTGGCTGCAGCTCGTAGCAGCTCTTCACAACATCCAATAGCCGTTCAATCATTCAATGGGATGAGCAGTAGCGTAGGGGGACGGCTCATGAGATGCGCTCAAGGGTTGAAAATAACTAGGCTATATTTAGAAAAATAATCTCCATCTCATTTGGACCCTGTAATGGCAAAATAAAATTATGTAAATAATTTGTGTGCACATAAAGACTGCACACAAAATTTTTTTATTTAAAGCTCATTTAAAATTCAAGGAAATTTAAATGAAAAGAGGTAATTATGTAAAAATAATTGACAATTTTGTAACAATTTACTTTATTAAATTCATAAAATTATAGCCTTATAAAAAAAATTATGAAATATAAATTAGTTGAAGTGAACTGTTTACTTCAATGATAAATTCTTTTTGTTTTTGAACAAATTGGGAGGGGATGGTTTAATGAAAGTTTATTTACTTCGAAAAATAATTTAAATAAATACAGTATTGCATAGACCTTGAAGAATAAAATAAAAATAAATTAGAGCAATTAAAATAAAAAAGATAAGAATTACTAAAAACTCTAAAAAGTTAAGTATAATATCAATGAAATTTTTTTAAATTTTTTATCCAAAGCCAAATTTTTATGTTTAAAATTTTGAATTATTATTAATTAGGCCCTTTAACATTTTTTAGATGTATTATTCATATTATCGACATTAATTATGTATTTTAATTCAAAATTATTGCCAAGAAGTATTTAAAATTTATTGAAGAAAAATAATTTATAGCTTTGTTATATAATATTAAATTAATTAAAACTATAATAACTTATATTTAGGAGCAGCCAGAAGTGTACGTACTGTGTATTTATAAAAGCTACTCGCATACACAAAATTTTTATTTTGTCGGTACGTTGCTGAAAAAACAATGCCTTTTTTCAAATATGTAGTTTCCAAAAATTGCATGTAAACAATTAGACAACAAAAAATCAAATAAAAACGCATATTGTGCTGTATTAAATTTTTATTAAATTGCGTATCGCTCTCCCCACTGCTCTGGCCTTGGCTCTGCGGCGGCTCTTCTCTTGTCTCCGCTCTCATTGGCCGTACCCAATCCAGCTGATAGAAAAGGATTGTATAGTAAGGAGCTAAAACATTAATATTTAAAAGTTCGTTTTGTTAACAATGGATCAGTTTTAAATTTTAATATACTCTATGAATGTTTTTCAATTGTTAACCTTATAGTTTATTTACCTCTTTATTGCATTTTAACATTTCAATACAATTGCATTGGTGTCCTCGTACCCACGAACTCCTTTTGAAACGCCCTATTTTGCATTCGCCACAAAATTGTTTTGTAACGCAAGAGGCGACAGAATTCTTGCTCTACACGGATTTGTTAATTTGTCTTGGACTGAGATATAATTTCCTGGAAAATTGTTGCACCACACTTCGAGCTCCACAACCCCATTCACCATTCTGGCGAATTTAAGTTCGGCCTGCTGGCCTCAGTAGGCCTTCAACAAAGTTAAGCAGTTTCTAGACTTGTGACAAATCAAATAAGGAAATAGAACATGTTCAACGGTGACTTTCGTCGACGGCCTGAGCAAAATTTGGGTGGTGCTGGCCGCAACAGACAGCGCGATGCTCTTCTGGAACGTGCCCAAGCCGAAAGAGCCAAAAGAGAAGTGAGTGCCGGAATGCGTCGAAAAAATAAGAATCATTTTTTTAATCATTGTATTGATTTGCCAGGAGCAACGAAGAAGGTGGGCAGCTGCAGTTCAAGTGCAGGCCTTTGTGAGAGGATGCCTGAGTCGAGAAAGAACTCGGATAGCAGAACGGCTGCACTTCGACACCATGGTCAAATCGAAACCGGACGATTTGGACCACTTGGTCAGTCAACTCCTTCTTTTCTACAGACCAAAAACAGATTCCCAGAGATTTGTGAGTACAATTTCCTCTCAATGTGAACAAAATTCTCTAAGGATGAATATGCATTTTCTTCCAGGCATGGTTGTGCAAAGAACTGCTCAAGAAACAAGGAATGGTCCTCTCGTGGTGCGAGTCTTCCCTTGAGTGGATGTGGAGACTTCGAAGGCTCGTCAGAGTTGCTTTGACGCAAATGACGGAGGAGGAAGGCAACATCGCTATGCCTTTGAGACTGCTTGAAGTATTCCTCAGCAAACTGTCAAGCCGTCAGACTTTCATTTACCTAGCCAAAAAAGGTAATATTGAATATTAATTTTTTGTGTTAATTTTATTATGTAATTGATACTTCTGCTTTAGGGTATTTTAAGCAGATGCGGCAACTGTTTGACAGTAAAGTACCACCCATGATGGAAGGAAGTCCTGTTTCCCCAATTTCCTTGTGTCTCCTGGAATTACTCAAAGCGCCAATATTTTTAGACGAGCCAGATGATAAATATAAGTAAGAATTTTTAATTGAAATTTTTGATGTAAATTTAATACTAATAATTTTCAGTGATTGTGTGCAGTACCATTTTGCCAAGGAATTCTTGGTTTCACCTTTGTCTGACTCCTTGCGCCTCTTTGTTCTTCCATCCTTGGCCCCTGGCTATCCCATCTACGCCCTGGCACGAGTGCTGCAAAGCCTGCCTTCATCTGTCATCCTCTTGTACTCTCTTCTCAGTCTGGAAGATTCCCAGTCCAGTCCAACCTCCAAAGAGAAAACTCTCTACTATATTGCCGCACTCAGCCACCTGACTGAACAACTACAACCTATTTCCGAAGAGGATGACGACGAGCCAAAAAAATCCTCAGCAGTAATATCAATTTTCAGTTTTTTTATTTGTGTTTTAAATTGTTGTTTAATTTCAGCTAGCAAGCCAATGCCTAGCAATGTTAGATGAAGACTGGAGAGTGAATCGACTGCTAGCAGCAATAGACGTTGAGAATCTTAGTGCCGAAATGCAAAGAGCCATATGCACACTGTGCCATCACCTTTTGCTGGCTCACAAACAAGCAGCAAATAATTTTAGGTTGGAAATGTTGTGATTGTTTTTTGTTCATTTTAACAAATTCCATTGTTTTCAGAGTCCTGTACACCCTGGCATTTCGTCCCTCGTTTTTACGGAACCTGTGGCAAACGTTGAGCAACACTTATCGAGCTTCAGACTTTCAAAGCCAAGCTCTGCTGCTGCGGGTGCTGGCAAGGGGGCTCGAGTTGTCCTCTGAAGAAGTCGTCACTCTTGTTCCCTCTCTTGCAGTGTTCTGCTCCCTTTTTGCACTTCTGCTCCTAACTATTCACGATTCCGAGTTTTGGGGAGAGACGCAAGGTTAGCTATTTTTTTTTATCCTTAAAAATAAAATGTGATTTTGAACTTAAAAATTTTCAGGAGGAAATTCCATGCCCTTCACTGTGTCCGAGCTCATTCCTCTCAGCACAGAGTTGAAAGGTGTATGCCTGGGCCTCATTCGACTGGCGTACCCAGAGTCTCGACTTCAAATGAGAGCGGAGTACTTAAATGTTGTCCGACCCAGTGGTCAGCAGAAGGGGACAAACACCTCCGTTTGGCGGCACCTTTTCAACGTGTCTGTTGATTTGCTGAGAGCTTTGCACGCTCGAGACACAAGACGGAGTTTCTGCTCTGAAGACCACTGGATTGCTCAGGGCGTGATGGTGCCAGGGCTGGGTGTCAGCAAACATAACATGAGGCACAGCTACAAGCCTTTCAAACGACTGCTCAACCATGACCCCATGAACTTGGGTAAGCGCAAACTTTCTTGGTTTGAGTAAAAATCTTATAGTTTTGTCAGAACAAGGACCTCCGCTATCAAACAGTGAAATAAGACAAATGGCCATTTTACAAGAAATGCCATTTGTGGTACCTTTCCAACAGAGAGTTCTTCTATTCCAAACCCTGGTCTTGCAAGAAAAAGAGGAGTACCAAGCAACGGCTGCATTCCTCACCGGTCCCCAAATACAAATTATAGTGCGCCGAAATTACCTCTATGAAGATGCATTCGAAAAACTATCTCCCGAAAATGGTACTTGAAAATTCCTTAAATAATTATTTAATTATTCAAGTGTGTGTCTTTAATTAAAAAAATTCAGAACCTGAGGTTCGAAGTAAAATGAGGGTGCAGTTGGTCAACACAGCTGGGCTAGACGAAGCGGGAGTTGACGGTGGTGGAGTCTTCAGAGAATTTCTTTCCGAGCTTCTCAAGACTGCATTCGATCCCAACAGGTAAAATCCTTTTTTGAGAAATTAAGATTATTACTGGCAGGCAAAATATTAAATGTGCGAATTATTCCATAGAGGATTTTTCCGACTGACGGCTGATAACCAGCTCTACCCAAACCCCAGTGTTCATATGATTATTGAGAACTTTCATCAACATTACTTTTTCATCGGAAGAATGCTTGGAAAGGTAACAAAAATCCCATTTTTGTAGCAACCGAGAATAAATTTTCATCTATTAGGCACTGTTTGAAAACTTGCTCGTCGAACTGCCTCTAGCAGAATTCTTCCTGACCAAACTAGTTGGAGGTGCCAAATCTGATGTTGGTGTCCACCAACTCGCCTCACTTGATCCTGTGATGTACAAGAACTTGATTTCTCTCAAAGGCTACGATAATGAGGAGGATGTGTCCGATTTGAACCTCGACTTCACAGTGGTTAATAATGAATTGGGCGAATCCAAAGTAGAGGAGCTGAAACCAGGAGGGGCCTTGACCTCTGTCACTTTGGCCAATAGGATTGAATATATTCATTTAATTGCTGATTACAAGCTCAACCGACAAATTAGGGCCCAGTGCAATGCATTCAAACAGGTAATTTTTAATTAAACCTAAAAACTCTTATTTAAAATATTTTCCCAGGGTCTTGCTGACGTTATTCCCCTTGAATGGTTGCAAATGTTTGATTACAAGGAATTTCAAGTGCTGATTTCTGGAGCGCCAATCCCTGTAAATCTCAACGACTTGAGATCCCACACTCAATACACTGGTAAATAATTATGAATGACCATACTTCGTTTTAAACACAATTTTATCCAGGTGGATATTCACCAGATCATCCAATCATTGGCTCGTTTTGGCGGGTAGTTGACACTTTCAATGATATCCAACGCAGACAACTCTTAAAGTTTGTCACTAGCTGCTCAAGACCGCCTCTGTTAGGGTTCAAGGTACTTATTTTTGTATAGGCGCTGTATCTTTCTAATCCAGTCTCTTAGGAATTGTACCCGCCATTCTGCATTCAAATGGCCGGCACAGACGAAAGACTTCCGTCTGCCAGCACATGCATGAATCTTTTGAAGCTGCCACAATTTAAGGATGAAGATACTCTGAAGACTAAGCTGTTGTATGCAATTCAATCCGGAGCTGGTTTTGAACTTAGTTAATCAACAAGTCAATGTGATACTCTGTGAATGATTAAACACCTAATGAAGTCACACAAGTATACGCCTTTTTGTGTAGTTGCCCTCATTTGATAAATACCTTCCGGCTCTTATTTCATCTTGAATTTTTGCTTTAGTAGAAAAATAAGATGCAAAATGTGCTTGGTACAATATTTATATCTTTTAATGTTCGTCACTTTCCATCTTTATAACTCCTATTATGTTTAACAGCAGATGAAATAGTTCTTTAAACAATACTGACACTATTATGGTACATATCCTACTGCTGAAATTAAGATAAAATAACTTCTTGATGACGGGCCATCATTCTAAACGACAAATTTGCAATTTTTTCTCTCTCAAGGCATCCAGCTGCTAATAACGTTTTGATTCACAACAATTAATTTCCATTGACTAACAAACAAGTAAGTGCGTTTAGGTACCTAATACTTTAGATCCATCCAATTTGTAACTATTTTCATTTGATGTATACTATAATCACTTCGAAAGCACCATAAACGAACATTTTCATAAAAGGGAATCACTGTGACCCGCAGTAAAGAAATGTAGAATAGAATGCAGTGTCGACTATTATCAATCAATCAACGTCCCAGATCCAAAAAAACAGCTCAGCATCAGGCACCACACACATTTGCTCCTAAGACTTGATGCGCTTCTTTTTCTTCTCTTGTTTTAACATCTTCGCTTAACTTTGCTGAGAGGTGGAATGTCTTGTAATCACAATACATACAAAGCTGGCTGGCCTAGCACTTGTTGACGTCCGGTGGTGTAGTCAGGTATTCATCTGCGCGCTGGTGGTCGATCAAGGCTTTGATGGTGTAAGTGTCATGAGGCAACTCAGACTTCCTCCTGAGCAGTGGCTTCTCTTTGTTGCGTACAGTAGGGCGAACCTGATTATCAACAGTGTTTATTACAGTTTTTATATTTTATTTCATCGACACTCACCTCTCTGGACTCCATTTCGAATTTGTCATAGTTGATATCGTCCATGTCTGGAATATCTCCCGTGGCAGGTTCAAAGTCAAAGGTGCCGAGTTCAGCCATGGGCAACTCAGGGAAATTCTGTTTTGCCAACTGATGCACCCGAATCCATGCCTCCTCCCTTTCCTTTGCTCTTTCTTTTTCTCTCCTGCGAGTTTTTATTGAGAAAAGTAATCGAGGGATAAAATTACAATCCTACTTTGCTTTCTCCTGCTTATAGTTTTGTGTGCATTCATCAAACAGCTTCTGATTCATTTCCATGAAAAGCTTGAGCGCATTGTAAATCAGACCGTGGATAGTCCTGAAATGAGATTTAAAAATTAATGCAAACTGTATTAATTTATATTCGAAGCTTACTTGTTCCAATGAGATTTAGAATTTCTGTACAGTGACGGGAACATGATTGGCAAAATCGTTGGTGCATTGTCACTTATTAAAGACATTATGTACTCATTGTTCCAATAATACAGTGCCCTCTCTGCCACCTGAAATGCAATAAAAACATTTACTAATCCAATAGAGAAAGTTTTAGTTTTCATACCTGGAAGTGAGGGCTTGAAACACATTTAGCAAGTTGTCGGAACAGATGGACCATCACTTTTTGGAACTCAGCGGGTTCAATGACATCTAATATCTCCTCAAGCTCATTCAAGAACATGACCTGAGCAAATTGAGATTAATGCAAGGGTCAGAATATCACCTTGTCACTTGACAACTCACCTCTTTAGGAGAGTGCGTCTTAGGCCAAAACTTGAGAAGGGACATGATGACGGGCTCTGTGAGACTTGGGTCCTTCTCAAGGAACTGAACTATACAATAGGCCAGTTGGGGGTGGTATACGGACAGGGACTTGACTTTATGCAGGGGCAAAAGCACCTTGAGCAGAAACACTTTGTGCTCCTCTTTCAGAGGCAGGGCAAAGCCGTTGATGATACTGCCCAAGATTTCTAGCAACTCGGCGATTCCGTTGTGGTGTTCTGTCTCGTAAATAAACTTGTAGAAAATGTTGTTGATTTGCTTGCGGATGTATGCGCGCAGACCGAGGAATTTGCCGTAAATCCTGTGCAGGGTTGTTTTCAAGAAGTCTCGCTCACGAGGATCTTCAGAGTCAAAAAGGTCCAACAGCTGTAATTTTATATTGAGATTAGTTTCCTTTTATTTATTTGCTTGAAATTCCTTCTGACCTGCATGACAAATTTCTGGTCGATGTGTCTTTTAGCTACGGATGGCTGAAAATCTGGAGATTCCAGAAATCTGAAGACAAAAAGGGTAAATTTCATTTTTCCTGAATTAGGACAAAATGATACCTGAGGAAGAACTCATAGACTAGCTGCAAATGGGGCCAAGCGGCCTCCAAGGTGGGTTCGTCCTCCTCAGGGTCAAACTCGGCACCATTAGGGTTACTTGACGGGGGCAGAGTCCTGAACAAGTTAACTGCGAACTAAAAAAAATAGTGTCAGCCAAAATTGCTAGTAATATCTTCAAGGAACAAATTACCATGGCAACAGCCTCTGGGTAGACTGACTCGGTGATGACTCCCTTCTGAGAGGTGACGTGCTCCACCATCTCGTGGAGGGCCGCCCTTTTCACCTCCTTCCATTTTAGGTCAGACAGAGGGTCGGTGACAAAGTCAAAGAGAGTGCAACACTGGCGCAGCTTCTCAATGAACAACTGCTCCTTGTCAGCGGTGCTGGCCTCTGCGGAATTTGATTTTTCGATCAGTATGTGAATTCGCACTGACAACCAACTTTCTACCCATAAGCGCGCGTGCCATTCAAGGTCACAGAGCCGGTGCAGTTAAATAAATGTAAAGTAAAAAACTGGTTTTGTTTCACAAAGAATCTTATATTTAAATCGGAAAAGGTTTTAAAATTAATTTAGATATTCATTTGCTCATCAGTATTAATTATAAATAGCCTGATTTTAATTAACATGGGTTGACAATTAATTAAGGGGAAAAAGTAAATTAAGAAAACGGGCATGTAGAGATAATGCAAGGTCAACGATAATGGGGTAAATGATCAGAATGCAACTCTCAACTAATGAAATTACGGGTCGCAATCAAGAAAAGTGGCACCAACCAAGAGTTTGCAGCTGCATCGGGCAAGCGTCCTCAGCGCATACAGAGACCGACAAGGCACATGAAATCGCCACCGCCGCTTTCTAATAATTAATGAATAAGACGCAAAGCGTGCGCGGGCAAAATATCTAATGCGCTTTAATTGAAATGGATGGCTGTTTAAAAACAATCGGCTCGGCGCGCAGGATAGAGCGTGCGATGATGTGCGAGCCGAGTCCGATAAAGCACTAGTCGACGCTGACGTCGCTCGCCCCTGCCTGGCTGACATGATTTTACACACACATACATTCAATAATCAGGCGAGTTGAAAGCCTCTACTTCTAGTCACAGATAATCCTTTGTTAACAAGTAAACTTCTAGCAAAATTTATGTTTCTAGGCGCAAAATGTTGAAGTCAATAGTTCCTTACTGAAATTAATTTTTTTACAGAAATACATAGAGTAAAAAAAATTAACATAAAAAATGGTTTGAAGTTTGAATTATAAATTATGACAAAAAAATATATATGTGCTAGAACTTATTGAAAGATGGTGGAAAAAAATTAATTTTTTTTAACTTTAAATTATTAATTTAATAAAATTGTTAAAAATTAATATTTTACTGGTAAAAAACATTAAAATTTAAGAATTTACGCAAAACCATAATACTGATTTCCATATCATAGAGCGATTCTTTCTTGGCTGAACAGAATTGTTATCAGAGTGGAGAAAATAGAAGCTCAAAAATAAAAGTCAAAACAAATGAAGGCCTTATCAGTGCCCCCGGGGGCAGTCTTGGTTATCACGGGGGTGTTGTTGCCCAATCCGACTCTCTCACCTTTCAGGGAGGGAAGTTTTTGCAGTTCACGGTTTTTGCTGATGTTGAAGCGCGACGAGCTCTGCCTCTTGTCCTTGTTCTTGAGGTTGTGCGGTGGTCCAGCCAGCTTGAGTTTGTTGATCTGGGCCGGGGGCGGCGGTGGGGCGTTGCTGGGCGCCGCGCCGGGCGCAGGCGGCGCCGGGGGCGGCACGCTCGGCGGCCCCGAGGGCTTGGTCACCTGTGGACACGCAAAAAAGGCCGGTGAGAAAGGCGGTCGGGCATTTGCAGCGCGGCTCGCACTGACATTCGCGTCCATTGATCTGCTGCGAGAAGGGCCATCGCTCCACTGGAGCCCAAACAGGCCGTCGCGCGCGTATCGGACCGATCGATTCGCACACCCGCTGGAGCGCGCCCATCGAACAGGCGCCGCCCCAATTCCAATATTTAACCAAAATAAAAATATCAAATTATTCAATAATTATTTAAATTTCCTAAGTACATCTTTTTATTGTTAAAGTAGTTTATGTAAATAAAAAAAATCTGTAATTAATATTTAAAAACAAATCAGCTTTCTGACTAATAATTTTTAAAATTTCCTATTCTTAAAATAAAATATGACTCGTTAAATTTTTTAATATTTTCTTTTAATTAACTTTCAATTGAATTTAAAATTAAATTAACTTTAATTTCTTCAAATTATAGCCACGATTTTATTTAATATGAATATTAATGATATCAATAAATTTAATAAAGAGTACCTTAATATTATTTTCCCACAATTTTTTCAGGCTTCAAATTTTGTTCTAAAAAAAGATTATACATTATTTCTGTGCAATTTTTTTGTAGACTTTATAATCTTCAGCGTCGGAATTTTATAATAAATTATAATTGAAAATGATTTTTTAAACTTCTCTTCCGGTTGGAAAATTAGCCTTCTAGGTGTGCGATACGCGATTATCGATATGATGAGCACCAAAGGGCCTTGCCTGGTCACCACACAGGACACGCCCATCTAAGGAGTGCGCTGGCAGACCATCCGAGGCGCCACTCGCGTCGCTCCCGAGCCGCAAGGGCCACTTTGCATGGTCGTGCAAGCTTGACCTGACCCTTATTGACTCCAAGGTCAATTCGCTTGTTATTGAACACCAACCAATTTTACTTACGTATTATGCAAACGCGGAACTAAATGAACGGAAAGTTCTGCCGGATTGACGCGATCGACAGGAAGAAAAACGACGGCACGCCAAATACGGACGAGGGTTTGCGCCCCTTTGGCGTGGCAAATCACAACTTACTGCTTCAATAGAACGACTAAGGGTTGATTTCGCGGAGTTATTTGATCCTAACTTAAAAGAGAATTGATGAGTTGATTTCGTGAGGAGATTTTGCGAAAAATTCAATTTTTATTTTGGAAAAAAACCTTTTTTTTTGCCAAATGTAAACTTTTTTTATTTACATCAACTGTGTAAAATTATGCATTTATTATTTACAGGAACGTACTAATTTATTTTTATGCAAATTTTCAGAAACAAAATTTTGCTAAATATGCTTTTTACGCTTTTTACTTAAACAACCAATAAAATTAAAATGAGAAAAACAAATTTAGAAAGGGGGAAATTTTCTCCAATAATTTAATCTGTAGTCTTAGAGTTGTTATAAAAAACCTTTACCTGAGCATATAACAGTTTCTTCCTAATTATTACGCTCTTTTCCAATGAATTTCTCAAAGTAAAATTTTTGATCTTGCTCCAATGATATATTTTTTTTAAATTGCAGCTGAATTTCAAATTCTCGTTTCGTAGCCAAGTATTTCCACTAATTTCAGACATGACTGTAAAAAAACTGGGCTGGTGGGTTCACTGCTTTGAGGTGCACACTGTGGTGTCTAGGCCAGCGATCAAAAGCAAGTCGCGTTCGCCTTTTTCGATTGGCCAGCGTGATAAAAAGGCGCTTCTGCCTGCTTGATTGGCATGCACAACGAACGTTACTATCGAGCATAATAAATTCCATTGTCCTCCAAGAATGGCCAACACACAATAAAGTATAAGAGGTCAAATGCACTCAATTTACTCACACGCCGCCGTCATAATGAACAATAAATAAATAATTGCGCGCTCGATATGCACCGAAATCCACTTTTGATGATTTGACACTTATCAATTCTGTCATCGATTTCCACTTAAGACACCCTCACAACCTTTTATACTCCTGTCTTGAGCTGCAGGAAGATTAAAATACACTTGTGTTTTGTCAGTAAAATAGCTTAAAAAATGTAAAAAGAAAGCAGTTGAAAATTTTAACTAAGAAAAAACTGTTGGTGTCAAAAAAGAGCTGAATTTTTAACAAAGACATAAATTTTGTATAATATTTACATAAAAGCAAAAAATTAAATGTTGATTAATGTAAATTAAATATAAATAAAGAATTTTTTCCTGAAAACCGAACAAAAATATTTGTAAAATATTCTAAAAAATTTTTATTAAACTTAATTTACAAGATATTTATAAAAATAATAATTAATTGATTAATTAAAATCAGTGCAGATAGGAAGAAACCGTTCGCAAATAAACAATGGATTGCAAGAAAATCTAAATCGGAGTTTGGCACGTCCGCGCGTCAAACGTTAGATTCGCGGAGAAGGCGCCGAGTGACGACGGTGGCTACATACCAACACATTCTTGTGCCTCCTGAAGACATCAGCGATCTTAGGCATGACTCGGCCGACTGACTAATTGGCCAATTAATTAATCAGCGCGACTCGGAAAGTGGCTGCTGCCGCTGCTTCGTTTCATTTGCCCCGCGCGAAAGGCGGCGGCGGCGGCGCATCGCCAAACAAAAGGGAAACCCTCCAAGAATGCGGTGCGAAAAGAAGCCCTTGCTTGTTGCAGCCACCACTATTACGCGAGCGCCCAATCAATGCATCGATCGGTCGCCGATTTTTTCTACGTGCGAAAAAAATGAATGCGTGTTGTTTTTATGTAATGATCCCCTCTCGGCGCGGTGAGTATGACCATCGGCGGGCGCAATTTTGCAATGATATGTTCTCGCTCTTGATCGTATTACCATGCAATACCTGCTCTTCTGAGCGAGTCACACGCGCGAAAACTTTGTGCAATTGCGTCGAGCTGTGGCAGCAGTCAAGACCACTTTTCATTTTTCCTGGTGGTTTTTCTTACGTTTCTTACTAGACAGGTAGTGGTGTGAATGTAAATTAATTGGCTCGCCTCACCAGGTGGCTACACTTGTCGTTACTTAAAAAAATTATTCTAGTTTTGGCTACTTCAGTTTTATTTTTATCATTAAATTTCGTTTAATTTAGTTTAAAAGTCTTTGTTACTTCTGCTGGTATAAATTGTATAAGACTTTTTAGTTTTTAATTTAAATTATTTTCCAATGGCATAATAATATAGTTCAAAATTAAATAAAAGATCTATTAGATTTCCAAGATATTAGAAAAAACTAAATTTTCTAAATTGAGATCAAAACTTTCCCAATATATTCCAGACTGATTAACGATTGAGAGAAATAAAATTAACAAATAGTCGAAATTTAAATGGATTACGCTTGAAACTTTTCTCAATTGCTCCGATAAATTTCATGATTTATATTGCCATTTTTTCAGCATTAGCACAAGTTTCCTAATGCAATATTACTGTGGATTCCACTGTTTATAACAAATTAATTGTAAATCTCAACAAAGAAATTCCAAATTTTAGATTAAATAGGAAATGTTTTGTCACAAATGTGCCTCCTCCTTTCTTTCACCTATGCAACCAGCCAATTTTTAAAAAACAATAAAATAGTTTTCACTGATTCAGTCGGGAGGCTGAGTTCTCTTTCAAATGACAGTGCTCTCTGGCTGGGTGTTTGCGAGAGAGCGAGATGGTGTTTATTGACTCTGTCACTCTTTTGTTAGCACATTAAAAAATCAAAGCGGCGCCGCCAGACCCCAGCACATCACAGAGCACCAGCATCACAGCCTGTGTCACTTGACTCCGCGGAAATATCGGGATATATAAATTGAAACGTAATCTAGGCTGTGAAAAACGTTTTATAATATGATCGTATTAGATAATCAAATGCTTTGTCTGACAATTTACGTAATTCCGAACTAAAAATGAAAAATCGTCTTGCTTCGCTCCCCATTCAAATGTGGGTCTTAAAATTAAATAATACGTAGAGTTAACAAGAAAAAAGGTGTTTTGCTTTTTGCAGGGCGCAGCGTTATCTGAAACGCGCCCATAGTCAACAACATGCAGATCGTCAAGACTTGTCGTCGCCGCGGGGCACACGTCTGGACAAGCCCGATTTGCGGCCGAATTCGTCAAATGCCAAGCTCACCTCGTCTCCACTGCCACCATTGTCTCCAGATCCTTCGTTGCCAGCGGTCTTCGAGTCCTGCAAACGAAAATCAGTCAAGTAAAACAACTGATCCATATTATTGACGTATGGATTTTCTGGCACCGAGAGCACCAACACCGTGTCCAAGAATGTAAATAAAGCGCAAACGGCAGGCGTTCGGTTCGAATCGCCATGAAAATCGACTCGAATGCGCTCTCCGTCGCGCTTTCCGAATGCTCGGACGTGCTTATGTCGAATACTCACTTTGTCTTTCTTCATTTTATTCGGCATAGCCCGACGCAAGACACGATAAACGAAAATACGACGTTGTGTACTTGAATAAACATGTATATTGTAGTCGAGACGCTGACGGGATTGGTCGACGCAGGTCACGTGATGAGCCGCGTGTCATTTGTTTCAGTCGTTGGCATGGCAACTTGAAATTAAACCCCGCGAAGGAAAAATGGTAAATTGTCCGAAGAAGAATTTTAATTAATTTTTTTTTGCCGATCTCTTTTTAAATTTTTAATTTAATTTTCAGACCAAAGCAACCTCAATTAAAGAAGCTATAAAAAAATGGGAGGACAAAAACAATGCCACGGCCTCAGAGGCGGAAGAAGTTTCACTCTCGTTTCAATGGCCACCCATCGAAAAGATGGACAACACGCTTGCCACTCTAGTTCACTGCAAGTATGTGAATCAATTAAGGATCAAATTTTAAACACTCTTATAATATTATGAAAAAATTATAATTTTATTAAATTTGGCAGGAAACTTTCGCTGTCAACAAATATGATAGAAAAAATATCTGGGCTAAACTCGCTGAGAAATCTGAAAATATTGTCTCTCGGGCGAAATTACATTAAATCATTAGCTGGATTGGCAAGTTTTACTTTAATTTTATTGCAGGAAAGTTTTCACAAAATATAAATTTGAACATGAAAGGAGGGTGTTGCTGATTCATTGGAGGAATTGTGGATTTCCTACAATTTACTTGAGAAGGTCAAGGGGATAAATGTGCTTAAAAACCTGAGGGTCTTGTACATGTCGAACAATCTAATTCGAGAGTGGGTCGAATACGCAAAACTATCCGAGTTGCTCACGCTGGAGGAGCTTTCATTTGTTGGTAAGAACATAATTCTCAATAGTATTTTTCTCGTCTAAATTTTTAATCAATCAGGGAACCCTTTGCAAGAAAGTTGTGAAGAGGGAACTTGGCGCACTGAGGCGGCCAGGAGGTTGCCAAATCTGAAGAAGTTGGATGGCGAAACAGTTATACGAGAGGAAGGAAATGATGAACAGGCAGTAGCAGCGCCCCCAGCACCACAACAGACAATTAATTAATTAAGCAATTTCCCAAAATGAAAGATGTCTGCAAACTAATTCTCTTCATGGTAATCTTCAGTTTTGATATGATTTAAGCCTAAATCCTCGTTTTGCTCGTGAGAACGTTCATAACGTGTAACCTTCACATTTTCCTCAACCGAATCTTGTAAACTCTGTAGAAAAATATGATTTTAAAATGAATTTGATAATTAAAAAATGTAGCGCAAACTATTTACCTGAATGTAAGAATTGCCAGCCGGGTCGTCAAGAATCAGAGTAATTGGCAACTTGGCCTCCAAGGCTTGATCCATTTTATCCAGAAAATCTTGATACTTGACGGAGGTGGACTCGGTTGCACTGTCACCCCAGTGGGCCAATAGTTGCTCTTTCATGGCTACAAGGAGACCCTCGACGGTAGAAAATCGACCTCCGAGTGCATGTGGACCCACCTCCAAATCCAATTCAGGCACTTGCATATCACAAGTGTCACTCTGTTGATAATGATATAATTAAATAAATAATTGCAATGGAAATTGAAGCACAAACCTTGAGTACGTCTCTTTTCAAATCCATTAGTTCCTTGATAGAAATCTCAATCCTGATTCCAGTTGGTTCGATTCCACCTCCCGACTTGACCTCATTAGTTCTGTGACCACATGCATCACAGTTTGTGGCCATGATGACCACCTCCTTGAAATGCGGAATGTCTGAAAATTTCAAAATATTCATTTTCCTTACCATCAAACTTTTTAAAAAAGGTTTTACTGGTGAGTTTCATATTGGTAATGCACGGAACATTGCACTCGGGACAGTTGGTTCCAAATTGCAGTACCTCACTCTGAAGTTCTAAGAGCACATCCGATGGATCTTTGTCGGACATTGCAGGAGTGGTTTCCTCCATGTAAATGCCCAGAATTGCGTCTTGCTCAGTGGTACGAGTAAAATACTTGTGGGTAGTACCAGGATCTGTTGCCGGCGCATTTGGATTTTCAACGAAGCAGTTTCCACTGATGTCCTCAAAAATCTTTAAAAACAATTATTTTTAAATTTTTACATTAAATATATTAATTTTATAATTTACCATTGTGAACTTTTGGCCCCTCAATGACTTGAATTTTTCAACAAATTCCTCAATCTGTTTTGCCCCCTCTGGATCTTGTATACGCCGCAGGGGTTGGTCTTGTTCAAGACCTTGGACGCTCCTGTCCAGAATACCCTCGACAGTGGTAACCTCTGTCAAAATTACATTATTAAAAATGACAAAAATGTAAATAAAAAATTATAGAAATTCACACCTCCTTTTTGGCTTTGAGCCGGAATTTCAAATTCAAGCTCAGCTATTTTTATTGATGTGTAATCCGACTTGACCACCTGACGATTGAGGTCTTTAGGACTGTCACAAATCAAAGTGATTTCTACGCCCTGTTCTTCAATTTTCCCCCCAGATTGGAGCTCATTGTTTCTGAAGCCGCAGAAGTCGCATGCAAAAGACATGATAACCACCTCTTTGTAAAATGGAATCTTTGTCAAAAGGAGTCTTGTCATCCCCTAAACATAAAAATCGAATGAAAAAATGAGGCATATCAGATAAAAAAATTAAATCATACGTTTTCGCCGCACTCCATGCACAGACTTTCAATCTCGGTTGCTTCAGGATCGTCTGCATTTAACGTCCTGAAGAGGACTTCAGTTTTATCGACATCTGCTTCAGTCATCTTCAATAATATTTTAAATTTAGTGTAGAAACCTCAAAAGAAACCTGGTTGGGAGCAAAAAATTACGAAATTACACAATCATGGCATGGCTCTTGAAGCAACACCAACGAAGTTGCAGATCATTTTACATTTCATTATTATCTCAATAACAAATTTTCTCAAGGAGATAATAATACGATTGTTCTAATTTACCTGGTTAACTATGGTTTTCAGCAAATAAATAATTATGTAGATAAATTTCTAGACCGGCGTTCTATGCTCCGTGTCTCTCCAAAACACGACATCCACGTTGGGGGGCGTGACTTAAAAAGGGGGCGTAATAGGTAGGTGGGACTCGGTGGGAGGAATAAATTTGTCCTCTAGTTTGTTTACCTTTTGGATTTGCTGGAATTGTTGGATCCAAGAAAGGATTAAGGAATTTCATATTTCATTTGTGTTATATTCAACGTAGACGAGAGGTCTTCTCACGCCTTCAAAGGCCTCGAAAATGAACAGCCAAATTTTTATTTTTTCAATAATTTTTAATTTGTGCGTTGCCCACTCTGTGCACCACCACGGACACCATTCAAGAGGCGAAAGAGAAGAGGATGGAGCATACAGTCCCAGAGACACTGGCCACTTTGACGATGCTGGAAGTCACCACGGAGAATTCGATCACGAGGCAATCTTGGGTAATGATCATACTAAATATGTAATTAAATGGTTACGAGTTAAAACTCTTTTTTTAGGAAGCGTCAAAACAGCAGAGGAGTTTGACAGTCTACCTCCTGAAGAAGCTAAACGGAGGCTCAAAATGCTCCTGGTTAAAATGGACAGGAACAAAGACGGGCAAATTGAAAGAAAAGAACTGCACTCTTGGATATTAAGATCATTCAGGTAAGAATTGATTCATCCAAAATTTTTGGCCGCGTATATTATGTAAAAACTAGAATGCTTTCAGAGGAAGAAGCACAAGAAAGGTTTGAAGACATTGATGAAAACAAAGACGGAAAGGTGTCTTGGGAAGAGCATTTGGAAGATACTTATGGCGGAACTATTGTAGATGACCTGAAGCAGCATGAACCAAATGTCAAGGTTATCTCCTAAAAATAAAACCAAGAAGTTACAACAATTATCTACATATTTGGTCTAGATGCTCAAAGACGACAAAGAGTTGTTTGATACTGCTGACAAGAACAAAGACGGCTACCTGGACAAAAACGAATTTCCATTGTTTAGCAGTCCTGAAGAACACCCGGAAATGCATGACATCATACTGAACCACACATTGGAGGACAAGGACACTGATAAGGACGGCTTTGTTACTTTTCAAGAATTTGTGGGGGAGAAAGGTATTAACTATGTGAATTGATTATTATAGTTCTTGTAATTTTAATATGTAATGTAGCAGGAAGTCATGACAAAGAATGGCTACTTTCTGAGAAAGAAAAGTTTGACTCGGAGTTTGACAAAAACAAAGACGGAAGATTGGATAAGGCGGAACTTCTTTCTTGGGTTGTTCCCAGTGATGAGTGAGTATTTTTACTTTCTTCTGCATTTCAAACAAATCGACCCTGATATTTATAGTGAAATTGCTGAGGAGGAAGTAGTGCATTTGTTTGCTTCAGCTGACGATGACCACGACGATTACTTGAGTTTTGACGAAATAATTGAACACCACGATGTGTTTGTGGGATCCGAAGCAACTGACTATGGAGATCATCTGCATAAAGTGCACACGTTTCCTGATGAATTGTGAAACAGATCAAAGCTGCCATTTATTCATGTTTAAGTCATTATTTAAATAGTATTTAATTTATTTAAGATTATATTAAACAACAATACAATCATAAATCGTATAATATCATTTTAAGTTGATAATTCTCTTGCCCGCTCAGGGGTAATTTTTAATCATATTTGAGTTACAAACTTTTTATGAAATTAATTTCCTTAAAGCAATGGACTGGATAAGTGGATAATATATAATTAAGAATGAAATTCTGGACTATCAGTGCGAAGTTTGAGTGCAGTGATTATTATTGAGCTAAATAAAAATTAAAATGCGCAGAAGACTTGGTTTTTTTGCATCGACAAAGGAGAAGCTTCAGTTGATTAGAGTAAAACATGCCATAGAAAAAAGTAAAGCACCTACAATAGTATTCCTGACCTATCTTATCGAACAGTCAAACATTGATAGAATATCAACGGATTTTAGTGAATAACACTTTTAAAATGATAGAGAGTCTTGCCCAAACACATGATGTAATATTTACATTAGGAATCGGAGATTACGCCAGACAGCACCAGGCCAGAAAAGGATTCCTCCTTTGAACATCGGGCAAAGCTGTTATTAGAGGTGGGACGACTTTCGGCACTTGTGATCAACTGTTCCCGGCTCCTCTTCTGGCCTCACTGAAAACAAAATTTTTGAAGGGCTTATCAAAAATTTCATCCAAGTCACTCACCAGAAAAAAGGGATCTGTTCAGTTGTTTGTGGCGCCCTCATGACTCCGACTCCACCACCCAGTCTCCTGTAATTCATGGCTCCGCAAAGTCGCCACTGGTTTTGCTCCTGATCATAGACTTCGATGGTCTTCAGGTAGGCCGTACCATCAAAGCCACCAACTGCGTACAGCTGGCCGTTGACAACTGCTAGGCCAACTCCAGAGCGCCGAGAGGTCATGGCCACGATAGGACTCCAGGTGTTGGTGTGTGGGTTGTAGCGCTCAGCACTTGACAACTCCATGCAGTCGTCCCTTCCACCAACAGCGTAGATTAAATTATTGAAAACGGCGCAACCAAGGTGCTTCCTCCTGGTCGACATTGGAGACACGGCAGTCCATTTGTTTTGTCTCGGGTCATACCTCTCAACTAAAAGATTGGTTTTACACAAATTTCAAATATGATTGGATTAACACTTACCAGTGTTCAAAGGGCACTGTCCATCAGACCCTCCAATAGCATACAAGTATCCTCCGAGCACAGCCACAGCAACTCCCAGGCGCCTGGTCGTCATGGGCGCCACTTTGCTCCACTTGTTTTCCTTAGGGTCATATCGTTCCACGTGATTCAGACACTGGACTCCATCTTGCCCTCCCACCGCATACAAAAAGCCTTCAAGAACAGCTACTCCCACGCTGGTTCTGCATGACGTGGTAGGAGCCACGTCGCAAGACCATTGATTTGTTTGGGGGTCATATCTGAAATTATTTATAACTCTTTTAATTGAAACGACGGACACAGCAAATGAAGATGAATTACCGTTCAATTGAATTTAAGTATGACTGCCCGTCGTGACCTCCAACCGAGTAGAGAAGGTCATTGAGGACGGCGACACCAACTCCGCAACGTCTCTTACTCATTGGTGCCACCATTTTCCACTCTCCACTCTGGGGGTCAAATCGTTCTACCGATGCAATTGCATCGCCACTACACCAGCCACCGACTAAAAAAAAATCATGTTTAAATTTCTTTGGAATTTTTTAGAATAAAAAAATTACCAGCAAATAAAACCTCTCCCCTGCGAGTGGGCTTCCTAGGCCGAGTTCGAGGACCTTGCATTAAAGGTCGCTCTTGGGGCAGTAGGAGGTAATTTTTTGCCTCATCTACGAGATCACGACATGCTTCGTCTGAGCGGACAAGCAAATCAGAACCAACAGTTCCAACCAGGAATTTTGGACTTAGAAGGGGGAGCCGTACATGTTGAAGTACCTGAAAAAGTGAAATAGAATTAAAAATAAAGCGTCAGTCAACAAATTTCTAATGTTATACATAAAAAGTCATAAGCTTTAACCATGTGTGTTATTTACTAATAAAATTTGAGGAACACACAAATTATGCAATAGAGGTTCTTAAAAATTATTAGAAAAACCAAAATAAAAACTATTCGTACTTGAGGCAAGTGCTGCCTTCTCTCAGCAACGTTGAATTTAAGCCAAGCCATCACTGCGCTGAAGACCTGCTCCTCTGTGCGCACATTGAGCTCGTCACTGGAAATTATGTCGACCAACTGCGAAACGGGCAGCAGCAAAAACTCTTCACTCTCCATGACCTCAGTGAAGTTGTGCTGAGTGAATTTGTCTGCAATTCGGAGCAGTTCCCTGCAGGAATGGGTGTCGGCGAAGGCCCGTATGCCGAGGCAGTTTGACGGGTCGAGCTGCCTCTTGAGGAATTCGCAGCAGATGTCCTGAATCTCGGCCAGCTGCAGCAGACAGGCGGCCGGCAGCAGGGTCTGCACGTTGTTTTCCTCCACTTGGATGTGCGCCGTGTAGCAAAAGTCGATCAGCAGCTCCATGGCGTTCTCGTCAATGTCCCGAATGACGATCTCGGTCTGCCTCGACTCGGCAAGCTCGTTGGTGAACATGGCCCTGAAGTAAGGGCTGCACGCACTCAGGATGACCCTGTGCGCAAAGATTTTGCGGTTGCCCACGTTGAGGACGACGTCGCACAACTCGCGGTGGCGACGCAACACGTTCAGCTCCGTCAGCACCGCCCGAGGATGCTTGTCCGACGTGTGGGCGAGACGGGCTGGCGACGGCGGCCGCTCGCCCAACATTAGGTCGCCCATGGCTTGCGCCCCTTGGCCGAATGACCCCTGCAGCCGCAACGGGGGCAGCACCCACCCCCAAACAGAGTCAATCTGCAACACAAATTTAGGGTCAGAACTCGCCAGCAATAAAATATTTCACTGCAGGAATTTCTTGCTTGAATAATTGAATTTACCTTTACGGCTGAATTTGCCTCTGCGAGGGGAATGATCACCGTGGGTTTGCGAAACTGGGCTGTTGCTCTCTGTTCTCCCTGGTGCCGAGTTGAAAGTTTCTATTTACACCATCAGCTGAATAACATTTTCGTGACGTCACTGATTAGGGGTGTCCTCTCTCCTCCATGTCGATTTTTCAGACGCCCTGCTGGAACCATTCAGGGGAGAGTGAAATTACAGGAGTGGGGGAAGTGCGTACGGAAGAGAAGAGCAGGGGAATCGCAGAATCGCAGATTTGACAAGCCGGCTGTTTGTTGTTTGTTTACATTCTAATTTTTACGACCGTGAAGTTGGCCACTTTTTTCAGCCACTCGCCTGAACTTGGCCACTTTTCCGAGCCACTCGTATTCCTTCGAAAGAACAATGTTGCCAACATAACACCGGCATAAGCATAGAGTCAAAACTAAAAACACGGGCTTAAGATTTAAAACGACGATTTCCACTCAAAAAAATAGTTTGTTTTAATTTAAATAATTATTTTCCATAGTTGAATTTTTCTAAATTTTTGCACAAAGGTGGCCCAAGTACTTTTCTACAAAGTGATAATAGCCTCATTGATGATCGCAGATCAGGAGCCGCCCCCGGGGGCAGCCACTTTTTTAAAACGACGATTTTCACTCAAAAAAATAGTTTTTTTTAAATTTAAATTATATTCTATGGTTGAATTTTTCTAAATTTTTGCACAAAGGTGGCCCAAGTACTTGTCTACAAAGTGACAATAGCCTCATTGATGATCGCAGAACAGGAGCCGCCCCCGGGGGCAGCCACTTTTTTAAAACGACGATTTTCACTCAAAAAAATAGTTTTTTTTAATTTAAATTATTTTCTATGGTTGAATTTTCCTGATTCTTTGCACAAAGGTGGCCCAAGTACTTGTCTACAAAGTGACAATAGCCTCATTGATGATCGCAGAACAGGAGCCGCCCCCGGGGGCAGCCACTTTTTTAAAACGACGATTTTCACTCAAAAAAATAGTTTTTTTTAATTTAAATTATTTTCTATGGTTGAATTTTCCTGATTCTTTGCACAAAGGTGGCCCAAGTACTTTTCTACAAAGTGATAATAGCCTCATTGATGATCGCAGATCAGGAGCCGCCCCCGGGCGCAGCCACTTTTTTAAAACGACGATTTTCACTCAAATAAATAGTTTTTTTTTTAAATTTAAATTATATTCTATGGTTGAATTTTTCTAAATTTTTGCACAAAGGTGGCCCAAGTACTTTTCTACAAAGTGACAATAGCCTCATTGATGATCGCAGATCAGGAGCCGCCCCCGGGGGCAGCTACTTTTTTAAAACGACGATTTTCACTCAAAAAAATAGTTTTTTTTTAAATTTAAATTATATTCTATGGTTGAAGTTTTCTAAATTTTTGCACAAAGGTGGCCCAAGTACTTGTCTACAAAGTGACAATAGCCTCATTAATGATCGCAGATCAGGAGCCGCCCCCGGGGGCAGCCACTTTTTTAAAACGACGATTTTCACTCAAAAAAATAGTTTTTTTTTTAAATTTAAATTATATTCTATGGTTGAATTTTTCTAAATTTTTGCACAAAGGTGGCCCAAGTACTTGTCTACAAAGTGACAATAGCCTCATTAATGATCGCAGATCAGGAGCCGCCCCCGGGGGCAGCCACTTTTTTAAAACGACGATTTTCACTCAAAAAAATAGTTTTTTTTAATTTAAATTATTTTCTATGGTTGAATTTTCCTGATTCTTTGCACAAAGGTGGCCCAAGTACTTGTCTACAAAGTGACAATAGCCTCATTGATGATCGCAGAACAGGAGCCGCCCCCGGGGGCAGCCACTTTTTTAAAACGACGATTTTCACTCAAAAAAATAGTTTTTTTTTAAATTTAAATTATATTCTATGGTTGAATTTTTCTAAATTTTTGCACAAAGGTGGCCCAAGTACTTTTCTACAAAGTGACAATAGCCTCATTGATGATCGCAGCTCAGGAGCCGCCCCTGGGGGCAGCCACTTTTTGAAAATGATGATTTTCACTTACAAAAAAATATTTTTTAGATAGAGTATTTTTTGAACACAACTAGGTGTACAACGGTTGTCTAATTTGTCTTCCTAAAGTTAGTTTTACAATTAAGCTTGTTTCGATAATTATAACAAAGTACAAAGTTATTTAATTCTGATTTTTGCAGCCTCTCTTAGGCTTAGTTTTCGTTCATAACATTCAAGAATATGATATTGTGAGCATTTATTACCGCAGTGCTTGCATTCACAATCTATTGTCGCTTGAGAATGGAAATTGTTATCCTTACAAAATACAAAATAAATAGTGGTACCGTGACAGGCAAATCTCGTAAACACTTGACATTGCACATTGTCAATTTTTATTCTTCAAAGTTTCTGTCTCGTAGAACTCATCATATATATCAAGTTTGTTTAAATACTTAGACACACAAAATTTCTGGAATGCTTCAGTTTCAGTTAGATAATTATTTTACCTGTATGTCCGATACAAAGAGATCAGTGTCAACTAATTCATACACAAATCTAGATCTAATAAACTTGGACAGTCCTAAAACTCTTTTTAAATATCTTGTTTTGACTTTTTCAAGATTTTCAAAATCAGTCTTTGTTAGGAAAGGCCATATTTCTTCAATGCCGTAGGACGCAATTGGGAATTTTTTTAGATCAAATAGCTTGTGTGCTGTTGCAACGGATAATTGTTTTAGTTCTCTTATATTATAAGTGGCCAGCAATGCAGCTCTTGTTCTTTTTTCAATGTGCTTTCCAAAAGAGATTCCTGATGGTTTGCACAGAGGAAGCCTGTACTTTGAAAAAAAAGAGGTGCGCTTTTCTTCAAAATTTACCACTCAGTTTGCAACAGTTGTTGAGCATAAAAAGTTATGGTTGATGGAGAGGAAGCAAAGACATTGGAATTATAATTATTATCTTTTTTTATAGAAAAACCATTTCGTTGCTCATGCGCGCAATTTTCCCGTTTCCATTTTCGTCATGTAAAAAATTGCCCAATTGTTTTACAGGATAAAGTAAAAAAACTGAATTACCTCATAAAATGGCATGAAAGATAAAAATGATAAACTTTTTTTTTGTTATTATTTACAAATATAATATATATAAGTGAGTGCCAGCAATAAAGTCACACAATTTGCGCTGGAAATGCACTTTTCAAGTGCAAAAAAATTCCAAAACCTTTGTTTGAGATTACAAATCGAATATATAAATTTAATTTGGCCCCTGATACTCAAATTTAATTACCTCCCGCTCAGTCTATAATATTCGTTTTGAATTAATTTGTTAAAGTATTATAAGTAATAAAGTATTATTAAAGTAAATTATAGTAAATAGGGGGGATGGATATGATTAGTTAAGTATTTAGTTAACTTAGGTAGATAACTAAAGAGCGCGGGCATTTATATATAACATTCATTGCCCCTACCAAAATTTTCATCTCGTGCCTGACGCGACGCGCTACTTTTGATCAACCCCACTCCGCAATTTATGTCTCAGGTTTGCTGTCGGTTGACTTTTATTTCAAGAGATAAAAGTATAATATTTTTTTTTTGGCATAACAAAGGGTTATAGAGAATGGTAACCAGAATATTTTTTTTAATATCGTGGTTTTCTTTTTTTACTTATTTCATCGAATATGAATTTTTTAGTTAGAATTGAAATGAGCGATGAGCGTGAGCCAAATTGTGTTTTCATGTTGAATCATGTTGCATAATTTTATGCAGGATAGGAAATGCAAGTGAATCTTGTCGCTCTTCTAGACTCCCCTTCCCTTCCCATTTTCGTGTACTTGTCAGCATATCGCAATACCTATAAGAGGAGATTTTAGCCTCACCACATTCCTACTCCACTTGAACATTGGATGCCCTCCTCGAAAATTTTGGTTCGGGCTTCCTCATTCGTCATTCGGCATTTATTGTCATTCCGTGACTCTATGACAGAGAACAATCTCAATTTCACATCTCGATGTTCCCTTTTCAGGGTATGTATATTATGGAAGCATGAAAGTTTTTTTTTTAATTTTTTATATTCCGAATGTATTTTGTGTGTCAAAATTTGACAATACTTGCGAACTTTTATAACTTATATATAAGAAATATTTTAGTTTCAATATAGAGGTTCTGAGCAAGCCGGCATTTTGCGGCCTTCACCCATGTTTTCAAATTTTCGAACCGGTCGAGCCGAGCCAACTCAATGAGGAGAAGCTGAAAACCAAATGAAGAAAAATGAAATATTGTTAAAATATTTAATTTTTCTTCAGTTACTTAATATTTTTTAATGCAAGCGAAAAATAATAGCATCATTTCGCTACCATATTTACCCTTTTTTATTTATAATTTTGTTAATAAAAATTGTTGCGTCACCTTTTTGAATTTTTATTCATGCAAAAATTGCCCAGCCGATTAATTAGCCAGCCGCAAGCCGCCACAACTAAAAAAAATTAGCGCAATCTTTATAGGTATATAGTACACGATTGAAATTCGGGCAAACGAAATTCGCTGAGCGAACAAGAAACTGTCGCGCAAACATTTTTGTGTTCGCTTGAAGCTTCGACGATTGAATTATAATTTTTGCGCAAACTTACGATAATATCACGTCGAATGAACCTGATAAATAAATTGATTTAAAATTATAAAATTTTATTTAAACTGTTAAAGTTAGAGATCTGTCAAAAATTATATCTAAAAATCTGCTACATATAGAAAAAAAAAATTTAAAAAAAAATAAGATATTTAACTTTGTATTTTAAAAATTTTTTATAGAGAGTATCAAAAAAATTTTAATGATTTTTAAATCAAATAATTCTGTTATTTTTCCAGTTGGTAAAAAATCATCTCAAATTTTACTGCGATTATCAATGAGGCTATTGCCACTTTGTAAACAAGTTCTTGGGCCACCTTTGTGCAAAAAATCAGCAATATTCAACCATAGAAATTAATTTAAATTTAAAAAAACTATTTTTTAAGTGAAAGTCGCCGTTTTCAAAAAGTGGCTGCCCTCGGGGGCGGCTCCTGAGCTGCGATCATCAATGAGGCTATAGCCACTTTGTAAACAAGTACTTGGGCCACCTTTGTGCTAAAATTTAGAAAAATTCAACCATAGATAATAATTTAAATTTTAAAAAAAACTATTTTTTTTATTGAAAATCGTCGTTTTAAAAAAGTGGCTGCCCCCGGGGGCGGCTCCTGATCTGCGATCATCAATGAGGCTATTGTCCCTTTGTAATCAAGTACTTGGGCCACCTTTGTGCAAAAAATCAGCAAAATTCAACCATAGAAATTAATTTTAATTAAAAAAAAAACAATTTTTTTGAGTGAAAATCGTCGTTTTAAAAAAGTGGCTGCCCCCGGGGGCGGCTCCTGATCTGCGATCATCAATGAGGCTATTGCCACTTTGTAAACAAGTACTTGGGCCACCTTTGTGCTAAAATTTAGAAAAATTCAACCATAGATAATAATTTAAATTTTAAAAAAAACTATTTTTTTTATTGAAAATCGTCGTTTTAAAAAAGTGGCTGCCCCCGGGGGCGGCTCCTGATCTGCGATCATCAATGAGGCTATTGTCCCTTTGTAATCAAGTACTTGGGCCACCTTTATGCAAAAAATCAGCAAAATTCAACCATAGAAATTAATTTTAATTAAAAAAAAAAACAATTTTTTTGAGTGAAAGTCGCCGTTTTCAAAAAGTGGCTGCCCTCGGGGGCGGCTCCTGAGCTGCGATCATCAATGAGGCTATAGCCACTTTGTAGACAAGTACTTGGGCCACCTTTGTGCAAAAATTTAGAAAAATTCAACCATAGAATATAATTTAAATTTAAAAAAAACTATTTTTTTGAGTGAAAATCGTCGTTTTAAAAAAGTGGCTGCGCCCGGGGGCGGCTCCTGATCTGCGATCATCAATGAGGCTATTATCACTTTGTAGAAAAGTACTTGGGCCACCTTTGTGCAAAGAATCAGGAAAATTCAACCATAGAAAATAATTTAAATTAAAAAAAAACTATTTTTTTGAGTGAAAATCGTCGTTTTAAAAAAGTGGCTGCCCCCGGGGGCGGCTCCTGTTCTGCGATCATCAATGAGGCTATTGTCACTTTGTAGAAAAGTACTTGGGCCACCTTTTTGCAAAAAGTGAGCAAAATTCAACCATAGAAATTAATTTTTAAAAAATTAAAAGCTTCGTAGTCGCACCAGCAAGGATTAAATAATAAATTTATGTATATAACATTGAGGAGTTTCACTTTATAGATTAGTAAAACCAAACTTCAATGCGTTCAATGTATATTATTTGATTCTTTGTTTACCTTTTTGACGGATGAAATCGTTTTCAAATCTTAAGCCCGTGTTTTTAGTTTTGACTCTATGCTTATGCCGGTGTTATGTTGGCAACATTGTTCTTTCGAAGGAATACGAGTGGCTCGGAAAAGTGGCCAAGTTCTGGCGAGTGGCTGAAAAAAGTGGCCAACTTCACGGTCGTTAATTTTTCAGGAGTCAATTGAATTATTTGCCGATTAATGTGGCCGTGCATGCTCATGGCTCTTTCTTAAGGGAGGCTGAAATTTACTAACCTAAAATGAGTGCTCTCAAAATTGGCGTTATTTACCTGAGCGGTGCATTCGTCCGCTTCTGGTTGATGAATTATTCGGGTCTGCGGCAAATGATTGAAGACAGAGTGGAAATTTCAACTCCTATAAATTCGTGGAAAAGAGGTATGTATTCATTTTAGAAAGAAAAATATTAACAGGTTGATTTAAATATTGAATTTTCAGTGACTGAGGGAGTTCACTTGATGAAAAATGATATTTCACCCTACGACGGAGACCTTTTCCATGAAACACCCTTGGGCCTATTTGCCTTTTCCTGGCTATTGACTCTCAAACAACCGTTCCTTGATTTATTCTTCATCTTTGTCGACGCACTTACTTGTTTCTGCCTGCAGATGGTGGCCGAAAGCTACTCTAGCCAAGCTGTGAGAATAATTTTAAAAATTACTCCTTAATCTTATTTTTAACAATATATAATTTTTATCAGCTTGAAAAGGAGAAGGAAAACAAGAAAAAGTATGCAGAAGACTCTCACGGAATACTATTGACCGAAGATCAAGTTAAAAGGATTCCACTGTATGTAATTTTCTGCTACAACTTTAATCCTTACACAATCTTGAGCTGCGTCGGGAGAACGACGAGTGGATTCAACAATTTTTTTGTAGCTCTCACATTATTGTTTATGTGCAAAGGTAACAATTTATTAATATAATAACTTATTTTTATATTCAAATTTTTAGGTTGGCTGTTTTTGTGCAGCGCTGCACTGGCCGTTGCTACTTATCAAGCATTTTACACAGTCGTTTTTATTGTACCCGCGTGCATGTACATTGTTCAGCAGAAGAAGATGCAAAAGGTGTGGCCCACTGTGTCAATAATGGTCATATCCTTTGCGGTGTTCCTTGGCTCTTTGTTTTACCTGTCAATGCTGTACACAGACAGCTGGGCATTCCTAACGTCTACCTACAAATTTTTGTAAGATTTTTCTCTCGAGTTTTTTTTTTTTTTCATATTTTAATTGTGTCTCTTGCAGAATTTTAGTGCCAGATTTACGACCAAATGTGGGACTCTTCTGGTATTTCTTCACGGAAATGTTTGAGCACTTCAGGGCGCTCTTTGTTTGCGCATTCCAAATCAACTGCTTCTTGTACTTGGCTCCTCTTGCGTTACGTCTGCGCAAGGAGCCCATGTTGCTGGCTTTCAGTTTGGCTGCCCTGTCGACCGTGTTCAGGTCTTACCCATCAATAAGTGACCTTGGATTTTACTTTGGAATGCTTCCAATTTGGCTCCACCTTTTGCCGTGTAATTTTGTGCCTTTACAATATAAAAAAACTGATGAAATTTAATTTTTTCTCACAGACATGCAGCAAGGCTTTGTCGTTTGCTGCTTCATATTGTTCTCCAGTGGACTAGGGCCTGTTGTGTGGCAGTTGTGGATCTACATGAGGTCCGGCAATGCAAACTTTTACTTTGGCGTAACACTTGCTTTTGCCACAGCTCAAGTATGTAAATTTTTATTTAATTTAAAAAAAATATTGATCATGACTTCTCCTCCAGATTTTCCTGATCACAGACATTCTCTTTGCGCACATAAAACGCGAGTTCACCCTAGTCAATGGAACCAAAAGAGAACTGAACGGAAAACCTGCAAAGCTCGTTCTTGAGTGAAATATTGTCGAAGCATGTTTGCCAATATTAAGAATTAATATAATTCAAAAGGAACTTATTATTTGTAATTTTTCATTCAAAATAAAAAATCGCCTCTGTGTTATCAATATTTGTATTGTTCTCAAGCTTATACAAAATAATTAAAAAGACAATTGAAAAGGAACATCAAAACAGAATAATGAACAGAAGCAGACATAAGATGAAGAACAAATTCATTGTAGAAGAAATAGCAATTTCATCAATGCACATGAAAGTAAAAAATATTTTTCTTTGGATTACAACTAGCTTATGCACAAAGCATGAACAAATGTTGAGGTTTTGTATTTTATTTTTTTTTATGGGAAAGTTTAGTTAACCTTAACAAACACATTTTACTGCTAAATTTAAAATGGCTTTTTGTTATCCTCATTGGGAGCATGCTCTACAAAAGTAAAGGGTCAAATTGATTTACGTTTACAAAATAAATAAGCTTACAGAGGATTGAAAGTTAAAAGCGAAATGGATTAAATTGGGGTATTTATTCCCACTTGCAATTGATATTTCCAGTTTTCTGAAACGGCGGAGATGTTGCCAGTTTCCTCTAAGTGTGTGTAAATGAATTTTTAGAAAATGACGGCTTTGCCAAAAAAAGTGATGTAATAATCGAAGGCAACACACTTCTTAATCGTCATAATAGTGGGTGTCTTTCTTAAAGAGATACTTTCAATTAATTCCTGTTTCAGTCTGAGCACTCAAGAGCTTGAAACAATAAATTTAATTTTT
The DNA here is from genome assembly GCF_031216515.1 of Neocloeon triangulifer. Classification (NCBI taxonomy): domain Eukaryota; kingdom Metazoa; phylum Arthropoda; class Insecta; order Ephemeroptera; family Baetidae; genus Neocloeon; species Neocloeon triangulifer. The sequence continues at coordinate 2,894,096 of NW_026775554.1, read as the reverse complement.
ATATATTGCCCGGAAATATATACGAGTTGGCTTTTGCACACAAATTTTGAGCTAATTCTACTATACTTTAATTAATATTATCATTATTTTGTTTGCAATACGCTGTTGAGGATGCAAATGGTAAAACTTTCTGGTGCTATATACACATACATAGATAGAAAATGGATGCGTTCAATATACATAATACAGTTTTTGCCAATGATTAACTGAGCTGGCTGAGCTGACGTGGTAAATGTAAGGCAGTCACTTCTGGCCATTTTAATTAAGAAGCGTTTCCAATATTGCTCAATGCAAAATAATTATATTTTGACCCAATTTTTATATTGCTCACTTTGCACTATTCTTAATGGATACAATCTGCATTTTACATTGCGTTTGTCCATGTTCAATTTAAGTAAATAGACAAAGTGATCTGCAGTTCATTATTACATGGCCAGCTTGCAAGAAAACCAGTTCAGTCAATCATTTGCACGACATAGTTTCATGAATAACTGTCATATTGGCACGAATATTTATTTTGCTTTAATTAAAGTCAAAGGATAGCGATAAAGGTTGGGTTTGCTTTGGCAAAAAGTGAGGCGCCCAAAAAAAATTGCTTTTGCGCTTGTCTCATTTTATACAGATCATTCGCGACCCACCCTGAACATACAAGAGCACATTTATAATAAATACTATATGTAAATATTACATTACTTCACGAAGCAGGTGGGCTAAATCCTTGCTCATTTTGTTTTTTGAAGACTAGGAATCTGAGGACCAGTCCTCTTGGACACTATACAATTAACTCTTTCCTCCAGATACAAGTGATTTATCACTTGAGTTTTTTTAAACACGCAAAACACGCGCAAGGTCTGTTCAATAGTTATATAGGATTTTTCAGCAATACATTTAAACGAGCTGTGTATATTGCGCGCCTCCAGTTACAAGCAAACCCTGCCTCAAATATTATAAAGCACTCTGATAAGAGCTTCCTTTGATCATCATAAGCATACAAAGATTTCAATTAAAACACACTTCTAACTAGAAATGCAAGTTATGGCGTTCTTTTTTATGTAATTTAGAGGAAGGGCGGGAACGTATAAAATATAAATCAAAGCTTTACAAGAGATTCGAATAGAAAACCTTGTAATTTATGAAGGTTTAATTTTAATTGGATTCTATTTTAAGCAGAATAATTAGACTCACATTTCGCAGGCTTTAAAGCTACCAAGGTTAAATTACGATTTTTTAAATTTTGTTGATATTTTCCAGCCAGCTAAGTTCTTTCTTACGAACACCAATTTAAATGCAACAACCCGAATCAGTAAACACATTTGAGCAAGCGCATGAAATTATTGTGCTTTCAAAAAGAAAGTGCAAAAGTGGAGGAATCTAACATTAGAGAGCAATATTTAAAAAGATCCACGGCACGGAATGTCGTCTTCAAGAATTGCACAAAAACTTGAGATGGTAAATGACTGAAATTTTAGCTGGGTTTATACTAATAACTTTAAAATTGTTCACTTGGTAATGCCAAGTCGCAGTTACTCATGATGATATAGAAGTCAATTTTTTTCACCACTGAAAGTTTAGCTTGACAGAAGACATACTTGCATCTTGTCTTAAGAGGGTACGGGGCTCGAACTTACGAGCTGTCCAACACTCAGAAAAGACCTTTCTTCTTTTTCTTGTCCTTGCCGTCAACGGTCCTGAAACAAAACCACACAATGTTACCAAGCTGACATTTGAAAAAACGGCCTATCAAGTGAAAGGTCAAACAAAAATGAGTCCCCAGGGAATTCCTTCGGCAATTTATAAAGTTTAACAGTTGGAAGAAAAAAGGAATGTGGTGCATGGTTTTGCTATTTTGGTAGCGCAAAATGTTATTATGAATTTATATAAATTGAAGATTTTAATCCGATCCAAACAATCAGTGAGACAGTTTAATCAATTTTATTTTTAAACAATCTTTCAACACAAGACTCACTCTTTTGAATTAGCTTCCAGTGAACGCCGTCTGAGCTCTTCAATAGTGACACCTGTGCTCTGCTCCCAAGCAAGCCTCTCTTTCTCAAACTGGGAACGCCGTTCTTCAAGTTCTTTTTGCTGTTGCTCCAGCGACTTGCGCATCTGCTCGTGTCTTCGTTGCAACTGAAAAATAATAAATTTTGTCATTTGAAATTACATTTCACTGCCAAACTCACATCTGTTTCAGAATCTTTCAGCTTTTGCTTCTTTTCTGACACCTTCATCTTGAAAACCTGTTCCATTTCAGCTTCCATTTTCTTCATCTTGGCTTCGTGCTCGCGCTTCTCATCCTCCATTTGTGCAAGCGGATTCCTGAAACACAAATTAAAATTAAGAGAAAATAAGACAGACGAATGACAGAAAGGTTCCGCGACCAAGGGCAATATTAGTCAAAACCTAGCAGGCTGCTTATAGAGGAACCTTTCTAGCCACGTTTTTAGAAGAGACTCACCACACCGCCATAAACGAATCCATTTGTGAGCTTAGACTAATAGAGGAGAAGGTTAATGTCAGGTTCCCAAATAACCAGCCTAACTAGAAACCATGCAGCTGTAATTTTTTTTATAAAAACTTACACGTTGGACAGTGTGGACTTGTTTCCCTCTGCTGTTCCCAGGGTGGCTAGTTTGCGACACCTGAAGTTTTCGTAATGCACGCTGCCAGTGATTTCTTTTAAGTCCTGAAGATGAGTGCGCAGCAGCATGTTGCGCAAAGCCAAAAAGTCGCAATGCTCAAGATTTTCGACTGAAACCAACAAGATTTAGTTTTTAAATTGAACACTCAACAACTGCATCTACCTTCAGCAACTCCCCAAGGATACCTCCTTCCACGCACTCTTTTTCCTCCCTCCATCTCCAAGACCGTGTTTGATCCGACCACAGCAAACGGGACTCTGGCTTTCAGCTTGGCGTTTTGCTTGGCCTCTTCGTCTTCTTCCGGGGAATCGGGGAATTCATAGATTTTAATCTTGTGTTGATGGATTTCCTGCAAGATCTGCTTCTTGAAAGCAGTGCACTCTTCAGGGGTCATGGTGTCGGCCTTGGCGAGCACTGGCACAATGTTAACCCGATCGTGCAGACGCTGCATAAATTCAACGTCGAGGGGCTTGAGACCATGGCCAGAGGGAGCAATGAAGTAGAGACAGCAGTGTACACGGCCATCCAATGGTGGCTGAGGTTGCGTAGTGGCAGTGGCCACAACGGCAGCAGGCGCCTGTCTGGTTACCCGTGACTCGTGGTTCAGGTACTCTTCGTAGCGCGCCTCCACATAATCTAGCACTGGTTGCCAGCTGAATCAAAAATAAAAATAAATTTGTTTAATCATTTGACTGGTGATTTTTAAATATTCGATGTTCTCAAAATAATTTTAATGTTCAATAAAAATAAGCGTACCAGTTTGAATTGTCGACAGCATCCCCGAATCCTGGAGTGTCAACCACTGTGAGAGTGAGATTGACGCCGTTCTCCTTCAGCAACACCCTTGTCGTGTCAACGCGCACAGTTTTTGCCACTCGCTCAGATGGCCCAGGATACTGATTTGAGTAAATGTCGGAAAGGAACATCGAGTTGACGAGGGTTGATTTTCCCAGCCCACTTTCACCTAGAAAAAGTTCAAATTAAAAAAAAAAAAAAAAACAAAGATAAAGCCACTCTACATACCAACAACCATAAGGGTGAAGTCGAAACCCCTTTTGACCGCCTTCCTGTAAACTTGGTTAGGTAAGCTTGCAAAACCAACATAGCCGTCTAGTTGCTTTGTCGCTGGCTGAGGTTTTCGCACCTGTTGTTTCTCATCCTTGTCTCTTTCGCGGAACCTGCCAAATTATTTTGTAAATTATTTATAGTTTCAAAAGTTATTATTAAACATCAATAAAAATTTTATGCCACATAAAAAAAAAGAAAATCTTCACATTCAATTCAAAAGCAACTTGACAGCATTTTTGTGCCGAGATGTTTGGATCCGGAGAAAATTCTTGTTTTCTGATTCGATGAACTGGAGCGAGTATTGTGATGGCAATACCAAGTGTGCCTTGCGTGCTAATATGAGAAAAGTGACTTTTCTTGTTTTGCGACTTTGAACACGTGCAGACTACAGAGCAGCCTGCAGTCTGAAAAATTGCATTAGCATTTTTCCTCCTACTAGTCCTACTATTCAACAGAAGCAAAATGGCTCGGATGTTAATGACAAATAATAACAATTTATCAATAACTAAAATCTCTGCTCATACTTTCTAGATAAAATGATAATGCTTTCTGAAGAAAATACTAAAGGCAGTGCGAATAATGAATAAATCATTAGGCCGAACCTGTTTTCCTTATTTTCAGTGTGGTTGGTGGTAGCTGCTGCGGCTGCGGCGGCCGCAGCTGCCTCCCTCTTGGCCAACAGGGCAGTGACGACGTCCTTGTTGGACGGCGGCGGCGGTTTTGAGTCCGGAGGCTGGGGCGGCTGCCCGAGAACGCTAGGGGCGGCGACGGTAGTCATGTTAGCAGTTACAGTTCCTCCTGAATTGGCGTTTGGCAACTCGCTCTTGAAGAAGAGTTCGCGTTTGCTTTGCAGCTGCAAAATAAAAATGAACAATGTTGAATGTAAAAGGCAAAAACATCCTTATGCTGTGTTTCAAAAATATATGTGTGAATAGCAAGGCTTCTACGGTTCATTAAAAATAGTAAATTCAACTCACAATTAGTAACCCACTTATAAGAAAATATTAATTTCTACTGGTTTTATTAATCGCAGTTTTCATTTGCATCTAAAATACATTTTGATAACTTGCACTAATAAATAAATATATAAATCACAGGGAAATATTTAGAAAATTTCACATTTTGAACAGAATGTATGATTATATACATAAGCAAAGGTTTGAAAAGGTCGGTTGGAGAAGAGACCACAAAATACCTTTGAAAAACGTATGAAAAACACTAAAAGCGATGCAGACGGAGCAGGAGACAAACCACACACAAACTGAAAGGGCTTCTTTCTATCTCACCGCGAAACAGGAGGTGATTGAGGCGGAGGTTGGGCACAGCGCACTCATGGGACTAACTCACGGTCTCGGTGCAATGCCACGGCAGACCGACCCTTGCACGCCTTAAAAAAGAACCACCAACGCCTCTAAAGGCAAGTTCGGATCCCTTAAAAGGGCAGCGGTGTACGCGCGCTGCCTTCTATTATCAAATTGGTCGCGCGATGTTTATCAACTTTCAAATTTGGACAAATTAAACTTTGTGATTTTGCAAGAGGCGTTGTGGCACGTCGAGTGGTCTGCCGAGACTGCCGCTCGAAAGTCAGGTTTGGCGGCGTCAAGCCTACCTGCCCAGAGATGCTCGGAGGGAGGGAGGAACTGTTCCATATATTTATTCTATTCACGGAACAAAGCACGAGTTGCTCTCTGACCGCAGCTCCAGTTTGTCTCCAAAAATGTCACACGCAAAACTTTGGAGCGGCACCAAAATCGATGGGGCTTTAAATGCCACACAGGGAGGATTTATTTCCGCTGACATTCACAAAATAGATCCAGTTCTGCTCCATAAAAATCGCACCGAAATTAAGGCAAAAGGATTTCAGAGCCCCTCTCTAGCTCGCGCTCTGTTTTGCATAAGAAGCGCGCATCAGTCTGTTATAAATGTGCACGCACTGTACAGTAGCAAGAATGCGTTTAGAATTTAATTGTCGGCTGATTAAATTACACCAGCGCAAACAAGAAACTGTTATTTACTTTGTGGAATAACAAAAAATAAATACGAGAACTTATTTTTCTTTAGATTTAAAATTTATATCAAATAAAAAAAGAGACAGAACGTGGTTGGTTCAATAACATAAATTTTAACTAGCAGAAAAATGGCGCAGCGAAAAATTTGACTTTGTGAAATTTACAATTTAAATTATCTTGTAGCCCAAATTAATGACATAATTAAGCATGTGAGACTAAAAGATTCCTATAATTTTTTCAAAATATTTTCAAAAACTAAACTCATAAGTCGAGTTGTTTATTTGCCAGTTTTTGATAAAATTTTGAAATTCATCATGTCAATTCAAAATTAGTCGGGCTGCATTTTTACTGACTTTTTCCTATACCTCACAAAAATAAATAAGTAAATAAAAAATAGCGTTCATTTTCAAAATTGAAATCAAAATTTTACTTAAAGTGACCTTGAAAGTGTTTCTAAACGTTTGATCACCATTGAAAAGTTGGCAGGCGTCTCAAAATTCCGATAGAAAAGCTATTTTCAAATTTTTAACTAATACAAAAGTTTTTTTTATTAGGAAAAAATGTGGGATTTCTAACCTCAAAGACTGTCACTTGCTATTATTTTCAAAGAGTCAAATTTTTCAACTGAACTCATCCTTGTTAATTTACAAACAATTAAATAACTTTGGCATGAGCAAGGTTTGTGGAACTTGCATTATATTTAATTACCTGATATTATTCATCAATTTTGCAACCAAATGTGTCAAAGTAACAGCTATTTTTAACAAAACACATATCAAACTTGCAAACGTGAGTGGACTGCGATTAAAAGTGCGGGAAAACACCAAGTGAATATTAATTAATCACGCTTTAATCGATATTTTACGACACACATGCTCGTCAGCAACTTTTAAAATTTTCTTTCTAAGTAACCAACAAATTTAGCAGTCAGAATAATTGAAAGATTTATAATTACTTGGGGTTTCAATGGGGTCCGTTCGAAAAGGTCACGGGGCAACCCTACTTACCCTCGACATGGTTGTGAGGTCAGAGCGGCAGCAAAGTCACAAAGGGCACTCGGAGGAAGATTGATTGATTTTTTTGTACAGATTTTTTTTTGTTCACGTGCAGAAGCTGGTTAGTCGGTTGGTTAGGGTTTACACTACAGTCGGAAAGGTGCGAAAGAAAGGTTCATATCCGGTCGAGATCAAACACTTACAGCTGCGGTGACATTCAACGACGCCAGCGAGATCCAAACCACGAGCAGCAGCAGCACCACCGGAAACAGAGACCAACAGGAAAACTGATTAGAATAATTTACAATTTATTAATTTTTTTAAACCAAAATTTTCAGAGATAATTCGTGACGCATTCTTCTGGGTGTAATTTTAGAATTGGAGTCGAAGCAATTTAAATTCCTTTCTTCTCATAAATATTGGTTGTTGCTCATTCCGCCTCGAGCCACCGTGCTTGACACGAACGGCGGTTTTTAAACATTTATATTATCTCCGGGATAAAAGAGGAACTAACGTTGACGCGGCCGGGACTTTTTTTACCACCGCCTTATTTAAATACAGACTGACACAAGCCCCGATTGTTCCGAGTGGTGTTTATTTTGACATTTCCGCCATCGGCTTCTCAGGAATGCCAAATTTAGAAAACGTTTGGCGTGACAATGACACAGTTTTCGCTTGTTTTTAATTCGCCGGCGGAAAATTTGCTGATCGTGACTTCAACCAAAAACAAGAAGCAAAACGTGAGAACGCTTAAAATAATATTTGTTCTGAAGCAGAACGATTTTTTTTATGAATTAAAATTACAAGAAAATAATTATGACAATATTTATTGTATAAACTTGAACAAAAATGGAAATTAATTTGATTTTTTTTTAATTCTAGAAATAAATTTTCGTATAATTTGATGCACTTACCAGGACGTTTTTACACTCCTCCGATTTGAAATTAAAATACAAATATTTCCGTGCGAGCAGTCGCCACACGGCTAACTTGCTCTTGTTTACGTCCACATGAAGTGCGAATAAAGTATGCACTGGCGTAGGAGTTGCTCGAAGCAGTAACTGCCGTGCGCTAATCGCTCCACCCATTTCTTAATTGTTAACGCATGGGGGAATTAATTTATGATCGACGACGGTCATTGTGATTGATGTTTTGTCGTCAGGCCATTCCAAACGATTGAGTTTTAGCGGATGAGTGATGAAGAAATACGTGGAAATGCCTTGTTATTGTGCGGAACTGAATCAATTTGCGAAATTTTTGCTTAATGGATAGGAAAATTCATATTATTTATTCGCGGTAGCGAATTTTTCCGCTATGAGAGATTAATTAATTATTGAGAAAATTTTGGAACGGCATTGATTAATTTTAAGAAAAAATTTTAATTTCTTTTAAATTACTTTGAGGAAACGCTGAAAAGGAAAGTTAGTGGAGCAGCTAGCAAAAGAAAAAGCCAGACGGCCTGGAACTGTCAAACAAACCCCGGCCAACGGATGTCACCGAAAACGCCAAATTTGATCTCAAATCCCACGTCCCACTGCCCAAAATCATTGCAAACGATTCGCGGTTTTGGTGAATTTCAATAATTTGTGTTAATCTGTGCAAAAATGAGCCCCGGCTTACCGCTGCGCTGCATTTTGTCCGGTAAAGCGAAGCCGTTCACGCCCGTATCCATCAACACAAAAATACATACACACAAAAACGTCACAAACCCGTCTGTGGTTATTGAAACGCGCAAGAGGAATGCACGTTGACTCCATTAACGACCCTAAAAACCGCGCGAAACTTAAAAGTTTATGAAGAGATGGTACTAAGAAGCCGGCATTCCTCCGAAAGAGATTTTATTTTTCATGGCGGATCAACGCATCTCAAATCTGTCGGTGAAACCCCGCTCAATGGGGTGTATACTAAGGAGAAGGAGGAAGGAAAACCGCGGTTGGCTCTCATTGGTTCTACCAGTGATTTAGTTCAACCATTCTGTACAACTCCCTTGTCTTTACACCTTTTGTTTATAGAAAAATTAGAAAACAACTGTGCTCGGAAGTCTGCACGTGTTTGTTGCAGTGAAGCTTTTGACGCATTTTTATGTTTAATTTTGTTGAAATATTGTTAGTTGTAGATTTAAATCTCAGCAACTAGCATCCAGATTGATATTAAACTCGTCTCTCGATCGAAACCTGCAAAATGTCGACCGGCAGTCGAATTTTCGCTCAAAACCGAGCCTTGGGCTTCGTGAGCAATCATATTCCACTCGAGATTCGCTACATCGAACGGCGAAAGGAAAATTTGGTTTTAACTTGTGTCGGTCGCCACTTTCACACTTATGGATCGTTCCACTTCACCCTGATCAATACAAGTGGAGAACACCCTGAAGAAATAACAGCGATGGCTGCAGACAAATATTACGTCTACACCGCTGCAGGAAACAAGGTATGTAATTTTTCTTTTGTATCAAATAACAATTAAAAATTTTTAATCGTAGGTCATGGCTTGGAGAGGCGGGACGCATGTCAAACACAATTACGTCGGACACGACTTACCTGTCCATCTTTTGCTGCCCATCGGCAGTCATCTAGTGTCGGTGGACGAAGGAAACTGTTTGAAAGTCTGGCACATTGATGCAGCCGAGATCTACACAGAAATCCAATTTGAATTGTCATTTGAAGTCACAGCATTGATGCACCCTGCAACGTACACTAATAAAATTCTCCTAGGTAGTCAACAGGGTCAAATGCAGCTTTGGAATTTGCACACTCGAAAGTAAAATTTGTCGAGACTTATTTGAGCAATCCTAAAGTGTTTTCTCCAGGTTGATCTACACTTTTTCTGGTTGGGGCTCTGGCGTTTCCGTCATTGAGCAGGCACCAGCACTTGATGTAGTTGCAGTTGGACTGTTCGATGGCAGAATTTTGGTCCATAACCTTAAATACGACGAAACAATCATCGATTTTTCACAAGTATATTTTCTTAACATACATTTTCTTGGGATCTCTAATTTTTCTTCTGCGTCAGGATTGGGGACAGGTGACGTCAATTACCTTCAGGACTGATGGACCTCCATTGATGTACACGGGAACAAACGCAGGACACATCATAACTTGGGACTTGGAGAAAAAGGAGCACATCGATCAAATCTGGAATGCCCACTATGGACCTGTAACTGGCCTCAAATGTCTTCCGTCAGAACCTTTGATGGTTTCATCTTCCCCTGATAATTCACTGAAAGTGAGCTTAAATAAACTAAAATAAAAGTTTTATTTCCACCTTTTAATTAGATGTGGATTTTTGACATGGCTGACGGAGGTGCCAGACTTTTGAAAATAAGGGAAGGCCATTCCCTGCCTCCGACATTTATTAAATTCCACAGACAAGACCAAATTTTTACCACCGGCGCTGATTCAACTTTGAAAGTATTCAGGTAATTAAAAAAAAAATTGTTTTATGGATACTCTAAAAATTCCCCTTGATTTACAGCACTGTCACTGAAACAAAGAATCACAGCTACGGTCGCGCCGTCTACAACAAGAAAGCCTTTAAAAGGATCAAAAACAAAAGAAGTCCTGACGCTCCTCTTGTCATGCCACCGATGATCGAGTTGGCCAGCGAAGCAACCAGAGAGAAAGATTGGGACAGCGTTTGTGCTTTGCACAGGGGTCTAGCAGAAGTAACAACATGGTCAAGTGACAAAGGCTGCATGGGTGAACACAGATTATCTCACAAAAGGTGAAATAAAAATGTTTTAGAAAACATTTATTTGCTAATTTATAATTAATCTAGATTCCAAGAACAGCCAGAACTAAGAGCAGCCGTCGCCACAAGTATTTGCATCACTCACTGCGGAAACTTTGTCCTTGTCGGCTATAGCACTGGCCACATGGACCGGTTCAACTTGCAGTCTGGATTGCATCGATGCGAGTACAAACTGCCCAAGGACCTACCTGCCCATAAGGGTGCTGTCAGGGGCATCTCGACCGAAGGTCTCAACCAGTCGGTTGTTTCTGGTGGGGCTGACGCTTTTATCCGCTTCTGGAACTTCCAAGAGGGAAAGACCCTGGGAAGACTGGCTATGTCCCAAGCTGTAGCATTCTTTTGCCAAAACAGGTAAATTACAATAAAAGTCCTAATACATTTCAAACCCTACCATTTCATTTGAATTTCAGAAATAGTTCATTGCTGGGAATAGCACTAGATGACAATTCTCTCTGTGTTGTGGACATTCTTTCTCGAAACATCATAAGAAGGCTTCCGAACCACCAGTCAAGGTTGACTAGCACCGAGTTCAGTCAGGATGCGCGCTGGATTTTGACGTCAACAACAGACTGCAAGATTCGAACATGGGATGTTCCTTCGGCAAATATGATTGACGTCTTCAAGTAAGAAATTCGTGTTATTTCACTTTGGATATTGTAATTATTAAATTTCATAACAGGGTTCCTTTACCTGTGACTCGGATGGCCCTAAATTTGACGGGAGAGCTTTTGGCTACGATTCACGTCGATTCAGTTGGAGTCTACTTGTGGTTCAACAAGGTCATCCACATGTATGTCTCCCTGCGTCCCCTGCCTTTTGACGCAGAAGCCATTCTTGCTGGTCTGCCCAGCCAAGGCTATAACGAGCTAGAAATTCTGGACTCTGACCTGCAGGATGTAGTTTTGGAAGAAGAGGAATACAAGTCACCTGAACAGCTGAAGGGTGACCTTATTACCTTGTCGACGCTTTCAACCTCGAGGTGGGTCAACGTTCTGGATCTGGACATCATCAAAAGGCGCAACAAGCCCAAAGAGAAGCCCAAGGCTCCCTCAGCAGCACCTTTCTTCCTTCCTACTATTCCCTCACTGGAATACAAATTCGATCTGCGGCCGACCTTGGAAGAGCAGCAGGAACCTACTCCTCAAGGTATTTCAGACCTGAGCCGTCTGGCAAAGATGCTCGTCGAGAGTGCTGGGGACACTGAAAAGTTGTCAGAATTTTTGAAGACTCTTGGCCCCTCTGCTTTGGATGCTGAAATTCTGAATTTGTCTGGCATGGGAGACTCAATCACATCTTTAGCAAATTTTGTTGATTTTGTTAGGTCGCTGATGGAGCAAAAGAAAGATTTTGAGCTGGCGCAAATGTATCTAGCTCTCTTCTTGAAGCACCACGGTGATCAATGCATTGCAGATCAGACTTTGTCTGAAAAAATTGAACTGTTGAGGGAAATTCAGCAAAAAGGTTGGGCGCAAGTTGAAAAGCACATGCTCTACTGCAAAAGTGTTGTCCATGCATTGAAAAGGTTATAAAAGGAAATTTTATATTTTTAACAGAAAGGAAATATCTATATGCAATTTTATTTAAAACTATACCAGAAAAATGTGTCATTTTAGTGATAATTAGATATTTATTGTAAGACAAAAACATAATTTGCATTATTTGCAATATGCGCCCCTGCGACTTTCAGAGGTAGGCAACTTGCGTGCGCGACTTTCAAAATTCACAGGGAACTTGCTGTCTGGTAAATTAAAATATAATATATTAAGGAGATACAAAGAGCATTAAAAGAATAAAGAGTTTTTTTTTAGATTCATAGAGTATTTAGGCACCTTTTTTAAATCAGTGAATTGCAAAAAGTGCACCAAGTGACTTCATTCTTTTATGCTCAGTTTTATTTTTGAGCTCAATTAAAACGAAAAGGATTTGAACAAGATAAAAATATTACATTTTTAAACATGTATATCATATCTTTTTTGCCTAGTATATATGCTGAATATTTAAATTCTTCGCGGAATGAGCCCTCGCAGCCAAGGAGGACCTAATAGCTGCTGTACGCTCATATATTTTTAGTTGCAAATATATTATTTAAAGCTACTATTTTTATTATTTTTTATACAAATAATTATCACATAATAAATTGTTTCGTTTAATTATAGTGAAAATTAAATTACAATTATCCTGTAACGGGTGTACTGCGTAAAAAAAGAATAGAAGTCACTTGCAAAAAAATCAATAATTCCTTGCGCCGCTGCAATCCTTTTAAGCTCCACCCCTAATAGCACCGCAGCTAAAGCAGGGCCACAGCAGTGCACAAATAGGTGTGGAAGCGGTGGTCTTGGCAAACATGTAACTACGGAGAATCTTAATTTTGCTGACTGAGATTTTGGTATTCGTCACCTCGCTTTGCGGTAATTTTATTTTTTTGTGTAAAAAGTTATTTTCGAAAGAACTACATAACAATGAATTTATAAATGCAGAATATGTATTTTACATTTATATAGTAGTCTGTAGAATTATTTAAAACAAACAGGCGTTCACAGATTTTTCACACGTTTTCTCTAGGGGATCCCTGAGTGTCAGTCAAATAATAATGGAACTTCACTTGACCTGTGCTTTCCGAAGACATGCATCCAAGTGCTTACAATTTCAGAACATGCTTCCAAAATAAACGCGTGTTCTTGGTGTTGATTTTGGCTACGTTCTTCCTTTGCTACGGTTTTTACAGGTAACGATAAAAATACTACGCACTTTGTGCACATATCTGTAAAAATTTACGGAAGCCTCATCTTTTCAATTTAAAATTTACGTTCGAACATATACTTAATTATAATTTAATTATTACTTTTTTCAGTTTTAACTTATGCGTCATTACTGCAAGCCAAGAATTCATACAGGATGTTTCCACAAGCACTGAAGAGTACTTTTCCCTTGGCCCTGAGAATGCTGCCAGGGTTAAGGTTACATACCCTGAAACTGCCTCACAGAATTTCCTAGACAACGCCACGTGGGCGCACCAATATTCGGACCTGCAAGGTCTTAAAGCAAGAAGGAGGTTGCCCGTGGCTCTAATAATCGGTGTCAAAAAAGGTGGTACAAGAGCCCTTATTGAATTTATCAGGGTTCATCCTGACATAAGGGCTGCTGGCTCTGAAATTCACTTCTTTGATAGGTTTTTTAATCGTGGATTTGAGTGGTACAGGTAAATTGGAAAAAAATTTAATTTTCACATTTATATTTAAATATAAATTATAGACTTCAAATGCCACCAACCTACGACGGTCAGGTTACTATGGAAAAGACTCCCAGCTATTTTGTTACCAAAGATGTACCTAAAAGGGTTTTCCAGATGAACCCTTCAATGAAATTATTAATTGTAGTAAGAGATCCTGTCGAACGAGCAATATCCGACTATACGCAGGCTTCGAGGTGAAAATTATTTAGTAATTTTTTCTTTAGGATTTTGGCTCAAACTTAATTAATTGCAGCAAGAAGCTAGACATGAGGAGTTTTGAAAATCTTGCCTTCATTAACGGAACTTCCGGCCTTGTGGACACATCTTGGGGTCCAGTTCGGATCGGGGTCTACATCCGGCATCTCGAGCGTTGGCTGAGACACTTTCCACTCAATCAGTTTCTCTTCGTCTCTGGTGAGCAGCTAATCACCAACCCTGCTGCAGAAATGGCGAGGGTGCAAAATTTTCTTGGTCTGCGACACCACGTGACGGAGAAGAATTTTTATTTGAACACCACAAAGGGATTTCCATGCTTGCTGAAGGCAGCAGGAAGCCCTGGACCCCATTGCTTGGGTAAGACAAAAGGAAGAAATCATCCTCTAATCAAGATGAGCGTCATCCAACTTTTAAGAGAATTTTACCGTCCTTTCAATGCACGGCTCTACCAGGTCACAGGAACAAACTTTGGCTGGCCGTAGCGACCAAGAATTTGCACTTAAAGATTTGATAAAAACGTAGATGACCGCACAAATTTTAGTATTTTGTCTTGTATTGATATGTGCATTCAAGAAATAATTTAAATTAATAATGTTTATCAGGTATTTATTTTAAAAAAGATGAAAAATTCAAGTGCCAAATTTAGAAAAAATATTTAAAAATAGCAAGTCTCAATCTTATTACAAGCCCGAGTACTTATTGATTGTTTTGGTGGATTACAATATAGTAAAATATTTGCCAAAAAGAAAGTCACGCCTGAAAATTAGTGTGTATTAAATAATGCAAAATGATCAACAGACTGGTTCCTCATTCAATTGCACAAGTGTGTAATCAAATATTTGAATATTGATCTCATGAAAGACATGTGACTGCTTAAAATAACGATAAAAAGCAATAAATTTTCAGTTAATTTGGGGTTGACATTGACAACCTTTGTTAACTTTTTTCTTAATTGTTAAAAAAGGATCTACTGACACAAAATGTAATTTTGTTGTTAATTTTGCTCCATTAGGCACTGAATAACTATTTTACGGAGATGCTTTGATTTGACAGAAATTATTAAATAGTGCTGTTACTTTATAGTCACAAATGTTTAAAATCTTAAACGAGGAACAAATTTTAGTCATGTCATAATAAGAGTCATTTTGTAAGTCGTATGTCTTATCCTTTGAGAGGTAATTAATGTATCACTTCGCATACTTTCACAATAATTTGCACTGACAAAACTAATTTTTATTAGTTCTTATTATCGAGTCTGCCCGACAATGGTAAAGCAATCTTAAAAGAGAAATATGTACAAATTAAGTAGGGGACGGAGGGATAATCTTTTATTTAATGTTAAATTTTGCAAAAAGAAGTTTTGAAAATTGTTACAACAAATATTATTTATCTTAGGTCAGTAAAAATTAAATGAATTAAATTATATGGAACTGGTTAAGTGCCAATTAAAAAAAAACAATTTTCTGCTTAAGACCCAAAGAGTGGGTTTATAATTGTGCAAATTGAAATGATTGTTGTATTCACTGATGAAAATAAAAAAGTTTACAGAAAAATTAATTTATTATTTAAATATAGTTTTCTCCTATTTGCAAGATTTGCTGGAAACTGACTGATTGATAAATCCGAAATGCATTTATTACGAGCAACATTACTTTATTGCGTTATTTTAAATCTACAGTTTGTAGGTATTCAAGAATAATAAAATTATAATGAGGCTTAAAATTCCTTGCAAGATACAAAGAAGTTCGTAATCGAAATCACATAAGCATCAAGAGAAACCATCAACTGTGCAATGCAAGTAAAATTCAAACAACCGCATAATTATGATGATTTTAGGAATAAATATATCAAAAGCTTGTGTAAATAAAATATTACTCTATAAGTTCATAAAAGTCTCTGCTCAGAAAAATGTCTCAACAGAAAGGTTTTGAACCTACCAAGTGGGATTTTAATAATCTTAGCAAACTTTCTTTGATGCTAATAGCTTGGCAGGTCAGTTAACAATCAATGATAAAAATAGCACACCACCAATAAGCAAGGTAAACACATACATGCATTAAATATTAGGTCGTTCAGTTTCAAATGAAGAAGTCACAGTCACTACTGCTGAGGAGATCTCAAGTGCATTGATTGGATGAGGAGACTCTAATAAATCCGCAAGGAGTAGCAAGAGCGCTTTAATATTATTAGTGCAGTGCAGATGGTAATTTAAGAATTTAGGGGTGCTTTTTGGTACGATTGTCTACTAAAATCTCCTCCGATTTCATACATTTGCAATACCAATATCTTGTTCTTGAGAAATTTTTCCAAGCTTAATCATCTGCCCCTTTCTAATATGTTTGCATCTTGCATAGTAATAAAATAATAATCCTACTTTTATATCTTACGAACAAACTGTTTTAACATAGACAAAATTAAATTATCTGGATTTTCGAAAACCTCATTAGAGGTTTTCGTAAGCGATTCGGATAGTTCTAAAATATTTAGAAAATGAATTCAGGTCCGGCCATGTCAATAGCCCAACGGAACTTTTCTCGCTGAGTTTTGTTGTATACCTTTTCAATCGGCACGTCGTTTTTCTTGCACCTGGAATTTGAGTTAACATTGAATTAGTTCACTATGATACTAAAATAATATTCTTTTGGATAATGGGTTCCTTACCATGCAACGGAAATTCGAGGGTCCAAGTAGTTCAGCTTGGAGGTGCCGAGGGCTATTTCCTTGTTCTCTTCGCGATCTGTTGCCTGCAACTCCAGCTTCCCAAGCTGCTGCTGCTGTCGTTCAAATGCTTTCTTCTTTTTGTCCACGTTGCTAAAAATTATCAAAATTATAACAGCAGAACATTGGACTAATGTGTAATTTACATCTTGTCTTTTTCCGATTTGCTGCGTTTGAACTCCTTCTTCGCATCCTTGAAGGCCTGCTCCGCATCTTCAACAGCTTGTTTTTTTGCATCTATTTTGGCTTTCAAATTTTCCATGGACTTGGCATGAGTTTTAGGGACAGAACGTTGATGGTTACACAGAATAGCTACTGCCCGATTTGCTCGGTTGTACGAAAGCATCTGTAAATTTTTCAAGTTAACAATAGGCGAAGGATCCGGTTCTTGAAACGTACCATTTCTGGAAGATTTGCACCATCAACGGTTAGTTCTTCCAACTGCCTCTGAAGTGTTATAGAGGCATTGTATGTACGGAAAACCTTTGCGGTAAGACCATCCATCAAATCGTTCAAGTGCTTGTTGAGTATAGAGGTCTGAAATATTAATTAAAAAAAAAAAAAAAAAAAAATGAAACAAAAGTTTCAATAAAAATTAAAAATTACGTTCAGACGATCGAACAGATCGTCGCCCTCGTTTTTGTTTTCCATAAAGAGCTGAAGGTTTTTAAAGACTCTTTTCTCCACCGGCACCTCGTTGTAATAGCGGATCGAGTCCTTACCCAAGAAGTCAAAGACAACAACAAACGGCTTGCCTAAAGATCATCACATGAAATTTTGAGGAAATTACTCATTCAAAGACTTACCATCTTTCTCTTCGTGCAGCTCAATGTGTTCAACTCTGAGCGAGCAACAACCAACTGTATCAGCTTGATCTTCATCTTTTTCATTGCCAGCTCTCAGAGCCAATCGATCAATAAAATACAAAGCAACAGAGCGCTGGCGGATTCGCATTTCTTTGTGCTTCCAATCCTGACGGTACTCTTCACGGATTTTATCAATTCTTCGGTGCAACTTCCTGGCCGTTTCATATTTCTGCATATCCTTCTCACCCTTGAGCTTGGACGAAGGATTCAGCATGACGTACTTGCCCTGACCCTGAACATTTTCAGTCCATGAGCAGAGCCATGTGACCGAGTTGTCGTGGCGAACCTAAAAGTGAGATGCTCAGAATGGATGATCAAAAGCCAAACTTTGAGACTTACTTCTTTCCAGCGATGGCCAGCAGGAGCCTTTGGAATAGGTGCACCTTTTGAGCAGTTGATGATAACATCTTCGGGGAGGATCCTGGCTTTCAGTTTTCCCATCTTTGGATGCTCACCACGCCCTCTGAACAGCCCGGGAGGTTCTATCTTGTAATTGCCGATCTTTTCTTTGTGTCCGTCAATCACGCAGAATCCATATTCTTCCTGGATTTTCTCATTTTCTTCTTTTATTTTCTGTGAAAAAATGTATTTTAGTTCCATTATAAAAGTGCAAATATATTTATCTTAAACGGAGAATGTGGAAAACATACCTGCTTTTCTTCCTTTGTCATAGCCTTCCGTTCCTCAGATTTTTGCTGGAAGTAAGCATGCATCTGCTTGAAGTCGCATTGCTTCAAGTCTGTTATCAACTCCTTCTCTTTAGAAGTCATCGTCTTGCGCCAGTCCTTGAAGAAGTTTTCGTTGAATGTTTTTTTGGTGGTGAATTCGTGCTCCAGCATCTTGGCATAGAATCCAGCTACCTCTTCTGCTGGCTCTGAAAGCTTTATTTGCTTGCCACCGTAGTGGAACTTTACGCTATCTGGTAGAGGTTCATAAGCGGGGGCAAAAACAGGGCCTTTGTGCTCCAGGTACGACCACTTTGTTCCATCACTGGGCTTTTCTTCTTCCCACCTAGAATTAAGCAGCAATTTATTAAAAAAAAAATTTATATGAAGTTTTAACTCAAATTAAGTACCAAATTTTACCTTCGAGTAAGTGCAAAACAAGTATTGTTCAGTCTCTTTTGAATAGGATTAAAGGTAAAATTTATCACTTTAGGGACTAGTTTGAATAAAGTTTCAAGTAAGATCACAACCATTGTCAAGTCTTTTTCAATTCGCACCCATGGAGATAGGAAATATCATTTCCCATCTCCATGCTTGCTCCACAGCCTAAAAATAAGTCTGTGGCCAGTTAAAATCAACGTTAAAATGTTATGTTAATGAAAATAAAACAGCTGTGCTTTTAGCGTGCCATCTAGTGAGCACAGGTTAAAAATCAGAACTCGAATTCTTAGACCAAGTTTCAGCATCATAGCTCAAAATATATGGCCTTATTGCAGGAAACACTTATTTAAAAAAAAAATGATCAATTAAATGAAAATACCATTTCCAGACAGTTTTTTCCTCTTCCTCCTTCTTCTTGCCTCTTTTAGTGGGGCTCTCAGATTTTTTCTCCTCCACCTTAGATTTCTTCTTTGCTTTTTTGGCCTAAGAGTGGAATTATTTAGGAAAGGATTTGAAAATACTCTTAAATTTGCAAAATTACTGGCTTAAAATCATCCTCTTCCTCACTTTCCTCCTTAACACGTTTCTTGTTCACCTTTTCTTTCTTTGGTTTTTTTCGTTGCATTAGGGGAACATCTTCCTCCGAATCGTCGCCTGCTATCTCGGCCTTCCTCTTATTGAGGCTAGCACGTTCCATCTGCAATTCGCGAGAAATTAATTAAAATGATGAGCATATAGGTCAAAGAATTCCTACCGATTCCCAATTCTTCTGTTTATGAAGCTTACAATATAAGAACACATAACAAATGAATGATTGATTTTTTTCTGGCAATATTATAAATCAATTAGGAGATTTAAAAATACCTTGATAATTTAACAATTCAAAAAGATTTATGATATTTTCTAATTGTGATAAACAAAGTCAGAAAGAAAAATAATATTTCATTTGCTACTCACAAGTGGCTTGTCATCGTCTTCGCTCTCAATCTCAGGCTTTATTTGCTTAGGAGGACTTGCCATCCTAGGCTTCTCAATTTCGATCTCAGCAGATTCCTCGGGTTCGTCCTTGATCTTTGGTTTTTCAGAGTGCTAATGCACAAAAAAAATTAGACAAGGGAATGTCTAAACAACACCGTCACTTTACCTTGCTGCTTCCGTGGTCTTTGCTCTTCTTTTCACTGGAGGAGCTGTGCTTTTCTTTGCTTCGATCCTTATCTTTGTGCTCCCTTTCCTTATCCTTGCTGATTCTTTCCTTGTCTTTGCTGAAATTGTTACGCAGATTCAAAATAACTTCAATTTATCACAACCTGATTAGATTGTCCAACCTGCTGCTTTTGTGCTCTTTGCTGGAAGACGAGCTTTTGTGCTCGTGCTTGCTTTTCTCCTTTCCGTCGTGCTTGCTCTTGTCCCTGTCCGAGCGATCCTTGTCTTTATGCTTTTCCGCATCACGAGATCTCTCCTTTTCCTTGTCGGGCGAGTGCTTGTCCTTGGAACGTTCCTTATCAGAGCGTTCTTTATCCCTGTGCTTATCCTTCGAGCTGCTGCTATGGTGCTTGTCCTGATTTAAGAGTAAAATTTTAAAATGGGATAATTAGCTGTGGAGAGAAAACAAACCTTGCTACTACTGCTGCTGGAGTGCTTCTTCTCCTTATCCCTGTCCTTCTCTCTGTGCTTATCTTTGTGCTTGTCACTGCGGTGCTTATCTTTGTCCCGATGCTCCGACTTGTGACTGCGCTCTTTTTCGCTATGACCATTAGTCAAGCCATTCATTCCCCCTAAAAATGTAGGTTTATAAAATGAAAAATTCGCAAAAAATATTAGCAAAATATTAAAAAAAAAAAAAAAAAAAATGCCACTTTTAAGGTAATTTTACTTGTTCATGACATCAACTATTAATGTAGGATTAGGCGGGATTAGGATTCAATTAGTTGTATAATCATATATGCAATTATATGAGATTTTAAAGGTAATTTCAAATAATATAATAATGCGTATTTAACAACAGGTTGAGCAGGTGCAAAACCACTTGCTGGGTTAAAAATTAAAAAAAAAAATTAAACACGGTGAAAATGTAATAAAACGTAAATACGCATTTTTAATTATTCCTATAATATTATTAAATAAAACTTTTATAATTGAGATCAAATCATTTTCTGAATTTAATTTATATAAATTTTTTCATTTTTTTATTTCATACTTTTTTTGATCATGGATACTTTTTTAAATTTGAAAAAAATAAGGATAAAGAAAAATTATATTATTATGCAATCAGGTCCCTAATTAGCAGCATAATTAACAAGGAAATTTGAAGCTAATAATTTATTTCTTAATATTGCTACATCTAAAAAAAAAAACATTTTAAAATAAATTTCAAAAAATTGAAAAATCAATTGGATATAGCAAA
Organism: Neocloeon triangulifer; assembly: GCF_031216515.1. NCBI lineage: Eukaryota > Metazoa > Arthropoda > Insecta > Ephemeroptera > Baetidae > Neocloeon > Neocloeon triangulifer. Next base: position 2,873,093 of record NW_026775554.1, on the reverse strand, counting down.
GAAAATAACAACGGAATAATTTAATGGGCAAGAGGAGAAATACGAGGTCGAGCCACATCGCACACTTTCAAGTCGCATGCACTTTCCTCGGATGCTTACCATTGGAAGCCGCATCTCCAGACGGCGAAAAATGCTCCTTTTTCACCTGCAATGAGACCGGAAAATCGACTTGAATCTCTCAAAAGTTGCTGCAATTCCAAAGAGCAACAGGGGATCAAGGACGCACCGCGATTTTTTTAAGCTCAGAGGGACTTTAAGCAGAGTTCGGTGGCCTCGAAGGAGCCTCTCTGGCGCAACGCTATGCGGGGACTTAGTCTCTGACGCCATTTTAGGACTTTGAAAATTTCAAGCGAGCAGAGCGAAATATCACAAGTCCCGTTTTCAAGAGACCGCAGCCTTTCCCGGACACTTTCCGGGTAAAACAAATTTGCGGAAACGCGCGGAAGCCGCGCAGAACAACTTACAAGTGGTGAAGAAGCCCCGTCGAGGCCGGAGTCGGAGTTTTCCATGGAAAATAGAGCGGGCGAAAACGACAAACCAACACGAGCAAGCCGTTGCAGGCCGAGACAGCAATTTTGCTTCGTCGACTCGCTCAGAGACCAAGTTCGGGAAATGGGCGTCTGCGCATGCTCCAGCAATGCTGCTTGCTCTCGTTCATTTGCTACTATCCCTGTGCCCCGTTGCGTGTCCCCCTTTTGCTAGGAATGAGCGTATCGTCAATTATTAAGAGAACTAACTACATAGATAGATGAGAGATTATGAAAATATTTTTATCACTTAATTTTTTTATTGTATCCTCTATAACAAGTATGAAAGCTTTCGTTTCAAGTTAAATAAAAAAAATGTTTTTTTAATACACAAACTATTTGATATTCAGCATCTTCAAAAAGTGAACCTGTTTTTTCATGCCAAAAAATGGGAAAATTAGTTTTTTTTAAATTTTATTTTTGCCTTAAATATATGTAATACATATAACATCAGTTAACAATACAATATCAATAATATTGAAGAAATGAGGAAGTGATTTATCATAATTTATAAAAAAAAAATTAAAAAGTGAATTTAACTAATTCTCACATATATTATGCTAATTTTGCAGTTGTTTCTAGCATTGTCACCTTCATTATAATATTATAAAGAAAATAATTTTTGACTTTGTTGTATAAATTAAAGTGATGCGTGTTAAAACGAATGCTTTTCGGCATTTGGGAGAACCAATTTATAATAAAATTAGCATGAGGTATTACTTTGTATTTTTGGCAGGGATAAAATACACAAATTTTTTTAAACTTAATCTGCTTCTTCATTGACTTCATTAATACCTCTAAGCTAAAGAAAAAAATGCATCACAATTAAAAAGTAGATGTTTATGGCGCATAACATAACAATAATTTTTGTGATGACTTAAACATACCAAAATATTTTATCAGAATCCGTCGAACATAAAAATCTTCATCTTACTCCAAGTTTTAGAGAAAATAATTTGATCTTATTCCCGTGGCTGATTTGGCCTGCCAGCAAATTATTGATCAAATATTAATTTTTAATTTAACCTCAGGAAAAATTAAAAAACCACTATGAAACATAATTTATCAATTGTAGACTAGACGTTGTACGCACAATGTTGAGCGCATGAAAAATGATGGTCCGAAGTCTTGTAAATAATATCAATCACAAATTAATTAGGAGATTCGCTACCTCCTACAATCGAATCCTGAAAGTGCTGCAAGTAAGAAATTTATATATACCAATTAATTAAAAAAAAATCATTTCCGATTTCTCAAGATTTACCTGGTGAAGTCGGGACTTTTAGAGATGATGTGCTCAAACTCTGCATAGGAAAGAGAGCCATCATCATCCAAATCAGCCTCCTCCAAAAGGTTTTGAATCAACTGTTTTGTGTCAATGTCCGAGAGATGCTGAGGCCCCGTCAACCTTTCGATTACTCGCTGAAGATCATCCACTCCCAACATATCGTCTCCATCAAAATCTGATTGCAGAAATTATATTATTAAAGTATAATAACATCAATTATTGGTTTACCAAAAATGCGAAAAGCATATTCTGCTTTGACGGTGAGAGGCGCTGCTTCACTGAAGACGGACATCATGTCCAGAAAATCTTCAAAGGTGCAGTCCCCATCTCTGCTGGAGCTAAACACTTTGCATATTCTGTCGTTAAATGGATTTACTCGCAGCTCTGTGCAAGTCATTATTTTCGACATCGGGAGTTTTGCATTTCGATTGTGACCGACTTTTTCCGGTGCAAGCGCTTTGAATTTCTGGTGAGCTCTGAAATAAGTAATTAATGATCAATAACGTTTGAGTACTTAAAGTGTTATTTACTTCAAAACTTCCTTTTTAGTGAAGTAGGTGAGATCCTGACATGAAAAATAAATTCCGATTAATTAATACGTCTCGTAGCAATTCCGAAAGTTAATTTGCTGTAAAAATACTTTATTTGTTTACCTGGTAATCTTGAAGTTCCTCGTCAGAAAACTGACTATTTCCTTGACCCATCATTAATCTGTAAGAATAAGAAGCATGAATTTTAAACAGAGTTCTCAATGTTTACAATAAAGGGAAGTATAATTTATTTCTGATAATGATTTACTTCGGAGTATTTCACTAAATTTTATACATTTTACAATGAAAAATAATGAGCTTACGTGTATGTATTTGGCTGACAAATTCTTCTTAATTTGTTCCTTGGGCCGAGATCTTTGAAAAAAGTAATGTAAGTGTTCAAGACTTTTGATTTTTATCAATAAATTGATGTGGGTGTTTCTGCTTCAAAAGTTGCTATTTACACCGAACAAGACTGTACCAGAAACAGACCGGATTGAGCATCGAGCTCCACCAAAGAGCACAGACCAGTGTGCGAACATGTTGGAAGAGAGCGCATGCGCACTTCTAGAATCCCGTCGAACTACTTGAACCTCCGCGAGCACCAGCAACACCAAATTCACGTTTTATCATCATTCATTCAGTGCACAAAAGACGAGTTAGAGGATCGCATTCAGGCAACTTCAACAATTTAGGAGCCTTTTGATAGACCTGCGAGACCTCAACCCTGAAAGTGTCACACATGACGAAGAAATCATCATTTTTTAAAGGTAAAAAAAAAATGCCTCGGCTGTTTGTTTATGCGTATTGCTTTTAATTGCGGCGCGAATATCATAAATATGTCATAAAAGTAAATAACTCGGAATACACTCAAGTCTCTGTGTATTATGTCCTTGTTTGCTGAGCAGGAAGCTTGCAGAATGTGTATCATTTCACTTCACATCCTCACTCACCTTCAGGTTTTCAGGCTGAATATTTTTGCAAACAAAACCTGATCTGCAATTTTTTTTAATTTTTGCAGTTTTTTGTCACTTTTACATTTTTTTTTTCAGATTTTGTCTGTAACAACTTGATTAAGAATTTTAACTTTTCAGGTCTCCTCATCAGACACTTTTTGGGAGGTGGCTAACTTTAAAGAGAATCACAGGAACCGCTTGTCATTGGCTGGCCACATGTCCTGCAGTTCTTCCAAACCTGCTGTCCAAGTGTGTCCAAGCAGACATGGCTGCAACTGCCACTGAGTTCCCACCTCACACCTATTCGACGACCTTCTTCAGCCGCAACGTTTTGAAGGATGTAGGTTTCTCGCATAATTAATAGATAGACTTGCCACACAATTATTATTCTTATAAAATCCTACATTTATGCTGGCGCAATTTATATTTTTCTTTACTCAATTGCTAGACATAAAAAAATCAATTTGGCTTTGAAGAATTTTATTCAATTCAAAATGTGTATAAATCTGCTGTGGTAAAATATTAAGGAATTTATTTTTTATCAAATAGAAATCATTATGTCTCTAAAATTTTGTTGTAGGCATAAACTAACAGACTTTTTATTTGCAGATTATTTCCAAGCGAGAAAAGAAAAACAAAAGTGATTCTTCGGTGAGTTCTGTTAATTTTTTGTTAACTCTTACATTCTTTTACACCTGAAATTTGTTTGCAATTTATAATAGTGATTTTAATCCAAAATTCAATTTAAAAATTTATTTTTAAAACGGATAAAAATTGAAATAAATTGTGCTATCACAAAATATTATATAGTTAATTTTACGTAATAAAAAAAAAAGCCGCTCTACATATAGAAATTTGCTCTGCTCTATATTTTTATTCTTATTTATTTCTTATACGAGCACAATTATTATTAATTTTTTTTAAAGGTGAAATATTAAATAATTTGCATTGCTCAAATTAATGTCCACTTTATCTTAGAAATATGCTCTATATTTATATTGAAGTTTTAATTGAAAACGGAACAAATTTGGTTAGACTTAATTAATGACGCATGCTTGTTATATATTATGGTGTCGCTTGCAAATTTAATCAAATATCTGCGCCCACTTGCTCATAATTGAAAACACCAACTCTTTGTTATTTCTGTCTGTAAAACGTGTACAAACTAAACATTTAGCTTGTACATTTAAGCAATCAACGCCTAATCGCCATCTGTCTAATCAACCTTGCTGGCGGTATTGAAGATAATGCTGAAATCCTTCGATCACACTCGCTCTTAGCTCGTTGTCTCTTCTTTTGTTGTTGCAGTCCATTGTGTTTTCAAAAACGGAGGATATTATAATGTCCAATAATTATGCAGCACGCGTCAAGTGCGTACGCCACTGTGTGCTAAGTCAGCGTAGGTAGGGCGTCGACCAAAGCGGATTGCACGGCAAATGCAAAAGAGCGCTTTCCTTACGGTGTGCGCGCGGTCTTGCCGAGCCAATCGTTTGTTTTTCTAATTGCCGATTTCCACTGCCACTCTCAGCCTTGGCTGAACAATTAGAGAAATACTTAAGCCAATTAACTCTCCGGATATGGAAATCGTTTTGGCGTTACGGCGCGCAAATAAAATTGGCGTGCTGGTATTTTTTTAAGGGCGCTCGGCGCCGCAAAAGGGTCGGGCGCAATTTCACTCGCGCCTCTTTAATTCGTTGGCCTGTTCCAAAGGAAACTCGAGCATGCTTGATGCTGAGTGGAAAATAATAGTAATTGTGTTTTTTTGGTAAAGTGGAGGGATTTTGGTAACTGGCGGCGGCAGAGAGTTGACGTCACGGGATCGAGAGTGTGTATCACATTACTTTGCAGTGCGGAACCGAGGTCGACATTGACGTCACGAAGCGCCAGCAGCCACTCTTGGTCTCACAATTATCAGGTTGTGGTTCCAAAAGTGTGTACAAGTGCCTTCCGTGTCGAGCCCTTGCAGAAAATTGGCCAGGTTCCGCCCGGGGCATGGCCGAGAGGGGTCAACGGCGCGCTCTATGACCGGCCCAGCCCTGCTCCACCCTTCCGGCGCCCTTCGAACAACAATTCTCGCAACACTGGTCGCCAGGGCTGTATGTTATCCTTTCAGTCGTTTCCTTTCTTTTATCATTTTATCAGCGGAAGTTTTTTGATGCTCTTTTAGGGGTTGATTGCGTGGGTTATTTCTGGTAGTTTTAATTTCAAGATATATATAATGCTCAACAGGATGTGCTTTTTGTTTAACACGCTTGGCAACTTATAGGCATGTTGAAACGATTATATTTGCTTATTGCAAAGAAGAAACGTCGTTGGAACAATTCCGTCATGTGTCGCCCACATGCTGGACTTTTATCAGCGCAGTTTAATTGATGAATTCAAATTAGCTTGAATGTTCCGTCAAGCTTGATTTATCATACTAAAGTTCAAACATGAATTTCTTGGTGCAATAAGTTTTTTTATTACTTTTTTTTAAAGACGATATAGGCTGCAAATTGAAATTTTGATACTTTTCCATATTTGGGCTGCTTAAGCTGCTTTTGAAATTTTTCATGCCGAACATTACATAAATCAAAAGTTATCACAGAAAAAAGCACTCAAATGAGTTTTCAAATAAAATAATACATCACATTGAAAAGGAGAAAGTGTATCTTCAAAACAATTTTTCATGATCCATATGAATTTATAAATCTTTATTGCTTTATATTTTATATAAGCAGTGCTATTTAATACAGCCCTGAATAAAATTATTTTTTAGTTTTAATTAAAATGAAGTAATAAAACAGTCTCAATTGAACCTATTCAGATTTAATTGATCATAAACATATTTATCTGGAAATTTACCAAGATTTCTAAGTAAAAGTTAAGTTTGGTGGAAATATAGAGCAAACATAATTTCATTTGAATCACTTAGGGTGTAGCCTCTAATTTTTATATTCTTACTCTAACAACAGAGCAAATTTTATTTATTTATTTTTTTTTTTGCCCTCAATAACTATTTTTGATTCCCACATCTTGTGTACTCTATTTAAATGTATTGGGTTTTATTCATCATAGCTGAATATTTTTAGTGCTAAAAATTATTCAAATATTCTTGAACTCCTCTTAAATTTACATTTACGTCTTTTGTGGGCTGAATATCAAAGTGCATAAATTATTATAAATAGCATTCCTACCTATGACAATATTAAAAATTTAATAATTAAACCGCAAATACATATTAATTTTTTATTCAAACATCAGGAAAGAAACACACTTTTATTTTCCCATATTAATAAACTTTTTTCAAACATGTTTTGCTACCTAATGAAATGTTTTTGGAACCAATTATATTAATTGCCCGGAGGAACCAAAGTGCGTCATTCCAAGATTTTATGGAACTTCCTCAGCCTGAGGGTGGGAAAAGTGAAAGGCTTTATATTCTGCTTTCAGGGTTTTTGATCATTCATATAGATTTTATTGGTGCTGCGCGCGTGCGATTCGCAGCAAACAAGATTATGAGCAGTAACAAAGCAAAAAAATAAATATTAACACCAGGAACCACATTTTGTTATAGCCGACAAAAAAAAAGGAAACACGGATCGAGCTCTAGTTTTCCTGCATGTCTTCAAAATGCAATCTCCCTTTCTAATCAAGGGTCCGCGCGTCAATTGGTGGATCCTTTTGCGTCATCAAAAATTTTCCGACCGCGACACATGTCGTTATCACGTGTGTAAAGTGGTGCGTCAAAGTTTCTCATTAGCTCAAATTTTCGAAAATTTCCCCCAGGGAGGTCAGTGACGCACGGACGAGAAAAGGCGGAAATGCTGTTTGTCTTAATTGCTTTATATTTGTTTTTAATGTGGTGTCGCAGTACGTGGTATCTCACTTATGCAATGGCTTAACCAGAATGTTGAAACAGAATTACGAGTTTCATTCAAAGAATGTGAGAACTTGAGAAAGAGCTGGACAACCCAAGACGAGGCCCCACTCGTTTTGGGCTTTGGTTCAGCGATCTTGTATCACGACATCTCCTTCAGAATTATATACAAAAACAGCGCAGCGTGCACGAGGCGAAACGAAAGAGTTTGTTTGAAAACAATTAAGAGAGGCGGCAAAATTAGAAACAATTATAATTATTCATAAAGAGCTAAGTGTGGACGGCGAGACGTACGCGCAGTCGGACCGTTCGACGCAGGTTGATTTGCATGCCACGGGCTGATGCAAACAGCATTTTTCTCATTTCAATAAATGCATGAATATACTGGTGGAGATCGAGCGATTTGCGTCACGGCCACTTTTTGCGTCACTTCGTGCGAACGCAGGTCCGCGCCTCGCGTGCGCTCTCTCATACTTTTTGCTTTTCCACCGCATGCCGTGTGTGATGCTTTTCCGTCGACGATGGTGATGTTGTTTCACTCGGTCGCTCTTTTCTGCCCGCAGAAGGAGGCCGCCGCCGCCGGCAAACCGCCCAAGGGCTGGCGCAAGAGCACCAAGAACAACCCCAGCCACAACAGTAGCCATGCCGATCAAGCCAACAACAAGCCAGGGTGAGTCGCCCGCCGCCGCCGTCTTGCGCGCAAACAGAGCATTTTGCAACAGAAATTGATAAAATAATGATAAAAGATGCCGTATTTATCTCTCGCTCAATGTGACGCACGCGGCCTCTCTTCACAGGGCTTAACGCCGTTCACTCTGTTTTTCTCGCAGCTCTGGCAAGATGATTTTTAAACCTAATGGCATCAATATAAGTTCACTTTATCTGGATACCGTTGAAATTGTGTAAAATATTTATCATTTAACCCCTTCACAGCTTACTAGCTTAATTAAATCCGTTTTTATTGCATGAACACAGAGAAAGCAAACTTTAAACTAAATCCCAAAATATCTATTTTTTATAAAACAAAATTTTAAGAACATCTTCAAATGGTAGCAGTAAAGCATATTTATTGCGAGATTTGCCAATATAAAAAGATTGCCTTATCAAAGTTTACTTTCATTCATTGGCAAATAGAAGTTCATAATCAGTTGACACTTTAATTTAAAATATTGACAGAAGCTTTTTAAAAAAAAAATAATAAAAAAAGTCATTTTATTGGAGATTTCCTAAAAAAGTGTATTAAAGCAGTTGCATGCAACTTATCATTATGATAATTATGATGCTTTTTTCCTCTCTTTTTTAAACATCCTAAAAAAAGACAAAGAAGCTTTAAGAATTTACTTAAGTACATAGTATACCCTGCCAACAAGGAAAGTCTCAAACTAACTGGATTTTATGTATGATTCATTATAGGTCTGCTAACTCAGAGGAAGAGGACATGACTCTGTTGAAGTATCTAGCCCTGGTGAGTCTTTTCCTCTTTTATTAATGAAATTCGTGATGAATTTGAATAAAAATACTGCTTTTTCGTTGGTGGTGGTTTATAGTTAATGTAGAATATCCCTATTTTTATTTATCGCACTCGAACCCTTGTTTTTCAATAATATCAATTTGTAGTGAATCAACCTTTGGTTTTAAATTGTACATATTAATATTTTATTGTAAAAAGTGAATTTTTAAATTTGCAATGTCAATTAATTACAAACAAAAATACGCTCTCTTTGCACATACTTTGAATTGATTAACATACCAATTTTGTCGTGCCAAAGTCCATAAAAATTTGCACTCTTGCGCTCAAGTGAATGTACTTGAAGCATTTTGCATTTGAGCTGAATCAAAGTGCAGAGTGCTCAATTCGTAACCGTAGGAAAGAGATTTAACAGATTTATATTTAATTTTGCCCTTTGTACTGCTATTTTTAGTATTTGGTGTGACATAAATAAAATTGCAAATTTCTTAAATCGTCCTTTTGATGAGAAAAATTAAAACCAAGATTTTCAATTGATTACAGAATGCTCTTGAGCTTGGCTCTCCCGCTAGCGGTTTGCCTCTGAAGTACAGCAGCAATGAATCTTCTGGATGGCTCCAACTTTCAGGTAAGCACACTATGACTTTTAAAAAGAGCGGTCAAAACAAAAATTAACCTCACTTTAGGCCATCCAGACAGCTTTGCCATTGCTGGCCCCGGAACCATTTGGAAGAAAACCACCTTAGAGGATGGGGAAATCCGAGTTTACGAGGCTCTTCAGCAACTGAAGACTGACTCAAGTTCCAGCATCGTGCCTAAATTTTACAGGTTTTTTTATGACGGCAAATGTTTTAAAATATCATTTTAATTATTTTTCCTTCAGGAAAGTTGAATTTAAAAATGAGCTTTTTATTGAGCTGGAAGATCTCTTGAGCAACTTCAATGACCCTTACGTGATGGATATCAAAATGGGCACCAGGACCTTCCTAGAATCGGAAGTTTCAAGGACAAATGCAAGGCCCGACTTATACCAAAAAGTGAGTATTATAATATTTTGTTTTACGTGTATGAATTTCAAATTTTAAATCGCTCATTTCAGATGGTGCGGGTAGACAGCAATGCTCCCACACCTGAAGAACACAAGGCCCAAGCTGTGACAAAACTCAGGTACATGAGATTCAGAGAGCAGCAGTCATCAACAAGCACTCTTGGCTTCAGAATAGAAGCCATGAAGGCAAGTTTTTAAATAATGCTTAATTTGGAATGAGCTTGAATTTTCTTATATTTCAGGTAAAAGGATGTGATCCAGTACGAGAACTGCAGAAAGTGTGCTCACAGCGCGATGTGCAAACTGTGTTGGCCCTTTTTTTGCACGGCAAAGAACAAAACAGAATAAACCTACTGAAACGCCTCATTAAAATCAGGACGGCATTTGAAGAATCAAATTTTTTTAAGTACAATGAGGTATTAATTTTTTTCCCAGTCTTTTATTGCACCCGTACTTAAACAATTCCACTTCAGGTGGTAGGCTCCAGTCTACTACTGGTTAGAGAAGGCTCTAAAGTGGGTGCTTGGTTAATCGACTTCGCCAAGGCAAGGCCGTCGGACATCCCTCTTGACCATCGGTCACCTTGGTGTGAAGGCAACCACGAGGATGGCTTTCTATTTGGCCTTGACACGCTCATAAAGGTTGGTGTTTTTGCAAAAAGAAAGTTTCATCATTTAAATTTATTTTTATGTTTCAGACTGTTCAGCAGTGTGATTTAAAAGTGATGCAGAGTTCACGTTTGGAAAAATTTTTGCGGAGTCTGCCTTGGAAGTGAGATGGATTAAACTGACTTATTAAAGAGTTTCCTTGTTTCAAATGTGCAACACAATTAATTCATTCCTGGCGTGAATATTCAGAAGCGTGCACAGCACTATTATTTATATATATCATGTGAATTGCAGGATACTGGAGTTAAAACAATCAAATTTCGCGTGATCATTCCCAATTTTTTGTTTGCACACATAGCTCGAGAAGGACTATATCCGATTCCAAGCAGGCGCAAGGTTGATCGCAGCAACCTAATAGCAGACCTTGTGCGCGGTGCCAACGGGTGTCACGTGACACTTAGGAGCCCTGAGGCAATTCATGAATATTAATTTATTGCGCGCCAAAGTTGGTATCACCATTTGATTGATTTCACCAGGTCATGCCTGCTTTGGAATCGTTTGTGCTCCTTGAAGACCACAGAAAAGTTGGCACATTTGCAACGGTACCTATTTGTTCAACTTTGTCGTTTTGTAAGCTAAGATAAATTTGTCTCATTATTTATGGTGGAATGCACCAAAAATAGTGGTTGTATATTACAGAATTTTTACAAAATCAAACTATTTGCATTAAACCCACATGGTCTTTCATTTATACTCTTAACCTCTTATTTAAAGCCAGTTTTATCTTCTGGAAATTCGTAGCTAGCTAATGCTGCAAGGATTAACTTCTGCACAAAATAACAAGCATTATGTCTTAATCATTGTAATTTCCTGTACATGGATGGGGGAAATTTAAGAAGGGAAGCTTGAACGCTGATGGATTTTATTTTGAGATACAAAGAAATTATGTTTTATACTTTTATTAAGCTGACAGGTGCAAAAAATTAACCTGCACCAAATTAAAATTAATTTTTTTGAAAAAACAAAAGCCTTGCTTTATCCAGATGTGTCCATTGACTCGACCGTCTCACTGGTGTGCTGGACGATAACATCTTCAATTACGATGGGAATAGTCTTGGCCTCAAGAACAGCTGTGGTTCCCTTTTTGTAGCGATACGAAAGTTGTTTCTGTCCCTTGAGATTGGCCTGGTCATAAGGCCGCAGATAGTCAACTGAACCTCGACGAATCACACACAAGTCAATGTTGCTGCCTGAGCCCAGGTCGTTGAAAATTCCAGCAGCAATTGCGTTCCTCACCAAGAGCTTGCCTTCCTCCTCCTAAAAATTTATAAACAAACCAAAAAAATTAGTGAAAATACTTTTCCGAAATAAGTTTGAATTTTTTTCTTGTAGGTTTTTTTTTATTACTAACAGTCAAGTCTGCCTTCCATCCAGCCTCAAAGACAGCCATGGCTGCGAGTGAGCCAGATCCCATGGTGGTGTAGGGCAGCTTGTCAGAGGAGCCGTGGGGGTGGATCGAGTAGAGGTGAGGGCCAGTGTTGTCGACGCCACCAAGCACAAGAGCAGCTCCGATGTAGCCTTGGTAGCGGAAAAGCATCTGCTTCAAGAACTTGCAAGCAGTCACCACTGGCACAATGTCACGGTTGGTGTTCAGCCGGTGCAGCTCGAGCTGCGAGGAAATCATCTGGGTGGTCACCTCAGTGTCCGCAGCAGTTCCAGCACCGCAGCAACTAAGCGGGTAAAAATTGATTAGTGAAAGTTTTTGCCAAAAAATTGTTAAGTCTTTCTTAGGGATACATACTACATGTTCTTGGCCAGATAGTGAATTTTGGCGCAGTTCTTGTCCGACACAATTGTGTCCTCAGTGGCCCTGGTGTCGGCACCAAGAATGACTCCATCCTTGTAGATTATGCCGACGATGGTGGTTCCAGTCTTGGTTGCCTTTGGCAGAGGGTGGCCCTTCTGTGCCAAAACTGCATTTCTGCAAATGATTAAATTTGTAATTCATAACAATTAATATTCGCAATTTCAGTGAAAAAAAAATTCGGTGCTGCATGACACGGCAACCCGAAAAGCATTAGCGACCTGTGTGGTTTTTACAGATTTTCTAAAAACTTTGCAATTGTCTTTAAATTTATTCGAAGATTCCAATACTTAATTTTACAATTGATAGAGATTTATCCTCACCTTCTGCAGTTCTCGAAGGAAAAGCCGGGTTCTTGATTTTCGCCTATAAGCACAGCAGCCATGATTGTGGATGACTCGTTTGTTTTTGACAGCGAGAGCGAACAGCGAAAAGCAATCCGTCGACCCTAGCGCCACGCGGCGTTGTAATCATGAACATGTTTTTATTAAAAAAACGCGCCGCAAAATTAATTTTTTGCTTTTTTATTTTATTAACAAAAATTTTAAAATTTCGTGTTTTTTAAATAAAATTTCTCGTTGTCGATCAGTCTTGAGTCTCATAACTTAAATTTGAGGCAAATTGAAATTTTTATTGCGTATTTCACTACACAACATGATTTTGCCTCCGCATTTTATTTCGCAATAAAAATTTGATTGAACAAATTAAATACATATTTTAATTATTCTCTACAATCAGATTAAATTATTAAATATGCAAAAATAACACACTATCATGTAATTGTTTGCTATGATTTTGGTTTATTTTATATAAAATCATGAACGAATCTGTTTTTTTTTTCTTATTTCAATTTCTCATCACTATGAAGGCAAAAATGCTAGGTCTGCATCCGATAGCACTTTCAGGTACACAACTTGGTTTTCCTCAAGATCAAAATCAACCTGCAGCATTTCGTCCTCTAAATTGGCAGCCAGAGTTGCCTTCTGGGCTTCTTCTTGTTTCTGAAGAGCATCCTGCTTTCTTTGTCGAGACTGCAGCATCGCGCCTTTTGTGTGGAAACATTTCTCGTGTACCTGTGATTCAGCAACAAAACAAATTATATATTAATTACGGGAATTTTATCAAATTTGACCTGCAAAGTTTCATTGGAACTGAATTTCCGAGGGCAATGTGGACATTGCAAGAAATTCTTCTGCTTTGTGTGCCTTTTCAAATGACTGAGCAGGTAGTTTCGAAGTGCAAACGCTCTACCACATATGTCACATTTGTGTTCTTTGTTGCCTGAAAAATAATAATATATGAAAAGTTACAAAAGCTGTTTAACGTTAAACAACAAGCAAAATGTAAAAACAAAGTTTCGAGATAATTTTAAATGTTAAATTAAGTCAAATTCTAATTCACCTGAATGGGATTTTTGGTGAGCATGATACTGGCTTTCTATCTTGAATCCTTTTTTGCAAATTGCACATTTATATTGGAATTTGCTATGCTTCCTTGCTTGATGCAGGAGTAACGAGTCTCTCCTTGTCAAAACGGCACCACATTGGTGGCACAGATAACTAAATATTTTAAATAAATTAATCATTGTGCTTCTATAGTTATATTAATTCATGAAATTACCTCTTTGGTTTCTCTTGATGATTATTCATATGTTTCCTAAGATCGCTCAGTCTTTTATATACTCTCCCTGGGCAATCAGGGCATACTTTGCTTTCGTCTGTGCTGATCTGATGCCGAATTTTATAGTCACAAAGTTCACTTTCGTTTCTGTACAAAATCATTGCTAAATGAAACGCGCAATAAATTTAAAATCAAATTACCTCAATGAACCTTTGATATTTGGAGCCGCTCGAAGTTTAGAATCTTAGACAAAAAGTCAGTTAATTCAAGAAATATATTTTGGATAAAATAACGTTTAATTTTTAAATAGTTAATAAAATTCATAAAATTATTTAAAATTATTTTTACCTTTTAAACTCCTATGAATTTTTATTTCCTTGTTTTGCACTTTACCATCAGCAGTCTGTATTGACGATATTTCGGTTGAATTTTTGGGGATTAAATTTTGCCGAGGTCCAACATGAACAGAACTATTACGTTAAAAATAAATCTATAGAGTACAATTTAAAAAAAAGGAATGAATAAAATTACTTAGTTGGCGCATTAGTTGATATGATGATTGGCTGCAGAATTTCTGTCGGAACCGTCACAACGCCAAACTCTTTATTATTCGGAGGAAGATTGACAACAGCCGCAACCACTTCAGGATATTTCGGATGCATGGTCTCATAAGCTTGGTTTATAATGCTCAGGTAAGTTTCGTTGTTTACTGACGCAAGTTTAAGGCTGGTAGACGTGTTTGGTGCAGCAATCGACTCGAGATTGGGCACCACTGAACCGTAACTGGCCGACGTGTCATAAATTATTGTTTCTTTTGATTGACATTTTAACCCTGATGAAAAATAATTTAAGTGAAAGAGTAAAAAGAAAGCTGGATATTTAATTATAAAATAATACCTTTACTAGCTGGACAATCTAGATTTTTAGCTGGAATTGCAGAAGAGGTCGGACCACTTATCTCTTGGTTAAAATCTTTCACCAAGCAATCGGACGAGCCATTTTCCACTAAAAGGATTTATTTTTAAAATTCAATATAATATTTAAAAATTTAATTAGAGTCAGACTTGTTTCCTGCACAGTGGGGAATTTCGGTAAATTTAAAGTCTTTTTGTGCTGGTCCTCCATAATCTGAGTGATCAGCATTGCGTGTGGGTGACTAGGTGGAAGCTTCACGATCGAAGGATACACATGGATCTGAAATTTCATTATTTAAATTAGTAAATAATATACTTCAGATCATCGCAAGAATTACATCGGTCTGCTTGCTGGATTCCCGCACAATGACATTCGGAGCGGTCAGTTTGTGCTTATTGAGCATGTGGATCTTCAACTCCTGGTTCTGGCAATAGCTACAAGTTTTTTTAAATGCCAGATTAAAAGTTTGAATTCATTTTGTGTACCATTCTCCACAAATGCCGCATATGAAGCGCTTAACATCTCTGTGCGCTCTGAGATAGTGCTTAAGAATTGCCGCGTAACTTGATTGCCGGTGTGGACACCCTTTTTCGGTACAGCAAAACACCTTTCTGCGGCCGTCATCTGGGACGCTTATTTCATGAACTCTCTTGATATGCTTATTTAAAGCCTTAGCAATTTATCATTTATACAAAATCCCTAAAAAAATCAATGCAAAACTCACATAAACTCTGTTGAATCTTTTACTGCAGACAATGCACTCGTAGGGTCGCTCGTTGGTGTGCGTCCTCATGTGTACTTTCAAGCCAACAGCCGTGCTGCAACCAATTTTGCAAATGTTGCACTGGAAACGGTTTTTGTCAGACGCAACACAATGCTTGGTTTTCACGTGACGTTTGAGTTTGCTAAGATCATCCATAAGCTCGCCACACTCGTTGCACTTTAAAATTTCACCAACCGTTTCTGGAATGCCTGGATTTGCCAGTGATCTGCTTTTAAGATTTTGAAATGTAATCGAATATTAATACAATTAGAAGAAGAAACCTGTTATGGTATTTTTCTATGTGTTTTGTAAGAAATGTTGGCTTGATGAATACTCGATTGCAGAAACTACATTTCAGAGCAAGAGAACTTGCTTCTACATTTTCTTGGCCTCGTAAAGAGTGCAATGTGACATGTCTGAGAAAGTGAAGTCAAGTTAGAAATATAGATCATAGAATTCAAAATCATTTTACAACTTACTTGTCTCTTAAATTGGCCGAGTAAAACGATTTCTTACACACATGGCAATTATAGGGCCTCGACAAAACATTAATCTGCGTTTGAATAAATAATTAAAATGAGAGGTAAAATTTTGGCGTTTATTACCATGTGAGTTGTTTCTAAATGCCTGTTCAGTTTTCCGTTATCTTTAAATTGTGCGCTGCACATTCGGCAATTATATTCTTTGGGTGCTGAAGTTGATTTCAGGTGCAATCTTGTGTGTGCCTGAGCTCTTTTCACTGATGGAAATCGATTTTTACAAATAGGACACTGCTTGCTTTTGGGGTGGAATTCTTGAACGTGTTCAGGAATTTTATCCAGCTCAATTACTGCCTTTGAACACAATTTGCATAGGGTGTCAGTTTTCATTTTTTGAACCTGCAATAACAAGAAATTATAGGCATTGTACTGCTGAATTTCCACAGACTCTGTAGAAAAAAAACAATCGAGTTTGATAAGAAACTCGAAAAATTTAATATAGAGATAATTACCTTTGTGTCTTTATCACCCAAGGTTTTTTCGACACTCTTCACAATAGCCGACACACAATCCTCCACATCGAGCAACTACAAATCATCAAATTAACCAACAAATTCAAATAATCTCTCGAAAATTTTACCTGATTACTTATTAGTTCATCCCCTTCCCTTACTTCGTGATATAGCTTTAACATTTTCTCAAGTTCTTGCTCCTGCTTATCCTCTTTTAGGACAAAACTAAAGAAAGATTGCAACTGCTCTGGTGACAGGCAGCCGTGTAAATGCTCCAGCAGAGTCAATTCAGGATCAATTGAATTCCTACTTGGGCACCACTTGCAATTTATGCAAATTGATATTTGGAATGTTTTATGCCTTGCCAAGTGTGCCCTATAAAATAAATATCATAAAATGGCATAACTTTTTTAATACACAATTAAATTATACTTATAAGTAGCTTCATGTTCAAATGACTTGCGGCAGTTTGAACAGGGGAATGGTTTTGCATGGACAGATGCTACGTGTTGGGCTAGTTGCTGTCTTGATGGAAAGTGGCTAAAGCATTGGCGACAGGCCTCCGTCAGAGCGTGTTTTCTCTCGTGGGCTTTGAGTTCCGACTGCGAATTGAGTTGCATGAAACAAACTGAGCATGTCAGCCGAGGAGCCAAAAGCCCGTGGTGTTGCTCCAGATGTAGTGATAAGGCAGTGGGGAAGATAAACCGTTGTCTGCAGACGTAACAGAACTGGACCTCTTTCAATCCAAGGCTGGAATGGACTTTGACGACATGCTGGGAAAATAAGAAAGACTTAATTTAATGAAGAAATTATTAAACTTCATTTTACCGTCAAAAGCAAAGAAGGTGTGACAAAGAAGCATTTGCAAATTAGACATTCGCAATTACTTCTGAACACACCAGTTGACAAAGATTGAAAAACTTCCCTCCACTCACTAGCCAGACCAGTGTCTTCTTCTAAACCACGATCTTCATAAACACTCGTCAAAAGAGGCAAGACCTGCGGTTGATAATAATTTGAGTAAAAAATTATTTCATTAGAAAAAAATGATAACCAACTTGATTTGCAGCTGTTATTCTTTTTGGTGCCGTTGAAACTTCGTCTAGATAAGTGGTGATTTCCTCTGGATACAAATTAATATCGATGTGAATTTCATCAGGAAATTCTGAAAGGAAAATATCAAATTATATTTTTACTCTGAGTGAAAAATTTAAAAGCAAACCAGGTAATGCTTCAAACTCATCATTACGCATCTCCGAGTACACTTCAAGCGCATATTGCTGTTCATCAGCGTCCAGTATGTCCTTGAGCAGGAACACATTATTGTCTTCTTTACTGGTAGATTCCATGGCAAAAATTTTAGCTGCGATAGCTACAAAAGGCCCGCTGTCCGCTCTGTTTTGTTGTTTTTGTTTACATTATGTTCTGCATGGGCAACATGCATTTTGTGCATTTAGCAATTTTGACAAATCAAGTTAATCAAGCTATTTGCACGAACTGACAGGTTACGCCCAGTTACGCCCACCATAAAAGTTCAGTTTTGTTCCTTGGTTTTGTTGTTTTCGTGGTGGTTGTTTGCAAATTCCTCTTTGAATTTAATTTAGCTGGCCTGGCTGTTGTGCGAAAAATCAACGTACGTACGAGTCGAGAAGAGGACGTTGCGAAACGAAACTAGCGTACATAGATATATGTTTATGACATTTAGACCGTCGCCTATGCAATAATCTGAGGCAAATTTCAATGTTCCTGACGTCCCTGAAATTCAGACACGGGACAGAAGCGGTTTCCAATCGCTGACATTTACATTATACGTTGCGGATAAACCCAATCAGGATGTTTCCTGCATACTCTTGAATAATTCTCGTCACCGTAAAAGGTTTGCCAATAATTTTTAACCATTAAATGCACCTGTACATACCCATAAAATCATTTATCTTTTTCTCAATGATCTTGGTTTTAGTTGTGTTTAATATGTATTTTTTAAGGTATCCTTATCATGATTCATGAACCCAATGGCCTATTTTATCGACGTTCATATTAATATTTTTTTATATTTAGATTCAATTAATTATTGTAATTATTATAATATATGTATGTATACATAAATGGTAAGTCTGTACATCTATAGGTCATCTGGACTAGAAAATAATTTTAAAATAATATGTATTATATTTTTAAAATGTGGAATTAGTCTTCACATCACATTTTACATAATTTATTCATTAATTTCTTTATTTTCTTTTTTATCATTGAATATTTAGAGAGACATGCCTGAAGTCTACTTAAAGGCGTTGAAGTACTCATGCATGAAGGACTTGAACGATGAGCTTGAAAAAATGCGTGACATCGTTTCGAAAACTCCAACAAAGTTGTAAGTCTCTCTTTCAATGTGTTCATGAGGCTCTGGAAACATAATAAAATTTATTATGATGCAGTTTGTTGGTCACTGCTCAGAAGATGCCTGGTATGGCTGAGAAGAGTGCAAAGGAAGGTGACGAGGAGCAGGCCTACATTCTCTACATGCGATTTACCCACCTTTACGTGAACATAAATCGATTGACCAATGTAAAGACAGAGGACTTTAAGAAAGTTTTCAACAAAAGCATTTTGGAAATGTGCATAAAACGGGCGGAAGAGCTCAATAAAAGTCTTGAACGACGTTACAAAACCTTGGAAGAGGAAAAGCGTCTGCAGAATGCAGCGTTCGAAGCTGTCAAGACGTCACCAGAAGTAGCAGTGCCTCCGAGCAACAATTTTTCAGGAGTCACGAGTAATTTTCTCTAAAACCACTTCAAATTTTTGCAAATTATTTATTGTCTTTTTTATTAGCTAAGAAACCAGTGGAGTACACTCACGAGGTCACTTGCATAGAGCTGAACGACCTTATCAATAGATTTAGAGGCACGGACAGTCTTTTGATAATGGATGTGCGACCTTTGGAAGACTTCAAAAAGTCGCACATTGACGTGCCATGCATAATTAGTGTCCCAGAGGAAATAATCCAACCTGGGTATGTACAAAACAATCATGTAAGTTGATATGATAAATGTTAAACAATTATTGTAGAATTACGTGCGGTAAATTGGAAAAAACATTACCTTTGGAATCACAAAACCTGTGGAAAACTCGTATTAATGGCAAGTATGTGATTCTGGTCGACTGGAATAGCTCATTGAAAACAATGCGTCCGATGTCTCATATCAGTCATCTCAAAACTATTTTGTTGAAGGTATTTATTTGTTATTCATCTTCGAATTACCAAATTCCTAAACATTCTCTTGGCTGGTTCAGTGGGACATTGGAGTAAAATACGAAAGAGATCCTCTGATTCTCCAGAAAGGCTATTCCGAGTGGTTGGATATCTACCCTTCTATTACAACCAATCCCAGAGTTGAGGCTAGACACTCTCCCGATGATCTATTTGATTTAATAAGTCTTGGTAAGCTGACATAAAAAATGCATTGCTTGTACAAACGCCACGATTAATTTTTAATTCCAGATGACATTGATTACCCGGACTTTCAAACTCCACTATTACCAACCCAGGCACCTCAGAAACCACAAGTCTACAGGACTTTGAAGCCTTTACCTTCTTCACCTTTTCCTGTTGTCGCCAATGCATTCGTTGAACCCAAAATCCAAGAAACAGTACCTGAAGCGCTTCCAAATAATGCAATTCGTCTGCCCAGTGTTGATAGAGCACTGAAAGAGAATATGCTAGAAAAGTAGTTAATTTTTATCAATATTTAAGTGCCTTCATTGTTTTCCTATACCCAGGATGAAAATGCAACAAGATGCTATTTTAAAAGAGGCTCTCGATAAGCAGAATAAACTGTTGGAGGCAGAGAAGAATTGGGAAGTAAGTTCATATAAAAATACAGGTGAACCAAAAGTTAAATTTTTATATCGTAGGAATTTCGGAAGTCCAAGGAGAACGAAGCAAATGAGGAATTGCAGGAACTGAAAGAGAGGCAATATATAGATACCATTGAGCAACTAGTAGCGCAATGCAAAAAGCTGGTACATCGATGAAAATTGATTTTATTCATTATCACTGACAATGATTGTTTAGGATATTGAAAATACTGAACTGAAAATACAAATGAAGAATGATTTACCTGAGCAGTCTGCGGATCTTTTGGATAAAAAGGACGAGGAGCTCGAGAAGATGAAAGCCATAACCAGTCAAATGGCCAAGAAAAGAGCCACCCAGTTCCAAAAGTATGACTTAGAAATTATCTTTGTAGATGTGGAATGATAAAAAATAACAATTTCAGGATCACTTCAATACCGCCTCCTCCTAAACCACTGCAAAACTCAAAGACAGTGGATAAAATTGAGAAAGGTAATACCAATCAAAATTTGTTTGAATTAAAATTGACGCAACCATTCTTTAGGCACCAAACCAACGCCTAAGTTTGTGCCATTAAATAGGGAACCTTCCGAGTCGTCGAATTTGTCCCGGTCTCATTCGTCACCAAATATTAAAGATGTAAGTAAAATTTATTATTTAATGATAAACAGTGCTGAAATGCAGTTTTATCTGTGGAGGAATACTGAATGTCACCCAAAAACCTTTTTACATTATTTTACTCATGCTGAGAAAATTTTCAAGTGTCAGTCCATAAACTCAAGACATGGGAGAGACCCGGGATTTCCCCAACCAGGACAATTTTGTTCTGTTCCAATTTTTTTTTGTTTACCCTTTAAATTTTCTATGATTGATTTTTCTGGCTTTAGATGGATGATGACGCTCCTCAGTTTGATCGCAGAATTAAACCAGGTGTTCCGAGAGAAACATTCATGTATCGAGCGCCAACCCGTGATTTGAGTCCCGTGTATGGAACTAAGGTACTGTGAATTTTGAGAATATTTTTTTTTAACTTATTTAAAACTTCAAATCATTTTAAGGTTTTTTTTAAATGGCGTTTAAATTTGAAAAAAGCAGTGTAAATTTGGAAAAAAAAAGCAGTGTAACTTTGCCATTACATTTTCTAGTTAGGTTTGCTTTAATTTTTTCATTCTGCAGTCTAAAAACAGGTTTTAAGTCAATATTGTTAAAGAAAAACCAGAATTTAATTCATATTTTATATTCACACTTGTTGTAAAAGAAATAGATGAATAATAATTTTTGTAACATAATATATTAATTTTGCAAGGCGCGCGCTAATTTGCGCACCGATATTTGGGTCGAGCTGCCTAAATTTATTAGCCTGTGCGTGCTGGGATATTGATTGACACTGAAATCACGTTTCCTCTTGGCGCACCAATGTGCTCTCCAATAATGCTGGATGATTTTACCATAGTAGGGAAGGAAAAGCCATACAAAAAGCTTATCAAACTTAACCATAAAAAATTTAATGTGCTATCATTTTCCTCTGATGATTCTGCTAACTGCAATTTGTAACATCAGCTTTTATGATAAATCTCAAACTGCAAGAAGTATGAGTTGTCTCGATAATGCAATAATAAATTTGACTTAAAAATTTTTAGACGCAATCATAAGCAAAATTGTACATGTAAAAATTCGTTTTAGACTTGTAAGCTATTTTATTTCAATAATAATTTAATTAGTTTCCTTAAACGCCGTCTATATAGAATGTTAATTTGCTTATTTTTTTACACAGATTACTTGCCATTTAAAATTTCTCTGCAAGCTGAAAAAATAAATCGTGCATTGATACCGATATTGCATCGTGCTCTATATTTAGAAAAGCTTTGCATATTTATTGGCATCTCCTATAAACAAAATATGTGACCACGTTTTTTCCGGCGCGTGGATATAATAATAATATTATTGGGTGTATGATTGACTAGAGCCGGAGGGGTGATAGGGGATTGAAATCGCAAAAATGACGAAGAGGCACGTTGCTGGTTTTAGTCTGTTGGGGTGCCTAACATCTTAACACACACGGTCACTGCTATGGGAGCGTAGCACAGACATTAGTTGACTGATGGGTTAGCTACACAAAAATAATGGTTATTTTGGCCAATTCCAATCTTTTCCTGTGCATTCCATTCAACAGGGTAACTATTGCAATTAATTATTATGTTTTTGTTTCTGCAGATTTCCTTTGCTCTTGCGCTTATCCTTTTTTTAAATTAATTATGTATTTTAATAATTTAAATTTGTTTGTAAAAGTTTGCTTAAAAAATATAAAAATTAGATCTAACTCTGGATTTTTTTTTTACAAATTTTGATATTTTGAAATGAGAAAACTGAAGCAAACAAAGTTATTGATATTTTCCCGTCTCAATTCATGTTATATTTTCAATTCCAATTAATTCCTGGCTTGTTCTCCTTTGCAATCAAACACAATCAAAGCCTTCATCGCAGCGTGGAAATCATAAAATATCCCAATGGCAAATCCAAGGAATTCGTGGAAATGGGAAATCGTAAAAGATCCCAATTTCGCCAATTAGTTGCTTCTGGCTATGCATAGACACCTAGCACTTCTGTGTTCCTTTTGAGCAAACTTTTTTGGCTTCTTGAAATTTCCAGTACATATGAAAAGCGTGGTCATCGGAATTCCATTAGCTGATTATTCACGTAACACGTAACCTAGTGCAAGGGCCCGATTTGTATACAATTTGTAACTCATGAAATTTCACGAATTGCAAAGAATTGTACAGAGAAAAAAATATTTGTGTATGACAAACATCAAGTTATTTGTGTCTAAAATGAAACTTTAAATGCCTAATTTTTATACACATTTCCACTTTAATTTAGTTCGCTGGCTCCGAGAAATACTATCTTTGAAAAATTAGTTGATTATTTACTTAGAAATTATTTGAAACAGGAACTCTTTTTATTTGATTAATATATTGCAAAATTCATATTCTAGCGCATCAATTGTTTTTTTGTTTTTGAGCTGATATTTTGATCTAAACACTGATTCAGAAAAATTACACACTCAAAACCATTAAAATAAATTAATGAATCAGAATAATAGTTTTTTTTTTTAAATTTGCAAAATTATGAACTATTCTTTCTTACGTCTTTTGTGCAAAAACAAACAAACCAAACTGCATTATTTTGTTGCAAAATGCAGCTTAAATTTATGACGAGTGTGATTGTGGATAATCTGGTAAAGAAACGTATTTTAGTCGCGATTACAAAATGAAATTTGACATCGAATTACGTCTGTTGAAACATAACATGATCGGCCAAATTGACAAAAGCGCCCTTACATAATGCCTAGATAATTAGATTTTGTTGAAGAACAGGCGCCCCCTCCTATCGTTTCAAAGGTGTCTGGTGCTTGCGATACTTCTTTTGCTTTCAAATGCTTTGCTTGAGCACTGACTTCATATTTTCATGATGCTTTTCCAGGGCCCTGGCCTCACTGGACTCAAGAATTTGGGCAACTCTTGCTACATGAATTCCATCGTCCAGTGTATTTCCAACACGCATGAGCTCATGAAGTACTTTTGTGAAGGTTCCTACAGGTTCGATCTCATTTCTTAAAGAAAATTAAGTTTTTATTTTTAATTTTTTTAAATGTAGAAATGAAGTTAACACGACAACTAGAACTAGGGGCCAAATAGTCGAAGAGCTGGCGGTTGTGATCAGGGCTTTATGGGCTGGAGAATACCGGACTGTTGCCTGTAGAGACTTTAAGGTACTGACCCGGATAATTATTTTATTGAAAAGAAAATTCTCATAACTTGCTGAATAGAGAGTCGCTGGTGCCTATCACGGTGACTTTGGTGGAGTGCGCCAACAGGACTCCCACGAATTCCTAACACTGCTCATGGACTGGCTCCACGATGATTTAAATAAGGTAAAATTTTGCTTGATTTTTTCAACTCTATTTTTAATTTGACCTTTGCAGAAACACGACATGAAGAAGAGGATTCTTACTCCTCCCGACTCTGATGAGCCACCAAAACAAATCCAAAACATAAAAGAGTCGTCCGACAATGCCTGGAGAGAGTTTGAAAAGTGCAACGATTCCAGAATTCTGCACTTGTTTTACGGCCAGCAGAGTTCAACTGTCAGATGCAACTCTTGCTCTTTTGAATCCGTCACCTTTGAACCTTTCAGCACCCTTACTCTTGTTCTGCCGCAAAACTCTGACAAGTGCTCCTTAAACGTAAGTTTGCATTCAGTATAATTGTTTTGTTTGAATCGAAATGTTTATTTATTTTCTAGGAATGTTTGAGCATGTACTTGGCACCGGAGCCAATTCAGGAATGGCGGTGCCCAAAATGCAAGCAAACCCGTCGCGCCACCAAAAAATTTGACATTTGGCGACTTCCGCCTATTCTAGTCATTCATTTTAAAAGGTAAAATTTGCGTTGATTTATCTGAATTTTCATTTAAAATATATATTTTTGCAGATTTTGTGAGGATATTGCATGGAGGAAGCAGCACACTCTTGTTGAGTTCCCGTTGCAGAGACTCATGATGACACAATTCACAGTGAATTCTCATCCAAAGCACCACACTTACGATTTATACGCCGTTTCAAATCATTACGGCACCATGGATGGTGGACACTACACAACCTACAGTCGTAGTGCTGTATTCAACAAGTAACTTTGTCAAATAAGTTGAATGTCTTAAAATTATTCTTTCTCCTTATTCAGGTGGTACAAGTTTGACGATGCCGATGTATCGGAGATTTCAGAACCAAGTGTCCGCTCGAACGCAGCCTACATTCTGTTCTACGCCTCCCAAAATATGCGAAGTCCGGCCTTCATCATGCAGAAGGATCGGTAATCAATTGCAATGTAACTTTGATTATAAATCACCAGGACAGAGCAGGACTGTGCCCTAAGGGACAGGTGCAAAATTGTGATATTCTGTGACTTTACGAACGGAAATGAAGTTTCAGACTCTTAAGATGATTATCATAATTATGTTTATCACATAGCATATTCTTATCCATTGTAATGACTTGTTGAAAATTACATTTTATCACCAATCATGTTGACAAATAATTTCGAATATTTGAACAGTTGATCACTTTTCAGCCTGTTTTTCATGATTCCCCATTTCATTAAATTGCTGTATGTCTTGCTTTTGATCTTCGTCTCTCCAAGCCAAAATTATATGGATGAAATATAATTATGAATTGCTTGACAATATTTATGACGCAGAATCTTTTAATTCATATTTTCCTTCATTCCAAACCATTCTCGTACTCAATTATCATCAGGAAACTTCATTTAAATAAGAGTATCAGTTGCTTCATTTTATAATTATCCATTTATAACTTAAAACAACAAAGAGTGGCCGCCTCAAAACAACTTTGTTACTTAATCAATCAGTTTTTGCTCTAAACATTTAACATCAATCAACACTTAAGGGTTCAACAGCAATATCTCCTATTAATTTAACAATTAAACATCTTCAGTTATTACACAATCAGACCATATAGCATTTAGTGAAACACAATATTTTATCCTCATTTACAAATAGTATATTGAGGTTGGTCGGGGCAATGGTCAAAATGGTCAAGGAAGTCAATGTGCTTGTCTGGGGGGAAAACGCGCTTGCAACGAGGGCAGATTACTTGTTCATTGGTTTGCGTCAACACTCCTTCATCATTTCGTCCTTGGCACCAATCCTCAGTCTCGCCATCGGAATTTGCTGCAGGAATCTGTAACAAGAGTGGCAAAATTTAGAGAAAACCTTCAATTATCAGAACAAAATTAAGAAAAAGCAATTTACTGACCTCGAGAGATTTGCTCGAGATGGAAAACGGTGTGTCTGGGGGGTAAGTGAAACTAGTGACAGAGGCAAGGCCATCCTCAAAACCGATGGTGACAATGCCTGACTCGGTGGACACAGATGCAGATGGACTAGAAGTTCGGCTTGAATCGATGGATTGCGAGCTTTCAAGAGTTGCTCGGCGCCTACTCGCTTTGTTGGATATGCACGGAAGATGGACAGAAGACCTGAAGGTGCTGTTTTTGTTTGCATGATGGCAATCTCGCCTGCACGCCACAGGTGCCTCCTGCGCGCATCCGCACGGCGCTATATTCATCACTGCTTTTTCCACTGGCGGTGTAACCTACAAAATTTAAATAATTTATACTTTTGATTTTTTTTTCAATATTCACAGTGCAAAAATTAACCTTTTGTTTTTCGGAAAGCAACTTTTCCTCCAGGTTTCTGCACCTTTCCTCTAAAGTAGCCTTATCAATTAAAGCCTGTTCTTTCTCTCTCCTCTCAGCTTCCCAGTCATCTCGATAAGAGCGAACCTGAATTATTTGATTTAATTTCTAGAAAATCACTTTTTTATATTTACAATACCTGAATATTGAGCAATTGGACGTGCTCCCGGTGCTCTTTCTCCATGGCCTGAACCTTTCGATGCGCGGATTCCAAGTCGAGCCTCAACTGAGCATTATCTGCTTCAATTTGTGCAAGTCTTTCCGGCGTCACCGTCAAACTCTTCTATTTCAACACAAAATAAAATATGATTTAAATTTAAGAGGAAAATTTGATAGAAAAATTACCGTGGGGGAAGAATTCTCTTTCACAGCACTTTGCAGCTCCCTTTGCTGCAGCTCCGCAATCGTGTTTTGCAGTTTTTGCAAATAAACTTCGCGCTCTGAGTGGTGCTTTTGCCATCGTTTATTGACTTCCATGACCTTTCGGGAAAATTATTGACATTTGAAACCATATTTCTCGCGTAAAATGACACTGAGCTCACATCATTAATGACAGCTTCGAGTTTCTTATTTCGTTCTCGCAAATGACGCAGAGAATGTGTATCTTCCTGTTTGGAGGAAAGCGGAGGAACCAACTCGTCGTCCTCATCGTCGCTAAAAACGCGCTGGGAGCCGCTCCTCCACTATAGAAAAACAGGAAAAAAGTTATGATTAGCATTTTCAAAATACATTGTTGTCTTAATATACTACAAAACAGGGCTCGCGCTCTCCCTATGTAATTAATTGTCTTTTTTTAAAAGAAAAAATTACTGATTTTAACTTGACTACAATTGTTAGCAAGCAAATCTTTTAATATTTCAGTAAGATATAAATTGCTTTCTTATAAATTAATATTGACAAATTTTAAAAATCACAGAACGCACAGAGTGCCGATCTCATGGCAACAATGAGGCTGTGTGATGGATGAAAGTGGCCCGGGGAATACTGATAATTTTTTTCTTTCCTATAAAATATCAGTATCATATTATGTGATACTGACGGGGAAAAGATAAGAGTTATAAAATGACATTCGCTTTTTCCTAAAAATTTATTATAATAGTCTCAGACTTTGATGTATAAGACCCTTTGATTTTATTCATCAACAATAAACCGTACCCACACCCAACTAAATTTAATTTGAGGAGGAAGCTTGAATTTGTCATTGTTTTAGAAATTACGTTTAGATTAGGGTTTTACTTTTGTAAATATACATATGCCAAAAAAATTAAATATATTCATTACTTTTCAATATTAAAAAATTTATATACCTTCATGATTTTGTGAACTTATTTATCACGTCTCACGCAATCATTATTTTCTTTCAATAATTTTGCATCGCGTTATAAGAAATTTACCGTTTGGCCAAATTTATAAACAAAATTGGTTCAAATTGAAATTGATTTGAATTCTGCGCAATTTATCTGCTAAAAATAAGCAGCTCGTTCCTTGCTGCTGCAGAGCAACAGGGCTCCAGGATGACAAGGAGGAAACCCAACAAGGAAAAGCGTAACCGCACAACATAATGTTAGCTTTATTGATCGAATTCTCATCCTCGATATATCATTTATCACTTAAATAAGGTGTATTATTAAAAATCTGGAACCTCCTTAAATTTTTGCTGTAAAACCGTCTCTACAAAATTACACAAAGGATGAGTTTCAAGAAGTATATTTTGCCATCACAAAAGTAATCTTTTGAAGTTTTTCATTCGAAAAAATGAATTAGATCAAAATTAGAACAACTTTTTTTCAACATTAAATTTGTTCAAGGAGATGCCTCGCGTCTAACTTTTACTTGGAACAAAACATAAAGCAGACAGTTGAGAAAGAAAACAAGGAGACCGGAGCTGCAATTTTACTGCGCACAGCAGCGGCTCGACCGACGTCTCGTTCGTCTTTTTCCTGGTAGTCTCGCGCGTTTGCAATTAAGGATCGTGGAATGGGAGCTTTCGTGCTGGATGTATAGGGAAATGACAATTTTCAAATAATTTTCCTCCTTCAACGGGCCCTACGTTATCCTATTCAATTGGGAAACGTCCGCGACATAACTAAATGTAAATTTTTTCAATTTTAATTTTTCAAAATGATAAAAAAATAGAAGCGGAGGTAAGTGAAAAAGTATAATGCATTTGTAAGAAAGGCGAGTGAACTGAGAACTTCTTGAAGAGGGTTTAAAAAGTCTCATTGTTTTCACTAATTGTGAGACTTACTTTGCACAAATGTTCTTTTTAAGGCTTATTAAGAAATTGAGCATGTATTTTTTTTTTTTACTTTTGTCGTTGGAAAGCTGTGTCTAATTTTATTAAAGCAATTTGACAAAAATTACATTGAAAAAATTCATATTGCAATATTGTTTATAATGAGTCGGATAGAACGGGAAGGTTTAGCGAACTTCAAGCTGACATTGGAGTGCATGATTCAGCTTTATGGGTCCACGCCTGCATATGGCATGAGTACATATTTCCAAGTAAGGCTCTGCCGGACACTCACGCGCCAGACCATGTGGCGTTGCGGGAAAACCAGAAATTCAATAAAAATTTCTGCAGCATATATATTATGTTGTCAGATATTCCAGCATATTTGCCTGCGCGGTTTTTGAGGTTTTCCATTTCCATTACTTTTGGTTTCACGCCAAACCACACAATACAGGCAAATTGACAGGGGATTTTTTTTATTTCCGATCGTTGTTAATGAGAATAGTGATAAAAGTCGCTCATGAATGGTGCTCCATTCAAATTATTTCCGCCAGAAACTGGAATAAACTAATAGAGATTTAAAGAGGAAAGCGTGGACCGATTCGACGCGGTGGAACGAGGAAAGTGTTGAACTGGCGCAAGAAGGAAAACGAATGGAACAAATCGACCTGGCACGCTCTAATGAAGTAATAATACATACCAGGGGCCCGGATTTTCAAGAACAGACACAATCAATTGTCCGCAGGTTAAGTTGTGGAAATGTCAAAATCGGTTGAAATTTACTTTGCTTAATAATTTTATATTCTCCAAGAAAAAAACTCACCTGTTGATGTTTTTATTAAAAAAAAGACTATTTTAAGTATAAATAATTTTCCCCCTAATCAACATTCCTCGCATTATTTTCCAGTTTGTTTGCAATTTGATTTGTGATTTTGAGTTATCTCGATGAATCTGAATTGAGAATTAAAATAGAAAAAAAAATTAGCATACCGATTGATTAGCGCCGCAGCAATAGTGGACGAGACGACGCTCGACGCGGCCGCCCGCGTCGCCGTGGCCGCCGCCGGCCTCTAGGCAGCCCGCGGTCGTTGCAGTGGCGGCCGAAACGCGCATCTCGCGACAGTTGACACCCACGAGCCGCGGCGCGAACTGACAGGAGAGATTCTTTTGGAGAGATAAATCGAGCGTTCGCTCGCGCTCTGCACAGCCTCAGCGCCGGCACTGGCACCGACTTGGGTGTTTTGCGAAGCGCTCAACGCGTGTGACGTCACTCTTGGTCGGTCGGCCCCACCAGGAAAGTTGATGATAAAATAGCAAAATGATTCAGAATCGCGGGTATGTCGCGGCGCACGGGGCCCCGCGCCGCGCTTTTATATACGCGTGTTTTTCCACGAAGTGCGTGGTAAACACTCACACACAGCAAAAGCCAGAAATTTGCGGTTTATTTTTTTTTTTTAATGAAATTTCCTCAGTTCCGGATTTCCCTTTCGTTTCTTCCTAAACGAGGTGGTTTGTTTTGTTAGGTGAAATTTTTGGAACAGATATATCTTAGGTGAGAGAAATTTGATATTAGAAACTGATTGTTATCATTAAAACAGAAACCCAGATAAAAAATATATGCTGAGATTTAATTATTCAGTTTTCTGATTGCATGAAATTTAGCAATTTTCTTTCCATAATAACAAGCAGATAAATTGTAACTGTAACTTTCAATTTATTTATTTGTTTATAAATATTTGCAACAGAAGTCAAATTTAAGATTCAATGAAGAAACAATTTCTTTCTAAAATCCAAAGATAAAAAAATTATAATATTTAAATATCAAAAGAAGTAAATTATAATTTTAAATAATTTAATGCAGAAGATCTGATAAAAAATATGCATATATAATTCTTGATTGATTCATGGAAGTCTAGCAATAAAAATAATAAATAATACTTTTTTGAGAATATAAAACCCAAAGAAACTACTCGAAACAGGAAATAATTAATTAGTACTGCGACTAATCGCCTTGACGTGGAATTACGTTCCGAGACCACGAGATATTTGAGACAAAGCCGGTGGAAAGAAGTTAGAAAAATTCCTGTTGTGATAATAAACAATTTTAATTGAGGGCGAAAATTTCCCAAATTTAAAAGTACTAATTTAAATTAATAATACTATTTTCAATCGTTGTTTTCCTCATATAATAGTTATATTTTCCAGTATTTTTACGTACAATTCAATTACAGTATGGTGATTTGAATTTAAAATTCGGCTTTTCCTCAATGGGGTTTTGTGAGTTTTTATTGTTCAAGAAAAAACAACATCCTGCTGCTTTTCTTAAACAATAAAAACTCACAAAAACCCAGCGAGGAAAAGCCGAATTTTGAATTCAAATCACCATGAATCGACCCTCGATCGTGAACTTCCACTATTCAATTACAGAGCTATACAAACACTTCTCCTTACGCTCTGATTTAAGGCTCAAATGACTGTAAGTAGGAGTTTAGTATATTATTGAAATCGTTTCAACAGCAAAACAATAAACGATTTTCCTCAACAAAATGCAAATGAAAAATTTAAAAACGATGCTTTTTTTAGCAACAGGAAGCGGCGTTTATATTACCACAAGGTCAATTTTACTTTTATCTCAGCAACATATGATATAAATGTCGTAAATTATTTCACATAAAAATATATACAACTAAAAAAATTGGACTTCCGCTGATAATAACTTATATCTCCTGAAATTAGCCTTACATAATCTTGTTTTAACACGACGCAGCAATACTGACCTTTTTGAAATAAGAGGACGACCTGCTGCAGGTCATGTGGTTGGCGAGCCACGTGTCCAGCTGGGCCACGGTGCTGCTGGCGCTGCCCACACGTCGGTCCGTGAACAGCGCAAAGTCGTCCTTGGCCACCTGCACCCTGCGGCGGGACACCCCTCGCAGGGCGCTCACCTCTTCGTCCAGATCGAGCAGCCACGATGAAGACATTTTGAACGGCGTTGGCCTTCCCACTCGGACTCTGGTTAAACTGAGAGTTGGGCCGAACAACTCGCTGCTCCGTCGGCTGCACGGGACACAAAAATAGATCCACGAGCATCGCGGCGCCGCCTTTCTTGGCAGCGCCTTGTCCGGACGTTGAGAACGTTCCAATCTTTGATTCCTCGTCGCATTCACCAATAATTTTTTTGGACATTTAATTTTGGTTCCAAAATTCTTGCAATAAATATTTATTAACTTCACGTTTATTTAGGATTTTGTTGACAAACATTAATAAAACAAGATTTTTAGCCACAATTAAGGAATATTTGTATTTCAATTTTTATTTTTATTAATTTTCAAATTTTGTTTTCAATCGTACGTTTTTATTTGGTTTAATTTGAATTTGATTAATTAAACCACTAGATTTTATTTTACTGCCTTGATCATCATTGGTCTTTGTTGGTGGTTAGCCAAAATTTTACTTCTTGCGTGCTTCACACATTTTCAGGCAGAGTCATGAAGTGTGTCTGGCGTCTGGCTGAAATGCTCAGACTGCACTTGCATTCATTTACCGATAGTAAATTAATTGAAAAATTTCATATTTTAAATACAATTTTTAAATTTTCTGGAAAAAAATGCAGCGCCCACAAATTTCTACAACATTTCATATTTTTATATAATTCCGTAGAAGAAAAAAAATGTACAATGGAAACAATAAAATATAAATGTTATCAAATTGCGCCCCATATAGAGAGTAATTTAAAAAGTGCACCAACAATAATTAATATTTTACAAAAAAAAAAAAAAAAATGTGTAATAGAGCATTATGATATGTTGTGAATCAGAATTTCTCGTCAAAATAATTTCACACTTAAAATTACCAGTCTAGTCCCTCTGGACTCTTGCCAAGACGCAGACTGTTTTCCGAATAGAACTGTGAATACCAGCGGCGGTACCGGTTTATGGCCCTGTCCTCGCGCACCAGCAGCGGCCGATCCTCAAACTTTTTGTGGTTCCACACCATGATGTCTCTTTTGAACTGCAAATCAAAAACACATTTGAATGAGATGTGCTGATTGCTGGGTATATTTATTACCATTATCGCTTCTCCCAACATGATAACAGTGGCGAATGGGGCAGGCATTGACGGGGCAGCGTACATGCGGTGAATTACTCTCTGCAGCATCGGACCCACCGGGGTGACGCTTTGTAAAATCACTGCTTTGCCAAAAGTTGTGTCAATAGAAAGCTCAACATATCCTGGCCCAATCTAGCAATAAAAAGAAAACAATTACAAATTTTCAGATTGTTTTTTAAATTTATTTATTATTTATTTTAAAATCAAAACGTGAAAAATTAATTAGTAACTAGACTAATCGCATTTATGTGGAATAACATTCTGAGACAGAAGAGGAAATTCCTTATTTGATGATAAAAATGATAATTAATGGCGAAAAATCTGAAATTCTTTAAATCCACACCAATCTGAAATAATATTGATTTTGGGAATTTTTGCCCTTATGGAAAGGCGTTTGCAAAATAACGGCCCGATTAATTTTGATCTTAATTTTTCTTTACATTAGCATTCGTTTTCAATTTGAATTTATTTGGAGAAATGAATTTTTGAAATTTTAAAATGATCCCTATGGAAATTTTCTAAAATAATAATTTTTTTCTAAAATTAGCCAAACCAAAATTGATAGTAATTTTCACCAAACGTTCATATCACTCCAATTAAGATGGAAAAATAAAATCAATCGGCCAAACGTCATCAAAAATTTATAGCGTGATCTTAAGGGAACAAGATGAGAAGTTTTTTAATTTCAGTTTAGTTATCATAAGCTCCTCATTAATTAAAATTTTTATAATTCCATCAGGAATTTTCTTAGCTTTTCTGCGCCGCTTTTTGTCTTGAATATCTCTCATCCTGGAGCTAATCTCAGTCTAGGAACTAATTAATTTTCATTTTTCATAAATTGTAATGCACTAGCATGTTTATAAGTGTGTCATTTGCGCACCTGCACTGCATTGACGTCCATGTTAATCAATGCAAATTTACTGAATAGGCGAAACTCGTGTCTTAGAGAGAGAACAGCCTTGTGCGTTTCACCCGACGCAGTTTGCGCTGCCCACGAGGCCGTCCACAAGTGGCGAGCCCACGATCCGCCCGCCAGAAATCCGGACGTGTTGAGGCTTCCTCCGGCCAAAAGCGACGGTCCGTGGATTGCGTTCAAGTGCGCCACGTCCGCTCCGTTTTCGGGTATTTCCTGGAAAAAAAATCGCTCCCAATGAAAATCAATGGTCAGGCGGAAAATGTTTCATCGACGCACTTGTATGTGGGCGCTGATGTAAAACTCGGATCTTCCTCGATAGACCCAGTGGCTCGGCGCTAACTGTGCTAGAGGGCTCAGTTTCCACGAAGGGTCCTCGTTCTGCGCGTGATACCAAACAAAAATGAAACTGTTCACCTCACAACTAGGCCATTGCCGAGCCTTTGCAAACTCTGGAACTGAAAATTAAAAAAAATTTAGTGAGGAAAGAAAAATAAATTTATTATATGCTCCTGACACACTGCGGTTAAAAAAAGTTATTCAAATAATATTTTAGTTTTGTTGCTGACTTTTTTTGAAACGATTTTTTTGCGCCCTTGCACTAACAGTATGTCAACAAAGTTAAACATCTGACGACAATTTTTTTTTTTTCAAATGTTTACGTACTCAAAGCTTTTGAAATATGTAATAATTTTTTTAGTGCCGTTTGACTTCTAATATTCTAAAAATTTAAAGATTAAAATTCTATTTTTTTTTTTAAATTCAAATTAAGAGGGAAAAATTTGTCAAAAGACTTTAAATTATTTTAATTATTAAAGACAAAAATTAAGAAATTTAGTTCTAATTGCAAAATTAAAACGAAAAAATGTTTGATCAACAAAACAAAAGAGGAATGTTTTCCGAATTTCCATCAGAACGCAGAAGTTAGTCTTTATTGTCAGTCTAAAAATTTGATGTCATTGATTAATAGTAAAAGAAATTAATAGAATAATTTAAATAAAAAACGAACCAACCTTTTTCAGCATAAGGAATTGCAATGCACTGACCGTCCTTGCCTGCAAAGCGCCAGGCGTGAAAGGGACACTCGAGGGATTCACCCTTGACACAGCCACCAACGGCCATGTTTGCGCCCAAGTGCGGACAATAGGCGTCCAGGACATACACGTTGCCTCCTTCGCCCCTAAACACAGCGAAATTCTCGCCTAAAAATTAGAAAAAAAAAGAAAAATCAGAAATACTTGAAAAAGACAGGAAAATTTACCAAGGACGGCAACGTGCTTGACTTGGCCCTTTTGCAGGGTGTCGGACTCGATAAGGGCGAACCAGCCGTTGGGAAATGCGGGGGGCATGTTGCCCACTTTGCGCAGCCTGTTCATCTCAGTGGCCAGCTCCGACCTGCTTTTGTCCTTCCAGCGACCTGCGGAGCCACTCTCAAGGGTCTGGTCAAAGCCAACGCTGCTCAGCTCCTGAGAGAGATAAATTTGTGATCACTCTTGCTTAAAATATGCCGCGATGACCTTTATGAATTTTGCCGCGTTTCGGAAGATCTCAAAATTCACGGTGGATTATTATTTTTTTTTTTTTGCAAGCTCTACTTGTGACCTTGATCGGCGATTAGATTTGCAAATGACTGTAGGTTACGTGATGCCAGACTGTGTGGCTTTTATTGAGGTTTGACGTGATGTTGAATTTTAAATTTGTCAAATAACACTGGTTGAAATTTCAAAATAGGGAAAATCACTTGCGCCTACTTATGCGCGGCGCAATTCAAATCTGTAGAAAGCTACTTTGATTGCATGTATGCCAAATCGCATCGAGAACAACAATTTTTGTATTTCAACGTCACACTTCTAGATAAAAGGAGTATCAGCTTCTATTTTGCATAATTTATGTATTCCGAACTTACAAAATGTGTGGCTTAAACTTTCAATGAAGCAGTTTTAAATAATATTCTCATAGAGCTTCATGCCTTTTTTACATACATCATAACTTATTGAAACGATGGAACAAAAAGTTTTGGAGGCAATTTAAAGTTTACTCACATCTAACGCAATAAATCGTGTAAAATTGAGGTACAAACAAAATCATGCAAATAAAAAGTTTACATAATAAAAGTCTGTTTAGATATGATATAAATAAAAAAATTAGCTCTGGATTTAAAAAATATCAACCTAAAAAACTGATAATTCAAATTAAATAATAATTAAATATTAAACAATCAGTGAAAAAAAGCATAGCGCATGTACAGAAAAATTAAATTACTAGCAAATTTAATTCAAATTGAATACTTTGATGTGTTGTATGCGACTTCAAAATTTTTCTGCTAGAGTGTTTAAGTTGCAGAATAAAGCTTGACATTAATTTTTGTAGTTTTAATTTGTTAAAAATAATAAAATTCCAAAAAATATTGCATGAAAT
This sequence comes from Neocloeon triangulifer, assembly GCF_031216515.1. Classification (NCBI taxonomy): domain Eukaryota; kingdom Metazoa; phylum Arthropoda; class Insecta; order Ephemeroptera; family Baetidae; genus Neocloeon; species Neocloeon triangulifer. Next base: position 2,836,857 of record NW_026775554.1, on the reverse strand, counting down.
TAAAAAAAAAAAATATTCTAATATTGTCAAATTTATAATTACAGCTCATGAATTATGGTTGTAGCTCACAGTTAATAGCAAAATTGTGCAGTTTTTTTATCCTGAAAAAAATTAGCAGAAGCGCTAAAGTATAAAATAATTCATTGATGAAAAGACAAGTTTCAATGAAAAAAAAATCTTTTTTTTTCGATAGTGTGGGTTCACGCGGTGGCCGATCTCTTTTTGATGTCGGGCGTTTTAGCAGACCTCTGCTAGTTGTGATACCCTTTCTGCTCATTTTTCCAATTCAATTTTTTTTCATGTATGACTTGAGTAGAATAAACAACAATAATAATAATAAAATCAAGAATAGTGGCAAATAAAAAAAAGTTGAATATTCTTTTAAAACAAATTAAAAGCGCCAAACAAATCAAGAAAATTCAAAGTTCATTTGCTACATGATTTTATTGTAAGTCTTACATGCTATAAAACAGGTTTATTCCAAGTGAAATTTTTTATGAAAAAATTTTACATCTGGCGGATGCAAGAAAAATATTTTTTTACTTATGGAGCAAAAAATTTGTATGCAAAATTTGATTGTATCTAAACAGGATGAGCGTAATGATCACGCATAGCACACAAAAAAACGCACTAAAATCGATATCTGTTATTCACAGATATTTACTATTTATTTTATTAATTTTGTGATCTAAAAATTCTCACAAACTAAAAATTATTCTGACTGACATAATTGAACTGAAATTTTTAGTTTCATGAAAATTCTTTTTGGCACCTTTGTTTCTTTGAATGGAGCTTAAGATTGGCCAGAGTGAATGTTGTCATTCTTCGGCATGACGCTTGAAACTTTTGATATTGAATTTAAAGCTACCAATAAGTAAATAAAAATTAGTTAGAAATCAGAAGTAGCATGCTTTGGAAATGAGTTCAAAATCACGTTTTTTCAACATTTTCAGATCTAATTAGTTAACTTAGCTACGGGCCAACTGAAGCCACTTAAAAATTAATAATCAGAATAATTTAGAATCCATTGTAGCATGATTCTCGGATCTCACCTTATTCTAATCATATTTTGACTTGATTTTTGAGATATTACAAAATTAATAATTTTACCTCCGCGCTTCATTTGTCGTTATTTGATGTGGCAAAAAATTGTCTGATGCTGCTTTTTTCATTTTCTGCTTATCTCTGATGAAACTAATGTTTGTTGTTGAAAAAAACGGTGATCTTAAGAATCAACAGTCAGGAAACATGCTTAATCAGGGCCTTTCACAAAGAAATTATTTTAAATCATTTTTGTTCAAACTTGAATTTCGAAAATTCAATTCAAGAGGTACAAAAAGCTATATTATTTTTAGGAAAAAACTGCATTTTGAAGTTCACTTTTTAGAAGAAAAAAAAGCGTAAGAAATTTGTTTACCTTGACGTAATTGATGGGTCGACTGGCGATTTTGTAGAGAAGCCAAAGGACGATGGCCAGAACTGCGTAGCCCGTGGCGTTGGGTTGCTCAAGCAGCAGACACCTGAGCAACGACATCGTCCAAGAAAGGAACTGCGGACAAACACAAGAAGACACCCAACAGATCAGCTCCCATCACATCCCCACTCTCAGGAATATATTTGTCACCCGAGTGTATCTGTCCAGAAAGTTGCCAATTGACTTTGTAATTCTATTCGATCTTGACAAGCTTAAGCAATATTCAAATATTGTTACGAAATATATTTCTTATTCATGTACTTCTCTCCGGCTGGGCTCTTTCTCTTGTTGCTTGCGATTGCAACTCTATTAATATGTAATAATAATTTAAAACTTCAAAATTTGCTCTGGGGAAGGTTGTGAGAAAAAGAAAGACGTTCACGTGCGGCCAAAATGACTTTGTAAATAGGTGCACGTGAAGTTTCAGTTCACGCTCAACCAACGTTACTCATGACACGTGCTCTACGACCGCAATGCCCGATCGCGTATTGTTACGAGGCCCTGTGTAAATTTAAGTCCTTGTAACAAGTCATGAATTCATTTGAAAATCACTAGATTGAAAATTATTTTGTTAAGTGAATAATAATATTAACGTTCATGAACAGAGTCAGATTTCTGCGTCAAAATAAAGTTGTAAGAAAAATCGACAGTTCCTTTTCCGTAAAACTCAACTTTCTACAGCTGAAATTTCATCATGCTTTTCGAAAAGAGTTCTTTTTTACACGCTGGTTTGCAATTTCATTGAAACATTCGTTTTTGTTGTCTGGAAAGAAAGAACAAGATCTCTTTTATCTAAAAATAAAACAATTCTTTTAAAGTTTAGTGTTTTTTCTTTTTATCAAATTTAGTGAAGCAGAACTTTGGAAAAACTGGCGGAAATCCAGACGAAGAGAAAGTGGGGCAAATTGGAAATTGTCAAAGCAGCTGCCAGCGGAAAATTTATGCAATGAAAAACAGTCATCAGAGGCGTCAACTGATTTACATTGTGAAGAGAATGGAGAGAGTAGAACATGTTAAATTTTTAAAGGTCGAGAACATTTTTAAATGGTCATTGATCTAAAGAGTGTGAAATGCTCGTGTGGCCAAATATTTTGCATTAACTCGGACCAAAACAATAACAGTAAAATGGACTTCAAGCGTCGCATTTGATTTTAGAAAGTGATGGAAAATACTGGAAAACATCCGTTGCTTGTGCTTCCCGGAAATGTTTTTTATCTGAGAGACAGAGAGAGATGAATATAATATTCGGCGCCACAATTGAAAGTTGTTCAGTTGGCCTATTAATTAATTTCTCCACTGACATGATGATGCGGAATTCGGAATTGTTATGTCTGTGGCGCAGTTCTGATCTGGTCCAGATATGACGTCGGCGGCCAAATTTTATAACGGACCAGAAAGGCAAACTTTCATCCAGACGAAAAACATTAAGAATTTACCGTTGCGAGAATCTTTCGTACCTGCCTCAATCAAATATAAAAATATTGCGACTCAAATTAATGTTTCCGCATTGCAAACTCTAAGATTGATTGAACGAGCAAAGTTAAAAAGAGTTGGCAAAATCTTAATACAAGAGAGTTCACAAATGTATTGAAATGAAGTGAAGTAAGTTGTTCGTCTTGAAATAAATTATGCGCTAGACTAAAAATAAATACGGACGTCGGCAGTTTCCTATACCCTTCTATGAATGAATACCAAAGCAGAGATGGGCTCTGCACGTGGCAGAATTCAGACAGAGCTGCTTTATCGTTCAGAAAATCATGTATTTTAGATCAAATTTCCTGCTGTTGCCAAGCCAGCAGCAGTCCTCAGGATTTTAAACGAGCACCTGGTCAACTCATGCAATTCTAATTCGACAGAAAATCTTTCTTGGTATAAGGAAATACTGCGGCCGATTATAATGTTATGCCCGAATGGCAAAATGTAGATGATCGAGAGAAGATAAAGAAAAAAAGAAGATTTTTCGTCTCTTCTTCTCACGCATCTGGAAAAAAGCGAGCGAGCGCGTGAGCCCCATCCATCTCTGATCCACTAAAAACCATAAAATGTTTGGCAAAATTTCCAGGTATTATAAGTTCGTAAAATTATTTTATTCATATTTTTTTGCACGGGGTATTGCTTTTTTTCCGAATAATGAGGGGAAAACGGAGGGTAATAAAAAGGGGCGCTCTCATCACTCCACACAAAAAAAAACTTAAGAACGTATATTTATAAATGGAAATAGACCATGCAGGACTGAAAAACTAGTCTGGGGTTTTTCCTCGTTTTAATGATCGGCGTCTCACGCAAATCGGATTGCGGAATAAAATTTTAATGCAAACCAAGACTGGGCTTTGTTGTTTAATGAATTGCGCTTTTGTTTTGTTTGGATCGACGGCAGCCTGCAGCAGTGGACCTGATGAATAAATGAACGCGGATGCTGCGAAGTGCAACAGGATCGTGCGTATAAGCCAAAGTAGATTAAACGTTATACCGGATCTCGAAAATGCGCTTCGTCTCTTTTGCCACGCTCGTTATTGCGAATCAAAATAATTTTATTATGGCCAAGTGCGCGCGGATGCGATTGTTCTGCAGATTAAATGCCCCATTGGAGGACAAGTTCACGCTGCCCCGCTCTCTTCAATTAAAATGGAAATCAGCCTTATTGAACAAATATGCAATGCGGTAAATTGGTCCCAATAACTACTCCAATCAAGCTACCGCAGACCGAAAGTAATGTCGGATTAGCACGCGAGAGTCAAAAGGCAGGCAGGATATATATTTATACAAGAAGAGAGATAAATTCTGCAAACATGGTTATAATATCGATTGTGAGATAAGCGTCGAAAACGTCTGCGAAATAAACGGACGTTTGCAGAGTGACGCACGAGGATTTAAAAATAATTGTGGAATTTCACAAGGGTGCTTATTGTTCATAGATAATTCTAGGAAATTATATAATCAAATTCTGCTGAATTTTAATGTAAACGATTAGCAAACGAATGACGTGCGAGACTATAGCAAAAATTTCTTCGCAAACATCTTGAATGGGCGCTAATATTTAAGTTCAACACAATTTTTTGATATCTGCATGCATATTAACGTGACATTCAGGTTTGTGGGATTTCCAAGCCAACTGACTAAAATCTACTCATATAATATGCAGAAACGAACTTGACAATGAGGTGATTTTATCATCCAAGCATTCCAAAAGCTTAAAAATTCATGTGAAAGTTCTCAAATAAATTCTTTTCAACAATTTAATGTAAACAATGTGTTTTATCAATTTGGAAAAATAAACAACATTAAAATAAAAAAAAAATGCACAGATGTAAATTCTAATCAAAATTGAATCTTTCACGAAGGCTTAATTGGTTCAATATCAATAAATAAGTTATTATAATAAACAAGATAAATTTTCAATGGAACAGATATTATAAAAAATTTCAATTCATTCTTAAAGTTAAGTTCTTAAATATTTTTTTTCTTTTGAGACTCTTTTTCGGAGAAAATTTAATATATTACGTGAAAGAAAAAATGAAGCATCAATTTGTAATAAATTTCCACTGAGAATTTTAATTATTGAAACAAAATCGAATAAAAATCGAGTTGATTTTTAATGCAAAACCTTGCAAAACGAAATTCAAAAGAAAGCAGCGCAGGTTTCGGGGCTTTTCTGGCGTGATGCATCTCACTCGGAAATCAAATCGTAAAAAGTCCAATAAAATCGGCCGCGCGCAGCTGGAGGAGCGATGAATATGTCCGCGAGCCGAAATGAGAAAAGAAGTCCATACATTCATTTAAAAACCATTCTAAATTTTCAAGCGTTCGTTTTTATATCACACACACCAAATCGATCTATATAATATGTAAGGAGAGAGAGAGAGAGAGAGAGAGAGAGATAATCTTTCCATCAGCAGTTTTTCCGCAGGCCTACAAGATTGTGTTTCATTTCAATCCAGTATTATTATGCTTTGCAAGCGACGACCACTCTCGCGCCGGCTGCGCACGGAAAGTGAGAGAGAAGGAGAGACTTGTCGAAAGAAACAGAAAACGCTGCCGAGAGACGCGCTGGACCGAAACTTGAAAAATCGTGCCCCCGTTAACTTGAATTTTGATTTTGTACGTTGATATTAATTTATTACAACTTCCTGCTTCTCCGTGCCCGAGAGAGTCACGCATTTTGACGTTTCGTTCGTTCATCAACTGATTATTATTATTTTTTAATTCATTTCAATAATTAGCGCTCCTGGCTATGAATGAGCGGAGATTCGTTTCACGAGATTAAAAATGCGCTCTGCAAAGATACGATCGGGCTCTCATTAAGGCGAAGAGTACAATGAGCGATCAATTTCAAGATCAAGTCCGTTACATTGGCCTAGCTCACTGCAGCGGCGAAAAAGCCAGTCAGCAGCGAGAGTTCTAGATTTTTCAATTTCGTCCGTTCAATTTATGCAACCGCAACGCCTCACACATCCTGATCGACGCGCGGCGGTGGAAAATAACTGCTGTATGATTCAATCGAATATGTTTAATCTGAGATTGATAAAAATAAGAAGAGTGTTAGTATTTCAATACAACAGGAGATTCTTGCAAAAGCCCCAAAATGACAGAGATAATCGTTATCTGTGCGGCCGTGAATTACTTTTGGTTTAATGTGGTTTTACGCGGGCTTAAGTATACAAAACCCGATCGTATCAGTGTGTCATTGAGCAAGCCAATCAATTCCGCCTCAATATTTTTTAATGTTTAAATTATAGAAATGAAATAAATAAAATGTAAAACAATAAAACTTTAAATATAATTTATAATTGATTTGAATAAATTTTTCAAAAAATATTGTTTTTTGTATATTTTTATTTAAATTTATTTATTTAAATGTAAAAAAATTTGTACCCAGATGGATTTGATGTAAAAAATTTTTTTTTTTTATTTGCTTCAGTTTCTTTCAATTGGTCTGATCATGTGTGTGTTTATTCAGCGAAACAAAAAAACAGGATCAGAATTTGGTGTAATAAAAATCCCCTTCTGCATAATTTGGACCACAACTCATGAATTAAATATTATTTTAAAATAAATAAATAAATTGGAATGTTTTGATTTTTTTACAGTAAATTGGATTTAACACATTTTTCAAATAATCGTTGCCAAAATATCCCAATCCTTAATTCAATTTGCAGTTCTCTTTTAGATTTGCAAGGACAGTTGACAATTTTACTGCCTGCAATTGCTAATCTTTTTTTCAAATGTTTCACTTCAGTTCCAATTTAAATTCTTCCTACATTTCTTTGTTCTCAGTCCAATAATGCTCCACTTCTCAGTCTCTATTTAACCCTTTCTTGCAGCTCATTCCCTCCACTGGAATTTTTTTGAACATATTCTTTATAGAAATCCGCAGATTTGAAACGAATAAAATCGAATAAAATTATAATCTTTGCGGAGAGCATTGCATGTGGAAGTGAGAGGTCAAAGTTGCGGCCCCTCCAGAAGCAACCTGAGGGCAGAGTACCTGATTGGCTGCGCATCACGTTCCTTCCACCTCCGGTCCATCAGCAAAAGCTGAATGGTTTTTTCGCTTTTCGCCCGAGCAAGAAAAATCGCAAGAGAACAAAAATAAACTTTCTGGAGAGATTTTCGAGTAGTATTTCAGAGCGTGGATTGTTTACCTGTCCGATCATTGAGGAGGACGAAGCGGCGGCGAGATAGAGCGACTCTTGCGGTGGACGATTCATCGAGGATTGCGGCGGCGGCGGCGGCGGCAGCGGCCGCCTCCTTGCGTATAGGTAGAGGTGCATGCATAAGCGGAGGGGAAAGTGACGAGAGCCGCCGAGACAACGTCAGGGGAGTCGCCCAGCAACCCCTTTCGTTATCACCTAAATGCACAAGTGACCATCGCCCTTGACACTCCCAATCAATGGCTCATTACGTCGGTTTTTGATAAAACGGATAAATGACAATTGGGATCGATTCTTTCCCATTTTTTTTTCGCTATCAGCTTTGCGTGTTCAGGTCAAAATTGTGCAGCAGTAAATAAATTATTTACGTTCAATTTCTTTTTCATCCGCATTGAAAAAACTTGCTCTCCACTTTTGCCAAGGAAAATTACGCCAGCAAACTTTGTCCTTGTCTGTACGTGGATCACATTTGATCTTTTTTGTGTGTTGCGTTCCTCATCAAAGCTTGATAAACTGCTGAATATCCGGCGGGATCTTCCTTCATCAGCTAAAATTCATGCTGGCCTTTGCGATTTTCCATTTAAATAAATATATATTCAAATTTTTTCCAATCATTGAACTTTTTTTCTGGGTCAAGCAAATTCAAAGTCTTGTCGGTTTATTATAGTTGTGCAGAAGGCGCCACCCTATTTTTATTTTATTTATATTTTGTGACGGCTTTCACTAATTTGAGTGAAATTTTTTTATCAGATAACAATTATGGCACAGTTTAAATGCTTGCTATAATATTTCATAAAAAATGATTTAGATTGAAAGATCTAGACCATCCCCATAATTTTGTTGTACAATATTATTTGCGCGCGTTGTATACACAAGTGTTAAAATTTCATTATGTAATTAACCACAGCGCGTTAAAAGAAAAAGAATTACAATATTTCCTTTGAAGTTTCGCCAAGTTTGATAAGAGAGCGCTGAGATCACCAATTCAGAGGAGAGGCCCAATTTTTAGTAATATTATGTGGCGGCTTTCACTAATTTAAATTGTTCTATCAGATAACAAATATGATTCAAGCCCAAGTTAAATGCTTTCTAATAAAATTTCATGACAATATTTTTTTTTCAATGAGATTGACAAATCTCTAAAAAAATTTTTTGCAAGTGTTCAAATTTGAATAATTTAAGACAGCGCGTTCAAAGAAAAGAACTATTTCATTTGAAAATTTCGCAAAGTTGAATAAGAAGCGCTGAGTTGACTAATGCGGAGGAGAGAAGTCCGAACATAGTCCTAGCGACCCTTCCTTCCATTTATTTGCTCTATGATGAAGATTTAGTCGAGCAAATAGCGCCGAAAAACCAACAAATGAAATCGACAATTCAAATCAGTTACAAAACGCTCGCTCTGCAAAGCACTTGCGACGGTTTCATGTCCACTTTGGGAAATAATTATTGAGCTTTTACAAAAAATTTCCAATTTTTAATCTCTAACTCGGATGATCAGAGATTTTCAGTATTTTCCCTACTTTTATTCAAAAATCTTTTCCCGTTTTTAAATTTGAAAACAAAATTTGACTGTTAAATTGATTGAACCTGGTGGCGATTGGCGTCGTTCGGCTGCAAAGATGCATTCTTCTGCGACCGCACCTGGACAGAAGGTACAGGGTTAGGAGAGGGCGATCCGGGGTGTCGCGGGGTTGGAGGGGACAGAGGCGAGGCGGTCAGCAAGAGAGAGAGAGAGAGAGAAGAGAGTGGAGAGAGAGGGGGCGGCCAGTATAAAGAGCGGCGTGTGCGGCGCGCTCATCTTCCTGAGAGCGCCGACAATGCTGACGCTGGTGTCCCTGTGTCTGCTTTTGGCCGCCGGCCTGTTGCTGGTGGCCGCGGCAATGGCCAACCACCTGGCGCGCAAACGCAAGGGGGTGGCCAAGGGGCTGCCGGGGCCTGGCGCGTGGCCCGTGCTGGGCAGTCTGCACCTGCTCGGCGGCCACGAGACCCCTTTCCACGCGTTCACCGCGCTCGCCAAGCGCTACGGCCAAATCTACCAGATGCGCCTGGGCGCGTCGCGCTGCGTCGTCGTCAACTCGTTCGCGCTCATCAAAGAGGTCCTCATCACCAAGGGCGCCCACTTCGGCGGCCGGCCCGACTTCATCCGCTTCCACCAACTCTTCGGCGGCGACAGGGACAATTGTGAGTTATATATTGGAGCTTTGTGCTTTTCACCGACTATTATTTTTCGTTTCGTAATGATATGTTTGTGAAAGAATCGTCCGAGGAGAATAATAACAAATTTAAATTGGGGCTTTCGCGGTTTGGGGAAAAAATTTCTTTTTCAATCACCGCCGAGCTTTTTGTTTTCAAAAGGTGGCATTATAAAAGAGAAATTTTATTTCAATTAGGCCAGCGAAGGATTTTTAAAAGTGTGCAGCTCAGCAAAAGTCACGTGCACTTTTGTGTTCATTTACAATTTTACTGCGGGCTAAGCGAATTCCAGCAACTATATATTAATGGCTTATTAAGACAAAGCTAGGCTAAACATTGTGCAGGAAATTTTAAATGATTTAAATATTATTTCCAAAGGAGCCCTTGCAAAAAAGAATCTGTGAGAAAGGGTGGTTGATTTATTTAAAAATAAAAAATAAATGAGGAATAAGCCTTGGAGGTGTTATAAATTAATGAAGTGAGAAAAATGACGATGATGGTGAACGAACGATCTCTGGGATCTCCCGAGCGTCAAGTTGTTAATGACCCTCAAGCTGATCGTGCAATGACGAGGCTGATTGCAAGTTCAATCTCGCAGGCAAATTTTATTCTAATAGACTTTGCATTCTTCAAGCAGTATAAAATTGCTCAGACTAGATCAAAATCAATTAAATTTTAAAATTGCTTCGCCCAAAAAATTAATAATAAATAATAATAAACTTTAATTAATCATTTTAAATTTTTTTTAAATTTGTTCTTAATTTGGAGAATAATTTTAAATTTGTTAAAACGGGAACAAATTTATTTGATAAAAAACGTATTTCCTAAAAATAAAAAATGAAATCGCCTCGGCATCATTGGACGACATTGAAAGCAAAATAAACAAGGCAGGTACATTTTCTCTCTCTTTGCTCTATACTGGAACACGCAATTATTCTGTCTCAATCGCCACTTCGTTTTCCAAGCGCAAATAAACAAACAGTGACAATTATCAAACTTCCCATTGTTCGTGTCTTTCTTCTTATAGTTAGCCTCGGATCGATCTCATCTGTATTAAGGCAACGCGTTCTCTCTCGGCTCTCTCGTGGTAGAGCGAAAGCGAGAGGAAATAAGACGGTCTTGTTATGTAAGCGAATAGCGGAAAAAATTCGCCCTGCGAGCGATGATAGACTGAGGCGCGCGTGCAGGTGCTGGGAAATGTGGGTGAAGGTGTTTGACGACGAGTTACATATTATAATTAATATCCAGGTCACTGTGCCAGTATAAATGACCATCTCTACCTTGCCTCGCGAATGGAGAACCCTTTTTTAAAATCTCGCCCCAAGGATATGAACGCCTGCATCAATGAAAACTTCATCTTGGTGCTCAATGCCTCGTCTCTCAAGTTGTTTACTCGGCGCTTGCAAAAATAATAAACATGCGAGTTCTCCGCGAGATTATTATTAATTTTTGCATTTTTATTTTGAAAGTTTTGAAAAAAAATTCTAAAAAATATTCAGTTTGATACTTTAAATTAAATAATTTTTCAGAGGAAAGTTGCTCTCACTTGTGAAATTGTAAGGGTCAAATTTGTGATTCGTCAAAACATAACGTTAAAAAACACATTCAGGCATGAGGAATCTCGTTTCACAGCATCATTAAATTTATTGCCTCGACAACCTGGAGCTCACATAACGTTAATTTAAACAGCGCGAATAAAATACTCGAAGTGCGTTCGTGCGATGAGATACTTTCAATTTTACCGTTTACTTTCGCTCACGGTCAAGTTCACTGTGTGTGTTGCCTGCCATCGTCGCCGCGCGGCATTCTTCCGGGTGCCTCCGCGCTGACAGCTCTGGTGGCCGCACAACGTAAAAAAAACAATCTATCCTACGTAAACACAAATCTCGAGAACAGTTAACCGCACTTGCTATTTTAAGTGCGGAATTATATCGTATTGCTTATTCCAGCGGCAGTCTCCCCCGCGCCTCGGATTGCGCAATTCATTTCATAATCCGGTGGTCACCTCTCATAATATGCAAAGACAACAAACAGTATCAAACGTAAAAAGTTTTTCACAGTTGAACCGGCAAATAAATTACTGTCAATATTTGACCATTGAAAATAAAAGGTAAAAAAAACATTGTTGATTTTTAAAATTTGTAAAGAATAATGTTTACAAATTGAAATTGAGCCCAATCCAAATACATTAAAAAATTTATAAAATAATGTTCACCTGTATTAAATTTAAAAAATTAAAATGTTGATTGTTTATGTAATGATAATAAATATATATTAAAATACTAATCTTCACTAATTTTGGCCAGAAGGCTAATAAGCGAGTGTGGTGGAATATTGCAATTAAAAGAAAATTATTTCTTAAGAAGAAATTTTTATGCAAATATTAGTGGAGATTTTTATTTTGTTTCCATCATTTTATTTCCTTTGATCTGCAATTTATTCATGTAGCAGTTGCGGAAGGAAAAAAACGCCAAGATTGATATGTTGTTGTTACATAAGAACAAATTGTTGCAGCTCTGGCTCTGTGTGACTGGTCTGACCTGCAGAAGACGCGGCGCCGCATTGCCCGCTTTTACTGTTCTCCGAGGTTCGCGTCTCCGCAGTTCAGCCAACTTTCTGCCGTGGCGGGCTCGGAAACGGCGCGACTGCTGCAGCGGATCCGCGCGCACGGCCCCGGCGCGTTGCACGTCAAACCCCTCATTCAGGCCACGTGCGCCAATATGTTCGCCAACTACATGTGCTCGATGAGTTTCGACTACGACGACGCCGGTTTCCAGCAAGTCGTGCAAAACTTTGACGAAATCTTCTGGGACATCAACCAAGGCTACGCCGTCGACTTCTTGCCCTGGCTGCTGCCCGTCTATCAGGTAAGAATAAAAACGAGATTTGTTTTTTGAAGTTTTCTCTCTCATATAATATAAAATATTAATTACCGACTCGCCAGTTTCTGTGGGAACTCAGTCAGAAGTGTCTGTTGCTCTTGAAACGACCTTTCCGCTTAGCGACTGTGCCAAAGATTGAAATTATTTAGATTTGGAGCGTGGGAGAGAAAAACGTAATTGCTTATTTTATGTCTTTCTCAGAGGAGATAACAAGCCTCGGTGGCTTTTCCCTTTTTTTACACCAGCTGAATTCATAAATTTACCGAAAGAGACTCGAAATTGTCATCTCGTTTTTTGCGCGCAGGGTCACATGAAGCAACTGCAGCAGTGGGCACACAACATCCGCCAGTTCATCCTGACCAGGGTGGTCGCCGCGCACAGGGAGCGCATGCAACAGGGTGGCCCCGCCTCCGATTTCACCGACGCCCTTCTGCAGCACCTCGAAAGTGACCCTGAGTTGACCTGGCAGCACGCCATATTTGAGCTGGAGGACTTCCTCGGAGGTCACTCGGCGGTCGGCAACCTCATCATGCTCACCCTTGCTGCCGTCGTCAAATACCCCGAGGTCAGTTTGGTCACCTTTTTAACTTTTATGTCGCTGACCTATTGATTTATTTTTCCATCTTAATTGAACGTGATTTGGTGAAATTTTCATCAATTTTGGTCGGGAAATAACAAAACAATGTAAAATATAAAAAATTAAATTTTTCCGAAAACTCGAATTTTCTCCCATGTCCCATGCCTCATTGGAACTGAAATATACAAACCAATGGGGCCGTTTTTTTTTTGCAAAAGCCTCACCTTGATTTTTTTTTTAAATTTTAGGTAGGCGCAAAAATCCAGGCTGAAATAAAAAAAGTTGCTGGCGATGGCAGGCCCATCAATTTGTTCGACCGCAGCGTGATGCCCTACACAGAAGCGACTATTCTCGAGACTCTTCGCGTGACCTCGTCACCCATTGTTCCCCACGTTGCCACCGAAGACAGCTCAATCAGCGGATATGAAATTCCCAAAGGAACGGTCGTTTTCCTCAACAATTACGAGCTCAACACTGGCGAAGAGTACTGGAAAGAGCCGGAAACATTCAAGCCGGAAAGATTTGTTGTGGAAGATCAGGTCGTCAAGCCTTCCCACTTTATTCCCTTCAGCACAGGTTAGTTATTTTAATTGCCCCGACTTTTGACAAACGATTAAAACCAAAATTTTCTTTTAGGAAAGAGAACATGCATCGGCTCCAAACTCGTTCAAAGTTTCACATTCGCAGTGGTGACGTCGATTTTGCAGAATTTCGACATTTCCGCCGGCCAAGGAAAAATAGAATTGCCAAAAGCGTGCGTCGCTTTGCCACCGAAAACGTTTTCTCTGGTTTTTACCGCACGGCAAACCATCGCACAATGAATTTTGCTTCTGCGGCGAAAATTGGAGTAAGTGTACAAAAACAAAACACCTCCTCCTCCTCTCTCACAAAATCTGCATTTTTTATATAAGAATTATTTTTGCTGGTATTTTTTTACGGGAGAGAGGAATTGGTTTTTTAATTTATAAAGCGGCTACAAGACTTCCTTCGTATATGATAAGTTGTTGATTTTTAAACTAACAAGGAAACCCTTTCAACACGCAAAAAAAAGTTAACGATTTTTTTACACCAATCGACTCTCCGCGCTGCCCTGATGATCCAAAAAAATTATTTTCGGCCGATCTTAAACGGCCGCTTCGGTAGAGCGGCCGAAAGTTGGCGTTTTTCAACTTATGCAGGCCCGCTTCACTTGCTGTGGAGCTCGACGCTTTGCAATCTTTTCTCGCAGCGAGCACGCACCGACCAGTTCGGCAAGCACACCGCCGGCGGCTCGCTCGCCACTCCACTGCGGTGCATACTTGCTGCGCTCTGCACTAATCGGCTATTAAAAAATATTTCCAACATTCTAATATAGTTTTATTTCATGTGTTAATAAAATGAAAAAATCTCAACTTGAAAATTTTAAACAAATTCGAAAATAATAATAATCTTCTTATGCAATGTTTAATATTTTGTTTCCAAATAAAAAATTACATATGCTATGGATTGCTTTGTTATTGAATAATTATATAATAAATATATATTTTTGCTGTTGCTAATCTCACTAGGTTAGCGGGTCGAATGAAAAAAAATTATCAAAATAAAAATGTGTAGACTGTGCGCTGGGTTCATTCCAGGTGAGGAATGGAAGATATTTGGAGTAATTTCATTCATCGTTTATTACAATTTAAAGTATGCAAAAAATTTCTTTCAATTGAGGGAGCAAAAATTGCATTGTTATTCGACTGCAGGCATCAGTGTGCATATGAAACCTGCACCATGAACTTCGTTTGTGTAAACTCTGTACTTGCAGAGCTTTTATTGATTTGCAAATTTGATTCATCGGATAAAGGTGTGCCTAACGATCGCGAAATCAGTCTAGCCGTTCTGCTATCAGGTAGAGAAATTATTTTTCAAATTAATATTTTAAATCGTCAAAATAAATATTAATTTTGAAATATTTCAGAACTACTTTTGCAAGCATCCATCCTGGAAACGGATAAATTCTTCCAATACCTTTGTATTTTGAATGGCGTGAAAGGTAAAATGTGAATCAAAATTTAAAATATAACTTTAATAAATCCCAGCATAGAGTAAGCCCTTCTTTATATTTATATTTTTTTTTTTTAGATTTTTCGTCTCACAATCAACATCAAGAGCTCCATGAGAATTACGAGCCGCCTGGAAATGAATGTGCGACAGTTGCGGGTTGGATTATTTTTATGAATTTTCTTTTAATGCTAACTTTTAATAATGCTGAAGGAGCTATTATTTTAAAATTTTTAATTAATATTTTGAATTATGCAAGATTTATCAATATTAAAATTTTTTTATTTTCTAGTTACTCACAACCAGAAAACTTTCCACTTCGAGCGCAATGAACGCAATTTCAGGAGACAGCTGTTCCCTTCTTCTTTTGATGAAAATTATTTTGAATGCAGTAAGTAATTTATTTCTTATAAAAATATTTATTATAAAAACAATGTGAATTTATAATAAGAAAATATTGTAATAACTCAGAATTTAAATTTAAATAAAAAAAATTAAAATTAACTCATTTTAAATTTGGTCTCTCATATGCAGGGCTCTCACCAGAACCAACAAACAAAGAAGCTGAAGTGACGTTGCAAGAGGGTGAAGAGACCAGCATGGAAGATGAGAAATTCCAAAATAATGTTGATACGTCTGCTGCCAACTCTGAAGGCAGTGAGTTTATTTAATAATTTTATATAAAAGATTTTTTTTAGTTGTAATTTTGAATTGCATTTCAAAACTAAAAATAATTGGCAATAATTTTTCTTATAATATTAATATTCGTAAAATATTTTAAATTCATTTCAAATATAAGTTTTACAATAACTTCTGTTTTAAAAATTTTAGTCCAGAAAATAACTAATTTAAAATTTGACCTCTCATATGCAGCGATCTTACAAGAATTGGCAAATAAAGAAAATGAAATGACCTTGAAAGAAAATGAAGAGACCAACATAGAAGAATTGCAATTGGAAAATGCAAGGACATCTGCAGAAGATTCCAATTGTAGTAAGTTGATTGAATAATTTCAATTTTACAGGATTTATCAAGGATTAATCAAAAAAATTGGTAGAATTGTTGTTACATAATACTTGAACATTAGTGGCTATTCATTTTTTCCAATTTGTTTGCGCTCTCCATCTAATTAAAGACGCAATAATTTTCCATGAAAACGATTGTTTTGAATGAAAAATGAAGCGTGTGAGAAGAAAGATTTTTAGAAGTTTTAATTTAATAAAATTGCTTTCAAATTTTATTCAATTAATAAAAAATTAAATAGTAGAGTAATTAAATTTCGATTATTTTGTTATTATTTCTTTTCTCATTGTCATAGGCAACAAAGTAGTGACATCAACAGGCTTGGCTGAAATTGAGAATATAAGGAAGAAAAGGACGGTTTTTACAAGAGCAGTCGCACATGAAGTTGACATTCATGACCAAAGTAAATTCACTTATTAAAATTTTATGGAAACAACTTTAATTAATTAAAAAGAATAAAGAATAAATTAGACATTTATTTTTATTGTAACTTTATAAATTTAAAAAAAAAACATAAAAATATTTATATTTATTATTGCTATACTTTTTGTTAATTTTAATTTGTTATCCTAATATATAAATAAAAATTGCAGATGCCTCAAACTGTCTTGACGAAGAGTCAATTGAGTCTGATGCTTTGACAGACGTTGAGAGCGATTGCGATGAATGTGAGCTTGATTTTTTGATTGGTGTCGAGGAGAGCGACTTGCCAAAACAGCAACCTCAACGGCACGTCCTAAGCTATTCCTTAAAAAAGGAAATTGTTGCTCATTGGCAGTATGAGGATAAGTGTGCTGAAGAGAAATATGGACCAAGGCGTGGAACAACTCGAAAATTGTCATCCATGCAAAAAAAGTATCCCAATGCAAAACTATGTATTAGAAAATTGTACCAATGGCGCACTGATATCAATGAGGGAGTAATGTTGAAATCTCATATAAAAGACATTGAATCAGACGTCTACGCCAAATTTCTCGAGTTTCGAGGAGATTTGAAAATCATCAAAGGCAGACATTTAAGGCAGTGGGCAATTGAATCTGCCACTTTGAAACATGGCTTATCCACGAAAGACTTTTGTGCCTCACCAACTTGGTTAGAGAACTTTAAACGCCGTTTTAAAGTTGGAGGAAGAAAAATCAACAAATATGTGACGAGAAAATCAGTCAGGGAAAAAGATGATATTCTGAAAAGCGCAACAGATTTTGTTGAAAATGAAAAAGGCGAGGTCATTCGGGTAGGAAGGGCTTGTTTCGGCAATCTAGACCATGTCGGGATCAATAGGGAGATGCACTCTGCGCGCACTTTAGCAATAATAGGCGAACGAACGATTGAAAAGTGTATTCAAAGCTCAAATAGTATGACTCACTCTTGGACGCTTGTTCCTGCTTGTGATGCAAGTGGTCGGCTATGGGAACCAGCTTATTTAATTTTGAAAGAAGACGGTGGTAAATTCGGAGTAAGAGTGCAAGAAACTGTCCTTCGGCCCGAAAATTTGTTTGTAACTTGCTCATCAAGTGGTAAAATGTTGGGGTCACAAGTGGAGGAACTTTTTACAAATTGCATTTTCCCAAATGTGAAGGGGAAAACTGCGCGATTTTTGATTGACCACTGGTGTGGCTGGAAAAAGAAGGTAAACGAACTATGCAAAATAGCAAAAGAAAAGTTTGGGCTAAATGTGACAATAGGACTCATTCCAGAAGGCACTACTGGAAAAATCCAACCTTTGGATGTTAATGTTAATGGTCCGTTTAAAAAGCTTCTACGTACTATTGAGGATGAAATACTTATGCATAGTATTCCCTTTCCCATCCAAACCCGAAATAACGGCATAAAGTTGATTTCGTTCACGTATCACCAGCTTTGCTCACCCCGATTCGAGTCGATGATAACCTATGCATTTTTTAAGCCTGGCTACATAAGTGAAAGAGGCCCAAAATACTTGACCCCAGTTCAGTACTGCTTCGCACTTTCAACCAAAACCACGTGCGAAATTCCTTTGTGCCAAAGTAAAAAGTTCATTGTGTGCGCTTGGTGCACTTCAAACTTGTGTTTTCAGCATTCCATAGAATGCCTTCACATGTGTGACAATTATTTGCCGTGATTAATTTTGTGCATTGTATTTTTTGTGCATTGTATAAATTGACTGGCGCAAATAATATATTTAAAAAAAACTTACTTCGCTCTTTTAATTTTACCAATTTTTATTGTTTCCAACTGTCAGGACATAATATCAAACGTTTAAAAAAGATAAGATAACAATTTAAAAAATAAAAAAATATCCTATAATTTGATTGGGAAACTTGATTGGGAAAATTGAATTTTTTTTTTTTTTTTGAAATTTAATAAAAAAAATGATATAATTTAATTTAGGGATAATAATTATTGGAGACAATAAAATTATTAGAAAAGAGAATTTAAATTAAAAAAAAAAATTCTAAATTTTCTAATCATTGTAAAAAAAAATAGTGCACATTTTTCCACTCATAAATTATTTGGGGTATTCATTGTCAAAATTATTATCATTATTGATTGAAATTGAAATATTTAACCAAATATTTTTTAATAGTTTTCAGACATCCAAATTATTTTTAATATCGTTTATTTTTCACAATAAAGAAATTAAAATATTGCATGATTTGCATTGCTAAATTAGAGAAAAAAAAATGGGAATATCAATGCTTTAAATTTCTTTTATAAGATTTTTTAATACATAGCCGATTAGTGCAGAGCGCAGCAAGTATGCACCGCAGTGGAGTGGCGAGCGAGCCGCCGGCGGTGTGCTTGCCGAACTGGTCGGTGCGTGCTCGCTGCGAGAAAAGATTGCAAAGCGTCGAGCTCCACAGCAAGTGAAGCGGGCCTGCATAAGTTGAAAAACGCCAACTTTCGGCCGCTCTACCGAAGCGGCCGTTTAAGATCGGCCGAAAATAATTTTTTTGGATCATCAGGGCAGCGCGGAGAGTCGATTGGTGTAAAAAAATCGTTAACTTTTTTTTGCGTGTTGAAAGGGTTTCCTTGTAAGTTCGATGAAATCAAATTTTTTAAAAACTTGATTAAAGGTTATTTATTTCACAATGCTCTCTGCAAAGCATCAAAACACATTCTACGAAACCATTTGGCTTCCATTTATGATAAAAATTGTAAAACTCTGCTTGCACTTGCCATAAAATTAATCTAATAATTTTTCAGTGCATCAAGGCAAAATTGAGAACAATCTTTGATAAAACATTTCATCTTATATATTAATGTGTAAAAACTAACAAGCTCAAACATAAACCTTTAACATTAGCAGAAAAAAATATGACATTAAAAATTGACACTTTAGATTAATTAATAAAAACTTTTGTTATTAAATTATTTCAACAGTCTAAATTGCAATTTTTAATGACACATTTGGATGCTTTGGATGTATTTTAGTGGTAGATTTTTATATACTTATTAAATTATGGGGCTGAAAGCTCCCAAATCGCATGTAAATTTCGTGATAATGTATTTAATTGATCTGCAAAGTAACTCAATTTTTCCGAAGCCAACTCGCTCCATAAGCGACCCTTTCTTTTTCAATAAAAGTGAACACGTTTTTGGCCATGGAAAGAGACGAGTTTTCCTTATTTTCTGGAGCCCATTCGTGCGGGACATAAAGGTGGTGTTATTATGTGTGCTTGCGTCCAGAAGTTTTCCTTCTTTGTGCGTACACATGCCGTAATTTGAGTCAACTCGACAAAAAGAAGCGCTTGCACAAAAAAGGAGAATAGGCGTCTTTTCGGGCGCAGAATTCTCCGAAATGCGTGTGAAAAGACATAAATTTAGGAACTCGGCCGCTGAATTGGCCTGGCTCTCGCGCTATTGTCCGGTGGTGAAAAGAGATGCGGACACGCTTTGATATAAATCACTCAAACCTTTGGGAAAAGAAGGGTGCATTAATAATGGTGCGCGCGAACGCGCTCACTTTTCTCAGGTGTCTATTCCACCTGGCCTTGGCCCTGAAATTATATTATTTTGTGTGAAAGTGAAAAACGACATCGTCTGCTCGCGGGCTGTAAAACAGCTTACACGAGCGTGCCAATGGATCTTTCCACTCTATAATGATATCTCTTTAGTACCTTTTTTACAACGAATCGTCCAAATTTACTTGGCGCTCTTTTGTTGAATATTTGAAGGGCAAAATTGAATTGGTTTAAAAGTAGTGGAATTTTCCTCATAAATTTAAAGGTGTCTCGAACAAAGGTGCAAAACTTTAGAGGACTTTGGATCGCGTTCATTGATGCACCAAGCAATAAAAATAAGTGTCTATTAATAAACCTTATTTGGTATGTCAATAATTCATTACAATTTCAATTAAAATTTATCCCTAATAATAAATAATGGAATTTTTCATTTTTTCTGATATAAAATTATTTCACGTCAAAACACAAATTTTATTAAAAAGAAAAAAAATCAGCTTTCGATTATAGCGATTTTTAATTTAATCAATCAAATGAAAAAAATTTATAAAACTGTTATAGAACAACCAGATTTGCAATGTGCTTTGGAATTACAGACTTAAATTTTTACCGTATTTATTTGAGGAGATTTTTTAATAATATAGCAAATTCCTAAATTATTAAACCAATTTTTTAATTTATTTAAAGGCATAATGACTATTTTTAAATTTATATGGCATTATTTCATTTAATAATGCTCAATTACTACAGAAAATCTAGATCGAAAGGATTATTTGAAGTCGTCGCTTTAACTATAGTTCAAAAATAATTATAGTTGTTTATTTGTCCAAACTGTTAAATCACACATTTACTTCAATTAGAATGGGTATTTAATTACAATGAATTGATTTTTATTCAGGATTCCTTAATGGATAGAATGGATAATATGCATAAAAATTTCAATTTTGAATTCAAAAAAGTATGAAGTCTTGTTGTTAATTTAGAATTAATAAAAAAAAAGCTTGTATACTGTCGTGAGTGGGTTACCGGTTACCACAATACAACATACATAGGGCCCATTGAGTTGATGCTCGCTCCAATTTCAGCGGAATACATTTCCAGCAGCGAGCGCAGCACGGTGGCGGCAGAATGAACTGCATCACAGCTGGCCTGTTGTATTCATCTAGCGTGATTCCTTCACCTCCTCTTAGCAGCCCGGATAGCTCAGTCGGTAGAGCATTAGGCTTTTAACCTAAGGGTCCAGGGTTCGAGTCCCTGTTCGGGCGAGCTTTTTGCTTCAAATATAATTTAAGCACATATAAAATAATACGTCTTAATAATTTAATTAAAAAATTTTTATTTGTCGGTTTACTTCTAATATTTCTTGTATAACCATAATGATGCATTTAATTATTTTTATATTCCATAATTTTATCAGATTCTTTTTACCAAAAAATATATATTTTTTTCAAAAATTTAAACCTCGTAATTATTTTTTTTATTTTTGCTAAATAAATTTTTTTAAACATATTCTAATTAAAACTCAACCTGAGTTAGGATTTAATATCAGTTAAATCTAAAAAAATTTGATTTCGTTAAAATTTTGATTATTGTATTAATTTAAAAAATAAAATAAAACATTGTGGTAAAGTTAGTAAAATTTAACTCATTAAACAATGAAGCGCGATATCCCCAATTATTGTGAAGGAAGTTAATTCCGCAGGTATTTATTCGTTTACTTGGTAATGCCGTCGGGGCGACCCGGCAGCGGCGGGCAGCATTTTCAAGTGTCTTTGGTGCCGTGATTTCCTGCTGCCCTGGGGGCTGGTCCTGGTAGGGATGCTGTGTGCGCCGGTGACGTCACCGGAGACGGATCAATAGCGAATAGCAGCACACTCTCTCCCTGCAAACTTGATCCCATATTTTTCATACAACCGCCGACTCGTAGCTATTCGAGCAAATAAAATTAATAAAAAGAAAAAAACAAGCGGTCGATGCGGGCACAGAATTGTGAATTATTCAAAGCAAATAAAGCGGTTTGGGGACTCACAAAAAGGGGTCAAAGACTTTGAGTAAAAAATAGCACCGAATCATAAACCGGCTGCACAATTAGCACTGTCAAGTGGTCTTGCAATTAGCTGCATTGTTCCAGCACAACTAGACTCGTCAACTAGACAGAAAGTCCTCAGACAGCCGCACCGTGACACTTGAAAAAGGTTTTTGGCCTCTAATGACAGACCAAATTTGTGCTACTGCAAATTAAGGAAATAAAAAATAATTTATTGCAAATCCTTGCAACTTTTCTTTTCTTCTGGAACCAAATTATTTCTAATAATTTCATTCCAGATGAAAATATAATTTAAAAACATGTAAAACAATGTTTATTCATTTTAAATAAAATTTTTGCGATGAAAATTTCATTTAAAAATTTATTTCGTTTAATTTTGTCATTTCACTTCTTGGCGAGGATTTTGCTAATGTCATTAACGCAAAACACGGAACGTATTTTGAGCGGTAGCACCCAGAGGTGTAATAGATGTTTTGAAAATAGTCGGCGCAGACCAGGCAGCCAGCTTGGTTGGTTGGTTGGGGTCTACCTCCCTTGGCGAAAGGGCCATGCGCCGGGCACTGCAAGTGCGGCAACTCTTCTCCGGCAACCCGTCGTCGCATTCTGCCGCCTTCGCTGCCAGGGATATGACCATGTGACACGGCTCTCCTCCACAACCTTAGGTGAGTTTTCTATTTCGCATGTTCTGATAAACGCAAGGCTTGGTACGATGGAAAATTTTACTACCCCAATGTAGTGGAATTTTGTAGCTCACGTTAATTGATTGATTTATTTAAATTTGCAAAAAATTAGGGAAATGTTGCGTAATTTTTAATCATCGTCATAACAAACCGTAAAATTATATTCAGGATTTTTATTTTAAATCTTGCTCGAGTTGAGTTTTACAAGCTGCGTCAATACAAACGAAAAGTAGGCTAGACTGCATGTAAATCAATAAAATATGAATTTGGGAAATAGCGCGGAGCTTCCTCAGAGATTGATTAATTAAAAGTACACCCAGCAAGGAAATTAAATTAATTATAATTACAAACTTTAGAGACCTTAGAATTACGCATTATTCCAGGATTATTCCCAACTGCGTAGTGCGTAGTTTTGCAGGTTGCCTACTTTCAGATCTTGCAGGCGCCAATGCCAATTATTAAATTTTCTATCACCTTGTTGAACAATTGCTTTTCAAATGAGAGATTGAACGAAAATTTGTTTAGCCTATTCGCAAACTGCGTCAGAAAATATTCTTCGGCTTGCTGAAAAAGGCAAATTGGCTGCGGCACGCTGTTCATCAATCATTTCGCCCTTTGCTTTATTTCTGAGCTGCAAAAGGGTGTGTGCCTTTCTTTATCACAAAAGCAAAGGGCCCTTGATCAATCGATTCGAGGGACTAAAGAAGCAGGTCGACGTGTGCAAACTCAAAAAGGTGCACGCGCTCCTCTCAGCCGCGAAGAATACACTGGCAAAAGGCAGAAATTTTAATAAAAGGGGACGAATTTTTGACCACCGATTTTACGTAATTTCAGTATGAAGAAATAATTATAAACTCACAGTAAGGATACAAGTCGTGCTGATGAAACGGATGAAAATTACTTTGATGAAGCAATCTGCGGCTAATTTATTTAATGTGACGTCTCAGTCGATAGCGGCGACAGGCTGTCAGCGCTAAATTAAAATGCCCACCAGTTCCGTACGAGCAATCAAAGCAAATTGTAAGAAGAAATATTTTAATGAACCTTATTATTATTTCACTTCGAGCACGCCTGGGAGTGTTTCAAAGACTTAATTCAAAGAACCGCGTCTTGTGTCGGCCTGCAATTAATCTCTTGGGCGAACCATTAGAAAACCGCGCCGGCGTTGGCACAGAGCTTTGCCAAAAAGTTACGAGATGCGTGCACTAAATCCTAATCTCATCCTATACATTACCCGAAAAGCGCGAAACAAAATTACTTAATCCCGTTATTGATGCCAACCGTCCAAATAATTACAGAATCAATTAAGTCAAAGGGAAATTAAAACTGAAATTTTTTATTTAAAAATCCAGTTTCTCGTGAGATTTGTTATTAGAAAACCAGAAGTATAAAATCTTCAATTTGAACGCTATGCTCCGAAAATAACTCTTACTGCAACTTGTACAAAAAAATCTTTTTCATTTCCTAGAATTTCTGGGTGCCGTGACAAATTATTGGCCGAGTGAAGCAGGCAGTAAATTTAGTACACGCTTGACTTTTTCGTTTCACTCCTCGACATAGGAGTGTCCGCAAATAAAATGGTCTGGCACACACACTTGCATATTTGGCACTGAATGTTTGTTCGCCAATCCACAAAGGGTTGGTCACCCTCAATGCCGCTTTCACTCTGGCCTCTATTTATGATTTCACAAAATTTCCCAGATTCAAATTTAGGTCACAAGTTTACGGATTTTATTTTTTTGTATCCCTGGCGAAAAAGTCTTTATCCGGGCGAGCGAGTAAATAAGGGTAGCTGTGGGGGTGCTGATGATGCACAGCAAAAAGTGGCGCGCACATGATTCAGTCTAGGTTGTTACTAGATTGGTGTACGAGAGGGGAAAGGCGTTGTTGTGGCGCGAACACATAATTATATGTATGTCGCACCATTGTGGAAAAGCCGCGAGTAAGTTGAGCCATAAAACGGGGATGTGCGCTGCTGGCTGAACAGCTGGATTCTGCAACAGCAGCAGTCGTTCCCCATTCTTCTGTGCCAGGCACAGCCGGATTGGACTTTTAGTTACATATGTATGTGTATGAGTTGCCACAGTGCTGAGCGCCTGAGCGTATTGATTAGCAAGTCTCTCTCTCTCTCTCTCTCGCTCACTTCCTTTTTGATTATTAGCGCCTGCTGAGTAAATTTTGTTGAATGATGACTAAAAATTACAAGAAATCAACATATAAAGGAAAAATATGGGTGTAGGCCAAATTCGAAAATAGATTTTTGGTGTATTTTTACTCAAAATCAATAAGGCCATAGATTAGATATTGAAACGATCCAAAGTGTAAATCAATTTAGGCGACGCTGCTGTAATTTGGTTTATTACGGGTTGCGGGAATGAACGGAAATCGACTAGGCGACCCCTCGCGCCAAGGTGGCTCCGGCATGAGGGTTAATATGCCAATGAAAGTTTGCTCTGCGGGTAATTTTAGGGTTGGAAAAACTCGTGGTAATATTGCACACTGTTTGAACGCCGCTGTGCACGCAGGTAGGGTATCATGCCAGTGCCCCGACAGTGATCAATAACTTTTACATTTACCCGCCGGCACCTATAAAAGCTGGAAAAGCAGAGGAATCGCGTTGTGATTTAGTTTGGGCCGCGCGCACACCTGCAAAATGCAAACAGTTGTCAGCCAGAGATTAGCTCTGCACCGAGCAAAATTTGATTTTTGAAATTCAAAATAAAATAATTATATGACAAATCCGAGTTCAAATATTTGATAAAAAACTAGTACAAAAGTAAAATAACTTTGATATTTTAAAATTGCGTAGATTATTTTGATTTCCCGAATAATACAGTTAAAAATTTATGGCCGAATTTGGTTTCAGGATACTGGGATTTGCGATGACGGCCGCCAAAGGCACCACCCTCATTTTTGCTGTCACCATCCTCATACTCTGTTGCACATGCACAAACGCCAAGTGAGTATTTGAAATTTAATACATTTTTGCTCAAATTTCTCTTCAAAATGTTTCCACAATTCCAGTGAAAAGCAACCGGGGAAAGTAAATTTCCGCGAAAAGGAAAAACAAGTGCTGGACCAGATTTTGGGTCCAGGTCGCTACGACGCCAGAATCAGACCCTCTGGGGTCAACGGAACAGGTGAGCCGTCTTCTCCTTTTTGCTCGACATCATCCTTTTATTTTTACACTCAGTCTGTGTGGTGTGAACAGACTGCCACGGCAAACATAATTGATTAGCTCACTAGAGAGGGCACAGAGCTCATTAGACATCCGCCCCACCCGATAGATCTCATCATTATTCAGCTCGGGCAAAATCGCGAAAATTCCGAATATTTTACCACTCAACGCGCAGCAATGTTGATAGGCCGACCTCATTTACGCGGAAAATTTCCCTTTTTGCAGCCCTAGAGGAAGTTTTTTACGCAGTCCAACAAATAATTTCTCTGCCTGGCTCTAAACAAAAGAGATTTTGCAGCTAACGAAAAGATTGAAATTGTTTTCAAATTCAAAATTATACCATAATTTAAATATCTTTAAACATTGATTTTTTTTTAATCATGAAAATTTTCTTAACATAACATTCTATTCATTGTAAACATAAAAACAATCAAAATTACAGATACATTTAATAAAAAAACAAGTATCACAAATAAATGACGCGATTTGAAAGTGGTGACACAATTTTTCTGCTACGTTCCGTGCAGTGAACAATGCAAATAATGATTCTGGCTTGAATAGAGTAATTAAGAACAATGTCACACTTCTCCTCCATATATACTATTGAAATTTTGACATATAATGAGTAATGTTGCACACAGCACTGTGTTGGGCGCGTAGGGAGGAACGGGGTGGTCGGGCGAGAGGTTGACTTGGTTTCCAGGGCAACTGCTCTCGCAGCCAGCCATCTCGCGCTGCTGAAATCAATATCAGCTCTCGACGTTACACTCGCTTGCTGGGAGACCCAAGGAGCAATGAAAAGGGACAGGTATGGTGCTTGCTAAGCTGCCCTGCTAGCACACAGACACACTGATCCAAAGAGGAACCAATCGGCCGTTTAAAATTAACCAAAATTTGCAAATTTGAAATTTAATAATTACATTCACGTTCTCTTCACTGTGCACAGCTCAAAATAAATTATTTTTTTGTATAACTTCAAAAAAAAAAAAAATATTAGTTTGAAAAGAAATCTCAATTGTTAGCAGGCAGAGAAATAAAATTAATAATTAAAAAATCCTTTGACTTACTTACTCGATTTGAAAGGTACATTTATTTTCTCATTTAGGATGAGACGATTCAAAGGATGAGTTTGACTTTTCTCCCATATTTTTTTAAAAACAATATTTTTTATTGTTAATTGTTTCCTATTTAATTTGTATTTCAAGTTATTATTTCATCTTCATCACTAATTGTGAGTGTGTTTGTATATTTTATTTTAATCCACGTGTTTTGATAATTTGTTTTGGCGAAAACTTCCTTTGCGGTAATTTGTCATTAATAGTAACTAATCTCACACGCAAGTCACAGAATATTTTGCAGTGTTGTTTAAACATGCTTGCTGAGCCACTCTTTGTCTAGCTCGTAACACGAAAGACCTAAAAATCGGTTTCTGTACAAGCATTATTTTCAGTATAGCTCAACCTAAAACCGTCACGCAATTTTTTTATCATCGCGCAATACATATATTTAATAAAAAAAATCTGTCTCGCTTCATATGCTCCTTCGTGCATCAGAGATGAAAAACTCTGTGTACATATTTATGATTTCCGTTCCACACAGTTCATTTGCTTTAGTTAGATCGCTGTTTACCCTTAGCACTTGATTCACAGAAGTGCATTCGCTGTCTCTCTGGAATCTTTGCGTTGATTTTTATTTTTCGCTGGAATCGGTGGAGCAGACAACTTCTGACGCTGCTGCAACGTACATGTTTTGATTGGTGTTGTCATCCACGTGTGTTTTTCGTGTTGATGTGGTACCCATCTTTATATTTTCATAAATATCATTTTCATTATACTGCTCTGTGTCTCGTCTGCGAAGTTCGTTAGTTTTAAGATAAATTAATTCACCTAGCTGCGACAGGCCTCATTTTAAATTAAATCATTGCAAGTATATATGACGGACTCCCACGGGGAAGGGGTTCTATTATTTACAAAGCAGTGTTGCATAATGAGTTCGTGTCTGAATGGATATTAACATGTTAATGCTCTCCCAGATGGCCCTGCAATTGTGCATATTAACCTATTTGTCCGAAGCATAATGACAATCAGCGACATTAAAATGGTAAGTTGGGCGGCCTTTCAGCCAAATGGCACACAGGTTGAGCACTCACGATCGGAATTTCAAACAATTTTCAAAAATCACGAGTGCAGAATCTGTTGCAAATTTTAACGAAGGCTCCTGATGACCCACCGGCAATTCAGCCATATTGAATGCATGGCAGTTTTTGGACGCGTAGGCGAAGTTGGCAGCTGAGATCAGAATTTCAAATCATCTCAAAATCCATAACATCTGTACAAAAAGAATTTATAACTATTCGATCTCACAATTGATCAAAACGTGGCATATAAAATATACCATTCAAGTCAACTGGAATTTGTAAATAATATGAAGTAATTCTATATTAAATCATTCTGTATAATTTAGAAGGTAAGCAATTAGACATTTTTAGATGTGATTTAGAAATTCTGACCCACTTCCAACAACGCAGAGTCCGGCTTGACCGTCCCCAATTTTTAAACGAGCCAAACACCTCACACGAAACCCCAAATTTATTCTCTATAGAAACGCTTACTAGCTTCCATTTATTTTGGTTGATATTTTTTTTCATTGGAATTTCATTCAGAGCAAAACAATACCATGACATGAAATATACTGCCCCGAATATTTAGCTCATACATATTGATTAGTTGGGTTGACTGGTTGTCTGATTGACTGTATACACGCTCAATAAATGCAAATTTGAAAGATCAGATTGGGCGAGACTCGCACAAAAGCCCGTAGAGGGGAGCATGTTTGGCGCAGA
The DNA here is from genome assembly GCF_031216515.1 of Neocloeon triangulifer. Taxonomy (NCBI): domain Eukaryota; kingdom Metazoa; phylum Arthropoda; class Insecta; order Ephemeroptera; family Baetidae; genus Neocloeon; species Neocloeon triangulifer. The sequence goes on along the minus strand of NW_026775554.1, from coordinate 2,808,341 downwards.
CCACCTCCTACTTATTAGCTAAGTTGCAGACACATATATACTATGATTTAATTGGTATTGCAAATCTCGTATTAGCTTGCAAATTAAATTACATCTACCATTTTGTATAGTTGTTTGAATTCGCTTGTCAGGAAATCGTGGAATAAGAACAATATGGTAAGCCACTTACGAGAATTCTCCTTTCTAGGACGCAGGTTTCGCGGAGTCAAAATGAAAAAAAAAAGAGACGCATTCTCTGACTAACCAAAACTTTTGACGCAGCCATATAGGAAAATCAAAGAGAGATTAATTAAATCAAAGCTGCCCCGCTTGACAAACAAGGATCTCAATAATCAATCACGCAAACATGTATTATTTTTTTTGCAATAACAGATGGTCCAGCCATAGTGCGAGTCAATATGTTTGTCAGAAGCATTGCCACTATCAGCGATATCAAGATGGTAAGTTTCTCAATTGGCGGAATTGGCCGGTGATGCATTTTTATGTCACACATGTTCCATTACATGGTTGTGCATTTTAATCTGATTTGGTTTTCATCTCACGTCACCAAACTCCAAGATTGATCGAGTAAAACAAATTTCACAAACCGAATAATAATCGTTCATAATTTACTCAATCAATTTTCACCCTTGATAAAGCCGCTGAAATTAATGATATTTGTATAACGTCAGTGTTGCATTGCGGATCTGTGGGGGCGCATGTTGGAAGTGATTATGCGGCATTTATGATTTGGAATTTCTGTTCAGTTCAATTACAATATTATTTTGCTCATACTTAATACTCAATGTTCTCACATATACTCACATAATATGTACGAGAGTTAGAACAAAGTGGCTTCAACCTGAGCTGACTTGCTCCGTGCCAAGGTGCGAAGGCATGCAAACGCGGTAAAACTTCTTCTGACCTCCTCGTGTTAAAATATATGCTTTTGTTTTATGATTTCCCTGAGAGAGAAGTCACGTCATCGATAAATCTGGATTTCGACTGTAACGCCACTTCAGTTTATTGCGGCGCTCCTCGTGGCAATTTTTCTCATTATTTACATACATCGAACGACCCTTTTGTGCCAGAGAATGGTAGTTTCATGTGTCTTGTACATAACTATAGTCCTGATTATATATCTGTAAATACTTTTGTACACACCAGCAGCTTCACCCTAATTCTGTGTACATATAGGAATACCCTTTGGCAGAACATAATATAATTATGCTCATCTTTTTCTGCCACTTCCGCCATGCAAAGACATATCATTTAATTTTCTTACACGGACACAGAGGACCTGGAGCATTTTTCCGATAAATACAAATTATTCCACGGTCAGTCTTCTGCACACACGTGTCAGGGCGCGTTAAATAATCCAGCGAGAACACAATTAAAAGCAGCAAAATTAATAACAACTTAAAGCTGAACAATCTATATATATACCAACCCTACGAGCTTTCCTCCGAACCCCCCAGAATCCCCGAAAAGAGCATTATACGTTACCACTCTTATGCTATACACTCTATTTTGTATCGAATCTCACATTCCTAACTTTTTGATATTTTGTTAATTCAGATGGTCCAGCAATTGTCAAAGTCAACATTTTTGTGCGGAGTATTTCCAAAATTGACGATGTCACTATGGTAAGTGGTGCCTCGTGCGGTCACTGATAGAAACACACCCAACGTGTTACTATTATTGTCAACATTTTTATACTCTTACACTTTTTTAAGCCACACGATCAATTCCACTGCATTCAAATAGCTGGTCATTTGTTAGCGCAAGAAACCAAACAATAATTTCTCTCTATTCAAATAATTATAAATCATTCTGTGTCAGAGGGTTTTGAACAAACACATATTATATTACATTGCTGTAAATTCTTGCATTCTATCTCATTATTTACAAAAAACGCTTTATCAGTTTAAACCACGTCATGCAAATTATCAGTCGATTAGTTTTCAAGCGTTCATTAGGAACTTTCTTATTCAGCTCTGTCGCCAAATTTATATCTAACCGTAATGTAAAATAATTATCACAGTATATGCTAAATTCTCTTCAATGTGATACCATGACTCTCTCCATCTCAATGTCGTATTTTCAAAAACCTTTTCTAAAGTGTACATAATATTCTTTGGATTTAAAAAAATGTTGGTATTATTTGTTGCTTCCTCTGTTCTCTGTATCGCATGGTTTGATCCAACAAAATAAATATATAAGATTTTGATCCTCACTGCCGAGAATGCAGTGAAGGAAATGTGCTATTTTCAATGTTTGTTTAGTTTGCGCGATTGGATTTTTCTGTGTGTTTTGTTGACAGTGTAAGGTTAATAATATACTCGAAACAATGTGTACTTCACAAGCCAAAGTGCATGCCAACTTTGACTCTCTCTCTCTATCATGTTTCTCGCTTATTTTTCTCAAAGACCTAAACTATGACAAGGCATGATCGATTTACAAATTGTCTTCTCACCATTCATTTATTTTACTTCTAATTTTTTTTACCTTATTTCAAAATTTCAATCCAACTATTTTTTATATCCCCTAGATTTTAAGTACCCGCTCATCCTTTACCCACACAAAAATTGTAATTCCTAGGTTATAAAACAAAATCGATACAGTTAAAACTGTTTATCATTTTCTACTTGATCGCTAAGATCAACGACTTTTTTCAAATTTTTGCCGTTCCAGATTAGACAGTTGAATAAATCAAGAAGTTTTTAATTCACAATTATACGCATAGTGCCCAAGTAAATATATAATATTGCATTTAAATATATTGCTTAAATAAAACGTGACTTTACCAGTAGGCTCAAATTTAATTAACTTATCTTTTATGCTTTGATTGACTTTAGCTGTAGGTGATGAAAATAAACCCACGGTTGTGTGGATCAATTTCTTTCTACGCTCCATCAGCAAAATAGATGATTATAAAATGGTGAGTGCAGATCTAGAAAACGTGTAAATTTAATTCCCAATTAATTATATATTTAGCTTTTTTCATAATTGGCTGTTCTATAAGTCATGTGCACTCCTTTCGGATTAAAAAAATTACTAAAGATCGATCAGTTTTTCATTAAATGCAACAAAAATACCAAAAAAATTTAAAATATATTGAAAACTTATAATAAATATATATGAAGTAATTAAACACGTGACTTATTTAACAGGTTTGATCCCTTTTAAAATATGATGAAACACCAAATTTTGAAGTACATTAAGAAATTAATCTGTAAAATATGTAATTGGTACGGTACATGTGTTTTTATGTGTTAGGTTTAAGTCTAATTATTTTAACATGAGTCAATCAATTTTAATTCTACCCAAGAAGCCATATTCTAAACCAATTAAATAATCTTCATTTTCAAAAAAAAGAAGCAGTACAAATTTTTCCCTCGAGAAAAGAGAAATGTCATTTTTTAATAAATAATCAGAGGTTATGGTTGCTGATAAGAAATTAAGTTATTGGCGTTCAGGGAGTTAGTTATTTTATAGTTTGCTCACAATGAGGCCATTGTAGAGCGTAAAGAATACCTGAATTGCAGTTGAATTTTTTTAAATCGTTGTAACCCGGTATTTTTTTCCCAAATTTTTGTTACACCATCAAGCTGGTACAACTTGTGAAAAATCAAAATTTATTATGTATGATGACGAGTTATCACTATAACAACTGAAATAGGCTTTTCTTTTTCACATGCAGCTGCTTTAATGATATTCCGCACAAATGCTTGCACTGCAGTGTCCTCTGCTGCTTAATTTTAAGATATGTAATGAGTCGATAATTAATTCACGCAGCTTATTTCAGTTTTGATTAACATTTAAATGTTGACAAAAATAAAAGGTTTCATTGGATTATCAATGGAAAAAATCATGTAAGATCTACAGGTCTGAAATATCATGCTTGCAAAAGGCCGCGACTTTAATTACATTTAGTGTTTTTCATTACCTATCTTTTCATCCTTAACCATGTTGATCCCGCAAGTCCTGCCTTTAAAATTTAAACAAAACTAAAAATCAATAAATCGCTTAAAATAAATCGAATAATAATTTATCAAACACGCGCACACTAAACATCGCTTAACAACCAATTTTTCTGAGGCAGAAATGGCCAACACACTGCGGACAATTCCGCAAAGAGAGAGCGAGAGAGATAATTTTTTTTATGTGTAGGATTTTGAATCATTTTTCTAATTAAGTGAATTTTTCCATTTTTTCATGTGCAGTTAATTTATATAAAGGTTTCAATAATTGTCATGCTTTAAGGTGCAAAGATTTCTCATTCAGATCAGATTTTGAGCATGTATCAACACACTGTTTATCATTCAATTTGGTCAATGTACATTTATAGTCAGGTTCTCAACGTAAATTTTGTGGCAATTTTCCTTTTACATACACTCCGGTTTGTTGGCATTTAAAGGGATTTGTACAGATAAGGTTTGTACCACTCAGTAACTGTGTGTTTAGTATTGTTTGTGTTTTTCAATAATTGACCATAATATATATTTTACTGCTTACGTGTGTGAAATTATATTTTACTAGATCTCATTTTAATCACCATACTGGAATTTTAAGAAATATTCTCTATAAAAAACAAAATCTGTTAGCTGGCTTTTTAAATAATTGGTCAGTATTTTGGAAATATTGGAAAAAAATAGCAAATGCTTTCCTTTGAAAGAACAAACCATATTTTTTTAAAAGCACTCTCAAACTACACTAACAAAACTCTTTCACAACAGAAGACACAATACACTAAAATTATTTTTCCCCGGGCTAACACTAGAATGGAAATTCCCAAAAACAAAATCAATACCCGCATTTTGGACCACCCAAACCACATATTTTGAATCAAGAAATTATATCTTTGCATTTTTTGATATGTTTTTGTTAAGGTAAGTTTCGTAAACCCCTCACAGCTAGAAAACAGACTTCTAAAAAAAAATACAATTAATTGAATTTATGCATCAAAATGCATTGCCTTGTTCCAAGAAATTAGTAACTTAGTGTCTAGACATATAAATCATCGGAATGATTGAAAATGACAAAAAATGAGGTCTGGTTTCAAGTTCGTCCATCTGTGTTTCCCTATCAGATTTTGACCAGTAATAAAAATAACATCGAGAAAAAGATAAAGGAAAGCTTATATTGAAAATTAAAAGGTCAAAACCTGCATAGAATTATCTGTCGTAAGCCCCAATCTGTGTTCGCCTTCCCATACCTACATAATACACTATAAATAGGAGCATGTCCTTCAAAAAGAGCCAAAATTTTACATCGCTATGTAGATTTTGATGGACTTTTCTTAAGATCCTTGCCTTGGGGTGTCGCAAAAATATGATGAATCCAGTTTTAACTAGGCGTTGATTTTTTTTTTTTTAATTAAGAGCATTATTGGATGCCTAATGTTGATTTTTGAGGGTCAAAAACCACAATACAATGCATTTCATAAACCCAGGAAAATAGTTTTTTGATGTCATTTTATTTTATGTAAAACATTAATGTGTAGTCAAAATATAATTTGCAAAACTAGTCAACAATTAAAATAAATCTAATTATCACTCAAGTTTAAGAAACTTTTTATAAAAATGATAATAGAAGGAAGGCTAGGCTAGGCTAATAAATTAATTGAAAAATTTGTTAAAAAAATTTCAATAAATTTTTTTCTGGATTATTTTGAAGCAGCCCTGCCTTTTTTCAAATAAATATCACCACAACACACCCTACCCTGAAATGCCCTTCGTTTAGATTCATGTCTAAAACGTGCGCGCAATTAGTGTCTGTTCGTGCGTGTCTAATTAGCACCCTTTGTGTCTTACCTTGTAAACATTTTTTGGAAAACATAATTTGATTTCCTGCGTGTGATGACGTCACTTCGATTTTCATTAGTTCCTTTTTGCATAATATTATCACAAATCAACAAACGCTGATCGCAAAATGTAGTTTTTTTGCTTTTAATGATTTTTTGCACCTTTTCAGGCTGTTCAGTTAGAAAAAAAACACCTGAAAGGCCTGCGTATATTTTTTGGACAAAAGTTTAGTTTTCGCTAATCATATTGTCTTATTCGTATTCTTCTCTTTCAGATTTTCACAAAATTTTCTCTCATTTGTGATATTCTTGTTTACATGTGATAATTTTACTCTGTCAAGAAAGCTGCGTATTTGCATGATTAAATGGTCTCTAATTTATTTTGTGGTTTGCAGGTTTAAAAACGATAAAAATAAATTCTTTTTTTAACGTAAAAGCCACTTTTAAAACTTGATTTGCAGCAATCAGCACAATAAAAATAATGATAATAAATTTAAAAAAGCAACTTTGTGACACTCTTTTAAACAATCCTTGCCTGCTGAATAGAACACTAAAACAATGTTGTGCATTTTTAAGGGTTCACAAAGTTGCAGCACTAATAATTAAAGTGAAAAACAGCTTTAATTAATTCTATGTTTGTCTTTGTCCGTGTTACTGTGTTTATGTGTAATTGTAAATATATGATAATTGTGTGTACAAATGGTCCAATCAGTAGCTGCCTTCAGGTATGTATCGGCAATTTTCTGCTCTGTTTCACTTTACCCAAAAAAATTTACTTTTTTTTTATATTTCTGCCTCACGCTAATCTTTTTACATGATGTTTTAGAACTTTTAGTTAGAGCAAAATTTGACTGATCATTTGAATAGCAAGCATGATATATTTTCATACATTGATTAATTAATGTTACTGAATTTTTGACTGGCTTTGTGCATTGGCAGGGTAGAGCAAAAATCTTCCAAATATATTAGCGCCGATTAGTTAAGCGTAGAATTTTTATAGCTGTTTATGAATGTTGCTTCACAAAGAAATTTTGCAAACACACACTTGATATTTTTCCAAAACAGCAAAATTGATCAAACACCGAAAAAGCTTCTTGAAAATTAGCGCTATTTCATCAAATATTAGAAATCTTATTTAGAAAAAAAAAATCAAAATGTCAAAACCCTCGCAAAATTCATGGCTTTCAATAGATTTCAATAACGCTAATTTTTTTCTCCCCCATACAAAAATACAGATACAGTTTTGTGAAATTTTACAGTTTTGAAAGCTGATGAACAATTTCTTACAGGAATACAGCGTCCAGTTGACCTTCCGAGAACAGTGGCTCGATGAGCGACTCAAATTCAATGATTTTGGAGGTATAAATCGATTTCTCTCGTGAAATTTAAATTAATATCAAGGACTTAATTTTGGCATTTTAGCTGTAAAAAATAAAAATAGCGTTGCAGAATTCAAAATCCTTGCCTTTTCAGGGAAAATAAAATATTTAACGTTGACTGAGGCAAATAGGGTATGGATGCCCGATTTGTTCTTCTCCAACGAAAAAGAGGGCCACTTCCATAACATCATCATGCCCAACGTTTACATCCGCATCTTCCCATATGGATCGGTGCTGTACAGTATTCGGTAATAACTCCAAGACTAATTTTTTATAATTTGATTTCTTATTTGCATGCAAATTTAAATTATGCCACCTACATGTCCAAAGGCCAAAATTTAATTTCATATTTTTTAATTTAATAAAAAAAATTATTTGCAGAATATCTTTGACGCTTTCCTGCCCAATGAATTTGAAACTGTACCCACTTGACAGACAAATATGCTCACTGCGAATGGCCAGCTGTAAGTTTTGGAAAAACAATGACTTTATAGTTCCAATTCAACAATCATTTACATTTTTAGACGGATGGACCACGGACGACTTGGTATTTTTGTGGAAAGACGGCGACCCCGTGCAAGTGGTGAAAAACCTTCATCTACCACGTTTCACTCTTGAGAAATTCCTCACAGATTACTGCAACAGCAAAACCAACACTGGTCCGTGCTCACAATAATCCCAAATTTGAAAAAGAAAAAATTAATTTTTAATATTTCTTTTTTGCAGGCGAGTACAGTTGTTTGAAAGTGGATTTGCTGTTCAAACGCGAATTCTCGTACTACCTGATTCAAATTTACATCCCCTGCTGCATGTTGGTCATCGTTTCGTGGGTCAGCTTTTGGCTGGACCAGGGCGCAGTGCCGGCCAGAGTGTCGCTCGGGGTCACCACCCTGCTGACGATGGCCACTCAGACCTCAGGTATCAACGCGTCGCTACCGCCAGTCTCGTACACCAAGGTGAATTTTCACTCGAGGTCGAATCCAAGGGTTGACTGAATTTAATCGATTGCAGGCTATTGACGTGTGGACGGGCGTGTGTTTGACTTTTGTATTCGGGGCGCTGCTAGAATTTGCACTGGTCAACTACGCCTCTCGGTCAGACATGCACAGGGAGAACATGAAGAAGCAGAGGAGGCAGCAATACGAATCCGAGCACGCACTTGAGGTAATTTTCACCAAAACTTCACATCACCCATTGAAGCTTTTAAAAATAGTTGCAATATAACTTGAAAAAGGTCTTAAAATTTCGTGGAATGAGAGATAACTTTAGGATCTTTTGACGTGGATTGAATAGATTTTTATCTCGTTCAAGAAAATGCCCAAATTATATAATCAGATATTCTCAAATTTCGCCATATTTTCATGACTTAATGTTGAGAATTTTTTAAATTATGTGAATGGCTCAAAACAGAAAATGGCTAAATAGAAAAATTACCAAATTAGCAAACCCCTTATTTCCCTTTGAACAAACCTATTGAGATGGTAGCTGTGCACATCCATTTTGTACTCTTTTTTAATTGAAAATATTATCTCAAAATTTGCCTTAATCGACTAAATTTTTCTAAATCCAAGATGGCTTCAGCCTTAGGATTGTACTAATGATAATAACTCGTACCCTGGGAGACAAAAAGTTATAAAATGAGCATTTTTATGAAAGAAATGATTTGATATGTGTCAAAACTTCCAAAAATTACACTCATTCTGCAAAAATTTTAAAACCCTTTAAAAAAACAAAAGAATATTTTGTGAGCAATTAATTTTGAACAATATAATGACGAATTAGAATAAAAACCCTAACCAAACCATTTTTGCGCCGTATCTTTTCACTCATAACTGGAAGACTTATAAAAACGCGTCTCATAGTTTGAATTTCAGCCCCTTGTGCGGCACCCCGGCGACCCGATGGCGATTGAGAAGCTGCGCCCCTGCGAGATCCACGTGCCGGCCAAGAGGGAGAACTGCTGCCGCACGTGGCTGTCCAAGTTCCCGACGCGCTCAAAGCGCATCGACGTCATCTCGCGAATCACCTTCCCGCTTGTGTTTGCCCTTTTCAACCTGGTCTACTGGTCAACCTATCTCTTCCGAAACGAGGGCGAGGAGACGTAGACAAAAACTGCACCAAAGCAATACTCGCTCACACACACACGCAAACAAGGAAGGAAGAATCGAGGTTCTTGTGCCGTGGATATGCAAGAGTATTAGCACCGTGAACATTTTCTGAACTTCAAGACCATGAGTTTCTTTAATAGATTTGATAGGTGTAGCACATACCCTATTTTAGTCCTTTCATTGAGATCAAAGAATAAATTTTAGAATTTATATAATCAGAATGCGTGTTGCAAAAGCGTTCTTGGAGATCACTTCGTTCCCCATACTAGAATTTGCATTTGTTTCGGAAACAATTTTTTAGGCAATTTCATTTGTCAGATCTTCTAAGGCGCTCTAGCGTGTGGCCAAACACGTGCTCAATATTATGTATCAAATCGAAGCCAAACCGAAAAACAGGCGAGAAAAAAATAATCATTGATTTTTAAAAGACAACCAATCTTCGTGAAATTAGCACTTCATACCAAAAAGGATAAAACAAAGTAATGCCACTTTTGTATGAAAAAAATTCAACACACTTTATGTGAATAAGTGTAACACATCGTCAACTGCATGTTTGTACAGTTGTCTCGCGCTGAATACTTCAATTATTAATTGTTGAGCAGACACGATATATTTAAATTATTATTGAGGATCAATTTGTACTATCGATAAGAGACGTCATGCTTTTCTTCTGGTAGAACGCAGATTATAATTATGAGAACGCACCTTGTAACCTGGATAATCATCGATTATAATTTTTCACGTACCTCGAGTAACGTAATATTAGAGCGTCCGACGTGGTTTTTCAAAATCATTTTATACACACCAATCTCTACTCTCTGCGAATGCATGAATTTTTGGACCCACCTGTGATGAGCTAGAGTAAGGCCGTGTGTCGCAACCGGCAGGCTACAAATTTTTAAACACGAGGAAAATTATTCCAGGATAAATACACAACCGAGACAGAAATTTCCTTTGTAAGATAAATACTTGAATGTTAGGGTTATGGTTAATTCATTTCCCCAAAGCTATATAAATGTCCCCGATGGTTAATTGTCAATTGAGTCGAGGGATGATTTTGTTGAATTTTCTATCAAACGCGCAGTTCTCGAGCGAAAAACCGATTCTTGCCCAAGAAGTAAGACAAGTGGTGCAAAGAAATGATCTCCGCGAGCAGAGATAAATTATATTCTACGATAAGACGTCAATGATTCAACTGTTAATTCAACGTCATCACTGGTTGATAGATCCATTATTATGATTAATTATTAATTGGTTATTGCTTGTGAAAATATGTATATCTGTTGTTGGTGCAAATAAAAAGTATTAAAAAAATATAATGTAATAAAAATATGAAGATCAAAAAAGTAAATTTTTTTACTTGACATAATTTTTACACCATTGGATTCAAGATTAAACTTAAATTTGCTTGGTAAAATGAAATTTTAAGAAATAATTAAAGATCGCATTACTTGGTTATGATTTTGGCAAATTTTCCGGTGCTTCGTGCAGCAATTTATTGAACGAATAGAACAAAATTAGTAGCTTGTAAGTGCAATAAAGTTTGTAGATAAATTAGCGTTGGGCGACTTCAGGAGAAAATTAATAGCCTTGTGGCTCGTTTGCAGAACGGATGTCATCGATCTTAAGGATCATCTTCACCAGTTGAGTAGCTAGCATCAGCTGTTGCTTTTTCGAGTGCAGAGTTTCGATAACGCGCTGCTCCTTCATATCTACGATTGAACAAATAAAAACCGTATTTCAGTATTTGAATTAAGAACACTAAAAGAAATAAAATCTCGAGGGTTGCGAAAGCTAAGTGCGGATAAGTTGTAAAACAACGAAAACGGAACTGAAAGCAACTCACTACTGAAATAATACAAAATGGTACTCACCGCAGGTGCCCTTCAGCATGCAGTCGATTCCAAGAGCCGGGTTCTTCTCCTTGACCTGGCGAGATTTGACTTCACTGAGAGTGTGAATTGGGGAAAGACCCGAGTTCTCTGCCAAGGCAAGAGGCACACTTTCGAGGGCCTCGGCAAAGGCACGGAAGGCATACTGTTCAAGTGATGAGATCTGGAAGCAATATTTTTTTTATATTCACATAAATAAAAATTATTTAGAAAACTTACCTTGTTGGCCTCGTCAGACACTTCAATGGCGCATGCAATTTCTGCAGCACCACCTCCGTAAACAACCCTGTTGTCTTTGACGAGATTCCTGATGACGCAGATTGCGTCATGCAGACTGCGCTTGGCCTCTTCGACAATCTACAGATAAATGCTTATTAAACATAAGAATTCAACGAAAGGGTAAAATATACCATCTTGTTGCCACCACGGATAAAAACGGTCACGGCCCTCGAGTTGCGACATTGTTCAATCACCAGCATCCTCTCCTTTGTGGTGCCAAACTGCAGTTCTTTGACACAACCAGCATAGCCAAGTTTGTCGGCACTAATGTCCTCAAATCTTGACACAATGCGACCACCAGTGGCAATTGCTATCAGCTGAGAATATTAGCATTGATTATTGTCTAGTTTTTAAATATTTGCTTAATTCTTTACCTCAATTTCTGGTCCACCAACCCATCGCACCGCAGGAAGGTTCCTCTGCAAAAGCAAGTGGTTTGCTTCATCGTCAAAGCCCCACTGGCAAATCGCAAGGGTTGCGCCAGTGTCTTTGACCTGCTGCACCATTTCGCTGAACTTTTCCTGCTCGTACTTGCGCAGGGCATTGTAGTCTTCAACGGAAGTGACGTCCAACTTATGCTTGGTTTTCGGCTTAGGGGGCTCAAACGGGCAGGTAAGGATTGCCAGCTTAACATCCTTTAATTCCTGTACATATTAAAATATTCATTAGAAAATGGAGCCGATATTACATTGTACTAATGTGACTGATGCAAATGTGTCCACGGGAACAATAGAAATTAAACTTTAATTTAAATTCCAAAAAATTCCCCGTGGGTATAAATTAATTTTGCATGTTGTCTGGTCCAACAAAGTAGGAACTCTGAGGGAAATTCATTCATGCCTAGGTTTAATATTGCAACTGAAACATTAACTCGCCTTGGGCATTTGAGGGTGAGAAAAGTCCTTGTCGACAATCACACCCTTGACCAGCATGGTGTCCTCGAGCCGCCCACCAACTTTCTTTTCCATTTTGATCAGCTCGAAGTTGACGTCCTTCTTATCCAAATCTGCCACAGCCATCACAGCATTCACAGCAATTTCAGCCATCTGACGGTGACACTTGTTGACAATTTTGGAACCTAGAGTGGTCATTGCCGTCTGGATGAGAGGCTCGAGATTGTCTTTGTCAACTGGGAACTTGTCAGCGATCTGCTCGAGTCGCTTGATGGCGCACTGAGCTGCCATTTCGAACCCGTCGGCAATTCTGATCGGATGAATGCCTTTGTCCAAAAGGTTTTCTGCCTGCTCCAGAAGAGCACCAGCCAAAACTAAAGAAAAAATTCACATTAATAAAAAAAAAACTGACAGTTTCTTATTTAATAATTCCTTACCAACAACGCCAGTGGTTCCGTCGCCGATCTCATCATCCTGAGATTGCGAAAGCTGAACCATCAGTTTTGCGATTTCATGATCGACATCCATCATTTGCAAAATTGTGGCTCCGTCGTTGGTCACAGTGACATCCCCGTCAGAGGATACCATCATTTTGTCAAGCCCTTTTGGGCCTAGCGATGACCTCAGGGTTGTGGCGATGGTACGCCCTGCCAGAATGTGAGACTGAAAAAATAAAAGTGCACGATGAGCAGTCTGACATGAAAATTAAATTTCTAACGCCTACACACCAAATGAATTTTGGAAGTGCTCGTGAAAATTTTCTGCTTGATGATTTACAACGATTCTGGTGAATTTCACCGCATTGGCAGTTAAATTGCCGATAAACAAATTTTTATGGCATCCTTAATTTAACATTTAAGCAAAAAAATTGATAAAAATGTATTTTGAATAAATCACCTTTAGGGCGTCGATACCGGTGAGCCGCTTTTCATTTTCCTGGTCGCGAAGGATGATGAAAGGGCGGCCGTATTCATCAAAGGCCAAATGGCCTGGAATAGAAGTCATGATGCTCGTTTAAAACACAGTGAAAATGTGCAAGATGTCCCTGATTTTCAAAGATTTCTTTCCTTCCTCTGGAATGTTCGATGGATGGGTTTCTGTACTAAACCCACACCTCGCGTACCAGTCTCGCTCTTTCCGTACAAGGCGTTATTTGTTTGTTTTGGTTTTTCAATGATCCGTCTTTGCACAGCGAAAAATGTTCACGAAAACAGTGGAATATTGTTGGAGTGGGGGGTGGACTGAACTTAAAACTGCTAAATGCACTGACTCAACGGAATTATTTTTGTTTTGGCTCCGCCCCTTCACCTTTGCCGCCAAATCGCAGAAATCGTGAAGACGTGAAAAAGTAAACATTCGACTTGAGATATTTTCCAAAATTTTCTGCAATGCCTGGTGGTCCACCTCCAAAACGGCCTAGGTAAAGCAAATAAGAAGCTTTTAATATTTTAAATAAGCATACAAAAATTTTATCAATGCCTTCAGGCCCGACGACGACGACGAAGATGTTGTCGAAGATATGGACATGGACTTGGAGCTTGAGCAGGACATTGATGCAGAACGAGAGGCAGAAATTGCTGGCGCTGAAAATAATGCGGTACTTATTGTAAAATGGGGCTATTTTTCAAAAAGCTCACAGCCAAGAATACCATTATAATTAATTTTGTGTTTGCTTCTCTCTGATACTCCGATACTTCGATTAAAGATAAAATTTAATATTTTGACATGAAGAATTATTTTCTTAATTTCACACTCTTCTCTACATAAATACAATTTCTAGGTCGTCGCTGAAGAAGCCCCTGAAGACGAACACAGTGAGAGCCGCTGGTTAAGACCTACCCCTCCTCCAATTCGCCCCAAAGAAGACCCTCTAATTTTCCAGCAGCTTGACCTCGACCACTACATTGGTTAGAACAGATCAAAAATGTTTTTTTTTCTAAATTAAAAAAAAAATGCTTATTTTTTAGGAGAGCCTATGGCAGGAATGCCAGGTGCCCAGACTGGTCCTGTGCCCATTATTCGGATGTTTGGAGTTACGGACGATGGTGTGTCAATTTGCGCCCACGTTCATGGATTCTCGCCCTATTTTTATGTGGAGGCGCCTGACAAGTTCACTGCAAGCCACTGCGAGCCATTTAAAGTAAAAGTTTAGCTAATTATTTTCATTCAACTCAAACTATTTACTCTCTCATAGGAAGCTCTGAACCGAAGCTTGGCGGCAGAAAATCGCTGGAAGGCAGCATCCGATCCTGTTCTGGCTGTTGAAATCGTTGAAAAAGAAAACATCTACGGGTATCGTAGCCAAGGACGAAAACCGTTCATCAGGGTGGTTGTTGCTCTCCCAACGTTACTGGCAACCTGCAAACGAATTCTTGACCGAGAAAACCCTCTTCCCAACCTAGGACCATGCGAGTGGCCCTGCTATGAAACCAATATTGACTTCGACATCAGGTACGTTAATTTTTAAAAATAATTTTTTGCATTTTAAAGACTAATTATGAAATCAAGCTGAACTTTTTAATAATATTCCACAATGTTAACAGGTTCATGGCAGATGTGGAAATGATGGGGTGCAGCTGGGTTGAACTGCCTGCAGACCGCTGGGTTGTTCGACAGCCGTTTCAAGCTGTCTCTAGATGCCAGGTGGAAGTGGATGTATCTTGGGAGGCAATTGTGGCGCACGCTCCTGATGGTGCTTATTCAAGGCTCGCTCCGTTTCGTATTCTGTCTTTTGATATTGAGTGCGCTGGAAGGAAAGGTAGTTTTTTTTTAATTAGAGTCCCAGGTTTTTTTAATTAATTTTTTTTCTTATTGCCAGGCGTTTTTCCTGAGCCTGAACACGACCCTGTGATCCAGATCGCCTCCGTTGTTGTACTCCAGGGTCAGCAGAAGCCCTTGGGAAAGGTTGTGTTCACTCTCGGCGATTGTGCCCCTATTGTTGGCTGCCAGGTAAAAATTGATACATTTTGTTCAAGCTTTCTCAAGATTAGAATTTCAGGTTACAAGTTTTGATAAAGAGACTCAACTTTTGGCTAAATGGGCAGAGTTTGTGCGCCAAGTGGACCCCGATCTTATTACTGGATACAACATCAACAATTTTGATTTCTGGTACTTGCTGAGCAGAGCCAAACATCTGAAAGTGCCAAACTTTGACTTCCTAGGCAGAGTCAAGAATATCAGGTATGTAAAAAATGTATATATGATTAACTTGGATAATAAAATAATTAATGTAATGTTTTCAGGTCAGTTTCCAAAGACAGTGTTTTGCAGAGCAAACAAATGGGGAGGAGAGAAAATAAGAGGACCAATATGGAAGGTCGAGTGATTTTTGATCTCCTGCTGGTAAAAAATTTTAGTTTTTTTAAAACATCAAAATTCTTTAACGCTGTTGTTTAGGTTTTGATCAGAGACCACAAACTTCGTTCATATTCCCTTAATGCTGTTTCTTTCCACTTCTTGGGAGAGCAAAAGGAAGACGTCCATCACTCGATCATCACCGACTTGCAAAATGGGGACGATCAGACAAGACGAAGGTGAACAATGTTTCAACAAGCTCCTGAAGCTCTGAATTTCGGTGTCTAATTTTAAATTCCAAACTTTAGGCTGGCCGTTTACTGTTTGAAAGATGCTTATTTGCCACTGAAACTCATGGATAAGTTGATGTGCGTCATCAACTACATGGAGATGGCTCGTGTAACTGGCGTCAGCATGGGCTGCCTTCTCAACAGGGGTCAGCAAATCAAAGTTGTCAGCCAATTGCTCCGCAAAGCCAAGGAAGCGCATTTTGTTATTCCTGTAATGGCAGTGCGTGGTGGTCCTGATGAACAATTTGAAGGCGCCACCGTCATCGAACCGTGCAAGGGCTACTACAAGCAGCCGATTGTGACTCTCGACTTCTCCTCTCTGTACCCCAGCATCATGATGGCGCACAACTTGTGCTACACAACACTGGTTCCGGCAGGCACTCGAGCATCACTCAAACCAAGCGATTACATCACGACACCCCAGGGAGATTGCTTCATTAAGGCTGAAGTGCGCAAAGGTCTTTTGCCTGAAGTACTGGAGAGTCTGCTTGCGGCCAGAAAACGGGCCAAGGAAGAACTGAAGAACGAGACTGACCCTCTTCGCAGAAAGGTATAATTTATTGCTTTGTGGATTTTTGATCTCTTGACGTAGAATTTAAAAATTAAAAAAGGTGCTGGATGGAAGACAACTTGCTTTGAAAATCTCGGCCAACTCTGTGTACGGGTTTACTGGCGCTCAAGTGGGCAAGCTGCCCTGTCTGGAAATCTCAGGGGTATTTCTTATTTTAAATCGCTTTTTTCCAACTGAATTTTTGATTAATTAGAGTGTGACGGCTTATGGTCGTCAGATGATTGAGCACACAAAGCAAGAGGTGGAGACAAAATATTGCCGTGCCAACGGATACCCTCATGACGCGCAAGTTATTTACGGTGACACCGACTCTGTGATGATCAAGTTCGGCGTTGATGATATCCGAGAGGCCATGAAGTTTGGTCAGGAGGCTGCTGACTTTGTCACATCCAAGTTTGTGCGCCCCATCAAGCTTGAGTTTGAAAAGGTTTTTACCAAAGCAACAATTTAAAAAAAAAATTAACTTGCCTTCTTTTAGGTTTACTGGCCTTATTTGCTAATTAACAAGAAGCGCTACGCTGGTCTTTACTACACTAGACCAGACAAATACGACAAAATGGATTGCAAAGGAATTGAAACTGTGCGCCGTGATAACTGTCCGCTTGTTGCTAACCTGATGAACACATGCCTCAAAATGCTGCTCATTGAGAAGTAGGTTTTGCTGCATTTTCTCGGTTTACAAAATTTTTGTGGATTTTATTTTAAAATTTATTGATTAATTGTGCCAACACTTTAATTAAATTCTAAACAGGGATCCAAATGGAGCTGTCAAGTATGTTCAGCAAATGGTTTCTGACCTATTGTGCAACAGAATTGACATCAGTCAGTTGGTGATCACAAAAGAGCTGGCAAAAGAAGATTACAAAGCAAAACAGGCCCATGTGACGCTGGCTGAGAAAATGCGAAAACGCGACCCAGGCACAGCTCCCAAGCTTGGAGACCGTGTGCCTTATGTGATTGTGGCTGCTGCCAAAAACACGCCTGCCTACATGAAGGCCGAGGATCCCATATATGTGCTGGAAAATAATGTGGCCATCGACACAGACTACTATCTCAACAACCAACTTGCCAAGCCTTTGCTCCGCATTTTTGCGCCCATCCTTGGAGATGCTGCGGCTGAAAACACGCTTTTAAGTAATTTATTCATACTGAATAAAAATTTATTTATTATTTAAACTAATCCGATGTTTCCACAGAGGGCGCTCACACATTGACAAAGACAAAGGTGACGTCCAAGGTTGGTGCACTTGCTGCTTTCACAACTCGCAGAGAAACTTGTCTTGGTTGCAAAACACCCCTTCCAGTAGGGACAGAAGGCGCCCTATGCAAGCATTGTCTTCCTAAAGAGGCTGCTTTGTATCAGGTAAAACAGTTTTGAGGGAAATAGCTGTTATTCTAAAATTTGTCAACTTTTAGATTGAGATAGCCAAAATGAATCAACTGGAGATTGGCTTCTCTAGACTGTGGACGCAGTGCCAAAGATGTCAAGGAAGTCTTCACGAGGAAGTCATTTGCACAAGGTACTTGATTTGAATCGCTCAAATATGTGTAATTTTATTAATTTTATTTTCTTCAGCCGAGATTGCCCAATTTTCTACATGAGAAAGAAGGTTCAAATGGATTTAGGAAATCAATGGAAAACAGTGCAAAAATTCGGCCAACTGGAATTTTAACTTTAATCATAATTTCTTCAGATAAATTCATTTTTTTTTAGTATTAGTATTGAATCAAAATTGGATGAAAAATAAAATAAATAATACTTCATACGCTTCATACTTTATAAAAAAAGGGTAATTTATTTATTTTTTTTATTACCCTGCACCCAAAATTTAGTAAGAAAGAATTGTGGAGAAATTTCTTATGAGAGTTACAAGAACTTTGTGTTTTGAGTTGGAAAAAAAATTTTCAAAGCGGACGGAATAAATAATTCAAATTACTTCCAATTGTCTAAATTATTACTCATGATTTTGCAGCAAAGTATCCCAAAAATGGAACTTGAGTAATTTAATTATTTTTTAATATTTTTGTATTGGTTTGATTATTGTAATTGGGTACCAAACAAGGTTTCGCTAATCCTCTTCACGCCCTCTTCGCGCCAATTTACAAATACCTAAAGCTCCCTAGAAAGAGGGCGCAGGAAGTTTATTTACATTTTTTCCCGCCTGCTTGCCTGCCGGCTGAGCTCTAGAATTTTGATATCCTATTTTTCT
Organism: Neocloeon triangulifer; assembly: GCF_031216515.1. Taxonomy (NCBI): domain Eukaryota; kingdom Metazoa; phylum Arthropoda; class Insecta; order Ephemeroptera; family Baetidae; genus Neocloeon; species Neocloeon triangulifer. The sequence goes on along the minus strand of NW_026775554.1, from coordinate 2,789,640 downwards.
TTGAAGCAAATTCATTAACGATTGTCGTAATTATTTTGAGGGCTCATTCCTGTCAAGTATCAATTCCTGCCTTTTAACTTCGCACACCTGAAAAAAAATGTCTCTGTGGGTTGACAAGCATTGCCCGAAGTCCCTGCAAAAGCTGGATTATCATGAAGAACAAGCTCTCCAATTAAAACATTTGGTAACTATTTATGATTACTTTAAATAATACTTTTTTACAAAGTTACACACAATATTTTATGCGTTAAAACTTATAAATTTATTTGACGTTATGAAGTGTAGTAAAATCACAAACAATTTAAATTACATAATTAGCATTAGTTCATGCTCGAACATCTTCAAAACGAGCATTCAATCTTCTCTAAAATGTTTTGCTAAAATGCAAAAATCATTATGAGCATGTGTATATTTTCCTTTGCGTTGCAGGTTCAGCAAGGTGACTTTCCGCATCTGCTTGTTTATGGGCCCTCCGGAGCTGGGAAAAAGACTCGAGTGATGTGTCTTCTCAGAGAGTTGTATGGGTCCGGCACTGAACGTTTGAGGATCGAGAAAATGGAATTTCAGGTAATTATTTCATAAACAAAATTTTGTTTAAATTTTTATGCGTGCTGCAGTATAAAAATAATTGTTACACAAATTATTTCATTTTTTTTTTTACAAACAGACGGGTAAATCTAGATATGTCTCACAATATTGCTAAAACTCAAATATCTTATTTCTTTGCTTCAAAATATTTAATGCATCTAAATATTTGAATTAAATTTGCAGACAGCATCCAAAAAAAGACTAGACATCACAACCATCAGCAGTAATTATCACATCGAGGTGAACCCCAGTGATGTTGGGATCCACGATCGAATTGTCGTGCAGGAGCTCATCAAAACCGCGGCTCAGGCGCAGCAATTTGACGTCAACGGCCAACGCTCATTCAAAGGTAAGTGCCCTATTTTTCTTGGTTATAAAAGTAATTTCAAATAAAATTCTGTTGTTTTCAGTCATTGTTATCACTGAGGTTGACAATTTGAGTAAAAGCGCACAGCACGCATTGCGTCGTACGATGGAGAAATATGTTTCCACCTGTCGACTTGTCCTTATTGCAAACAGCACTGCCCGTGTCATCCCTGCCATCAGGAGCAGATGCTTGGGCATCAGGGTGGCTGCCCCAACAAATGAGCAAATTTGCTCCACTCTCCAGGTAAATAGAAAAAGTTCATGAATGAAATTATGATTTATGGTTTTAATAATAATTAAAATTTTCAGAACATTTGTCGCAAAGAGGGTCTAAACTTGCCTCTAGAACTAGCAAAGCGGATTGCGATTGCCAGTGGACGCAACCTACGTCGAGCAATTCTCATGACTGAAGCTTGCAAAACAAAACAGTGAATTGCAAAAATTTTAACCAACTAAAATAAAAATCTCGTATTTTCTACAGGTATCCCTTCGAAGGCAGTCAACAGGTGGTTGTGCCCGACTGGGAGACGTACATCGTCAAAACGGCACACATGGTGGTGCAAGAGCAGAGCCCGCAGTGCCTACATAAAATCAGGGAAAGGGTGTACGAGTTGCTCATCCATGGAATTCCTGCCGAGTACATCTTTAGAGGCCTCTTGAAAAACCTGGTGAAGAACTGTGACGGCCAACTTAAGGCCCAAGTGACCCAGTATGCTGCTGACTACGAGGAGCAGCTGCACAAAGGCTCAAAGGCCATCTTCCACATTGAAGCATTCCTCGCCAAATTCATGGTTCTCTACAAGACCTTCATGGAAGAATCGCTCCAAGGTCTGCATTAGGATTTTCATCGCCGTCTTCATTGACATCCAATAATTTTGAAAAGAACTTGACGCTCGTTGTATGTTTAAGGTAAGACCATTATTAGGTTATATTTATTAATAAGAGATTCGGTGAATTGCATTAACATTTAATTATGGCCTTTAATTTTGTCACACGATATTGGATCATAATGTTGCGGGACATGGTTTCTCTTCCATCGCCGCAATCATAGCAGTCTCAATTTTATTTTGCAGCCATTTTGCAACTAAGGCATCTCCAGCATCCAATTGGTACTCCTCTCTTCCATCCTGAAATATTTATAGTTAAAATTCGTGTTCGTCGTCAATTCTTTTGCTTTTTTCAACTTACGCCCATAATTAAAAACACCACCAGGGAACTTTTAACTTGCGGCACTGATATCAACTTTCCGATCTTGATTTCTTTCTCAACCGACCAACTACCCCAAAGCTGGGTCGATTGTTTGAGGACGTAGATTTTTCTAATAGGTCAAATTATTATAATTCGAGTTCTGGAAATTTTTTAAATTATACTTACTGGTCAGATATTAGTATTACATTTTCCGACTTGAGAGGCAAGTGAGACCAGTATATCTCGGTAGAATTTGTTGCGTCTGCTAACACTGTTCTTAAAAGTTCCTGGCCGATTGCCTCATTTTCGCAGTAGGTCTTGAAGCCCTAAAATAGTTAAATTGCTTGTATAGAGCATAAATTAATTTCTGGTTTCTCTCACCACATATGGATTTGTGTATTTCGTCAAGCGAACTTTGATTGGAAGATTAGTTTCTCCAAAGTCAACCAACCTAGAATTATAAAATTATTGTGAAATAATTGTACGATTTTTCACATTCTTCTCGCCTCTTCAATGCATAAGATATCGTGGAAAAGGGACTTGAAATGTCTTTATTCTCCGCCATCAGCATCACTTTCTCACCAGTCCCTTTGCAGAATTTTTCATAGTTTTGGGCTAAATCAGAATTTATTAATTATTATTTTTTTTTTGTAAATGTTTTATATTTACATTTTGACTCTCCGTAAAAGAGTCCTTTTACGCAATATTGCAGCAATATTTGGTTTTCAGAAGTTTCAGAGATGACGTATCTCCGGTTTTGTAGTTCGTGTCTGGCAAAAGGTGCCAAATATTCGGCTATTTCTCCTCCGGGCATCAATTCCGATGCAGCCGTTCCAAATGCGTAGCCCATTAAAATCTTTGAGCCCAATTCCACTCCACAAGAACAAGGCTCGGTTGATAAAACCAAATTTCCCTATTTATAATAAATTATTTTTAATGGCACTTTTTAAAATTAATTATTTGCCTACCACATTTGATAGTTGAGAAATGCCTACGTCGGAAATCAAACCCAAGGGATTTGTCAGCACGTTTTGCCCGAGAATCGAAGCATGAAATTTCGTACTCATCTGCTTCAAGTAGTGCTTGCCGATGACATTTAGCTGCTCAGTTACTGGCAGCATCAATCCAACTTTTTCGCAAGGTTGCAGCCTAAAAAAGTTGATGAAGATATGAGCGCGCCAATTCTTCTTATTTAGTTGAAACAAACCTTAGAGAATAAACTTGGCTGTGTTTCGCATCACGCAAAGAGCCAAATAAATCCGTGATTAGATTCGATCCATGATTTGTGACGGTCAGTGCTGCCTTTTTAGCTGGGTTGTAACGAATTTCGACAACCAGTGGGGACAAATAAATGTACTCAATGAGGCAGTCGTAGTTTAAAATCTGTAAGAAAAAAATAAATATAGCAAAAAATGAACTAAAATTATTTTTAATTTTCACGTTTTGCTTGTAGCCAAATAACTGATGAACTTGAGCCACATCAGATCGCGCTTTTGCTTCAATCGCGGCTTGACTGTGCCAAATTTTAGCGTACTGGAGAATTTTTGCGCAGAACTCAAAATCCAAGTCAATCTCAATGCTGGCCACATTCAAAGTTATGTACCTGAAAAATCGTCCCATTAAATTTTGTAAATTATTACTTTGCTCAATACGCACTTGTACACCGATTGCTGCGTGAAGTGTTGACACAAGGCTTTTAAATCGAAACACGGTTGCATTGCGCTCTTCATGTTGGGCTTCGGGCTAATTAAAACTGGGCTTTCGGCTTCCATCAAATTATTGTCGATTTGTACTTGTTGTATTTTCCAGTTGACGTACACTTGTCTTGAGGATTTCCTGTACTGCAGCCAAACTGCTGGATTTTGAATGCGCCTCACTTCAGCAAAGAACGGTTTGATCAGCTGCATTTTTTCAAAATCAACGTGGAAGAGGGTTTTCAATTGTGCAGAAGGGACGCCCATCAGAAACTTTTCCTCGCACCACGCCGCCAACTCAAAGGGCATTGGGTTCCAGTCCTGCGAAACCATTATCTCCCAGTTCGGCGCCGACTCCTGCAAACTGGCGTAGGCGATTTCTTTGGTCGGTTCGTCTTCATCGACCGCAATGGAAATGCCCAAGCCCTTGAGGGAAAGGTTCAATTCAAAAGCCCCCTTTTCAAACTCGATCATGCTCTTTGTCCTGAGGGCCGTTTCCAAGTCGGTGGTCAGAAGCAAAACTCGCTGGCCGCTCTCGAGGAAAGTCACCCAGTATATGAAAATTTCATTCCCTTTGCACGGATCTTCCTGCAGTTTCGAAGCTGCGTCGAAAGTGGGTTTTGAAAGGCGCCTCAGACCAGCAGAGATTTTTATAGACATTGAAGATGTGGTTGAGGACGGAGGTATAGGGCTAGGTGAAGGTGGTGGCAGGTCGTTGATTTCCAATTTTTGCACTCCGTGGCCGTCTTTCCAAATATCCACGGCTATTTCATCCGAGTTAGAATTGCAGACGTTCCACAGCAGCATTCGCTCGCTGCAGTGATCGTCCCAGGTGTACAGTAGCGAATGATAAGGGCTCAAGACAATTGCATTCTGAAAGGGAGATATAATTAAAAATAATTAATATATTTGTGCAAATATTTTCTCACCTGGCTCGAATCTTTCTGGTGTATTTTGATGTGTACCAGTTCGCTTAGGTTATCTATTCTTAGTGGCGCGTCTCCAGTTTTATAATTGCTGAACATGATTGTGAACGGCGCATCGGCCCCTCCAGTCACTTTCACAGAGAGGCCGCAGCCCTTGTCCATTTTCAAAACGGTGGCGTGGCAAAAGTTGATCGGAAAACTTTGAGATAAAATTTTGCCTTCCCTAAATTTTACAAACATTTTCATCGTGGTTGTGTCGGGCCAAAATGGAGTGCACTAAAAAATGAAAAATTAAAATAAGAGAGAGGAAAAAAATTAAAAATTTCGTCTCTTTACCGTTGCCGGCGCTAAGTCGATCCAAAAGTCAGCTTTTTCATTGTCTTCCATGAATCTGATATGCTTTCTGCAGTTGTTGACAACCATGAAATATGGCAAAATTGTGACGATTTTGGTCAGTGATGGGCACGAGGTAGCGTAAGAAATCGTCGTGTGCAGACGGTACATCTTATTTCCTCTTTCGTGGTCTTGACAAACGGGAACTCCAGAGGTTCCGGTCGCTTGGAGGCTGAACGGAGTCGACCAAGACGACTGTCCGACTTTGATCTGAACGTCCTGTTTGCGCTCCAGACTGGCAAGGGCGAGCTCTTCGTTATTTAGTAGGATTTCCGTCTTTGAAGACAGCGCCTATAATGAAAGAAAAAATATTTGATTATTTTATCCTATATAACTTTTTAATTTTTTATTTTTACCCTGACTGAGAGTGGCGTTCCACATTTATTCACAATCCAATGTGAGGCAAACAGATAAATGTTTTTGCTCTCCAGCTCTTCAGTCCTCGCGCTGATTGTAAGCTTTTCGCTTGAACCTTCGGAAAGCAGGACAAATTTTTCTTTTGATTCTTCGTCTTTAAGATGTAGCTCTCCGTGCCACAAACAACCTCTGTACGACGAAACCTATAAAAATATTTTTAATTAATTTTAAATTACAATTTTTTTTTCATAATTTACAGTTATTGAAATTTTTGTGGAGCGCAAATCCAATTCGTATGTGTCGGCTGCGGCGCCTGTTTCAATGATTATTTTCCTTCGGGTTATGGGCAACATCATCTCAACTGACATAGGCAAGTAGTTGTAAATTTTCACCGGCGGCGTAAGTCGCACCAGGTAGTTCGGAATGTTATTTTCAGGTGCAGATTGTTCTTCTTTGACGACTGCTCGCACGGAAAAAATTACTTCGCTGTCTTCTTGCTTTGCTGAGCAAAAAATATCGAGCTTTGGCTTCGTTCGGAAGTCCTTCCACCAAATTGCATTCTCACTTATTCTGCAGTGCTCTATGTATGCAGGGAGTATGTACAGCTTGCTGTGATACGCCACAAAGAGCGGTACATTGTAGGTTTCGCTTGGTTCTATGACGGCCACTTTGGCCAAGTCTTGGAAGGGGTTAACGATTTCTCCCGCGACTGGCTCGCCTATTGCTTCTATTGACGATTTATTGTAGTAAAGGGACACGGCGTGAGCAGTCTCGTTAAAAATTCTCAGGGGCGAGTTCACCATTATTATTTTACTGCCCAATTTATTCTCAACTGAAACTGCTACGTGATACGTGGAGTCGTACTTTGGGCTTTCTAATGGCAGCACAGTCGTTAGTCTTCGTTGCGGCACCAAAACGTTCAGTTGGTTGAAGCCCTCGATTTCTACGGTGAGTTTCATTGAGGTCGTTCTGTGGTACCAGCTGTCCGCAGAGTCGTCCTTGTAAGTTGGAGTCAGAACTGCAGCAGAAGCTGCTTTTTCAACGTCAAGACCCACAGACGGCTCTTCCAAAAGGTCAGGACTGCTTTGCCCTGACCTGCTGTACCCGTACTCGGACTTTTCCAGCAGCACATATTCCCCCTCTGCATTTCCCTGGCGAAGGCGGCCGTAAAGCGAAACCGTTGAAGAGGGCCCGATGAAATTGTGCAATTCAATCTCTTTTCCGTACTGGCTCATAAGATCCAGAGACGGGTCGCCGAGAAATTTGGTGAAAAGAGTGTTGAATGTCTCAACTGCGTTATGATTTAGTGAAAGCTCCAAACGGTCTTTTGCGCAAATCACAACGTAAGTGGCAATAGTTTCCGCAGATTCAAATTCATCGTCCACATTTTTAGCAGTGAATTTACTCAATACTCGGTTATCAGCTTCGTCACTGTGTTCCACCTCGGATAATTCATCTTTGCTGTTGTAGTCGTCCGATTCACTGCCTTTATCTTCGCGCACCAAGTGCTCAATAAGCTCGGCCAGTTTATTGAGATATTCATCTTCCTTTTCTAATTTTCCATTTTCATTGCTAGATTTTCTTGAATTTTTCGGTGTGACATCTTCGTCAAAGTTAGTGCACTCTTTTCCAATAAACGTCATTTTTGTGCAAGTATTTGAGTCACTCTCTGATTTTTTCTTCTCAGAGGTGGACTCGGTTTCAATGCAGCTAGTAGACAGGCTGAAAGCTTTTCCGTGGAAGAGTTGAATGAATATTTCTAATGGTTTTGGCAAGTCTCCGTCCAGTTGGTGCTCTATTAGCGGCTCCCATTTGCGCAAACGTTCGTTGAAATAAGAAGCTTGCATTTGAATTTGTGACAGAAGCTGCACCTGCGACGACCAATTAAGGATTTCCACACAAAGAGAAGATTTTATCTGCAGCAGCGGCCTTTGCATGCAAAATCGAGCGTTGTTTTCTCCGTCCATGGTGAACAGAATGTTAACGCTTGTAATTGTGAAAAGCAGTGATTCCTTCAGCTTTACTTCAAGTTGGTGCAAGTGTTTGAAAATGGAGACATCGTCATTGTATGGCACGCAAACAGGAATTTTCTTGGGCGTCCATAAATTTTCCAATTCTTGAAAACTCAGCGGCATTCGTGATTCTCCGCTTATTGCCGATGGCTGAGAAACGCTGATTATATCACCAACCAGACATTGTATCATTTGGGCAACTTTTGATGAGAAATTGATATTTAATGGACTCATTGATATGTTGATTTTGACACCCTCTTCGAAGGAAATGAGTTGTCTGGAAAACTCCAAATCGCAGCTCTGTAGAACGACGTGGCAATTTTGTTGGTCTTCTTTGTGAGTCGCCTGCACTCGCGCCACTAAAATTTCGCAACTTTCCTTTTGCGTCTTCGGTGAGCAGGAGTAGTTCAATATAATCTCCGCCTGGAGATTAATGCAGCCATTTGCATTTTCTGACATCAGATTGATGTCCATTTGTCGGAGCGCCATAGAAAATTCCACTTCCCCGGGGTCCATGCGCATGTCATACTGACAGTGCAGAACTTTGTTGCATGTCAGATCACCAATATAGCCGTAATTTATTATTCCTCCCTCGGTTGAAAGGTCAGTATTGATGCTGTCATACACAAAGTTGAACAGATTGGTTAGGAATTGCGCTGTCAAATTGATTGTATGACTTTCTATCTCAACATCGTGCGCCCATGAGCCTAAAATATGAACTCAATTTATTATCTAAATTAATAATTTTGTAAATTTCTACCTTCCGTTGATTTATTCGCGCTCCACTCGATGAAAGGCGGATCTTTTGAGTCTTTGGGCTGCATATTATAAGACCTGAAATTTGCATTATTTTCATTAAAATTTTATTAATTATTTGGCCTGAACTTGACTTGCCTCCTCTCAAATATATTGTAATTTTTGACTGCGTCTTTAACGCTCATTGATTGTAAAGTGGCCTTAATATTGTACGCTCCGCACCGCGATGCGACGACGCTGGATATAAAGTCCTGAAGTTCAAATTTGCAAAGTGCGTGTTGCGGACAACGGACTGGTGAGCTTAGGTCCTAAATGATAATTTTTTTTAATTTTTAACTTAATTTTATTAAAAATTTCTCACCTCGTCCATGTCCATGAATAAATTCACACTGATTGAATCGATGGCAAAGTTAACCTCCACTTCAGGTCTGTCCTCTTGATTTTGGCACAAGAATGATTGCAATGATTGTATCACTTTGTCTTCGTTGTGTTTGTTGCAAAGAAACTTTTCTCCGCAGCAGGGCACAGGGGAAAGAGGCGCTGATTTTGGGTGCAATTCTAATTTTTTAAATATTTTATATTAATTAAATTCATTTTCAAATTAAATTCCATACCGGCAAACAGCCCTTCAGCAGCATTTTCCTGGTTGATCATTAAAATTGTTGCCAGGTCATTTTGTCCCAAGTTAATGACAATTTTTTCGTTGGTGCCGCTAATTTTGCACATTGGGGAGTAGCTTTTATTTTTCCCCTTTGATTTTGTGTTTGCCCTTCGTTTGAAGTCAATTTTAAATCCTGTCGGTTCCAAAATTGGCTCTTGAGGCTCCACCGTACCAGCCAGGGTAATTATTGCTCTAGAGACCTGCAAATATGTTAACAAAAATATCTATTTGTATTTAAACTTTAAACCGTTTACCTGCACGCATTCCAATTTTGCCAGGATGTTTTCAATCGCAACCATTGCAGTTTCAGTCGACTGATCGTCCCACTTGAAAAAGTTCTCCACTTGCAATTTGCCTAATCAAACGTGATTTTTTAAATTAATTTTTCGCAGCTAATTTCTCTTTTTACCTAAATTCAAAATGAGTAGATTTGGCGATTCTGACTTTTGCGGAATCAGAAGAGTGGGAATGAAAATGTCCAAAGCCAGTTGCATTTTTAAAGGAAAGTGTCTCAGCTTTGAAAGATATTTTCCGACAACCGCCAATAATTTTGAAAAAGCCACTTTCATATCCACAAATGGCTCCAAGAAGTTCTGGCAAGAAATATTATTTGAAATAAACTTTTTTTCTTTCAATATTTAAAACTCACCATTATGTCGACTCCGATTCTGTGCAAGTAAACAACGTTCAGACGGCCAACTGTGGCTTTTATAGTTCCGTCCGTTTTCACCTTGTCTTTGGAATTTTCAATCCCGGATTTTGCACTGATCCTCGAGCTGTGCACCACAAATTTCGCATCGATCAAGTGTTCTCCTTCCAGGAAAACAATCTATAACGAAAATTATTAGCTGGTGCTGAAAAAAAGTTTAAAAAATTACTTTGTTGTATAAGGTCATGTCAGACAGATCTTCGACAGCGATGTTGTTCAAAAATAATCTGTGCACAGTCCGCTCATTGGCTTTTACTAGACAGTCCGTCTCAAATCCGCTCACCTGAGAATTAAATTATATCTTTATTTTTTCTTCTCAGTGGATAAAAAAAAAAATTGTAAATTTTTAAAATTTAAAATAAATAAAAATTTTGATGCTTTTACTTTTATGTCCAGAAAGTCCGTATCGGTGGTGGACATTCTCATTTGGAAATCTGCGACGCGAACAGAGTAACTCAATTTTGTCGCGCCTGGAGGCACCGGCGGATCCTCATCGAAGGCAAAGTAACTCGACAGCGAAAAAGTGCTTGCTGTCGTAATCGTTTCTTGCACAGACGTCATAGACGCAGAGATCATTGAACCGATTGCTGAATCATGTTTCCTAATTCTGCGAGAAGAAAAAATAATTGTATTTATGCAATATATTCAAATGGAAAACAATTAATTACATATTGCTCAAATTGGAGAAGTACTTGAACAGTGCCACAAACGCCTCTCTGTGAAACAAGACGTTCAAACCTTGCAAATCAATCACAAGCGAATGCTCAATGCTGTGGAAGTGGCTCTTGAAATCAGGGCAATTGGCTTTTATCTGAAAATAAAATTGAGAAATATTTTGTACATTAAACTAATTTTCCCACCTTTCTGTAGAGCACTGTCAAAATGTCCACGTCTTTTGTTGAGTTGCCGCTCATCAATTCAATGTAACAACCACCGGCGCACGTGTGAATTTTATCCACCAGTTGAAAGGAGGCCAAACCAAGTTGAACAGCCGGGCCGTATTGCAATAAGGCAGAATCAACGCAAATCTTACACAAATTTTAAACTTAATTAAATACTTCACTCATTTAAACACTTCCATACCTTTTCTAATCGCAGCATTAAATAAGGCAGATCGACTTTGTTCTCAGACTTGGAAAAATTAATCACGAGCTAAAATTATTAGAGCAATTTTTTTTATTTTTGAGGTGTGTGAAATGAAACTGAGCGACCTCTCCGAGCATAAAGCGCAGCAAAACTTCAATAGTGTTGTGAGGTGACACGTTGTCCTCGAAGCCAGGCTGATCCAAAATTTTCGCCCAGATTTCACTCTCTTCGTCACTTTGGTCGGATGATGAGAGAAATCTAGAGACACCAAAATTAAAAATGTAATAATTTGAATTTTTATTTATACTCACAACCTTTCAGCATCGCTTGCTGAAAGCATTAGTTTCTGGTGCAAATCAAGACCAGCGTCGCAAATGTGGCGCGGCCCATTGGTGGTCAGGTGCGCTTGCACTATCAAAGTCCGAATGTCCTTCAACCGTTCGAGAGACAAAATTTGCTCGACCAAATCGTCAGAAAAGTCTGTTTGCCAGGCCAAAGAGTCCATTGTTTGCGAAGAGTGGATGCTGTTTGGAGTGGGCAGCGGAAAAACGTCAACGAAATTGAGAAGCTGGTTGATTTTGCGATTGGACAAATTCAATTTTACGCTGCCAATGGAAAAGTTGACTTTTTGCCTGAAGAAATTATGATTTTATTTTCTGGCGGAAATTAAAATTTTAAGTACCTCGGAAGTTGCTTGTAATCCTGTTTTATGCTGTTGGAAAACATGAACTGCGTTTTCAAACAGGACAGCAGATGCAGATCCGAGTCGTTCATTTTCCGCTTTTCACGCCACTCGTCACTGCAATCGCAAAACATGATTTGCATGTTGGTTAGCTCCATATTTAGCCGGTCGTAGAGATGCTCCTCGAGTTCAGTCTTTGTTTCGTCTTCAATCGAAATTGGTCCGCTTTGGAGCTCGGTGCTCACTTTGAGGCAACCCGTGTCAAGAATCATAAGTTGCCCGCCTCTGAATATTTTTTTATCATCAACAATTCCGCTCATTAGAAAAATAAAGACTCAGTCCTACCTTTGAAGCGATCCTTGTTCAGGTAAAACCAGAGTTGGCCCTTTCAGAATCAAATTCAGATAGACTTTTTTCTGCTGCACCAAAAAGTGGCGAATCATCGACTTGGTCTCCATCATGAAATCAGCAACCGGTTCCTCTGTCATTTTGCAGAAAGTTAGCCGCTGGAAAAATCCTATCAACTCGGACAAAGTTTGCTCGTTATAAACTATTTCCAAAGGCTCCAAACGCATGGTAACGCTGAAGTCAATATTGGGCGCCGCTGGATTTTTCTCAAAATCAAAGGCGAAAACGTTCATTGCACTGGAATCTGCAATTTAGTAATTTAGATTAATTTTTTAATTTTATTTTTAACTTGCCTGAATTCATCATGTCGGCCTGAATTAAAGGCACAAGTTCGTTTTCCGAGCTGATTCCCTCCAGCAAAAACTTCTCTGCTCGTACTGAAAATTTGAAAGCGTCCTCGGCAGACCGGGTTTCAAGGCTCATAAGAAGCTGAGTTATTGTGGTGAGGGCGATTTCGTGGCCGTGACTTAACATTGACATGCTCAAAGTCGATAAAGTCAGGTTGTATTTGTGCTCTAAAAAAATTGTATTACGTCGGCTGTAAAATAATTTTATTTATTGAACTCACCAATGAATTGCTTTGGCTTGGAGTTGGAACTTCCTTCCGCATATTCAATCAGTTCGTAAATTTTTTCCTTTTCCTGCGAAGTGAGGCGCCCCCAGAAATCTGGACTTGGTTCAGTAACCAGATCAAGCCTAATTTCCGGCTCGACGCACTTCCAAAGCCCCAACCACCAGCGCTCGGAACAAGACACGATAATTTTTTCCGGTATTTCTTGAGAGAGCTGTGCAGAAATATATTTTTCACAACCTGAAACACTTATTAAAAAAAAACAATACCTCCATTTTCGCGTGCTCTCTGGCTATCACAAGGTCAATCACTTTCAATCGATCCTCAAGTTGTTGCAAGTCAAGCTTGCGCTCAATGTCTGCGGGCTTCAGCAAATTTTCTTTGTATAATTTCACGTACTGGCGATATGTCTCTCTAAAAATAAGTTTAATTTGTTTAAATTTGTATGTGAAATTTTATCTTATACCTGTGGGCCTTGATTCTTGGCCACGAATAAGGCCGGACTCGTTGCTCAAGAACAGCTGCCAGAGCATATTGCCACCAGAGACTCGCATTTTTGTGCAAATTCACGCCTGGATGATATTCCCGATATTCTCTAAAAAGGATAAAAGTGATGATTTTAATATAATTAAAAAACTGATATGTACGAACCTATTTTTTTCGATGCGGTCAAATGCCTCTTGCAGCGCGACCATCGAGGTGTACTGCGCCCTTGAAATCTGCATTACCGCATCTTGCACTACCACGTCTAACAAGAGTTTTGGCACTTTGACTTCGTTCGACTGCGTGATGATTAGTTTCGCTTTGGCGGACACTGGCTTTAAAACTAAATACATTTTTTTGAAAGATTTAACTAAGTGGGTTTTTAAATTGAAGTCTTACTAAATTCAAACGGCTCTCCATTGACGCTGAAACTTTGGAGCCCTTGGTACATAGACTGGCGCCAGTTATTCGACGTCAGTACGAGGCCTTTAGGACGCGTGCATGGGTTCCAGTAGAAGGACAAAGACTGGATTCGAATCAGTTGATAAATGGAATTTGCGTTCAGTGGAGTCGCGCAAGGTTTCCATTTGCTGAATATTTTATTTATTTTTTTCAAATAAAATTTTTTTATTTAATTTTTGTACCTGTTTGTTGTTTCAATGGACAAGCTCTGAAGACAAAGTCCACACGAAACTGGCGAATCGGGCATGGAAGTTGTGTCCTCATATCGGATGTGCACATTTCGTATGAAAATTTGTAAATTTTTTGCCAAATTCGTGGCCAATTTTCCGAACACGCCATCTTCTTTTCCTGAAAATTTTCAGCAATCAACTTCGAGAGATTTATTTTCTTTAAATTTTTAACCTAAATCAAAAAAGGAAATATCTTCCAACTCGTCTAGAATTCTTTTCTTCGTGGCTCTCAGCAGTCGTTTTTCCAGCTCGGCGTCGAAAATGTCACCAACCACAGCACCAGCCACCACGAGAACGTCCTATTTGCAGCAAGTTTTTTTATTTTTATTTTTTTATTTTTTTTTTGTTATATAATATTTTTTTCAACCTCAATCGTAAGCACAATTGCTTGATTAAGAAATCCATTCCAAGGTATGCTTAGGGAGACTGTTCCCAAGAGACCCTCACGCACTTCGATCGGTAGTTTCAGCTCGTACTTGAATTAGAGGTTAAATAATTTACGACGACTAATTTTCGCTTTTTTCTTACCAGAGCCTCTGGTTTCAATTTGAGATTGTGCAGTTGAACCTCCCCATTGAAAATTCCCACGTTCAGATTTTCCGTGTCCAAGTCTTGGACATATTTGCCCAAGTGCTTGTTCAGAATCCACGCGACTGAACTTTTAAACATGATGAAGAGAGCTGGAAAAAGTCAGAATATTTACTGAGCAGCTTTATATCTAGAGCGGCACATCTCGCACATTTTGAGCAACAAACTAATCAATATTCCGCCGGTTTTCTCTGCGCTCTTTACACTCCTCGCTTTATGCGTGAGCTATTCTAGTTTCACGGCAGTGTGTATACATAATTTTTTTTCCACAATTCATTTTTTTTCGCAATTCCGTTGAATGAGTAAAAAAAAAGATATTATACGTTCCTTTTTCTTAAAATATTCAGTAATAGAAAAATTAAAATTGCTGTTATAAAAAACGCTATTGAATTAGATAATTTTAAAATTTTATAACAAAAACAAGTTTCAGTAGCTAAATTTTCATTTATACATTGTATTTCATTGATTTTGAACATTTTCTTGCCATATTGATTTTAAGAATTTTAAAAGTAGGCACAAATAAAAAATTTAAGCGCAGTGCGGCGCAGTGTACAAAATAATTTTTTAATAAAAGTATAATCCATTTTTTTTTATAATAATGTAACGATAACTTAAGGATAATAAAGATCGCCCAATATTAATCCCCCTCTTTTGGTTAATAATTTTTTGGTGAAAAGTCCGAACCAAGCTGACATTTCAAAAGATCGTTACTCATTGAACGCACCTTCAGTAGAACTTATCGTGAGATCGCACAGCAATCGTTGGTGTCATCGTAGATGGGCTCTGGGGTACTAATGGACCTACCAAAGTTAAAACTGCCGATTTCAAATACCAGTTCTCATCGTAAGGGTTGCAATAGGGGCTGAGCCCTTAATGGAATTGCGTCAAGCTCCTTGGTTGGACCGACTGCCACTCCTGTGTACGCCGGAAAATCGTCGGGAAAAATCAATAAGCGCAGCACGGTGTGTAAGTGGTGCGCCTACAGAGTGTGGAGCCGTTCCAGTTGCATCACAGCCAGAGCAGCCGGCTTTCTACTTAATGAAATATATCAACCCCAGCAGAATTCTATTATTATAATCACTTGTGTCTCTTTTCAATTTCGTAAATAACATTATTTTATGTGTTATTTTTGTACTTCCGTCTCCATTTTCAGTTACATATTAATACATTATTTTTTCCTTCTAATATTTGATTCACTAGAACAAAAAATTACAAAACCTTAAAATATATATATTTTTAATTACAATACCTCATGATAAAATTAAAAAATTATTAATGCCTATTCCATGATTTTCCTCCTTATGCAATTTTGTTTCATTTTTTAATGTCTTCAATTTAAAAAAACAAATATATGGAAATAGAAATTCGAATTGCGCTTATTAACTTGTTAAATATTGGCAAAATAGAATTTGCTGAGCAATATTATTTTAGTATATATTAAGCAGATGCTAGAAATTATGAACAATATTTTGATAATATCGTCACTTCTTAATTATTAAAACAATCTTTGTTAAAAAAAAATGGAGTAGCAAAAAGAACTTATTGAAAAATGCTAAAATTTTCTTTCATTGTATTTTTTAATATATCAGCAGAGACTTATAGCATCAACACAAAATCACTAAGCTTTAAAAAGGAAGTCTATTCAAGCACTTTTCTTGGGCTTCACAAAATTTTTCTTGCGCTTGAGTTTCTTCCTGGCAATTTCTAATTGATGCAGTTCAGAATAAGCATCGGCAAATATTGCATTTTGCTCTTCCTCGGGAATAGTTTTTCTGGAATAAAAAGTATTTTAATACGATTTTAATAATAAATGCAACATCTCTTTTAAATATTACCTATACTGCTTCATCAGGTCGTACTTTTCCCATGGTTCACTGTGATTTGCAATCCACTTTTTCGACTTTTCAGTTCTATTGACACTGAGCTCAGGGATAACAGCACCTTTCGGCAATAATCTCTCCCACCTGGCATACCAAGGAGGGGGCCTTAATGGTACCTGAATATCAAATAAATTAATTACAATAATTTCAACATGCCTTCAGAAACAAAAATACTTTGATTGGATTAATGGGGACAATCGCTCCTTCGTTCAAAAACTCTTGCTCCATGTTGAAAGAAAATGTGCTGTACTCAGGGGGTGCATCTCGCAGGTACAGGAGCTCATCATCCAGACGTTTTTCCAACCGTAAAACTTGTACCTTCTGCAGTCTTGGATCATAGATTTCATACTTGATTTCAACACCTAGAACGATAATATTTAATGATATTTGAATAGCGTTTTTGGTGCTGCCAAATTATACCAAGGTTGTCCACAACGTTTCTCAGGGTAAAGTTAGCCCTGAGACCGCAGCCCATTCGTTGGATGCAAATGCCAACAAAACGAGTGGTTTTGCCAACAGCATGCTGGTCTGAACAAGTGACTGCCAAAATAGATCCAACGTGGAACTCTGGAACTTCCACTTGGGTCCTCCGACTGATCATGTCAGCTTGCTCCAGCTTTTCTCTGATCAAATTCCTGAATTCCAGGTTCGGGTCAGGAAGAAATTCGGGGTAGACAAAACGATAATTCGAAGGCACAAATTGTTTTCGCTCATTTTGAGTTTCCACCGTGGCCTTCTCTTCAGCAACAACTGCTGCGGCAGCGCCCACAGTTTGTCCAGAACTCACGAACCGCTGGGCCAATTGGTCTGTAAAAAAAGATATTAATATAAGAAGAATTTAATATTAAAGGAGACTGACTTATAGCCGATAATACACACGGTGAATTTCTCGTCTTCAATAGCAAATTTGCCATGTTTTGCGTGCTCTACATACGAAATTCCCAAAATCTCTGACTGTAATTCTTTAAGAAAGCAATAAATATTTGCTTTAACAATAGTTGATGTTTTTATAATGGTCACAGAAAGTTAGAAAACCACCAAAACCTTTTAAAGTTTTGATAATATTTTGATTCTTCGATCGAGCGACCGAGCATGTGAATGTGAAAAATGACTAAATTAATGTGGGTGTGTCTAGAATGGAGAGGGGATTAAATTTCGTGCAAATAAAATAAAATTTGTGTTATTTACACAAAACGCCCATGATGTGCTGTTGCTGTGTTTACTTCTTTAAATTTCATGAACTTTGAGCAAACTTGGCGAATAAAAGCCAGAATTAAGAAATTCTTAATGTTTGAACCACTACAGGGTCGACATGGACACCTCGGTAAGAGAAAAACTAATTTCTTTAGCAAAATAATCTAAGACTTTTCTCCCTTCAATTCCTACAGGCTGAATGTGCTGAAGTTGAAAGTGCTGAAGACCTGAAGGGTGATGATGTTGGTGCCAGTGAAATCTGCAAGCAGGACGAGGAAATTTCTGCAGACAGCCGCGAAAGTGCAGAAGCGTCGAGTGAAGAAAAGCCTGCTGCGTGCGATGATGAGCCAGAATTGGAAACAAAGAGTTCCTCCAAAATCCTAGAGGAGATATTTGATTCATTTTTAACCGAGTCCAGTAGCAAATCAAAGAGAAAAGAGAAGCACAAGAAGAGCAAACACCACAAGAAGAAAAAGAAGCACAGTGAGAAAGACAAGGACAGAAAGCACGGCGACAAGGAGAAGAAAAAGAAGCGGAGTAAAAGCAAAGAGAGGCGGAGAGAGAAAGACGGTGTCGTTCAGGAAGAAAATAATGATGTCGAGAAAAACTTTTACGAAAAGTGTGATTCTGACCTAATAAAGAGCTTGGAGGAGGGCGTCAAGTTCGACGCAAACAGGTGTGATCTGTATGCAGCTGGCGAACTGGACAGTGAGGAGGAAAAGGCACTGTCATTTGAATGCTTCCGGGAAAGAGCAGATCGATCGTCTTTAAAACGATCAATCTCACCAGACGATGGTATTTATACCCAAAATCATTTTATAGTTGATGATTTTTACCTTCTTGTTATGTTTAGAAAATGTAAAGAAAAGAAAAATCGAAATCAAGGACTTGAAGAACTGTTCGGTGTCTAAATTGGCAAAAAAGGTTGATAAAGTTGATAGTAAACACGAGGAAGGCGAAATTCCTAGCAGCCAAGATGAGTCTGAAGAAGATCAAAAACATCACAAGGTGAAGAGACAATCTTCAAAGAGCAGAGATTCCAGAGAGTAAGACCAATCAAAATAAAATTTCCCACCAATATCTGAACCTGATTAAAAATTTTATAGCAACCACCGTCAACGGTCTCATGAATCGTCGAGAAAGACTGAAAGAGAATCTGTCCATCAAAGGTTGGGAGATTCTCATAGCCATAGGTCAAGTAGGCGGGAACGAAGTCTAGAACGACACCACCTTGATGTCAGAAGTAGAAGGTCAAGGAGTCCACATGATGCTAGAGGAGCCAGATACACCAGCAGACGACGCGGTGATGGAAGGTGATAAATTATATGTAAACTAAATAGATCTAATATTTTTTTATTGAGCAGGGATGCTAGAAACGAAGAGCGGATTGATAAAAAGAAATTGCTAGCCATTGCTAAGAAAAATGCAACATATATTTTGAAAGAACAGCAAGAAAGGATGCTGCAGGCTGGCGTCATTCCTGTAAATGCTGTATCGAACAAAACGGGAAAAACTGTCGCAGAATTGACTGGTAAAATTAATTGATCCTGAAATATAGAAGCGTATTTATTTTAATATTCATTATAGAATATTGTAAAAAATTGGTTAAATCGGGGAGCGGATCAAGTGATAGCGATTCGGAATCAGAAATTAGTGAAGGCGAGGGACCGACTGAGTCCTTCATCCATCACCCTTTCCAGCTGCGAGATCGTCCTAACTCGATTGTTGTGAATATCAGAGTAAGACAAACATCTCTAATTATGCTCATTACAAATTTGATTTTTTCACTCTAGAATTCGACTCAATTGCCTAACAAATCGCTGCAGGAAAAAGCAGCGGAATCATCAAAAATTCGTAGTTTGCAATATCCCGTGTCCAGTGGCCAACAGCATCGATCTACAGAGTGGGTTCCCGTCACTCCTACCAGTCAGTCGAATACTGCCTCTGTTGCCCCTCTCGCCATCAAAGAAGCTCCTCCAACAACCAGCAAACCATCAGCTGTAGTCTCTGCAGTGGCCAGTTCATGCACAGACACTTCTGGGGTATCATTTCATTTTTAAACCACCAAGCTAGGATATCAAAATACTATTTCAACTTTTGCAGAACATTGACATCTCAAGCGTTATTTCTCAAAAGCTTTCCGCCATGCGGAAAATTCAGGAGTCGGGACAAACTGTCACTCCAGGATACGGTTACGGCTACGGAGGGGGACATGTAATGATTGATAACTTTAGATCGACATTATAATAGTTCGAATGAATTTTTCAGCTGGCTGCGTTGAGTGGTGCTTTCACGGGAAGCACTGGTGCCAGGATGCTGACGCCTGCGGAATTGTCTTCTGGACAGCAAGCATGGGCCCGAAAGGTAGAAAAATATTTCAGCATAATATGGGCAAATGTGCTAATGCAATTTCTTTAGGACCAATTGAAAACTGCCGCCCCAGTTGCCGGAGGGATGGGAATGAAGTTGCTACAGAAAATGGGTTGGAGACCTGGGGAGGGTCTTGGTAAAAACAAAGAAGGAGGATTGGAGCCTCTGAATCTTGATGTTAAAATGGATAAAAAAGGTAATTTTTTATGTCCCTGAAATGAAGGTTATCTAATTATTTTCTTCCGTCATCCAGGACTTGTTGCCCAGGAAGAGTGCAGGACTCGTTTTCAGCCATTCAGCGGGTCGGCCAAAAAGAAAGGTGGCGGAGGAGGTGGTGGCGGTGCTGCTGCTGTGCAGGAAGTTGCTCCGACAGGTAAAATTAATTGCATTTTGTTTGAAACTCATTTTCAACGTCTCTTGAAATCAGTTGGGCACGAAGTTTTTTCCGGGAAGCATCCTGTGTCTGCCCTTGTCGAGCTGTGCACGAAAAGACGATGGGGATCACCTGTTTTTGAATTGGTGTTCGAGTCAGGACCAGATCATAAAAAGAACTTTTTATTTAAGGTGATTGAAAATTGATTTATTTATTTGAACTTTAGCTAATAAATTTACTTATTCAGGTTAAAGTTAACGGAAGGGAGTATCAGGATCAAATTGCCTACAGCAACAAAAAGCAAGCAAAAGCTATGGCTGCTCAACATTGCCTTCTACAACTAGGCTTGGTTGTAGTAATGTAGCTGTTTTCATCAATTACCAGGTATGAATTATCAACACTTGTTGAGCATATCTTTCAATTGGAAACGATTCAGAGTTTAAAAAAGCCGTTTGCCGAAATTGTTGGTTATAATCGAATAATTTATAACATGAGCAATATTAAAATAAAAGATTTTACAAAGATTTCCAAAATGCTTTGATGATCAATTTTAATTTTTTGTCTCTGTTGATTGCAAAAAAGTACACTGTACAAAAAAAAAGCAAAATCATGCATTGGCATACAAAAATTAATATACACACAAAAATGTCGGAATCCAAATTGATCGTAACATGGCTCCGACCGATGAGTTCAGTTTGATTAGCAAATTCGCATATAATTTCTGCTTTTGAGCTCAAGAAATTAATTCAATATTGACTAATAGTAATCAAACTCTCAAAGAACCTGTAAAATAAATATTTTCATGACATTTTTTTGCAAATTAATTTTACATATTAAGGAATTTCTAAAAACTTGTTCAACATTTTTAATTGGAGATTAATTAATAAAATTAATATTGAAGTGCACTTAAATCAATAGTATTTTTTGGCTTGAAAAGTTCACTTAAAAATGATCATGTTACAAGAGAGTTTGATTTTGAATGAGACGAGCGTTAGTTAAGCCGAGTTAAGGAGAGAGCGCGCTCGTTTCAAGGGTGCTAAGCTCGTGCCGACGAATACAGCAGGCGGCGGGAACAAGAAACAACTCAAATTCGCTTTTGGCCTGAGCTGTTTTAAAGCTGGTGCCAGTGCCAGTCAATCACTCGCGAGTGGTGCCAAACTTGCATCTCGGCTGTTCCGACGAAGCAGGAGGCGAAACCAAATCCGAGAATTTCGGGGCATGGGGAGCCGCAATTCCAACTCGGCTCCACAAAGTAAATGCAACGCGCCCAAAAGTTTGCGGCTGCCCGCGGCGCTCAGGGTGGGTTTGCCTGGAGTTCGCAAGGAGCAGCAGGAAGATGAAATCAAGGTGCGATTTTTGTTGATTACAAACACTCTCGTCTCAATTAACAACGTCACACATTAATTGTCCTAAAATAATTTTACACAATTTTATTGCGAAACGACAACTCTCCGTTGCGAATTTGCCCTCTATTTTAAGCTAATGATATATGTTTATTTGATATCGGTTCGTTTCTTTTGGGAAGAATGACGCATCTTTGGTCAAGTGGCTGCCAGAAATTTATCTTATGATTTTTTATTTAAACAAAGTTTTGTTACCTGGCTAGTTATTTTAAAATTCATTTCACTTAACCAAAAAAATCTATAATTATTAATCCATTTTTTCTGGTTAAGCTGAACAAATTCGTGTAGAATTAATTAAAACTTGTAAAATGATTATTTGAGCTTAAAAAATATAGTTTTTAGAAAACTACATAAGCATTGTGTGCGACTGAAACGAGACAAGCTTTTTTCTGAGGAAATTTCACCCAACGATACTCGATCTATTTTCTGCGGTGAACCAAGTGTTGGAGACAGAACAAGTTGTGGGAAGACCGGTAGCAGTGGACACACTCGATATCTAATATTTTAGTGCTACTTAGAATTTTTAGACCAGGTTACATGATTTCTTCAATTCAACTTACATAACTTTTGGATCTTTACAAAAGTCCAAAAGCTAATTTTTACATAAGAGTAAATTTACAGACGAGTTTTGTGATCTCAACAACAGTCGGTTGAGCCGATGCTCACTTTCGGCACTGGAACCTTAAAATTTCTCTCCCTCTGTATAAAATGATTCTAAATTTAACCATGTGGGATTAGACGCGAGGCAGGATGGGCACTTCTGTGAGCAATGGCAGAAGCGGCGCGTTTTTTTTATTGCACAAGTTTTGTGTAGAGAGCGAGAAACACTCCTCTGCTCTTTTGAGCGATTTAAGATCAATGCGAAACTATTTCTCTTTTGCAATCATCCGCTTTGCACGAGGCGATCCATCAAATCCGAGTGTATCATTATTCGAGGTGAGCCAGCGGGTCAAACGCATTTTCTGGCAATTCCCGCGCGCCGTGTAATATACGGAGGACGGATTAAAATTAAAGTGCGCGCCGGCATTTGCACGTTTTGCATCTGTCATCGTAAACAAGACTGCGTGCAAAATAAATCAACGAGCATTAATTCGTCGTGTCAAAGATTAGAGCCTGTGAGAACAAAAAGACACTACAACGAATTGATAGAGCTAATGATTTTAAAGCATTTCCCTCTCGTTGCTTGGAATTTCTTATTTGTACAAAATTATATTCAAAATTAAAACATATTAAAGAATTGAATGGTGATTTGAATTTGAAATCGGCATTTTCCTCCTTTTGACAAATTTTCAACCAGAAAAATTTTAATAAGCCTTAATTTCAAGGAAAATAAAATAAAACATTTTTATGTCCTTTTTTTAGTTGAAAGCGAAGATTTAAGGTTATATTATACTTATTAAAATATTTCAGCAAGCTTGTTTTGAATTAAAGTGGATAATTTATTAATATTATTATTTTATATTCCAGTCAATCAAAGGTAGTAAAAATTTGAAATTTAAGAATTTTTTTGCTCATAATTTGAATAAAAATGCAAGTAAAATTATGGCGATGAATTTTGCCCATTGAGCCGTTACTCTTGAGTACAAAACAATTAGTAACATTAAAAATATCAAAAGCGACTTGATTTTTTTTTGCAAAGGTCCCACCTTCAGGTCCCAAGACTTGACTTTTCAATCAAACTATTATAGACGATCGTTTCGGTTAACATTTCCACGCAATTACATACGCGATCGAGTGCACTTTGAGGTAAGCTAATTACGTCACGCGACATCGGACAAGACAAGTGATCGAGCCGTTTCAGACGGTGGCTTCTCATTTACGCAGGTAGTTGAGAAAGAAGGCCACACAAAAAGCGGGCCCGGAGTCTGTTTACCGCGCGAGTCGCCACTCAATCTGGCTCTATATTTATAATATTTATATGCTATGCCTTAATGTTGCTGGCCTGGCTGAATCCCGGTCGGTGTCTCGAGATGTGCGTGATAATTAATAGTGGCTCAATTGCAGCTCGGTGTCTCTTTACACCCGCGTGCTGCATTTTAAATTTGACTCGTACACATGAAGAAGGGGCAGACATGGTTGGAAAAAGGGGCTGTCGGGGGGAGCCAGGGCTGCGAGTAAATGTGCTTGTGCACTGCGAGATCAATCCATTAGTTGTAATGTTGTGGCTGATTTATTATAGAGAAATGCTATCCGCAAGCTCAGGTTCGAATTACACTGAGCCTCTCAAGTTACCTGCCTGCCTGCCTGCAAGAGAATCAACTTTCGTTGTGATGCTGTAGCCATGATGCCACCAGCCAGCCAACCAACCATTCTTTTTACCTTGCTGCCTCCGAGCTCCCAAATTATCTCCAGCAGAATTTTCCTCTCCGCCGAATAATATCTAGCGACGACAAGCCGCAAATTTTTTGCCAGCCACTTGACATCCAATCAGCCTCTCATTTGTCTTTGCCTCTAAGTTTCACATTTTTCAATACTTTGGTTTTTAAATTATTCGACATTTTTTTAATTAGATTATTTGAAGTAAATTACAAAACGTCTAGTTTTGCAAGAAGAGCTTTTTGCCTTAAAAAAAAGTTTGGGAAAAAAATTAAGTATCATCTCCACCGAAATATTAACTTTCAATCTCTTGTAAATATTTATACAGGGTGGCCCAAAATTCAACGACAGATTTTAATTTGCTGCCATTTTTGAACGGATAAAGATATTTGAGTTTTCTCAGCGGGAGAATGAAGTTCAGCTGTGGAAGTTTTGTTGGTGCTATGGGCATCCCATTGTTGCAACGCATTGTTACTGAAAAATTGCCACAAACGTAAACGAAAAATTTCTCTTATGGGATTTCCATGTTAATTTTTAAGCTTTTTAAATTTTTGACTTTTTAAACGGGACAAAATGTTTTCTAGCCTAAAATTTTGCGAGGAACACGATTCTGATGTCTAAATTTTATTCCAGTAAGTATAAAATAGACTTTTTGACTCAAATTTTATGAAAATGAAAGGTTAGGTCAAATTTGACCTCACCAATTGATTCAGCTTGCCGAGTTTACCCAATGTACCAATATTCGTTTCTCTACCTATTTTGGTTCTGTAAAATCCAGGAAACCGTCAAATTTTACCTTAAGTAAATTTGTATAATTAAACTTCCGATGGCCATAAAAAATAGAAGTCCAGCTTTAAACTTGTAAAACTTTGGCCGGATTCATTCCGTGCTTGGCGAGAACTTGTAATTTATAAGTTAGAAGTCTGTCACCCAGAAGGAAAAATTTATTTTTTAAAGCTTGTAGTGATTTATTGAAAATTTTTAAAAAATTTAATAAAAAGTTAATCTACTTGAAGCGAAAAATTAAAAGTCCAGTTTTTAAAAAACTGCGATTTCGCTGACAGTTAGAAAGGTTTAAGGGTTATGTTTTCTCTAAATGGCAAGTCTGTCACCCAAAGAAAACTTTGGCTTTTTATTTTTTTTTTAGCATTTCAAACAAAATTTCCTACATCGGATTTGCGTTATAATTTGGCAAAGTCAACCAAAAAATTAGATTCTGCCGAGCGACAGGTGCAAAATTTTGTAATCCAACTCAATGAACCACATAAATGTTAAAAATTGCCACGCAAGTAGTATGAGACCTGGACTTTTCATTTAATTATTAATTGCAGGTATTTAGGGGTATTAATTGATAAAATTTTGCAATTTTCCAAATTTTAATACAATTTATAAAAAGTCCAGGCTTCATACTTCTTGCGTGGCAATTTTTAACATTTATGTGGTTCATTGAGTTGGATTACAAAATTTTGCACCTGTCGCTCGGCAGAATCTAATTTTTTGGTTGACTTTGCCAAATTATAACGCAAATCCGATGTAGGAAATTTTGTTTGAAATGCTAAAAAAAAATAAAAAGCCAAAGTTTTCTTTGGGTGACAGACTTGCCATTTAGAGAAAACATAACCCTTAAACCTTTCTAACTGTCAGCGAAATCGCAGTTTTTTAAAAACTGGACTTTTAATTTTTCGCTTCAAGTAGATTAACTTTTTATTAAATTTTTTAAAAATTTTCAATAAATCACTACAAGCTTTAAAAAATAAATTTTTCCTTCTGGGTGACAGACTTCTAACTTATAAATTACAAGTTCTCGCCAAGCACGGAATGAATCCGGCCAAAGTTTTACAAGTTTAAAGCTGGACTTCTATTTTTTATGGCCATCGGAAGTTTAATTATACAAATTTACTTAAGGTAAAATTTGACGGTTTCCTGGATTTTACAGAACCAAAATAGGTAGAGAAACGAATATTGGTACATTGGGTAAACTCGGCAAGCTGAATCAATTGGTGAGGTCAAATTTGACCTAACCTTTCATTTTCATAAAATTTGAGTCAAAAAGTCTATTTTATACTTACTGGAATAAAATTTAGACATCAGAATCGTGTTCCTCGCAAAATTTTAGGCTAGAAAACATTTTGTCCCGTTTAAAAAGTCAAAAATTTAAAAAGCTTAAAAATTAACATGGAAATCCCATAAGAGAAATTTTTCGTTTACGTTTGTGGCAATTTTTCAGTAACAATGCGTTGCAACAATGGGATGCCCATAGCACCAACAAAACGTCCACAGCTGAACTTCATTCTCCCGCTGAGAAAACTCAAATATCTTTATCCGTTCAAAAATGGCAGCAAATTAAAATCTGTCGTTGAATTTTGGGCCACCCTGTATTTAAATTTTATAATTGAATTCTTCAAATTTTTCAAACGTGTAATCTTATAATTTCAGAAGTACGCTGAGACTGCGATGAACGAGCTCTTGGGCTGGTACGGCTACGAAAAAGTAGACAGCGCAGAAACCCAAGGACTGCAACTGCGCCACTTCGGTCCCTCGGCTTCTCTGCTCGCCTCACAGAAACGAGCCAAGATGCAGCTGGAAGGTGGAGCGCCGCGCCGACTTGCCCACACCAGGCACCGTCAAAAGTCTACACCCGCGCCGCCAGAGTCCACGGACTCTGACGACGAAATCGACCCGGGCAGAGTGGAATCGCTGCCCTCATCTCTATCCAAAGGTAATAATTTTCAAAATTGTTATTTAAAAATAAAAAATTGAACTTGCGCAAATTAAAAAGGATACAGTAAATTTAATTTTTTTTCCCTATTTAACTAAATATTTATTACAAATACCTCATAATATATTTCCTTTATTAATGTTAAACTGAAATTATTATTTTGCACTTTAAACAAATTTGTTGACATTTCATATTATTATTCAATTGTAAATAATCATTTAAATTGAATTTTTAGTACACAAACAAGTAAACACATTGATTATCCAATGCGGCAAACATGGTCGAGGTTCGGTCCGTTTTTAGCACCCTTAGGACCAGATTCCAGGAAAATAAAGCAGGTGGGGCCAAGCGCGGGTGTTCTCGGAATACCGATGACAGTGCATTTATTGAACTCTATTGGCTAATAGAAGCGCCGCGCCGAGGGTGTCGGCGCGATTTTTTGCATTACTTTTTTGTTGTGTTGAAATCTCCCTCGGCAGCTCACATTGTTAAAATTTAACATTCACAAATTCTTCGAAAATTGTATTATTATAAAAAAAAATGGGAGGAGGAAAAATGCGCCACAACACCCCTTGGCCATCATCTCCGGTTTGTTAGGTTGATTACGAAACGTAATATCCTGCGTTTTCTCTTTCGCGGGCTGAATTTTCTCGGTGCTGATTGTTAATTGGGCAGTGAAATTGTTAGAACCTTGGCTTGGTCATTAATTCGGAGGCTCAATGCAATTATAAAATATGGGAGGTGTGCAAAGCACAAGCAGTGCTTTTTTACCAAAATTCGTATAATTTTTAAAAAGAAAACTTATAAATTACATACAAATGAAATATAATTAATCCTTGATGTTTTATTAATTCCTTTTATATTTTTTTTTAATTCATCATACATTGCTTAAAATTTTTTAAATATTTTAATGACCGGCTAGTATTTTAATTTATTTTGGAAGTGATTTTACTGCACTGATTTACTTTGATATTGAATTAAAATAATTTAAATAAATTCATCAAATTACCTGAAATTACCTTTCTTTTGAATTGCTTGAATAAATAATTTCTAGTGATGTATTTTAAATTTTAATTATTCGACTTTTTTGCTATTTAGCATTCCTTGAAAATTAATATACATTGAACTTTTCATTTTATTTATTTCATTTTTCTTAATAGATCAGACCAGTCCGGACTTCACACTCTGCTCATGGTGTCATCAAACGGGTGCCCACATCATAGACAACACGTCTTCGAAGGACAGCAAAGATCAGCCGCAAAGAGCTTTCTGCTCCGAGCAATGTTTCTCGCAGTGCAGGAGAGCGAATTTCAAGAGAAACAAAGTCTGCGATTGGTGCAAGCACGTCCGACACTCGACAAACTATGTTGACTTCAAGGACAACGAGTCTCAACTTCAGTTCTGCAGGTACTGAATTCAAAATGAATTAATTCTTAGATGACAAAATTTTGATAATTCTCAGCGAGAAGTGTTTGAATCAGTGCAAAATGAGCATATTCTGCAAGGAGGCTCAGGCGCACCTGCAATCACAACTAGTCAACTCGGACCAGTCGGCTCCGAGTAGCAGTGGGAACGGCACCCTGATAACCCCGGAACTTTGGCTCAAAGACTGCAAAAACAACAGTGATGACGATGCATCGGGATTTGCCGGCGCTGGCTCTGATTCACCAAAGTCCACCATATCCTCGCACAGTAGCAACCGCTCCATTAGTCCTGCACAACAGACAGCACCTCCAGCAAGGAAAACGCCATCACCAAAAATTTCCTCACCAGCAAAACAGAAGGTGAGGTTTTTTTATTAATTTGGTTTTTTCTTTCTTTTTAAATCTTCCAAATTCATGTATTTTTAAATTTTGGCACAATTTCTTATTTCTTAAATTTTTGTTTTATTCCAGATTGTGGAGAAAGAAAAAAAGTACAAAGAAGCAGCTCCAACTCAGCCCACCGCGACATACCCCATGAGTAGTGTCCTACCTGATCCGTACGCAGCTTTTCCCCTTCCCCCACCCCCTCGTTTCCCGGAGCAATTTTGTTTTCCGTCGTTGCGCCCACCTTTGCCTCCCCTTTTGAGGCCACCCTTAGGTCTCGGCTTCGGACCTTTCGCTCCACCTGCGAGACCACCGTTTCCTTCGGTCACGGTTATGGTGCCATTTCCTGTTCCCCTGCCCATTCCCATACCCATACCAATTATTCTGCCCCTATTTTCTTTGCCAAAAACTTCTTCCCCACCACCTGCGGAAGTCGCTACCTCAGAGGTGACAAAGAGTGAAAAAGAAGAAGAACCGTCCGAGTCGTGCTCGTCGCATAAGAAACCGAAAATTACTTGAAGGATTTATCATCGCAGTCACAACATATTCTACACCAGGTTTATGTACTTCTGAATTTGATTAAAACGCCACTAGAGCACTAATTACATTTTAATAATGGTAGTGAAGTTTCGTCTTTATTGAAATTAAAAGTACAAATCACAGTTAGTTTTAAAATGTTTCAGAGATTTATCAAAATCATAGTTTTACTTAAGCATAATTGGCATAATTTTTAATTTTAGTTCCAAGAAAATTTCTTGTAGTAAATTTACTGTCAGTAATTTTATTTTACTAATTATAATTAAAAAGTGCTCATTTTTTTTTTTCAAAATTCGCTTCAGCTCTACTGCTTCTTCATTTCATGCTTGCCCTTCAATTGCTGTGTGGTATCTTGCATTTTTACAGTTGCTGGCTCGTTCAATGCCGCCAATTTTCCTGCAATTAATTTATTTGATCAGTCCTAAATTAGAAAAAAATAACCATGCTTATGATCATGACCAAAATTGATGAATGAAAATATATATATTTTTTTTTTTTAATTTCAAATCCTTTCTATATTTTTCAACCGATCGGAATAAGTATTACCTTTATTGGAAACGAGGCCTCCCTTTGATTCAATTTTGAAAATGCTGCTCATTGTAATCTCGAACACCTTATTCGGATCGGGAGGCAACTCGGGGTGAAGAATTGCTCTTCTCCTCCTGCCATAGCCAATTTGGTTCTTGCTACATTCCACCTGAAATTAAAATTTGAAACTTTTCAAAATGATCAGTTTGATGAAATTTGATTTACCCCTCTGCACTTGTCAAGACAAACGTTGACGGTTCCCTTGAATTGAACGTATGTCGAGTCGGGGAATTTGAAAGCTCTGAATTTGGCCCTCAACACGTCACCGTCAGTTGTGTAGAAATTTTCAAACAAGAATGGATCCACTGAGCAACTGGAAGCAAGCAGAAATTTTTATTTAAAAAATTCTATTTGATTAAAATTTTACCCGTTGAAAATGATGGTTTCCTCCTGAGACTTGAGGTCCGACACTTGCATATGTGAAACGAGCAGGCCGTAGACGGGAGCACTGTACTGGTCCAACCCAAGTTCCATTTGCAAGGTGGTGCCAGGGCTCACGTTGAGCTCGTCGGTAACAACACGGCCAGATTGAAGAACACTCACCCGTAGGACGGGTTGAGGGGCTTCTTTTGTGTAATTGCTAGTTATTTCCAGGTCTCTGTAGAAATATAATTTATTAATTTTTTTATTGCGTTGAAAAGAAAATTAAATTGAAAAGTCAAACATGACCTCGCAGGGGCTTTATACAATTTTTGCGCTATAGATATAATTTTAAATTTTATCTAATACACGCCTAATTTAATATGAGAAATTAAAACAGCGCCGGGGCAGAGATCCGTTTCCCCCGTGCATTCGGATAATTAAGTGAAGCACTCACTCAGGCTCTTGAAAACCAGCAGGCAGAACTTCTCGTTTGTTGACCTTTTTAGTTGTACTTTTGCATGAAGCTTCAAAACTGGTCTTCGATCCGTCCTCATATTCGACAATCACCATTTGATGGAAATTTGAGTAACCCTAAAAAAATTAAAATTATGCATTTTTCATCACATTAAATGTATTAAAAACGTACTTGTTTCAAATTGCGAACTTTTGTGGTGCCGCATTTAAAAATATCTTGCAAATCAAGGTTGAATCGAAGGTA
Source organism: Neocloeon triangulifer (assembly GCF_031216515.1). Lineage (NCBI taxonomy): Eukaryota > Metazoa > Arthropoda > Insecta > Ephemeroptera > Baetidae > Neocloeon > Neocloeon triangulifer. The sequence goes on along the minus strand of NW_026775554.1, from coordinate 2,759,211 downwards.
CTTTTCCTCCACTTGAGCTTTGCACAAAGGATCTAATAACAAATTTTAATTGATTTTGAATTTTGAATAGTATGTTTTTATTACCGTGGAAATCTTTCAAGTTTTCCAAATAGGCGATAGAACCCTCTTGACGTGCAACTTCTATGACCATGGTTTCATCATTGCATTTCACCTTGTAGTGTGGCTCTGTAAAAGATTTAAATGATAGCCGAGTGGTTTCAGATTCAGCATAAAACAATAACAATTTATTATGCAGCCTCACTGCTCTCCATCTCCATCGATCAATGCAGATTTATTGCGCATTGGTAAATGGCATGAGGGAAAGTGCGGTGCTCCCATTTTAATACGTCCACGCAAAAACTCGGTGTGCAAAGCGCGCGGTGATTATTTCATTTTATAATTTTTAATTTTGATTTCATCAACAAAATAAATTCGTGTTTAGATCTTTCCGACTCGTTTTCCACAAAATTATATGCCTTGTGATAAATATTCATGCCGCCCACATAGAGAACAATGGTGCCACTTCTGCGCTTTTACTTTTTATTGCATCTGATGCGGCGCCGTATGTGATAAAAATATTCCCACAAAAAAGAAGGTTGAGAGGTGAAAAAAATGCTAGAAAGGCAAAGGCACCCACTTAAACAAATACATATGAACGCTTTCAAGTATTTCAATCCTTTTTTTCCTTTTTTTGGCCTTGACGAATTAACACCTCTTAGAATCACAACGACTCGAGAGGTTGCCTTTTACAATATCCCAAGAGCATACTAAAGCTAAAGAATATCAACCCACACAATAAACGTGATTGAAATCTAATATCCACCGCTTCCTGAAACTCCAACTCGTGCTTTCTAAACTGCTAAATAAATACTGAATTTAATTTCCAATTTTTGATTTAATGTTTCAACCATATGATATGAAAACAGTTTAAAAAAGTGTGATTATTCTGTTTAAAAAAAGTTATTTACCAAATTTTAAAATAATTTACTCACCCTTTTGTAAAGCGCACACCGAAGCCAATAGGGCAAAGGGCACGAGAAGTTTAAGGCCCATGGTGATTGCGGCCACCGGCGAGCTATCAGGGTAAGTGGCCAGAGAGAGCGATGCAAAGGTCGACTGGCATTCAGCCAGCTAAACTGCCGTCTGCCAGCTTTACGCAATGCACTTGAGGTGGGCAAAGCCAGCCAGTCAGCCAGCGACTGAGTGGGTAGCAGTCTTGCCTTAAAAGTAACCTACCTTCACAGGCGAACCACACATATATGTAAAGGAAATGAATACTCCTCTCTTGCGGTATATTTTTGGTTCATATACGTACACATGCGAGCTGTTGAGCGCACTCGTCAGGTTTGCTAAGCACGCGTGTGCTGATGTGTACGTTCAACACTGAATTCATTGAACCCTACTGATTTTCTCATTATTGTTAATTATAATATTGTATCCTTTTGTAATTATATGCGGCGGTAATGAATGTTTTTTTAGGTCGCAGGGTTCAATTAATTAAAAATCTCATTAATAATTGTTAATAATATGCAAGAATTTATATTGAATAAACACAGTTATTAATAAAAAAAAAGCAATTTAATTACTTTTAACACTGATGACATCATTCACCTATTTATTTGAAAACATTGAATTTCATAACAAAAAGAAAAGGCTTTGGCCTAAAACATCACTAATTATCTAAGGACAACCATTGCTTTTAGAAGTTTTGCTTCAAGAAGTTTATCAGACCGTTGGTTGAGGAATCATGGCTAGAGACGGGCGTCTTATCTTGCAATTCGGGCTCAATGGCTTTGGCCAGTTGCTTGCCCAACTCCACTCTGCAATAATTTAAATTCATCATTAGTAGTAATAATATTTTCAATGAAATATTTCACACGTACCCCCACTGATCATAAGAGTTGATGTCCCAAATGACCCCCTGGACAAAGATCTTGTGTTCGTACATTGCTAAAAAAAAAATGAAGATTAATTTCAAAGAATGTAGCAAATTTTACTTTGCATTACCAATTAGAGCACCAAGAGTGAAAGGTGTCAGTTTCCTGACTACAATTGAGTTCGTTGGCTTGTTGCCCAAGAAGACTTTGTGTGGCTGAATTTTCTCAATGTCCGCTGGAGCCAGTCCGGACTTCTCCAACTCTTGCTTGACAACTTCTGCAGTTTTTCCTGTGGCAAGAGCCTCAGTCTGCGCCAAGAAGTTGGACAGCAAGATCTGAAAAAAATACGAGATTAACACTTGATGAAATCAAAATATATTTATTTAATGGAAAATATACCTTGTGGTGAAGTCCGTTCTGGACAAGATTATGAGTTTGGGCAGGGGCAATGAAATCGGCAGGAATCAGACGAGTTCCTTGGTGGATGAGTTGGTAAAATGCATGCTGGCCATTTGTGCCTGGTTCGCCCCACACGATGGGCCCTGTGCTGTAGTCAACCTGCTTTCCAGCTCGAGTGATGTACCTAAATATAAAATATTCTTATTTCCGGCGTCGCATTTTCCTGACGAAACTCACTTTCCATTGGACTCCATATCTCCCTGTTGAAAATATGCAGCAAATCTGTGCAAATACTGATCATAGGGCAGCAGGCAGTGAGTTTCAGCACCATAAAAGTTACTGTACCAAATTCCGAGCAAGGCAAGAATCACAGGCGCCTGAAATTAGTAAAGCTTTAATAATTGCATCAATGTTAAGATAATTTTTGTACATTTTTCTCAAGTGGGGCCGTGACAAAGTGCTGGTCCATGAAATGCGCACCCGCAAGAAGAGATTCAAAATTGTTGTAACCAATGCTCAAGGCAATAGAGAGACCAATAGCAGACCAGAGAGAATAACGACCTCCAACCCAGTCCCAGAAGCCAAACATGTTCTTCTCGTCTATGCCAAATTCTATGACTTTAGTTCGGTTCGTCGAAAGCGCCACAAAATGCTTTGCAACGGCACTGGGCTGTAAAATAAAACAATTAATAAATTACATTTGGAATCGCGGTGAAAAAAAATATCACATCTTTTGCAGCATCGAGGAACCAAAGTTTGGCAGAGGTGGCGTTCGTAATTGTTTCTTGGGTCGTGAAAGTCTTGGAGGCGATAATGAAAAGAGAAGTCTCAGGGTTCAGCTTCTTCACAGTTTCAGCCAAATGGGTTCCATCAATGTTGGAAACAAAGTGCACTCTCGGACCTATGGCGTACGGCTTCAGAGCTTCGGTTACCATCAACGGACCCTGGATTTTTTTTGCATTAAAGATTGTTTCGGTGTGAAAAAATTGCAATACCAAGTCGGAGCCTCCAATGCCAATGTTGATGACATCAGTTATGGCTTTGCCAGTGTAGCCCTTCCAGGCACCACTAATGACGCTTTCAGTGAACTCCTTCATGTGGGCCAAAACGGCGTTCACATCGGGCATCACGTCGGCTCCGTCCAAGACAATGGGGGTGTTGCTCCTGTTCCGCAGGGCAATATGCAAGACTGCTCTGCCCTCAGTGAAGTTGATTTTTTGACCAGAGAACATGGCGCTCCTGGCACTGTCCACTTTGCGAGCTCTGGCCTAGGAAAAAATTTAGACAAAAATAAATTAAAATGACGCATTTGATAAATTTATTTTAAATTTTACCAGGTCGAAAAGAAGAGCAAGGGTGCTGTCATCAACTCTGTTCTTTGAAAAATCCAGCAAAATGTCTCCATCTTCAGGTGTTCCCAACTTCAAACTATAATATTAAAATTAAAAATAATTTTTTAGCATAAGGGTTTCAAGAAAGGAAAATCTTTGGAAGCCCCCATAACATTTTTGAGGCAAAAACTTGTCAGAAACAGGGAAAAAAACATGGAATAAACTGTTGTCACAAACAGGGTAGGAATTTGGCACTCGTTTATTTCCATGTTTATTCCAGCTTCTAGACGAGGATGTTTGTGGCCAAGTTTATTCCCTAGTTTATGCCATGGTTTGTACCCCAGTTTATGTCCACCCTCCCCTTTGTGATCTTCTTGTTTATTCCCTAGTTTGTGTCAAAGCTTACCTCCCCTTATTTTAGTTTATTGCCAAGTTTATTCTCTTTGCGGGTTGCATAAATTTAAATCAGCTCACATTTTTTATTAGTAAAATAATGGTCTTTATTTCATAACAACATAAAAATACAATAAAATAAAATACAATAAGTACAATCACAAATCATAATAGTAAATAACATGTAAAATATTAATCTTTTTCTCAGCAGTTCCTTATTACAGCAGTTGCAAATTATCATTATTACGTACGACATAATTTTTAAATTGAGATAATTAAGCAATAAGTGTTGCATTCCTTGTATTGAACATATAATCAACTTTGCTACATTATATAATCCATATTTCAAACATCCTTATTGATTTATTAAAATTTAAACCAGTAGAGATATTATTTAATTTTATTAAAAATTTCAACATTGAAGTTAAACCAATTTTTTATTATCCAAATATTTAAATCACAAGTTAATAAAAGCATAATTTAATCAAATATATTTCAACCTTAAAATCAACTTTTGAAAAATTAAGTCCACGGTTCTCACCATCAAACTCAGAGGAATGTGACATTTTTCTCTTCGATGGCTCTTTTCCCCAATCTGTAAACAAAAGAAATTTTCCCATTAGAAAATTTTACTTAACAAGTCATATAACGAGTTAAAATTAAGCTTTAATTGAGTATTAAAAGTTATAGAGATATTAAAGTAAAAATTCAAATTTTATTAACAAAATTGTTGTAAATAGCTAGTCAGAAAAGGTTTTTAATAACATTTTTAATTTTTAACACTAAAAATAATATATTATTGATTTGTTATTGTAATAAATTTTAATTTCTAAAAGAAAGGTTCACGTAGTTCAGTCAGTTAAATTAACTTTGGAATTAAGCTCACTGCTCACCTCAAAAGTTAAAACGATCAGAGCAATCCGGTCCTCTCGTTAGGCTTCTTGTGAATCAAGTTTATTATCGAATATTCCCGTCCGTCTTTGAAGTAATCGAGTTGTTGAATTAATTCAGGACTCTGAACTCGGATCTGTAAAATTAAAAAATAGCATGATTAAAATAAGTTCCTTAGTATTTTTATACAAAACAGGTTAATAGGGAAATAGAAAATTTGTAATGTATTCATGGGGGGGTCTTAAAAGTGGCAAAATAAGTACCTGATTTGAAATTAATTTGGAGCGGAGGTTGATTTGTAATCCAGGGCCCAGTCCCTGTCTGGGCGGCAGTAGCTTGGCTTGGGTCGTTCACGAAGTGACCGGACGCGGGCTGCAAGTCGAATTCCTCCATATCGAGCGCGTTATTAAAGTCAATTCACCCGAATTTCCACCGTACTTTGAACGTTTGCCAATCCCAGGACGCTTTGGCTTCACTTTCCAACCGTATCTTGACCATTATTCCGGAAAAAACGGCAAAACTCTGCGATCAGTCACAAAACCCGGCATCCACACCAAATCAAAACAACGACGGTTATTTTGTTTGAAAAGTGAGCCACGGTCGAGCCGCGGCGCGAGAGGCGCGAGCCGAATAGTTGGTGAAGTGTGCGCAGAACCAAATTCATACAACTGCGCATGGTTTGCCTGAGAAATGTTTACGTTTGAAAGAAGTTCAAGGCGCGAAAGATGAGATTTGAATTGTTGACAATGTTCCAATAAAAATAAAATTCGATTAAAAAGATGAACTATAACTAAACATTCTTGTATCAAACATTTAAACGCGCTCATAAAAAAATAATATTAATTTTTTAAACTAATTTTGTATTAAATAAAGAAGCTTTGCGTATTTAAAAATTTAGATTATAGAATATAATTTAAATGTTTCCTCAATGTAGAATTATTTGCTAGAAAGTAAAAATTTCTTAACATGTGCGCGTGAAGCAAAATCTGAGGGGGAAAAATCAGAAATTTAGAACATTAGAATATGATATGAATTTTTTCCAAAAGACTTCGAAAAAAAAATATTAATACGCATGCAAAATAATCCTTGTCCAATGTCGAATCAAAATATTTTTGCATGAGAATAATTTTAACCTGTCATTCGTCTTCATTAATTCTGCTTGGAAAATTAAGATTTAGAATTCAAGTTTATTTTAAACTAAAAAAATTAAAATAGAGGTAATGAACAGTAATTTTTTTTATTTTTCAAATTAAATAGAACTAATATATTGTTATTGTTGTATGTATTCAGAATATATAATTATTATAAAAATTCATTTTATTTTAATTTTTTTTTAAATATAGCCGCATTTTTTATGGTAATAAAAATTTAATGTTCTTTATATTTTTAATAATATTTAATATATTTAAGCTTCAACCTTACTAAAACAAAATATGCGAGCAATAAATATTACCTAGTCAGTAAAAAATAAAAACTTATCAATATCTGCTAAAAAAAAAAATTACCAAGCCGCGTTTAAAATAATTTAAACTTATTACAAGAACACAGATATGGATAAATTAAGTTAAATTAATTGACACTTAAATATATAAAAATAATGATAACTGTTTTATTAACTGTTATTTATTCTTCTCATATTATTTTAATCGTTTTAAATTATTTACCAAAAAAAAAATAATAATATTTAATCTAGTCGGTAATATGGTCTATTAATTTTTATTATTTCATATTCATCCAATTTTTTTTTAACTTCAAGTTTTTATGTAAAATACGACATCTCATAATTTTACCTGCCCTTTTAATTTAAATAAGAATAAACTTTGACTAAAATATTTGGAGTAAACTGGGACACAAATGGAATTTTTTTTAGAAGTAGAAACTTGGAAATAAACACTTGGGCATAAACCGGGAAGAAACCCTCCACCGCTTGTGCCTTGGCGTAAACTTGGGAACAAATATTGGAAATAAACAGGCATGTGACTCCAACCGCTCGGATGGACATAAACTAGGAAATAAACTTTGGGAATAAACAGGGAAAAACCCCGCACCGCTGGCCTTGGCATAAACTCGGGAACAAACAATGGAAAAAAACAGGCATGTGACTCCCGACCGCTCAGATGGACATAAACAGGAAATAAACTTTGGAATAAACTTGGACACAAACACCGGGTTGAGGACTGGATTTCTGTCAAAGACCGTCAACTGCCAAAATTTTTTGTTTGTTTCCTAGTTTATGCCGTCAAAACCCTGTTTCAGCCAAGTTTATACCAGTTTGTGTCCAAGATATTTTTATAGGGGAGGTAATTATTGCATATTTTTAAAGCATGAATTTTAATTTCTTTAATTTTTATGATAATTAATAATAATAATATAAAATGAGAAGTTTCATTATTTGATTTTTTTTTTTTAATAAATTTTTCCCCGCAAAGATAGTGGAAGAATTTTTTAAGAAAGAATGACTGAAATTTTGGCTACATTCGCCAAATTATATCTCAGCAGATTCCTGAAATACACGTAATGTCTTGCATAACCCACATATTGTAAAGTTTTATCTCGATTTTTTATTACTTTTTAAGAGCGACGCACACTACAATTTTTCGCAATTTTTTGCTTTTGGGAAAATATTTTAGAAAAAATAGCAGGAGTGTGGTCTGTGTGGTTTGATGGCATAAAATTTTGAACGCAAAATAAATTATTTTTGTATTTATGTTTCATTTATGCAATAGGCTTGTGTCGTTACTCGTTGCATATTTACCTGAATTTAGCAAATCGATCCTCCTTCTGGATCAATTGTTTGATGTCCAGCTTATCTTTGTTGGCATTGAAATAATCCTGCAAAGCCTTCCAACTCGGCTCTGAAGTGAGGTTTGCCTTTACCTCCATCCTAAAATATGTTAGGATAAAATATATTACCAATGCAAAAGTGCAAGATCACTTTCGCTTGTAAGCATATGTATAGGAGTTAAGAATTTTTTGACAGCGAAATTGACCTTGAAAAAAATGTATATTATATTTTGATAAAAATTGAATTATTTTCGAAAGGAAAAAAAGTTAAAAGATCAACAGAAAAAGGTTGCACCTGCTTGGACTTGTCCTGAAGCTGTCAGTTCACAATTCGCTCTGGTTCCTTGTCTCGGCAGCGTTTCGTTTAATTGACGGTGCACGTATCCCCGGTCTGTGGTTGCTTCGTGAGTGACCCTTCTTGCGGCGAGGCCGGCGAGCAAAGGTGCACAATGACATGTGAAGGGCACCGACTCTGATTGGTCTTTTTTCTCCAGCCCATCGAGCCCTCAATGCTCATTGGCTGCTCCAAGGTAGGCCATTTTTAAATTCCCCGCTTCACAAATGCGAATTTCCAAGGAGGTTTTTGTCTTTACCCTGATTTTACGTGCAAATAGCACCGGCAAATGACGCTTCTCCCCCTACTTCTTCTGCCTTCTTTATCACACTTGTCGAGTTCTGCCATCATTGTATTCTATTACGAAGTTAAATTGCCAGATATTTTCGGATTTTTAGGCCGATATTGGATTTCTGGGCAGCAGAAAACTCCGCAGCACTCCAGTTTCAGACGCCGCTGCTTTTCCAGCGTAGAAATCTAAGCATCGGTTCGTATTTGTGGCTGAAAATCGCTTCAAAACTTTCACACAATGGCCCATTTCAAATTTTCCCAAGGCCTCTGGACATTTTTTATTTCGCCGTCACAACAGCATCATGTAAATAATAAGTCGAAACAATTGACTTTTTTCTTTTCCAGACAGCAATGCGTGGGATGTTTCGAGGAAACATGATGAGGGGCCGTGGCGGCCCCCGCGGTGGTGGATTCAATAATCGTTTTAGTGGCGGACCCGGACCCATGATGGGCGGCATGAACAAACCGAATCCGCTGTTTGAAAACCAGCAGAAACCACCAAACGCTCCGCAACAAAACACCCAGCAGAAGCCAGCACAGGCCCAGCAGCCGCAGCCAGCCATCAAGCCTCTTGTGAGCAATCCGCAGCAGCAGAACAAGCCTCAAGGCCAGCAGCAGAACAAGCCTCTAGGCCAACCACAGAACCAGCCGCAAAAGCCACCCGTAAATTTAATCTTAATTTTAATTGCAAATCATAATTTTGTTTTTTTACTTATTCTTCAGGCGCAATCTCCAAAACCGGCAGAGAAGAAGGTTGAGGCTCCGGTGAAGGCGGAAGCTGCGTCCCCGGCCGTCAAACAAACTCCAGCGGCCGCTCAGGGAGGGGCTCAGAATCAGCAGAAGACCCCGCAGCAGAATCAACAGCCGCCCATGAATCAGCAGCCATTCCAGCAAAGAGGACCTCCGAACCTGATGCAGCAAAGTCCCAATTTGAAGCGTGGGCCAAATCAAATGCAAGGAGGCCCAAATCAAAGTCAGGGAGGCCCCAATCAGAATCAGGGCAGCCCAAATCAGAATCAAGGCGGCCCCAATCAGAATCAGGGTGGTTTCAATCAGAACCAGGGTGGCTTTAATCAGATGCAGGGAGGCCCCAACCGACCACCCTTCAATCAGCAAGAACGTGGACCCCATGGAGGTGGTGGCGGAAAATTCAATCCATTCAACCGACCTTTCCAAGGACCCAGAGGAGGTGGTGGAGGCCCACGAACGATGGAGGTTTGTAGTTATTCCAATTTTAATTATCCATTTTAAATTTAATTTGTTTAAAACTTAAAACCTATAAATAATTTCTAATTACAGGAAAGACTGAACGAGCGTGTTGCTGCCCTGAGCGGACCAACTTTCGAGTTGCCACCGAAAGAAGGTGAAGCCGAGGTTAAGTTCTCTGGACATTGCCGTCTTTACGTCGGAAACATAACTGCTGACACAAGTGACGAAGATATCAAAAACATGTTCACTCCATACGGCGAACCATCCGAAATATTTGTGAACAAAGACAAGAACTTTGCTTTTGTCAAAATGGTAAATTAATATGCAATTTTTAATTGTTCTTAAACTTATTTCCCTTAATTTTACAGGACTATAGAGCCAGTGCTGAGAAAGCCAGGAGGGAGTTGGACGGAACTCCTCGCAGGGGAAAGGTTCTGAAAATCAGATTTGCACCTCATGGCGCCATAATCAAAGTGCGGAATCTCACTCCGTATGTGTCCAATGAGCTGCTGGAAACTGCATTCAGCGTTTTCGGAGAGGTAATTTAATATTTAGCAAAAAGGTAAATAATAACTTATTGCTGTACTTAGATTGAGAGAGCGTACATTATCACAGACGAGCGTGGAAAATCCACTGGCGCTGGCATCGTCGAGTTCCAGCGCAAACCTGCTGCCGTTCTTGCTGTCAGGAAGTGCAACGAAAACTGCTTCTTCCTCACTTCTGCCCTGCGTCCGGCCATTGTCGAGATGCACGAAGAGATCTCTGACCCTGACGGCCTGCCCGACAAGAGCATGTTCAAGAAGTCCAACGATTTCATGAAGGAGCGCGAAATGGGCCCTCGATTTGCCAACATCAACAGCTTTGAGCACGACTATGGCACTCGCTGGAAGCAGCTTTTCGAACTCCGCAAACAGAAGCTGGAAGCTGCCGAGAGGGAAATGAAGCTGGAGGAGGAAAAGCTGGAGGCTCAGATGGAGTACGCCAAGTACGAGCATGAGACAGAAATGCTGCGTAACCGTAATGACAAATTGTTAATTTATTTGAAAGATAATTTAATATTTAAATTTTGTTAAGAGCTCCGCCAGCGTGAGCAAGACAGGGACCGTCAGAAGAGGGACTGGGAAATGAAGGAGCGCCAGCAGGAGGAGCGCAAGAGACAGGACGAGGAGATGATGAGGAGAAAGCAGGAGGAGATGCAAATGCGGATTGTCCGTCAGGAGGAAGACATGAGGCGCCGTCAAGCTGAAAATACTCTCTTCATGCAGGTATGATTGTCGATTTTGTTTGAAAATTTGATTTCAGTTGCATGACACGAGTGTTCGAGTTATGCTGTTTGATTTTTGAATCAATTATTAATGTAAGCTTATTTTCTTACAAACTTAACTTATTTTGATCAATTTATTTTCAGGCACATCAACTAAACAATCTTTTGGATAAACAGGAGCAGGCAATGCTGGGAGACGACTTTGACAGCCCAATGGGTGGAGATGGTTTTGGTATGCGAGGTACATTTTTTGATAGTAAAATGCAGTATGTTCTAATAATGTGTTTCCACTTCTCAGGTGGGCCTGGAAATCTGCCAGTGGTGAGTACCCGATTTCAAATTTACTCTCTCAATTTCTTTAACTTATATTTTAAATGATCTGTCGTTTTAAAGGTGAATTTTTCAATTACCGGTGCAGTGGAATTGGTCAAATATGAATTAGAAAAACTATCAAGTCGTACAATTTTGGAATCACAAGTTTTATGCTCAATAGTCTACTAAAATTTAAAAACCAATATGCATATTAAATTAAATAAGAATATGCCATATTTTGCCATTTACATCATCTTGTAAATTAAGACAACTCAGCAAATTTAAATAAGGAATTTTCATGCACATGAGGATAATTCTATTATCAACTAATATAACAGGAGAGCTCTGCATTGACGTACATATGAAACTTAAATTACTGGTATAGAATAGCCCTGTACTCATGGGGCTCAAACACATTACAGGGTTGAGGCGCATTTTTGAAAAGGACAGTTGACAAGCCCACTCACCTCTAGAAGTATTAAACCACCCTTCAAAAGCCGCAGTGAAGGGAGAGATCCTCTCATCATGGCAAACCGAATTATATTTGTCATTTTTAAAGAGATTGCGTCTTGCACGCGGAGCCAGAGCAAAATGGGGCGTTCTTGTCTTTAATGAATTACAATAGGATTAATAGGAAACTTCGAGAACAAGTTGTGTGATAATAAAACGTTGAATTGATTGCGTCTGGTAAACTAATGGCCTAGGATGTCAAACTGCGTAGAATTGATTTACATCGGAAGCTGAGTAAGAGCTTAACTCTTAAAAATGAACACAGCTGATGATTTATTTGTCAGCCAATTGTTTTCATCGCCTCGCATTATTAAAAAAAAAACGCTTTGCAAGCCCAATAACATGAGAAACGCTTTGATCCATCAAGAGAAGACCCGAGAAGACATATTGATAATATTCGGATGAAATAACAATTAACAATATATTTTCAGCATCACCTATTGATGACTTATCATATTATTAAATAGATGCGCACTCAACAATAAGTCTTGTGAGCAGTATAATTTTAACTACTACATTCAGACGAGCACATAACTTGCTTTTGAAAGAAAATTAAATCAACCTGGGATTAATTATTTTGAAATGAAAATTTTCAAGGAAATTAAAATTTTTTAACTAAAATTAGTTAAACCACTGAAAGAGCTGTGTGAGACAAATACAAAACGATATAATTTCTTCGAAGCTACCAAAGTTTGCTAGTTTATTGGAATATTGCCCATTATTTTTAACAATATGGCACAAAGAGGAATATACTTTTTATAAGTTATTTCTTTTTGCATCATTGCATTCAGCTTTCGAAATCAAATTCGGTTCTGCAGACTATAATTTTTGTACTTTTTGCACCTATTTGACCAATTTTCGCTGCACCTTTCCACTAATATTGCGATGTTTCGACGTCATTGCTCCTACTACTTAAACTGCAGGATATTATACTCAATTTTTATCGCTGCAACCGTTTAGATATTTTGTTGCATTGAGAACAATTTTAATCACTTACGTTTTGAATTTGCGGATTACCTTATACTATATAATAATATTTTTACGGATGAATTAAAATTTAAAATGCATATTATTTAGATTGGAGCAGGATTGGAGGAAAATTACTAATTAAAGGAAGTTAATGAAAAACTTGGAAACGTGTAGGGATATTACCAGCACTTATTGACATTTTAGGAAACAATCTGCGTACCTTACACCCCTTACCCTTAAAGTGGATTTTTTTCTTGCGATCATTTGCACGTTTTTAGCCAATTGGCAATCCGTGCCAACCGCAACTTCTATATTTGATTGATACTTTTGTTATCATCAAACCTATTGAAAAAAACTGCGCGTCGATTTACTGAGGGTAAAAAAAGCAATATTAGTTAAGCCGTTAATTTATTTTGCAGCCTCACTTAAATACAAAGTATGTGGAGCTGCGCAAATATAAAATATTTTACGACATGTGCTTTAAAGGAAAACTATAAATCATAAACTTAACGATGCTCTTTGCAACAAAATCTCTAGCGTGTGCTTTGCCAACCTGCAGTTCACGTAGGTGGCGCAATGTAAAAGATTTTCATGATGATTGTTCTCTTTTATACGGCCGAGTTGTCTTCTAATTAATCTTCGAAACTGATATATTAATTTGGTATTTGCCGCAAAAATCTAATTCTGTGCATAATATATAAATTGCTCATTTAATTCTTGCTATTTAAATCTGCAATCTCTCATTTTATTTAAATACTTCTTCAATTTTTTTTTATCTCAAGTACAAACTCAGTTTTTTCTAGTTTACCTTTCACTCGATTTAGTTTTACACTTTTTTATTTTGTGTTTAGGAATTTTCAAACTCCATGAAGAATCTTATTGATTTTTTCAGACAAAATTGACATTTTTACGTAGATAATTATTACTTGCAATTATCATAAGAGAAAAATAAAAACTATTAATTGTCTCATTGAAATAATAACTTAATATTTACGATCAAAGTATGTTAATTTTTTGGTCTTAGAGATTGCAGATGTTGGATAGTAAAACTTAAACAATATTGGTAGTCTTTGTAAATTTAAGAAACTTTTGTGGTTTTTATTATAGATGATCTTAATCTCAACTGGACCAATAAAAAAAAAAAAAAAAAAAAAAAAAAAAAAAACACCAGTGTTCATTCAAAACTTAACTATGAATTATGAAACTATAAATCATTATAATACTGATTGTGAATTTAAACTGATTAATTAATCCTATGAACAAGAAAACTTAATAATTTCATTTTAAATAATTTAAGTTATTATTATTCCCGGGGAAAACTGAATTGGAAGATTGCGCTCTTTTGTATTATTTGTTATTTCTTCTTTTTAGATATGAATTTGTCATAAATATTGACTAATATTTTTGCTTGCTTGAAATTGCTCTTTGGTGCAGTTGAGATTAGAGTCTTAATTAATATTGAAAAACTTGTGATATCGATCAAAATACGGTAATTTTGTTTATGTTGTGGTTTTGGTTAGGACCCGAAAGCGTTCATGGACACATTCGATCGTGGATCTTCAAACAACGGAATGGGTGGATATGATGATGCGGACATGATGGATAGAGACATGATGGGAGAAAGGGATATGGACAGGGGACGGTTCAATAATGGGAATCGTGGTCGCTGGGGTGGCGGCAACGACTACCAGTCGCAAGGTAGCCGCAGGGGCGACGATTTCCCCAACAAGCGTCCCCGACGCCACTAAATTCCTTGATAATGTTTGCGTCTGAAACACATTCATACTGAGACTCAATCAGCTGCTGAAACAAAATCAAGCGGAAACGCGAAGCAAAAATTGTCTATAAAATAATGACACACAAAAAAAATGTAATTTTAAGCATTTTCGTAAATCTCTAGAGGTAATTTTAAGACTTGAAAGTGTGTGTGAAATATTCTCTGAACATTTTAACATAATAATGCATAGGCATTTGCATTGATTTAAACAAGATTTAGACAACTTTAACATTCACTGAATTCAAAGTTTGAAATAGATTTTCAATTAATTAACTTGGATGTAAAAATCAATTTTGAGCTTTTATATTAGGTTGCAATTAGATCTATTAAATGTCAGAAAAACTACATAACTATTCAGTGTATCGTCTGTATTTCTCTTTGTGGAATAAAGTAATTCTACTATGATAATTTAAGCGACCAAAGTCGCATTTTGTATTCATCAAATATTAACAAATCTTGAAGATTAACGGGAATTTTCGGGGGGAAAAGTTTTTCTCAATTTTCAATCCCGCTTTTAATCTGAACAACGTAATATAATATTCATTATTTTCTTTAAATATCATTTCACAACAATTTAGCATAAAATAGTATTTTTATTTTTAAAAATACTCCTTAATTGTGAAGCACTTATAAATCTAGTTTTTTTTTCAACTTTGGTGCTTAAATTTTACTTAAAATAATTGTAATTATTTAAAGTTAGTAACTAATTAAAAAAGAAGTAAATTTTGGGATATATACTACTTAATGATGTTCTCTTCCCTACAGGTACTTTTTTGTAAAGAGAAATGGCAAAAATTTCTTCAATCAAGCTAACCTGCCATTGTAGACTGGATTTCAAAACTATTCCGTTTCACCTTTTTAATTCCATTCGTGGTTGGGCTCTCTTTTGAGATAAAACACGACAAAATTTTATTTATTTATTTAATAAGGGTTTGAAGTTGTAATCTCTTCCTATAAAAAATTAAAGCGGAGCTAATTTTTTTTATTCTAAGTTGTGTGCACGATTTTGTTTTTTAAATTACAGAAGATCAAATTGTGAAAAAATTGCGTTTATTTAATTTTGGATTCAGAAGTTTTGGTCTTCAAAAATTATTAATTTAAAAGTCATAATTGCAGTGAGAGTTTATTTGTTTTTATTTTGCAATTACATTGACAAGGCTTGAGTTGAACTCTAGATTTAATTTTTAATTTTATTGATTTTTTTTATCTTCACCTTGCAAAACCATAATAGTCGTGAATTTTGGCGCTTGCGCTGAGAAGCGTGGATAATTATCACTTTTTTGTGTCGCAATACTTTCTATTTTAACTTTGGGTTTGACCCCATCTTAAAGGGTTGTCGGAACCAATGTCGAGCCCAACAAGAACAAGGCATGTCGAGCCATTTAAAAGGAGGGAAAAAAAACACTAATGGGGCCTCACGACGGGTGTTCAAAAGGCAATTCCAGACGAAATATCTTCTGCAGCTGGAGAAAAATTTTGGACCAGATTCGTCGTTTGGGGGCTAATTTTATTATGCTTGATTGGAGTTGATTTGAGTGGTTTATGAGTGAGAGAGAGAGAGTGAATTTTAAGTGCTTGAAATAGCTGAGCGCCCTCTGTCAATCCGACAGGAAGCACAGCGCGTGCACAAGTAGAGTACTCGGGTTAAAAATAGGTCTGTCGGCTTCTTCTTCTCTGGTTTTTTCTTCTTGTATTGACATCACCGTCTGAGGAAGAGAGGGCGGAGCAGAGAGGAGGCAACAAGCGAAGGCTCTTCATCCGGAGCTGGCCAGTGTGATTAAATGCACTTGTTGTTTTTGTGCGCTAATTGAAGGCAGCAAGAGTGGCGATGGCCAGCGAGTGGGCCTCACCGAAGGCATCGATGGTCGCCAGCGAGCACTCGCTGCCAAGACGCTTCCTGCGGGCCATGCGTCGATGGAACCCTAAGTCGTGCAGAGCGCTCTCAAACTTAGGAAATCAGGACTTCGGCGCCTCGAGCCCATACGACGGTAATTTAAACAAAATCCTCATCCTTGATTTTCAGATACCAACACGCTGAAGATGCTCAGCATCACACGGACCCCGTAACGTATTCCCAGCGTCACTTTTGCTGCCCCTAATAATACACACAGATTCATTTTTGTAACATTTTTTTCCAGCTCGCTTAGATTTAAGGCATTAAAATTTGCGTCTAAACAAGGTACAATTGACAAAATTTCGCCAACAATCTTATTCTCCCCATTAATCCCCTTACTGCGTGTAACAGTTTATTTATGAAAAATTTTATTTTATAAGAAAATGCATTGTTCTCCTTTGGTGAAAATGCTAACTCGAATTCAGGATATGTGTTGATGCGCAGAAATTCTTGAAAACGGAAGTTACTATGGTCTAAATAATTAATTCAATTGCGCTATAGGAGGTAAGAAAGCCTCTTAGCTGAGTCTTCATGTTTCATGTCGGATAATTGCTCGTTTACAAGAAAAATTGCTATCAAAAAATTATTCATATATATTTTTGAATCAGCTTTAAATTAACAAAAAGGATAAAAAAAAACCTATCAACTGACATTTTTATTCCAATATAATGGATATAGTGAAATTATTAGTTATAATTTTAATAGGTCCTGTACGCATAAATATAAATTTTTTCTCAAACGTGAAATGAGATGGAGAGTTTTTCGGATCCGTGTTCCCCGAACTTAGACAATAAGATTTTGTTGACTTCGTTGTGAAAATAAAATAATTCGTTGAAGATTGAAGTTTAATGAAAAACCCATGATGACCTCAATTTGGAGGATTATAAATTATTCTAAATTTTTCATCCTTGCTTGCTGCGTGGCTGCATTAAAAATTCAATTTCAATCTTACGCCGCATCGTTAAATTTTACCTTGAATAACGATTGATTTCATATAAGAAAAAAGCGCCTTCGTTGCAATCATTAACTGTATTTTATAGATGAAGAGGGGAAATTGGTTCTTGGCCCAGCATTGAGCCATTTTAGAAAAATTAAAATAGAAAGGATTTAAACCGAAACTGGACAAAATTATTGTCAGCTGCGGAAGGAGAAATAATCCTGAAATAGTTGTTGATGAAATTTAAATTTAAGTGTGTGTGTAATATTTGTATTCTGTTATTCTTCCGACTCCTGATGTTCAGAAAAAATACAACCGAAAATAGGAAAATAAGGTGGAAGAGTTACACAGGTTGCAGAGATCTGCTAAAACGCCAGATCTAAAACCTACGCGTCAATCCGCAGTGCAATAGTTTTATTTTAAACGTTGACAAATTGAAAAGTATTAAATTTCTTAAGTATGGATATAATGGAAAAAAAGTTTCTAAAAACTAATGTGCGTTTAAAAATAATCGCCGTGTTAAATTGATCAATTAACTGCCTTTTGGAGTTTGAGTGCCTGAAGCCTGAACGTGGTAAAAAATGTGAGTTTATTGAAATAATTACAAACAAATTAAAATAATATGTTATGGATTACATAATATAAATTTAATTAAACTGAATAGATACAAATTGAAGTTGATTTTCAATTTTTTTACAAATATATGAGTCATTTATTCTGAATTTGTTATCTTATTATAAATAATTATATTCAAAAGTAAGAATATATAAACATAGAATGTTGGTTGCTAAAAAGAAAATTTATTTAATATAATATCTATTCAAAGCAAGAGAGGTTGTAATTCATATAATACACGAATTTCTCATTGTGTAATATTTAAAAACTTTCTACCTTATTTAAATTGAAATTTTGATGTTATTACCAAGCATTATAAAGCGCATGAAACAGAATATCAAATTAACTCCTCAAGCGTTGCATATAATGAAATAACTTTTTCAAATAATTGCCTTATAATTATATATATTTTTATTTTTTGTAACGGTAATATAATTGATCTAAATTTAAAGTCCCTTATTTTTAAATATATAAATTTTTTATTAATTTATATTTAATTTTTTATGTTTCATATTTAATTTTAACCAAAAATATGGACGCAAAATCATTAAATTATTTTTGTCCAATATGGAACTAGATACTTTAAATTAATTCTAATGCACAATTACGGAAACCAAAATAGTTTTAACTTAATTTTACTTGAACAATACAATCTTCCACTTTTCACCTACTATAATTATATTGCTTTTTTATACAGTTTTTCGCAAATTGATATTTCTTAAATCATTTTCGCTTCCCTTTACAGTGATAAAAATATGCAAAGGATTTTAAAATGTCACTCTTTCTCTTTACTTTTGTAAAAGTCTGGCTCTGGTGAAATATGCCAAAGATTACACCAAAAATCCAGAAATTCGCCGCACATTCTCAAGATGCGTTGGGCGCCGAGTACAAAGTTCACACAAATTAGGCCCCTCTCCCTGAAATCGAGACTATCGAGAGCTCACCGGCGTCAGTGCGTAGGGTTTATTAAGTGGACAAAGACGCGAGTCCAGCAACGATGGTGAAGGCGGACTCTGAGTATGCGATTATGAGTCCCATTTTTGAAAAGTCCACCGTCGACTTGGAGGAGGACGACTACCCTCCGTACTGGCCACCGAACACTTGCCCTGTCAAGCCGTCCTCACGATATCTGGGCAATCGCACCTTTGGCATTGATGTTTGGAACAGTACCAAAATTCTAATAGGTGATTTCGCTCGTAAATTAAACACAACATTCTATACTATTCATCTAAAGATTGAAATTTAATTTGACCACTGCCAATTGCAGCAAAGCAAGCTGGAAATTTAGGCTTAAAAACTGGCAGGAAAATTTTGCCAAAATATGTCAACCATTAAAACGCTTCAAGATTGTCAAAGAAAATTAAAAAATGCTGCGTTTACAAAAGACCAAATTTTCTAAGGTTTGGTTTAACAATTGTATTTTGCCTTTCGAGCCATACACATGAATTTTGTGAATTCTTGCAAATGTCGCAGAGATTTCAGGAATGCTGGCTCATTCTAACAAGGCCACATTTTCGAAATTACAACGCGTCTATTTTAAGCTTTAAATAAGTTTAAATGGAAATATATCTTGGATTAATAAAAATTCAACGTGCTTGTCTGCGCATAAGAATTTATGAATTTAATGACAAAATTTAAAAATATTGAGAAATCTTTCTGAATTTTAATCAGGTTTTACCCTAAAAATTGCATTTTGCTCCTATGTAAAAGCACTTCTACTTATTAGTCACAACTAATAAAAATATAATTCAAAAATGATATTTCGTCATTTTTAACTTGTATTACTTGGCATTCCAGAAAAAAGGGTGTGCACAAGAGAAGTGGAAGTGGCGCTTCACCGCGATGAAGGTGGCAATTTAGGATTCTCCTTGCGAGATGTTGGACAAAAATCAAACGACGCCGCCGGAAATAAGGCTCTTGTGATCACCAGGGTCAAGCCAGGTGGACCAGCATACAGGCTAGTTTATTTTAATTGCTTTCACAGTTAACCTTAAATTTTTTAGTCAGGGTGTGATTTTATTGTTATTATTACTTTCATGATATTTTTTAAAATTTATTATTACCGAAATTTGCAAAATCAAAACTAAAGAATCTAAACTTTAAAATTTTGTTTAGGTCAGGATGCATTCGAGTTGGCGACCGGTTGCTGGCTGTCGAGGGAGTCTCCTTGCTTGGCTTGAGCCTCCAAAGGGCTCATGAAATCCTGCGGGCCAAAAGCAACTGTTCCCTGACCAAACTGACCTTGCAAATTGACGTCGTTCAGCCCACGAGGACCCTGAATAGGAAAGGCCCTTTCCTAATAGAGCTGCACAAAACTGGAGGTGACCCTTCGATGGGCATTTCCATGACCAATGACAAGGGGATCGTTGTAGCTGCAATTCAACCAGGCAGTGTTGCCTATCGGTTAGTTTAATTATATATATATTTTTTTTTTAAAAATTTTATTTTAAAAAAATTAGGAGCCGCTCACTTGAAGTTGGAGACCAGATAGTTGCTGTGAATGGGTGCGTGGTCACATCCCAGACAGAAGTACTGCATTTGATCGGGATCAGTCCGGCCTTATTTCAAATGGAGATTTCGGCTGGCCGAAGGGACGGGTCTGCGAAAAGCTTGAAGCCCCCCAGCAGCCCCACCACCAGCAGTTACCGCTTGGGTGGATCGACGTCCACCCTATCCAGCAACATGAGCACCCTCAAGTCCCACAAATTCTGCAAATCCGAATCCACGTCGACGCTGCACGAAAGAAGCTTCCGGAGCCGCAGCCACAGCCAAAACAGCGTCAGCCACTGCGAGACCTTGGCCGTCACTTTGCACACTGCCACAAGAGGAAGTGGAATCACCTTGGAGGGCTCCTGGCCTCCAGTCATTGCAGACATTGAGCCTGGCAGTCCTGCAGATCTGTAAGTTTTCTTTAGATTTTATATTTTTAGACTTCCATCAGCAACTTGTGCAGAAAATATCGGATGTTTTTAGAAAAACCCGAGATAAAAGTATAAAATTTTGAGTTTTAAAACTCTTGGTGGTTACAAGTATTTTGTCCGTCTGGCTAATATTTAAAACATTTCCTCAGGTGCGGATGTCTGCAGCCAGGAGACAGAATTCTCATCATCAACCAAACGCGCTGTGATTGCCTGGCTGGTGCCGAAGCGTCCATTCTTCTCTCTCAGAGCTCTCCGATTTTAAAGTTACATGTTCAGTTTGATGTGTTAGAAGCCGTCGTGCCGTCCAGTGGAGTGTTTTACGTTAAGCTAGCCAGAAATGGCACTACCGATCTCGGAATTTCCGTCTCCCGTAAGAAATTGGCATTCTTAATTTTCATATTAATTTTATTGTAACTAAAGCAATGAAGATGCCAGGAAATGCCCCAATTATTTCCAAAATCAGAAGGGGGTCTGTTGCGCACCGCTCTGGTGCTCTTCAATGCGGTGACCAGCTGCTGGAAATTTGTGGTGCTCGACCTGGCACTCAAGAGGACGTTATCAGAGTCCTGCAGCTCGTCACTCAACACGAAATTATTTCATTGAAGGTGCTCAAGTGTGTCAGAGCCAGAGGCAGCTACGCAAGTGAGAATCGTTTTCTAAATTTTAATCTATTTCTAGAGAAGTTGAAAAAGAAATTAAATGTACATTTTTCTTTTGTTCCAGATAATACGATCGACAAAAATGTTCACACAGTGGACCTGGTCAGGATGGGTGGCCCATTGGGCTTGACAATTTCTGGTGCTGAGCAGAGAGACATGCCCATTACCATTTCAGCACTCAAGTCAGGTAGCACTCATCAAAATATAAAACTAGAAGTTTTTAAATTGATATAATTTTTCTCAAGGTGGCCTTGCTGAGTCGACTGGTGCTCTGAATGTGGGTGACCAGCTCCTGTCCATCAACGGCTACACCCTGAATGGCTGCAAACTGTCGGAAGTTTATGATATTCTGCAGAACTCCAAAGACACAGTCACGTTGCAGGTTGCCCGCTCCGAGATATCATCCCCATCAGGTATATATATCAGCTATTTTTATTTTGATGAACTCTAACTTTAATCGATTTAAATCCTTAGCTTCCTTTGGAACCTTTGGTATTGGCACTGGTACGACCAACTCTTGGAAAAGTTCCACCGAAAGTGACCTGTCCACTGAATGCATGGACCAATCTGAGGATGGAGAGTGCCTCGCAACCAGTTTAAGTAAGGAAAATTTTAAGTTTTTAACTCAATAAATTGGTTTTAATTTTAGGAGAAGCGCAGATTGAAGTGATGACCAAATTGGTATTGAATGGATCGCAGAATTCGGTTGCCACAAGTTGCCTGTCAGATATCCAGAAGGTGCGTATTTTTTTTTTTTTTATGAAATATTTCTATTGATTTGTTTCTTTTAAAGGTGTCCTTGTACAAAGACAACGTCTATGAGGACTTTGGCTTCAGCGTGTCAGACGGTCTGTATGAGAGAGGGGTGTACGTCAACATGATAAGGAAGGGTGGTCCTGCAGACAAGATTCTCGAACAATATGATCGGATCCTACAGGTAAAATTTAACTTCTTTTTCTTCTATCGAAAATCCTGATTTTCTCATCGTTCAGGTGAATAACACACCCACACAAGATTTTGACTGCTGCTTGACGGTGCCTATCATCGCAGCTGCTGGTGAAAAAATAGACCTGGTAATAGCTCGCAACCCCTTCGCCATGGTGGCTAGCCAGCAACAAATAGAAGACAAAGAGTGGGTTGCTGACAAAATTGATTCAGGTCCTTAAGTGCCTTGAAGAGACAAAACTAAATGTATACTGCGACTGTAACTTTTTTAATATACTTTCAGTATCCTGTGAATTTACTAAAAAAAAATTGTTTAATTTGTATCAAACTCACCCTTTATTCAGTAAAACAAATTCAAGGGCGCGTCTTTGAATATGACAATAAAAAAGCAATAAAATGGAATTTCATGGTTGGTGATTTAAGAGATCACAAGAGAGCCTGACCGGTTATAATCAGACTTTCATGCTTTGAAGATTCTCCGTAAGCGTACTCGTCTCATCATCGGCCTTCTCAGCAGACGGCTTCTTTGTTTTGTCCTCAGATTCTTTCTCCTCCGCCTCATCTTCGTCACTACTGCCTGATTCGTCATTCTCGTTCTCGGTGTCGTCACCCTTGACAATTTCCTTGGCCATTTCAAAAGTTTCAAACCATTTTGTTGCATCTAAGAATAAAATTAGCATAAGATTTTTAAACGTATAATTAAATTACATACCAGCTGCATTTGCGAATTTTATTGCCAATAATTCTGGCTTCGGCTCTTCGTCTGCGTAATCGACGTTGACACTCCAAACCCAAGCCCTGTCGCTGCCACAATTCGGGCTCAATTTCATCCACGGTCGGATGAAATGATTAGCACAAACTTTCAGGGTTTTGTCCCTCCGCATGACCAGTCGGACGATGGGCTTTTGCATGTGTCGCAGCAGCTTGACCTCTCCCGTTCCTCGTTCTTTCCACTCCGGCGGCTCACAAGAGGAATCGTATCTGTACAATTTAGCCCTCCTAGAAATGAAGTTTCGTTTGCAATTCAGAAATCGATATAATTTAATCACTAATGCGTACAGTTTCAAAATTACTTCCTCCATCTCCTCGTTTGTGTAAACGTGAATTTCAGGCAACTCGACGATTGGAGCGTAATAGGGGTCGTACTCGTCCTCATTGTTTTCCTTGGTCTTTGTGGTTTCGCCGTCCTCTTCAGGATTTGCCGGTGCCGACGGTGGTGTTGCCTTTTCATTCTTCTCGTCGTCTTTCTGTGTGTTTGTTGTTGCAAAATTTTATTTTTATATAATGAATATTTTTACTTATAATTTACCTTAATGACATCGCCGTCTGCCATGGTCGATGTTATTCAAGTGTGTAACGAATTACGTAAAAATTAGCAAGCTGAAAGGAAAATTGCTTTCCTGTTTGCTGTTTTGAACGTAGTTTTCGCTCGATCAGTTCGATGGCCGGCCAATGCTGACAAAAAATGCGCGCGGTGGAGGGTCCTGCGGGTCCTGCGCATCTTTTCACAAAAATTACGATGAAAACTGCGCTGATTGGCTGAAAATTTGGAGGGAGATTCAAAATTCCCAATTAGAATCAAAGGCACTTTTGAACTTTTGCGGGGAGTACGAGAGACAACTATGGACGATTGCATCGCATCTCTTATAGGTATTGAAGTTCTCGTATGTGAATGTTTTTGTGGTGTTGACGTAAGCGGGGTGTCAGAGAAGCTAGCGGAGAAGACGAGGGTTGTGTTGTGTCGAGGTTAGTGGTGCGCAGGGGTGAAGAAAGGGGTGGAGCGCCACCCTTGCAGGCAGGCTGTTTTCTTCCACCACGTGAGGCTGTTGATGTTCGAATGCGAGCCGAAGAAGAACAACAACAATAGGGCTCTCACTTTACCATAACAAGAGGCGCATTGCGTTGGTGGACAGACTTCATGATCCAGGCGTGTTGAAAGCCAGCATTTTTTGTAAGTTTAATAGAACATTAAAACATAATTAAATTAATTTTTGTCATAGAATTTAAAATCTTTATCTATTTTCACAAATTAAAAAAATCATAAAAGTTTTAAATTCTAGTAAAATGGTATTTTATTTTTCAATATTTTTTTATTATCCTTTTTTTTTTTAAATTTGTATATAGCTAACCTGAATTGCCACAAATCATAATTTACTTGCTGCTTGTAATTGTTTGACTGAATACTTCACTTAATTTATTTACATAATCGTTGAGTGCGTTACAGAGAAAATTTTTAAAATAATTAAATTAAATCACAATTTATAAAATAGTTTTTTCTATTTATTATATTCAAATATATACTATTTTTTGAGTAAAATAATGTGTTGCTAAAAAAATTCTCATTTTCTTCCTGTGTCAACTTATATAATTATGTTATAATTCTTAATTCTGATAATTGAACTTGAGTGATTAAAAATACACAAATTTTTATTCATTACGTGATATCTAATTAACAAAATAATCGTCCTCGTGCCTTTACAAAGCGCGAAGGGCAAAGCAATCGCCTATCCATTCTTGTACACAATTTACCACAATTGGAATATAATTTAAATTTCAAATTCAATTTTCCATTTAAAATGAAGCTTTCTTAAAATAAATTTACAATGCATTAAAAAAAAGAGATAATCTCGTCCATTGTTCTCATAAGTCACGAGAAGTGACATTCGGGGGAATTGGGACAGCCGGGCATAAATTGCGGCAAGTATCACGACGACGGCAAAATGCCTTTTTTCTCACGAGCCTGCATATAAGAGCATTGCGGGCTCTCTATGATGAAAAGTACCGTTCTCACAGGTGAATGGTCGCTTGCAACACACCGAGGTCTGCGGCCTTCTATGCGATTATATAGACGCTCTTTACCGTCAAAACAGAAAAGATAATTTGGGAAACTGCGCTGAATAATTGAGGAGTTTTGATGATTTTAATTTGCTTCATCCTTGAAACGTATTATCAAATCTTCTTAATCAAAATAAGATAATTCATATAAATTAATTCTCAAAAATTAAAAGCTCCTCTCACATCTCTTTTCTGAATTTATTTGCCGAGAAGGGCAACTCGGAACAACTGAATAATGTTTATTTTCAACGGAACAATTTAATTTTTTTTTAACTGGTGATATAAATTAAATTAAAATGCACGCGGTCATCTTTAAAAAAAATTATCAGAAAATGCACTTCAAATTAAATTTAAATTGACAGATAAAATATTTAAATTTATAAAACCATATCACATTTATATCCCCAGTTGTGCCTAACCTAAATAATAATTAAAACAACTTTTCTATTCTTATAGTTTATTTTTCGCTCTCAATTTTTCACAGAAAAATGCGTGTCTCGATAATTTGGCCGTTCGCGTTTTTCCTTCTCCTATCTGCAGGTATATTTAATTTATTTGACTTTTGTAATTTCTATTTATTAATTCATAAAAACAAAAACTATTTATTAGAGCTGTCTTGGGCAAATGAGCCTCCGCAGCTGCTCAAAGACCTGGACAACCTGGCCCTGAGCGAGAGCACCGCACCTGGCAGTGTGGTTTTTGAGCTGCAGGCGATCGACCCTGAGGGTGCGCCCGTCCGGTACGGCCTCGACCCCAACCCCTACTTGGCCGTGGATCCGTCCAGTGGCAAAGTCACGCTCATCAAGAGTCTGGACCGAGAACAGGTCGAGTCATTCCTGGTTGGGGTCACCGTGAGCGACGATGACCCGGCAAACGTGGTGACCTCGACGGCCTCGATTATCGTCGTGGATGAAAACGACAGTCCGCCCAAATTCGAAAAGGTGAAATAATTTTGATAAAAATTGGTTAAAATAAATTTTGTTTTTACTTCGTCACAGCCGCACTATGAGGCCGAAATTGGCGAAAGCACAAAAATTGGCCACACCGTGATAAAAAGCATAAAGGCTTTTGACGCTGATCTCGTTGGCGAAACTCTTGAAATCACCTGCCGCGAATTGCCTCAAGTAAGTGATTTTGACTTGGTGAAATATTTCCCTCTAATTTTATTTCAATTTTAGCTGGTTGGTTCTTGTGACTGGTTTGAAGTGTCTGTCAATTTTGCAAATACGTCGGCAATCGAGGCAGCGTTGATTCTGCGATCCCAACTTGATTACGCCAAGAAGCAGCTCTTTCAGTTTGAACTTCAAGTTACAGTACGTCTCTTACTTGGATTATTTTTCAATGTCCATATTCTAAAGTAAAAATTAATTTTGATCAGGATGGCGTCCACGTCACCACGACCCCCGTCCAAATAACCATCCAAGACGAGCAAAATTTGCCTCCCGTTTTTGAAGGCTCCATGGCTGGATTTGTCGACGAAGACGCCCCTATTGGCACTTTAGTCCTCACTGTCTCTGCCCGAGATGGTGATCGCGGTCGACCAAGACATGTTTCCTACGAGCTGGTTACAAGTAAGAACTAATAATGAAATTTAAAACAGAAAAAAAAATAATTTTCCTTATATAGATCCGGATGATTATTTCTTACTTGATTCAAATACTGGGGAACTTCGAATTGCCAAACCTTTGGACAGAGAAGCTCTGGACAATCTTGCTGGAGTGATTAATCTCACTGTCAAAGTAAAATTTATCTTTCTTATAATAAGTAATAAGCCTTATCATCAAATTAATTAGGCCAAAGAGGACACAGATCCCGATGAAGATGATGCTCTTTCGTCAAGCACTGCCCATTATACAATTACAGTCAGAGATGTGAATGATGAGGCGCCTAAATTTGACAAGAGAGAGTATTCTGCTGTCATTCCAGAGAACATTTTGCCAGGATCGCCTATTCCAGGACTGGACATAACAGTCACTGACCCTGATGTGGTAAATTTGTACATTCATATAAATCTTTTCAAATAAACAATAAAATTCTTTAGGGTAATAATTCTGCTTTTAAACTGACTCTTGTCGATGGATTCGGCTTCTTTGCCATTGATCAAAAGAAAGCGGTCGGTTCAAGCAGTGTTACGGTGCACACGACAAACCAGTCGTTGGATTATGAGAATCCAAACCAACGGAAATTCTTCCTCCAGGTGATAATTAAATTAGTTATAATAAAGTTAATTTTACCATTCTATCTGGCCAGATTGTGGCGGAAGAGACGAATACTTCGCAGAGACTCTCGTCAACGGCATCTTTGGTGATCAGCGTGCAGGACGTCAATGACAATGCTCCGGTTTTTGCTGAGGAATCTTATGTTGTTGTTGTTTCGGAGGATGCAAAACCAGGCACTGTAATTTCTTCAATCACTGCGACTGACATGGACTCTGGCAAATTTGGAACCAGTGGACTCGTTTACTCTCTGAAGGGAGACGGAGCCGAAAGATTTGTCGTTGGAAAGAAAACTGGAGTCATATCTGTTGCCGAATGTCCAGAGGGAAAACTGGGAGTTTCGCCTTGTTTAGATTTTGAGACTAAAGCCGACTACTATCTTTCGTACAAAGTATGAAAATTGTTGTTAAAAGAGAACAATTTTGAATTTATAAATAAATTCCAGGCCACTGATGACGACGGAGAAGGACAAAGCGTAACAGTCCCTTTGAAAATCTCCTTAACAGACGCAAATGACAATCCACCTCACTTCATCCACCCAGGCTACAGGGCGCAAGTAGACGAAGGCAGCACCAAATTTGATTCGTTCTTAATTGTGCAGGTACTTCTGGTAAAATCTGAAATTAGACAAATTTTTATTGCCTTCTGATTTAGGCTGAGGATCCTGACATCACTTCCAAAATAACTTATTCCATAATTGACGGAGATCCGCAAAATATGTTTAATCTGGATCCTAGCTCTGGTGAATTTACCATTCGTGCCAAAGACGGTGTTAGTGGAGCCGAGGAGATCATTTTGGGAATAAGAGCAAGTGATGGTCGCTTCTTTGATGACACGACAATCAAACTGACCATCAGAGATATTAACAACAATGCCCCTGTTTTTGACATGGAGTCCTATGTCACATCTATTCCTGAGGACATTAACATTGGTAATAACTAATTCAAACAAACACTTGAATTTTATTTTAATATCACGATTTTAAGGCTCTAGCATAGAAAGAATACATGCAAGTGATGCAGATACGGGCAATAACTCTCGCATCAACTACTTTATCGAATCGGGCGCCTTCGAGCATTTCAAAGTGAATCCGCAAAGTGGAGTAATTGATGTTGTTGCCAAGCTTGATTTTGATAGAATATCTCTTTACAAAATAAAACTCCTTGCTGTTGATGGAGGTAATTTGAAGCAAAGAAACTTAAGATTTTCCAGGATTTAAAAAATAATCTTTCTTTTAGGAACCCCATCTCTCACTGGAACTGCAACTCTCACAGTCAATATCATAGATAGCAATGACAAACAAGCAGTTTTCACCCCAGTTACTCAACGAGCTGAAGTACATATTAAAAAATTCATGATTATATTAATTGTAAAAGTCTAACTTAGGTCTCGGAAGATGCGGCTGTTGGCACGATGGTTCATCAATTGTTAGCTGATGATCCTGACGTTGAAGGACCCGATGGTCTGGAATATGCCATAGTCGAACCCTATTCCTTTGTCGACACGTCCGGCAAGCAAGTGACCCCATCAGACGAGTTGAAGGTAAGATTTTAAAAATTTTTGTGAGTTTTGCTTGGTTTTTTTTGTATGTGGCTTATGTTGCGTTTGTGTGTTTTTTCCGTGCACAGGCGTTCTTTGATGTCAACAAAAACACTGGCGCAGTGCATGTAGCCTCAAAATTGGACAGACAAAAGGTGGCAGTTGTAAGACTCACGGTCAGAGTGACTGACACAAGCGCCAAAAAGTTGCAGGAAGGACTGGGTGAGTCGAGTTGCTTTACTTTTTTGCGTTAATTTAATTTGTAATAGCTTCAGAAAAAATAATCCTATGTAAACAACTTCAGGCACTCTGGTCATAACAATAGTTGGAGTCAACGAGAGATCACCAGAATTTCCTGCTCCTTGGACTCACGAGAAGCCACAGCTCAAGGTATCATTAAGCGAAGAAATGCCAATAGGCACTGTTGTTGGGAACTTCGAAGCAACAGACCCTGATTCAGCCTCGATTACAAAATATGAGATCAACCCTGAGTCGAAATATTTTGAAATAAATAATTTAACTGGTAAATTTACAAATATTTTCAGTGCAAGTAAAAGCAAACAAAATTTGTACAGGAATCGTAAAAACGAAGCAAAGAATTGATTTTGAGGAGACGTCGGAATTAAGTTTCCGAATCGTTGCGTGGGATTCGGGTCAGCCGCCTTTGTCCTCGGCAGCGCATGTCACTGTAAATATTAATAATGTAAATGATGAGGCGCCAATGTTTTTGAAGGTATGTCAATCTATGGCTGTCATTAAATTATAATCTATTCTTTTTATCTTGAACCAGGATAATTACCAAGGAAGTGTGAGAGAAAACTCTCCGTCTGGAACTTTTGTTGCTCAGGTATCTGCCGTTGACAAAGATAAAGGAGAGTTTGGAAAAGTCAGCTATGCGCTGCAAGGTTTGAATCAAAATTATAAAATTTAATAGAGTGAAAATTTAACTTTTTTTAATTATAGGAGATAAATCAAATGAATTTTCCATTGATAATAATGGAATTTTGCGGGTTCTTAACCCAAAGGTTCTTGACCGAGAATCAACAGCAGAAATAAATATCCAAGTAGTTGCCACTGATGGAGCTGAGCCACCAAATCAGAAATCCGCATCAGTGCCTGTAATAATTTAATGCCGGAAAATTTCAAAATTTGCATATCATATTTGTGCGCAGGTCAAAATTATAATCGAAGATGAAAATGACCAATTGCCGAAGTTTGAGCAACAGACGTGGAGAGCCGTCATTAATGAAGACATTCCTGTTCGATCAAAAATCATTCAGCTCCGAGCCTCTGACGACGACCCAACGTCTTATCTTTCTTACAAGATAATTGATGGAGATCCTCAAAGTAAATTTTTATTCACTCTGATCTATGTAAACTCTAATAAAAAACTATTTTCAGAAATTTTTTACTTGGAGCAAGTGACTGGAATTCTCTACACAAACCAATCTTTAAAAGAACTGACCAGAGGTGAAACCAAAGATGTCGTCTTAACAGCTAAGGTGGATGATGGTATTCACATCGACGAAGCCAAAGTGAGGCTAACAATTCAGGCTGTCAACCAGCATCAACCAATATTTGTTATTCCTGCTCTGTCGAACGCTTCTGTAGAAGTGCCTGAGGTAACTTATTAAAAAATTGTCCGCAACTTATTCAAATGATGTAAAATTTTTAGAATGCCGGCTTGCCAAATTATTTAGTTATGACCGTCAAAGCAAAGGATGCAGATATGGGTGAAAATGGACGGGTTACTTATCACTTGAAATCTGCTGGTGGCTTATTGGTTCAGGATACCGATGAATTTTCTATTGATGCTGACACTGGAGAGCTTCGAACCAGAGACATTTTAGATAGAGAGCAGCAGGCCAAATATGAGGTAAAAGAAATAATATTTTGAATTTAGCTCATTCAAAATAATTTATATTTTCAGCTCGTACTTGTTGCAAAAGATAATGGGTATCCCAACTCGTACGAAACATTGAGCTTCCTTACCGTACTTCTGATGGACTCAAATGACAATGAACCAGAGTTTCCTCCACCAGAAGGCAATCAACCGTTCACTTATCGTTTCAAGGTTTTGGAAAATGGTCCAAAAGATGAAGTCATTGGTAAATAAAAAACATTTATTTATTTCTAAATCAACAAAATAATTTAAAATTTGAAGGCACCGTTCACGCTGATGACGCAGACGAAGGCTTTAACGCCAAAGTTTATTACACGCTGGTGTCCGGTGGCGATGATAGTTTCTCTGTGGGCAAAACAGACGGAAAAGTGAGAAGCAAATTATCACTGGACAGGGAAATGAAGGAAAGCTATTCACTATTGATCAAAGCGTCAAATGATCCTGATTACGACCCAGAAAGGGTAAAAAAAATTACTTTTTAATAATAAAAATGCTGAAATTGATTAATCGCAGGTGGGAAAGGAAATTTTGATTGGGGGAGAGAATGTTCTTCGCAACCAGAGAAGTGTTGTTCAAGTCATCATAACTGTGCTGGATGAGAACGACAACGCTCCGTCTTTTGAGAAAACTGAGTTTTATGCCGGGGTGAATGCAATGAGCCAAGAAAATGACCAGGTGGCTCAAATTTCTGCAATCGACCCCGACAAAGGTGGCAAAGAAACCCTTGACTACCTTTTGAGAGCCTCCAACCTTTATCCTCCTGGCTCTAATGTGAGCTCAGGCTCTCTCGTCCCTTCGCCATTCAAAGTGTCCCAGAATGGTCGCATTAGCACAACCACTCCGATGCTCGAATACAACCAAGGCAGATTTATTCTCAAGCTCGTAGCGAGAGAAACGGTAGCTCCGTACAGAGAGGCGGAAACAATGGTCCATGTAAGGAAAATAATGTTTATTTTTTAAATTTAAATAATTTATGGATTCCTTTTTAATTGCAGGTGTGGGTGTATGACCAGAGCCAACTTGTTCGAGTGATCCTGTCGAGGCCACCTGAAAAGGTCCACTCTGATAGGAATGAAGTCACTTCTGGCCTTAGCACTGCCACTCAAGGGCTGGTTGTGTTAGACGACATAAAGTACCATGTTGATGACCGGGGTCAACTTATGCACAACTGGTAAGCTCAAAAATAAAGATTAAATTGATTTTCCAATTTATTTTTTGTTCAGGTCTGACATGTATCTTGCCGTGGTTGATCCTGCAACAATGGGAATCATACCTGTCCCGCAGGTACTGAAGCTTGTTGATTCCAACTACGACACTCTGAGGGACTACTACTCTGGGTTTGATATACAAAACGTCATTGTAAGTGTTTGCTAAATTTTAACTCTAATAAATCTAAAAAATTATTTTTTCAGTCTGCTAAATCGTCGGAGATTATGGACGAAAAAATTGACACTGCTCTTGCTGCATTAGTTGCTCTCCTTGTAGTCTTAGTTGTTGGTTTCATCAGCTTTTTCGTTGTTTGCTGTTGCCTTCGACACTGGTATTTTTAATAATAATGGCGAAGAAAATTATATTAACATATTTCGAATTTTTAGGGTCTTGCCGATTCCAGGTCAGAACCTTACTCATGGGCGCAAAGAGACTTTGATCCAAAAGGGAACGGCTGACGAGCCAAATTGCACAACGGAAAATCCACTTTGGATGGAGCAGTGAGTTTGCCTAAGATGTAATTTTACTGTTTCCCTTCATTTAAATTTTGCAGGACTTTAAAATTGTACGAAGAGCAAGAGCTGACAATGCAGGTGTTTTGCGAAAATGAGAACAGGCTAGACAGTTCTGATAACCAGGTAATCTTTAGTTGAAAAATGTGATTATTTCAATTGCTTCATTGGAAAAAAAATGCCTTTTTAATTTCAGGTTGAAACGCAGAGCAATATGTACGCAACTCTGCAACCCCCTCCCAGAGCAGCTCCTCGAATACTTTTGGGTCACAATCCGGGCGAAACAAGCGACTACCCTGTAAGTACCCTTTCCTTTATTTAATTGCTTGTCTTTGATTTTTTCTTAAAATTTTAAATTAAGGCGTATGCGGAAGTGCAAAGTGTACGAGACTTGATGTCCGGATTTCATGGTTCAACATTCCAACCTCCACTACATCACGGCACAATGGATTATTAACTGCAGCTTCATAGTAGGAATTTATTTCTTAAAAGCTATTTTCTATTATTATATTGAAAAGAATTCTGGCAATAAAGAAGGGTATTTTGATTAGTTTTAATTTCCATTAATTTAAAGTCTCGTGAGGCCCATCGAGCAAAATCTGAATACTTAAATTAGATCATTAACTCAATTTTTACTCACTTTATATAATATTAGCGCTTTTGCTGTAACGCTTGTGAATATTACATTCATCATGTGAAGATTTCCATGTTTAAATAATTTTGCCAGAATCTCGACACATTGACTGATGAGATAATCTAAAAGTATTGAAAACATCCAACAACTTAATTTTCTAAGCTGTTGACAACAAATATTTATGTAAGAAATCAGTATTCTGTAAACATTGTGTATTTTCAACATATTTGCCAAACGTAAACGTGCAACGAACAGGTGAATACAAATTTGACTGTGAATTGTGCAATATACAAAATAATTTAAGTAATTAATTAAAAACTGCGTTTTCTTAATAATTCCTGTGATAATTATAAAAATAATTTAAGATTTTTCAACTTTCAACACTTGGAAAGTTGAATAATGTGTCGATTGTCGTCTTTACTTATCGTGGCCCACTTTACGAACAAATTGAAACTTGTGACTAAATTCGGGAAAAAACGAAGATGAATATTTCAGAGTGGACAGAATTAGTTAAAAGTGCATTGTCTGGGAGCGGGGGGATGGTATCCCCTCTACCGTGAGAACTGCTCCAGCGAAGGAGTGAGCGCGCGCTCCACGTGGAGCAAAAGATATTTAATGTGTAGCTGGGAAGAAGCTTACCTACAACAGGGATATGCAGCGTGTGGTGCTGTGCTGTCTTCCGCTTTTTTGGGCCGTCAGCGTGGGCCTTCCGGCCCCCGTGCCCCTGCAAAGTTCCTTCTGCACTGAGCAGTGCAATCTCGTGCAAGAGCTGACAGGGTCCGAAGAGGTTTTGCGAAAGGTCAATATCACCACTTTTTTTCTTTTTCCGAATTTTCCGACTTTCCAAATTATTGTTGTAGTAAATGTACTTTCTTATTTGTTGCTTAAAGTTAATTTAATTAATTTTATTTAAAAATTTCTAAGGTAAATTTTCCTCAATTTGTTTCCTTGTTTTAAACAGGAAACGATCTAGAATGAATTAGATCTAGCCAGAAAGAGTTAACCAACTATCAGTTCTATTTATCTTGACAGATTATAACCTCCCCAAGCTTTACTTTTCCGCTCTCATATCCAAAGGGCAATTGTGCCGCTCGAGACAAAAAATGCTGTAGGCATAAGATTTGCAGGCGCGGCTGGCCGAGTTCACTGAATCTGTGTCTAGAACCTTAGAGAGCTAAATCCATCTCGGACGCTCCTTTAAATTTTGTTTTTCCTGGTACAGCCAGAAAAGCCTCGGGCTCAAATTTTTGAGCACGCTTAACAATATAATTTTATTTATGTTGGTAAAAAAATTTGGGCTGTTGATTTTAAACGCAAAAAGATTAGCTTTTCTATTTCTTCATTACATAATATCGCTCTTTTATAGATAAAAATTAAATTAGGCGCTGGCTCAATAAAAATAATTTTTTCAGTGAGTATTACGCAAAGATAAAGAAACGCACGTGCGAGCGAGCGAGCGTCTTTAGTATATATTTATTTTCTGTTAAGCGCGAAAACGTTTCAGGGCCATTGTACTCGCGATTTGCTCATTGCGAATCGCGAGCTCGGGATAAGAAAGAACGCGCGCTAGGCTAATAGGAAAGCACGGGCCACTTCTTCTTTCCTGGAGAGAATTATAGTGGGGCGTTTGTTCATTCAGGCACGTGTCGATAGCGAAAGAGGCGGGCACATTTTTTTATTTACAACTGCCACGCGCCTCCACATAACTCTCCGCTAAATAAAAGTCACATCTCCGGCGCGGCGGCCTCCGGCGCAGAGCGTGCGTGAGCGTCGCTGGTGGCGCGCCTCGTCCTTTCGCGTGGAGCTTCCCGACGGATATGCAAAACTCTCGTCAAAAGTAGAATTTCAATAGCATAAAAACGCGTGGCCGAATTTCTAAAACGGGGCACGCGCGCCTCCGAAACGATAATGATTGTGTTACGAAGTCAACAAATAATAATCTTATCCTTGTTGTGCATAATTAATTTACATAACCAAAACGAAGTCAGTCAGTGATTGATGTAACTTTCTTGCTGACATTTGTCAAAAGAAAAAGCTGAAATTGTTTTCAGATATAAATAAATTGTTGTTCAAATTATCATTACAAATTTGGATCAGACCAAATTATTGCTGATGAATTTTTATAAAATTATCAAAAATAAGGAAATTTTTGGATACTTAACAAGAAGCTTATGATATCAACAATAAAATTCAATCAACCTTTACCCATGAGATCAATTTTAATTTCTGATAATGATTGATTTTATTTTTGGGTTGATTTGAGCGTGATATGGTCAAATTTTTATCAATTACTTGGGCCAATTTTGAGAAAATTATTATTTTAGAAAATTCGCACAAGACAAATGTTAAATTTCAAAAATTCAGTTCGCCTAATGACTTAAATTTTTCTTACTATGTCTCCTTGGAACTGAAATTTAAAAATCAATGTTAAAATGTAGATAAAAATTACTATCAAAATTAACCGGGCCGTTTTTGTTTTTTTTCCCAAAAAAACCTCTTCTTAAATAAATTTTGCTGAAGGAAAATTTTGCCCCATGGAAATGGATTTGAGAATTTCCAGCTTTTGAAAAAATTTCATCTCTTCATGCAGGTTAAAATCGACTGCGTAGTTGATCAGACCTTTTTAGTTTTACGTCTGGTTTAGGGGATTAAATGAATGAGAATTTGTCCTACTCTTAGTCCAAGGTTCAACTATCAATTGTCACGCTGAAATCACTTTCCCTATCGCCACTGTTCACGCTTTATTCCACTTGATACGAGTGATCTGCCAAAATGATAAGCCTGATTTCTGAGAAATTAAAAGCCAATCTGACACTATTTATGCTGGGGATTTTCGAAACCATGTCGCATCCTCATAATTCCAACAGAGATTCTTGTCATATTTTATTGAATTCTTAAATTGAGAAATGTAAGCGCGGTGCAGTCAAATTAGCACCCCGTTCCGGATGCACTCAAATGCAAATTTCCAGCTGCTCCCAATCGTCGCAAGGAAAAAACGGCCAAGGCGGTCTTGGGAAACGAATCCATGCATTTACAGTGACGAAATCTCGGCTCGTGTACGAATGAATAATTGGGCGTTCGTCACCTCTCTGAAAACGAATTTGTGTGTAGCAGGTGCATTTCTCTAATCGTATGCAATCCAGTGCCATTACGGCGGCGCGCACAGGTGTAAAGTGAATGAAATAATGTGCCTGCGAGTCGCGACCGTCTGACACCGGCACCGTGGGTACGCAGACAGGTGTAGACCGACTGAAAACTGAAATAGCAAATTGAAATTTTAAATACTCACAAATTTGACAGAGATTTTAAATCGTCCGACGTGTATTTAATTTCGATTTCATTGATAAGGTCAACTAAAGACGAGCGAATTTGAAATTCATTAATATTTGAAAATTGAACAAATCTTTTCGAGGTTTCAATAGATCGCGTAATCAAAGGCAGAGCGTTCTTTATTTTTATCTAACAGCGCCGCTCGACAAATAACAAGTGGACTATTGGCTTTAGTGTTGTGTCTAGGCGCACGTGGTGTTTCTTTCTTTTTTTCTTCAGAAAGTGACTTTGATATTAATGCAAAGTAAGACGATTTCGGAGCCGCCGATGCGACGGTAACGCTGGTCGCTTGCTCGAGAACGCGTGGCATTCATTAGTGAAATGAAAATCACCTGCCTATCGAAGCACTCCCGAAAAATGATCCGCTTTGACCTTCTCGACCCCCGATAAAAGTGAGGCGCGTGTCGCGCGATTGAAAATAGACCAATTATTTGTGCGCAATTCTCGGCCGGCTCTCTTTCCTCCTCCAAGCCAAGAGAAACAATAAAATGCAAATTCAAATGTTTTTCCATTTTCGCTACGCACCGCGATCGCCATTTGAATTTGAGATCCTAGAGTTTTTTTTCAAGTGACGGAGGCATTAGGAGGCTGAAATGATTTTTATACACATTTCGCTCTGCCCACAATGGTTCAGTGGCGCGGCCAACATGAATTATGCATTGGCGGCGATTTTGTTACGGTGGGAAGCGCTCGCTGTTTTTCAAGAATTCAAATGAGCTTAGACGCTCTGCTATATATCTAATTTATCGGTGTCGTTTTCTATATCTCCTCTGCCGCTCCACGTGTAGCTCTGAAAACATGACGCGCGGCCGGCCGCCTAATTTTACTCGCACCTCCTTCCTCGCCAGTCATTCACAGACGCGCCGACAGAATTTCGATGCGCGCCTCTTTTTTTCAGTTCCCAGAAGAGACTAGATAAAAATTATATCCTTGTAAATTCAGATTTTCTGTTCCATTATTTTTAATACGATTTATAAAAAAAATAATTAATAAATTAAATAAGGTAAAACTTCTTCTGAATTAATACTAATCAAGCTTTCAATTTATTTGAAAATTATAAATTTTTCAATTGAAATTGAAATCGTTTAATAGCTTGATGAAAATTCATGAGAGCCAAGGACATTTTCTGCGTCGCTGATTAAGAATTCTTGTAAAAAAATAATCGCCGTGCAGCATATAATGCGAGTCTGAAAGCCGCAGACGCGCTTTTCGAGTCGCCGGAGCAAATGGCGAAATAACTCGTTCTTGCAGACCATCAGGGCCGCCTAAGACCACATTAAAAGTGCGACTTGCATGTCAACTCTCGGCTAAATATATGCAGTTTTTTTCATGTAGGACTTCCTTAATTGGATTGCGGGACAAGATTTTCAAGTCGTCCTTTGCCGGCCGGACTCGCGCGCGTTGCACTTAGCAGGCGCATTTTTCTTTCCGAGAGAACTTGACACGCGCCGTTTTTCATTAAATCCGGGCCGGCGTCGCAGACGAGACTTAATATTCCGACCGAGTGCTGCAGTTGAGCTTAATTCACGACGTGCATTTTTATTTAATAATTAAAATGGCGTCTCGATTTTAAAATCAGAAAGTTGAAATCCTGCAATCTCGACATAAAATACATTTTCTGATGCAATATTATTTATGACAAATTAATAAATTTTATATTCACGACAAGATTTTCCAGTTTCAGTTCGTTACGGATCTTAATACCTCAAATGGAAAAAAATTCTTACCGTTTCAAAATCTTCAAAAGCTTAGCTACTTAACGGGTGGCTAGCGACGAGACGTGTAAATTGTTATGCAACACGCTGCACACAAGTGTCACGCGGGTTGTGTGTTGAATTGAAACCAGGATATAAAGAGAATAACCATTCCTATTTCATTTAAAATTTTTATTTCTTATTGTTAGTAGAGATATAAATAATGTAAAATAGTTAACGAAATTATTATAATTTTAGGATGTGACGAATTTCCATGGCTGCACAGATGAACACAAGAAATCTTGCCAAGAGGTAATTTTACAGTTAAATTCCAAACTAGTTTTTATCTGAACAAATTTTGTTTTGGCAGTGCATACAGTCGAGGATTCGAGACGACAAAGCGGCTAAATGCTCTCAGTTATGTGTAAGTTGACAAAATCCACGTCCTGCCCGGACACGCCTAACCTCTTTTATGAATTCAGAGTTCCTCAACTTGTCGAGAAAAGTGCGACTGTTCAAAAAACGATTCTATTTCCATTCCAACCACCTCAGGTAATTTGCTTGCAAAAGATAAGCAAAAGAAATGCTAATTTGTGACCTCGGTTGCAGCCACGGGTCAGAAGGCCAAGCTTTTGTGTCACGACTCACAGAAGGACGGTGCCGTGTTGGTGCTC
Organism: Neocloeon triangulifer; assembly: GCF_031216515.1. NCBI lineage: Eukaryota > Metazoa > Arthropoda > Insecta > Ephemeroptera > Baetidae > Neocloeon > Neocloeon triangulifer. The sequence goes on along the minus strand of NW_026775554.1, from coordinate 2,720,353 downwards.
GCATTATCATCACAAAAGCCTCTCAAAACAGCTTATTTCAAGCAACAATTTCTTAACAACTGGACCCAAGTCGAGGAACAAAAAGTGAGTATTTTTTTCTGCATCAAACCAAAACAGTTTCATGATTGAGGATTTTCGATTAAAGTATAAAACTGCTACATAAATTATAAATCGAAAAACATTTTTAAGTTTTACTCGTCCCCTGATTTTTTTTATTATTAATTAATCGCCCTTTGAAAATTTGCGAACATTTGATGAAGCAAAAAATTATTCCAACGGAAATTAAGAAATTGAAGTGTTAATTAACAAATAAATAAACTTTGAATAGATCAACGGAAGTTGGGTTCGCATTGAGAAACTGAACTTTTCGTCTAAATACGAGGTCAAACTAATTTCCGAGGACGGCCAAGAGTTCAACGGCACGTTTGAAACCTTGCAGAATAACCTCAAACCACTCGAGGTCAGAGGAGTGCATGTTTCAAATTATGTATCTGGAACTGATGGAGCTCTCTACGCAAATGTCTCTTGGGTGCCAGCAGTCGGTGAGTAAATTATTGATGTTGTAGGATAATGCACAAATACCCAAGGCGCACGCATACAATTATCAACTCAATGAGCTCGATGACCCAACATCACGTTTCTGTGTTAACGGAGCCGTTTCTAGACTTTTTAAAATCAACTGCAAATTTTCAAATGTTTAAAGATCCAAATTGTTCGTGTGTTTTGCGTGACCTGCACTCATGCATGTAAAAAGATTGCTTCAAGCTCTTCTTTTTTTTCAATTGTGCAACCTTTTAATTGCGTTGCAACGTAACCTTGCTAATCTGCCTAACATATAAGGGCATTATTTAGAAACGTAGTGTTGTTGTTCTATCGCCAGATTTCTAAAACACACCTTTGAAATGCAAAGCATTTTCCAGAACACTTTTTAGAATTTGAAATCACAATAACCCGCTCCCACGCAAATTTGCGTCTTGCTTGTTGAATATATTCAAAGCATTTCACTCTTGCGACGGAGGAAATAAAAGTTGAAATGAATATTTCATTTTTCCAGATGCAGCTTGCTGCTATTCCGTTCTCAAAGAAGGCAAACACGACTTAGAGACGTGCGAAGTAAAAACTGAACTGCATTGAAAATTGAATTTTTTTTCATATACATATAAATTTACAGCCTGGCAAAAATTGGTACGCCAAATGGCAAGTGGAACTCGGCGAAAAGGCTACCTTCCTCGTTCGACCATTCTTTACTTTTGCATTAAATACGGGCAAAGCAATCGGCGCAACTTTTGACGTGCCGCAATGTCCTGTAAATCTAACCGATGAACAAGGAACAATTTTAGAAAACGAGAAGAAGCACTGCAGTAAGTCTAGGAGTAAAATTTGGAGTTTATTTTATATTAAAATTGTCATGATTTAACAGAGACGGAGCTACCAAAGAGTGTTTGCAGTGTAGAGAGTGTAGGAACAAATGAGAACACAATCAAATTGGACGTGACATGGAAAGCTCCAGAAGTATCACAAAGGGCTTCACCAGTGGTGGCTTTCCGACTTCAAATTAAGTCCAAGAAGGAAGAATTAATAACTGAAGACACAATTGAGGTAAATCTAAATGCTAAAAAGAAAATAAATAGATTATTTTTAAATAAATTTATAACAATATTCAATTAAAAACTTAATGAATATTTTAATGAAACATTATCAAAAAATAATAGTTTTTATTAAATTAACTTAATATTTACTATAAATTAAATTTTTTTCTTTCAGGCCACTAAAAATACTAATGATACATATTCATGGTCCACACAAGTGCCTATGAAAAGTATACATTCTGGTTACTTAGTAAAAATTTCGTCAGAGAGCAGCCTTGGCGTGAGCGCGCCGGAAATACTGAAGAGAACGTTTTTAACACGCAGAAAATATTTTTGGGTAAAATAAAATAATTTTAAATTGGCTATTAATAAATTTACTTTTAAACAGAGTGATAACCACTGCCCCATATCAGACACGTGGCCTAACGTGCAGCCTAAGCAAGTTGTGGTAAATAGCAACATTCCCCAAACAGTCCCAGTTGTGTCGGCTGGAGCCGGAGTCGTAGTCGTGGCGGTTTGCATCTTTGTCGTTGCATTTGTGTCACACAAGAAACGAGCCACGATAAAAAAGAGGGTAATTTATTCATGCGTGAATATTTACAACGAAAATTAATATTTATCCATTGATTTCAAAATGCAGCAACGGGAGAAGAAGCTCGACATTTATCTCAACAATTCCAAAAAAGTCAACAGTCCACGCGAAAAGAAGGATAACCGGAATGTGACATCAGGCGTTCTCCAACTTGGCCACAAACTAGGCGAGGGCCACTTCGGAGTTGTTTACAAAGCGGAAATGTGGCAGCCAGAACAGAAGAAATGGGCAGTAGTGGCAGTCAAGACTCTCAAAAGTACCATTTCCATCTTTGCCCAAAGAAATAATAACAATTTTTTATTTTGACTCAGGTTTCGGCGACGAAGCTTCCAAAACTCAGTTTGCCCAAGAGAGCGCCCTGATGAAAGAAGTGGGCCAGCATCCGCATGTGATCAGCCTACTGGGCGAAGGACTCCTGCCCAACGAAGAAGGCTTCTTCATGGCCGTTGAATTTTGCGAGCGCGGCGACCTTTTGAATTTACTGCGCGGACACTTCCTGTCTGTCGAGGAGCGCGCCTATGTAAATGACCAGCAACAGTCCAACAATTTGAACGCAGTCTGCAACCTTGGATACGGCAAATGTGAGAATTAAAAAGAAAATGAATTATTTGTGCTGAATGAGTGTATTTTCAGGGGACCAAACAGAGGGCAAGTCGCCTCTGACTCTCACGGATTTGATGTCTTTCGCCAGACAAATAGCTCTTGGCATGGTCAGTTCATTATTAATTTTTTTAAATCCTTTTTACAAAAAAGTCTCTAGGAATACTTATCAAGCATTAGAATTGTGCACCGAGACCTGGCGGCGCGAAATGTTCTGGTCACTGCGGACCTGCAGATGAAAATCGCCGACTTTGGTCTGAGCAGGGATGTGTACGAGGGCAGCATTTACTTCAAACACCACGGGCCTGCAAGTCTGCCTCTGCGGTGGATGGCTCTTGAGGCCATTGAAAGAAGCATGTACACAAGTGCCTCTGATGTGTGAGTTGCAAAAATACCAACTTGAATATTTTTGAAAGTGAAAAAAAAAAATAGTCTGCAACCCTATTTCACGAGCAAGAAAAAATAAAAATAATCAAAGTTTCAATGAAAATTTGTAAATCTCAAAATTAAAATAATAGGTTGGTACATAAATTTTGAAAGTTTTATAAGATTTTTTAATTTATGTTAAAATACGGTTTTCCAAATTAGCTGATTTTTTTTCATTTTGTATCTTCTAATATTTATTTATATTATTTTTATTTCTCATGAATTTATTTCTCACAGACCGTGACCAAACCTGGTAGAGCCATTTATTTTTGTATTATAAATTTTTTTTCGATAAGGACAAGTCCATTTTATTTACTTTCATGATCACCTCATCGAATGCCAATTTCTTCAAATGAATTGAATACTTTTATAATTATAAAATTTCACGCTTCTTTTCAGTTGGTCATTTGGTGTTTTGCTTTGGGAAATATGGACGATGGGCAAAGAGCCGTACGCAGGGCTCGGCGCATCACAAATTTTGGACGCCTTGAGGCACGGCCATCGCCTAGCCAAACCGGACGCGTGTCCACCAGAGTTGTAAGTCGGATTATTTGTAATTTTCGGTAAATTTTATTATTTCCCTTTTTAAAGATATAAAGTGATGCTGCAGTGCTGGTCAGAATTTCCTCTTTCAAGACCAACATTCGGCACGTTTAGGTCTCTTGTTGAAACAATGATTGAAGCTCAATCATACTTGCCAGTGAAGGAAAGCGACAAGTAACTATTTTCAAAGTAAAATTTTAAAACGTGACTAATGATAAATTTTTAGGATTCGGCCCACGAGCGAAGAGGCGCCGCTCTTAGAAAAGACGAACGTTGATAGTGTGGATTGATGTAAATAATTTTAAGCTGTACTCACCCCCATGTTTCGCAGCCATCCTTCGTAATGCATGCTCATTTCTGCCATGAACACACATTTCTGTAATTGAAATAAAGATTTATTTAATAATTTAGCGAAGCTGGAATTTAATTTCAATTAAATTTATTAAAAACAAAAGCAAAAAAATTATTTAATATTAGCATAAAATAAAATGCGCATGTTGTTATTTCCATAGAAAACGCGCCTTTTTATCATTCAACACGCAAGTGCGGGGGTTGAAACTGCGGCGGCAGCGCATGCCCTTGGCTTGTGTGGTGGTGGCGCAAATTGATCGATAGCAGCTGAATTGGCCCTGCATATGACTTGGTTGAGTGCAAAATTTTCACCAGCCAACTGAATTCACCAGGGCGGCATTATTGAGCTCATATTGGGAGGTGGTAGCTCCTTAGAGGTGCCCCAAGCGGGCACCTCATCAACGGGGGGCATGCTGTGCAAAGTGTACCCCAGCCCTGGGGCGGCCCGCAGCGTTTGGGGGCTGCAAGGCCACTCCTGCAACATGGAGCAACACTCGGCCGCCGCCAGCAGGGACGACAAAGACGCGCTCTGCTGCAATTACGTTCACATGGACAGGGAGAACTGCAAGTCTATCTTCGACCTTGTCCGCACAGGGTAATTCAAAAAATTTCCTACGAAACGTTTGATTCGTTTCAAAATTGAAAAAATTCTGCACATAATTTATATTGATTGATTTTTCACAACTATAATCAGCTTTGGGAATTTGTATATTTCTGAAAATTTAAATAAAATCTTCCTATTAAAATTGGAATTTAAAATCCAGCACACTTCAGTTGTCACGTTTATGAATATTGAGCGCTTTTGTTAATTTCTGTTGTCACGCAACCTTTCCTTCGCAAAAAGCAGCAACCGTGTGGATGCAATTAAAAGATTGCGTACAATTTCAGTGAGCTTCGAGATATCGAGGCTTTGGTCGAGAATGTGGGTTCGGAGATTCTCAGCTCGAGGGACCAGTGGGGCTACACACCCGCACACTGGGCGGCCCTCGACGGCAACGTCAACGTCATGCGCTACCTTGTCGAACGATCGGCGCCCGTCGACCTGCCATGTCTGGGAACTCAGGGCCCTCGTCCGATTCATTGGGCCTGCCGCAAAGGACACGTTGCTGTTGTGCAAGTCATTCTACAGGTTTTAACGAAATAAAAATTTAACAAAAATTAAAAAATAATTGTGAAATTTTTGACTAGGCTGGAGTAGCAGTGAACGCGGCCGACTTTAAAGGGTTGACGCCCTTAATGACCGCGTGCATGTTTGGCAAGGCAGCAACGGCTGCCTATCTCCTCGGCATGCAGGCGCTGAACCACCTGACCGACATCAATGGTGATACTGCGCTGCACTGGGCGGCATACAAAGGTTGCTTTTAATTACAAAAATATAATGAGGGATCTTAATATTGAAATGATTTAGGCCATCCTGAGCTTATCCGCCTCCTCATGTACTCTGGCGTGGACCTACAAAAACCCGATAACTTTGGTTCAACCCCTCTTCACCTGGCTTGCCTTTCTGGAAATGTGAATTGCGTAAAAATGTTGTGCGAAAAGGTTTCTTTTATTATAATGCATTGGATAAATTTGATTAAACTATGAAAAATAGAGCAAAATTGAACTCGATCCAAGGGATAAAAATGGAAAAACGCCTTTAATGCTGGCCAAAAGTCACAGGCACCACGATGTGGTGCAGGTTTTGCAATCGGAATATAAACGCAGGGCTAGATGTGTACCCCCTCTCCATGAAATATGGTAAAATAATTATCTTATTAATAATTATGGTCGATTTTTGAATTTTTTTTAGGGGTTTACTCTTTGGAGGCGCAGGCGACTCAAAGGGTCCTCTCCTGCTTTTTGTAGGCTCGGTGTTGCTGTGGGGATACCCAATGTACCTTCTGAGGGTGAGATTTTTAAATAGCTGAATTTGAGCCAAAATATGGCGATGAAATTTACCAGTGCATCCCAATAACTTGGAATGTTCTGCGAGGCTCGCACTACTGCTTCATCTACTGGAATCTAGTTATGTGGATAAGTTGGATCGTGGCAAACCGAAGGGACCCCGGATGCGTTCCCCTGAATACGGACAGTTACCACAGAGCCATTAGACAGGTCTCTCTTTTTTTTTAAATTTTAACTGCAAAAAATCAATATATTTTCAATTTTTTTCCAGATTCCGTATTACGACAAATGGAAGCAGCGCAATATAGTTTTATCCCGGCTGTGCCACACTTGCAGGTGCTTGCGACCGCTCAGGGCCAAGCACTGCCGAATTTGCAACAGATGCGTGCAATACTTTGACCATCACTGTCCTTTCATCTACAATTGTGTCGGCCTTCGAAACAGGTGCGTAGGGAAACCGACACATACGTTGACTGATAAATTTGAAATACAAAACATTAATTTCTTTCCAGAATGTGGTTCTTCATGTTTGTTGTGAGCATCGCAATAAATTGTTCGTACACAATTTACTTTGCATGCTACTGCATTGCGCTCGAGGGTTGGGAGATGATGTACATTTTGGGACTCATCGAAGCGCTTCTGTTCTCCGGACTGGGCTGGATTCTGACTTGCACCTCGGTACGAATTAGTTGTTGGCACCGTTAGTTTTGGTTTTTCATTTTTATTTAAATTTTCTTCACAAAATCAAAAAAATCTCTCATTGCTTCTCTAGCAAATAAATAATCTCTTGTCACGTAACATTGCACAGGTGCTTCACGCTGCAATGAACCTAACAACTAACGAGATGTTTAACTACAAGCGCTATCCGTACTTGCGAGATAAAAGGGGACGTTACCACAACCCGTTCTCGCGCGGCCCGTTACTGAACCTCATGGAGTTCTTTTTATGCTCGGCAAGTGTTAATAAAGAGGAAGATTTTCTCGACGAGGAAGCCATTTGACCAGAGCCTCCAGGCCAGCCACTGAGGCGCCTAAAAAAATAGCACTCTGCTGATTATGATGATTCAAATATACACAATGTTCGGCTTTTACACAGTGCTTGATGAAACTTGACGAAGTCTTTGAAGAATGTCGAAGCTATTGATCGAGTTTCTCTCATTCACATATATATGGACAGCTCGCGGAGGGGATTTATTGTTTAACTAAATGTTAGTCCAAGACTTGACATAATTTTATTTGAATCGTAGTAGCTATTCGTACAAATTCGCTTTATACTAAAACATATAATTATATTGATGTATATTTTATAACGCCAGATTTTTCAAAATTACAGACACAATGAAACTCTAACTAAGTGGATTTCTGGATATATATATTTTATAATTGTTTAAAATAATGGGACCTTGTTTATCAATGTTTTTAATTACCGAAGACGTAATGCACATTTTCTGACAAATTTGCACATTATGTTTAAATAGTGCCATTGTGCTTTTAAATGTATCTAATGAGAAAGCAAATTTTGTGAAAATGTAAATGCCGCACATTAATTTCTGCAATGATGGAACAGATTTTCAAACAAATGTGCCCAGACTAAAAAAATGACATTCATCAAGTAGAGACGCGCTTTTTGCAACTGATTTGTGCTACAGTTAATTATGTCGTTAGTTGTTAAGAAAAATCATCGTTACTCCACCAGAATGAATAAGACGCTCTTTGAAATTTGCACTGAAACTTGCCTATTCTTTCATTGCTTTATTTTCAGCATGACTTATAATTTCCTTAAGGTCACTTTCCCTCAAAAGTTCTTGTAATGCACAATATTAAAAAAAATAAATGAGTAAAGTACATGCTGAATATAATTCAAGTGGTGTTTTAAAACTGTACCAATTTTAAATTAAGTAATCAATTCAAAGCTGTTATGCACATCTAATTAAGGAAAAAAATCATATTGGAAATTCTTCAAAGCCTGCCTCTTTCTTAGGCCATTCGGGAAAGGAGTTTGACTTGATGATTTCCCAGCGATTCTGGTAAATATCAGCTTTGTCTTTTAATTGTCTATAAGTGCACTTGCTGAAATTCAAGCCAAGCTTAGAGGAGACCTTTTCAAAAGTCAAATGCAATTCAGCTTTGCACACTTTTAACCGGCCAGCCGTCGTCGTCGCTTTGGCTTTAGAAAGCCCATGCTTTCTTCCATCCACCGCCACTTGAAAACACTGATCGCCAAAAAGGTGCTTTGTGTCACTCCATAGCAAACTCACGGGGCACGGCTTTCCAGGGACCTTGCAGTGGATAAATTCTAAAGTGCTTCTAAAGAACTGCGGCGGCGAGCACGGCTTTGGGAGTCTCGATACAATGGCCCGTACCATGGATTCCTCTGAGTAGGGGCAGTTGGATGGTAAGATGATTGAGGTCAAGTAAATGGGCTGTTCTACCAGCATCGACAGCAATGCACCCTGCACACCAATTGCACACCACTTGGATATTTTGTCACTGCAGCTCAGGGAAATGGTTGGATCCCCCCTTCCAGGCTTTGTTCGTATTGCAAGCACAGTGTGATAGTCTTGCCCAGGTAGCAGAGGGTCTTGCGGCCCACCTGGAACGCACTTTGCTCCCGTCCGATGAACATCAGGCAGACTTAAAAGTTTCACCTTTTTGTTCGGAGGCTCAGTTGGATCTACATTAGCAAGCCGTAAATATATCTTAATCTGATTACTTAAAAAATTCACCACCGTCTTTTGGAATTATGGATGCGTCCCCACAAGGAGTGTGGCTGGTGAAGAGGTGGAACCTGATGGCTGGCTTCAAGTGAGCTTTGCCTGTCTCTGATTTTTCAAAAACCTCCGACTCCTGACCGTCGCCCAAGAGACTCAGTTGGCCATACAAATATAACAGGAAAGTTCTTCTGGCCAGAACTTCAGCATGACTATCCGAGACCAGTCCGCCATCTTTACTGAGCTCGTTTTTGCCAAGGCACTTCGAGCCTGTGCCCAGAGATACAACTTTAACACTACCGTCCGTCTTTTCCAAAACAAACGCCGACATTAAAGTCCACTCTCCAGGTTTTGCAGGCCGCCCAGATTTACCCGGAAGTGCTAAGTAATGCTTAATACTTGCATTCGCAATTTTATCAGCTAATTCTAAACCGACAGCGTTACAAATTATAGATGGAATAATTTTTTTCCTACCTTGCGACATGTTAAACCACAGATCGAGGGTCCCACGCGTACTTCTGGTCGATCTTCAGCGAGCTCAAAGCTCTCATAGACTCGCTTGAAAGTGTGAAGTCAAGGCAAAAGTTTTCCTTGATTCTTTCAGGATGAATCGATTTGGGTATCACACCTGTTAAATATAAAAAATTACTAATAAAAAAAACTGTTTCAAAAAATGTACAAAATTACCAATTCCTTGTTGTACTGCCCACTTAAGCAAGACTTGGGAAACACTTTTGCCCTCAACCTTTGCCACTTGCTTAACTTGAGGATCGGCAAGTAAAATGTGGGAGGAGTGGCCACCGAGGGAACTGTATGCTTGCACAAGTATTCCCTCCTGATTGCAAAATTTCACAAGGTCTTTTTGAGGGAAGTGCGGGTGAAGTTCAACCTGTGCAGAGGTAATTTGTGAGATTTCATGAAATCACCAGAAGATTACAATGAATTGTCAATTTACCTGGTTGACAGCAGGTTTCACAGTTGTAGCAGAAAGCAACTCTTTCAAGTGGCTCTCTAAATAATTGGAAACTCCAATGCTGCGCAGTTTGCCCTCGTTTTGCAGCTTTTCCAATTCACGCCAAGTGTCGATTCGAATATTTCTGTTGGCTGGACTTTGGGACGGCAGTCGTCCAGCTCCAGGCCAATGCACCAAGTACAAGTCAAGGTACGGCGTGTTTAATCTGGAGAGTGAATCTAGTACCGCCTGTCGAACTCTATCTTTGCCGTGGTCAGCAGGAGCTGTAAATTTAAGAAATTAGAAAAATACTGCATGAATGTGCGATTTTAGAAATTTAACCAAGTTTCGAAGTTAGAAACAGGTCGGATCTCAGTAATCCATATTTCGGTAGCAACTCTTTCAGTGCTATGGCAATTTCTTCCTCGTTCCTGTAAACGGCTGCGGTATCTGGAATGACAAAAATATATTTGATTAAAGAAATGCTGCGAGTTATGGTTTAAAATTAAATATAATTTTGATCATATAAACATAATATCATGCATTAAATGACAAGGAAAATTTGTGCTGACCCATTGCACAAATTTGAAATTTACATTAATAATATTCATAAAAAAATTTAAAATGTCTGTGTTTTAAACGTTTTGTGTTAAAATATCATTGTTTTATTATAAGTTTATGTAATTTAGTCAGCTGTAGTCAAAATTTATGCATTGTAATTTTCTTAAATAATGCAACAACGGTTCTGCGATATTTCTCTCTGTGGAACTTACCAATGAAGCGATATCCACAAGCCAACGCTGCGTCCAAAACTTTTGTAATTATTGACTGCCCTTTGATGGTGAAGGTACCAACTAAAAATAACAAATTTAAGCACGGTTAATCAAAATTCAGTTTGCGGATAGTAAAAATTATTTTTTAATTACGAGGAAGGAAAAAATATTATGAGGAAATATTTATCAAAAACACTGTTTTACGTACATCCGATCATCGGCATTTCAACTCCATTGTTCAGTGCGACTTTAAGCGCGCTACAATTCATGATAATACTGGATAATACGAAGATATCATGCCAAAACAAGAAGAAATTCGAGTAATTCAGCTCGCGGCTCAAACCAGTCTGTTTGAACTCCTAACCATTTATTATTCTGACCTTGCAAAATTCCAAGAAAGTAGTCAACAGAGCAAAACGTGAAAGTGAGAGGAAAATACATAAACAAGCCTCACGCCAACCTCACGCCCTTCCGAAAAGTGTCACGTGGTTTTCAAAAGTGTGGCGTGCAATTAGGAGTTAAGAACAAGACTAAATTTTTGAACTAAAAACAGAAAAAATTATTTTTCATTGCACTCATTTGCACATAAATTAAGTCTTTTATAAAGTTTATTATGTAATTTTTGAAATGAAAAAGATATATACAATCGATGAAACTAGTGATTGCTCCTCATATATCCTCTTTTACTATGTACCCAACGGACCCAACCCACCAAAATCACATGTAAACAAACACCACATCAACCACCACATCGTTGACCTCATCAGCCGCAGATAATTTTTGTTCTCTGTCTGTAAAGTTTGAGTTGTGAACACCCTAAACTTCTTGTCCGCAAATTTCATAGAAGGAAAATGTGAAGAATCCCATGGTGTGAATTTTTACTCAGGCGCTTTTAGTTTAATATTGTCGCTAATTGTGAAGATTTAAAAATAAAATGAGTTGTTCTCAAGTGCCCATTTTCGCAACTGTTTTGCTGATTTTCAGTTTGAACTATTGTTCTGGGTAAGACTGGATAAATAATCAATTAACAATAATTGTATGTAATTAAAATGAGACATTTTCTAAATTTACAGTAATCCACAGCTTTTGGACCCACAGAATGGGAACTGTGAAAAGCTGATTGAAGACTATGCAGATAAAAGTGCAACATACATGTACTGCGCAATACTCAATGCAAGACCCTTTACTTTTTGTGAATCCTGTATCGGAGGCTACATAGACGTACTTTCAGCATATTTAGAAATTTATGAGGTTTGTTTATGTATTTTTTGTAGTTTTTGAAACTATGAATTATATTGTATGCTTGGAAGGACATTTTTTCTTAAATTATCTTACTTCAGATGCATGACAACGAGACTGGAGAATCATGCAAAGACAAACTACTGAACCAAGACAGAGTTGAGATTTTAGAGGAAACCTTCAAATCCCTAGCTAAACTGTGGGGCAGAAGCGAGTGTGATAGTAATAATTTTTTTACAAATACATCAAACTATTATTCTCTATGATTAATTAACATTTTTTTTCGCTTCTAGGCTGTTTTGAGTTTTCTGCAAATGGCACATTGACCAATAATTTAAGAAACTCTACCCTGGAATTTAATAGACTCCAGTTGCTAGTTAAGGAGTGTATTGACGAACACTTAAATGACACTGTTAGTGTCTGTGATACTTGTCAAAAGCCTTATCATAACCTGAATTTGTACTACAACAACATAAAAATGCAGGCAGAAGATTCCGAAAATGGAAATGTCTGCATGGACATATTAGATCTGGTAATTAAATTATAATTTACTTGATCAACATTTTAACGGGAACTCAATTTTATTTTAGATGAATGGAACACGGAGTCTGTGGAGTCATGAGCTGTTGTGTTTACCCCAAAGAAGGCCTCAAATTCCTCTCGTCGTTATTTCGTCTCTTATAATGTCTCTTCCTCTTTGGCTTTATGGCTTGTCATTTTGCTTCAAAAAACTTAGCACTAGAGAACATGCGACTGATTAATTTTTTGTAAAAATACATTATTAATAGAATATTCAAATTCCAAAGAAGCAAAATGTCAAAAAACTTATAAACATTAAGAAGAAGATAAATAATGTATCAAAAGTGTTAAAGGAATAAATCAATATGGAAGTATGTAAACAGAAAAAGTCAAATAAAAGTAGAGCATTAAATTTAATAATAAAATTCTAACTTGGTTTATCAATGTTAGAAAAATATAATATTATTAACTTTATTATTGTTGAAAAAAGTCTAAAGGTATTACTAAAATTTATTTTGAAAACCATAAAACAGTTCACAATGTTCATAATTTATAAATTAATAAAACAATATAAAAAATAATACATTATTTGGATTTTTTCTAGCATTGCAGGGTGGGGAAAATCGCGCTGTTGACCTGCAGCAAGAGAGGGGCGTGGTTGATTGTGTCCGTTCGGCGAAGGCTATGGTTGCTGGTTGTCAAGCAGTGGTTTTCTAACAAAATCTTTCCTGTAATTTTAACCCTTAGCCCTTATTTATTGAACTAAAAAAGCGGGTAATTATATTTTCTACTAAATCTTGTCAGGGATTCTGGAATTAAAAAATTTGTTACTTGGCTAATATGCCAGCATTTTCTGTGTGAACTACATAGTTTTTTTTGATGTCGTGGGCGTAGAAACACATTTTCTTAAAAATTGTTTTCATTGCCAGTTTTTTAAAGCTTCCACGACAGAATTAGTTGTTGCCAATTTAAACATATAAAATACATAGGTGTTTCTCATAATTTTCAGAGTATCATACATATCGACACATAAAGAAATTATAAGAAGAATTCAAGAGGGCTTGGAAAATTCAAATTTAATGAATATTAAACCAGGAGGCGAAGCCATGGCTACAGAAGAGACAAACGAAGAAGTGAGTGTGTTTTAAACAAAAATATAGTAATCTCTCATTACATATTGATTGCTAAAAAATTTGTTTTGATTTTCTTAAACTTAATAAAATTAATTTTCATAGAGCATGTTCGATGCCGATGAGGTCAGCCCTATAATAAAAGAAGCAGTGGAAAAGGTTATTGGAGGCAACAATTATGACCAAACAAAGGTCAACACCTGGTCAAACTCTGTAGTTGAGACTTGTCTAGGAACGCTCTGCAAGAGTCAGAAGCCTTTCAAGTATATTGGTAAGTAGCACCCGAAGTTTTAAAAGTAAAATCTTATTTTTTCCAGTCCGATTTAACTATTGCCTTATTTACAGTTACATGTACGGTCATGCAGAAAAATGGAGCTGGACTTCACACAGCCAGCTCTTGCTTTTGGGACAACAGCACTGATGGCAGCTGCACTGTACGCTGGGAAAACAAATCTATGTTCGTGATTGTGTCTGTCTACGGACTTGCCCTGTAATATCATTCAAAATCTTTGAAAAGAGCTAAAAGTTTAACTTAAAGTAAATAATTATCTACTATTTTAAAACGTGGGAAACTTTTTTTTGTCGGTTATCTTAATTTCAAATGTACAATTATTTGTATCACAATAGATTTGCAGTTTGTTCATTGAATTGCAGATTAAATTGTCAGCTAACTTATTAAAAAAATATTAACTCTCCAGAGTGTAACGTCCTTACTCTAATTTGTATAATTATAATCAATTGTTTCTAAAAATTATTCAATAAAAAATGTTGCAAAAAGAAATTACCCAAATAATTTTTAAGGAAAATTTTTATTTAGTTTAAAACATTATTTATTTTATACCATAGAAATATTATTTTTCAAAGAAATTTCATTAATCTCATTAATCAAAAAGATTTTGCTCACATTTGGAAGTTCGTAATTCGAGAAATAAAATAACAAAAAGTACACTGACAACCATTAATTCAGCGGCTCACCTCAGCTCCACAAGAGCACTATACTTTGGAAAAAATTTTGCCACAAGACAAATTTTTCTAAACATTACATTAAGTTTGTGATAGAAAATTTAACGTGATTTGTTCGACCATTAAAAATTTGGACATATCGTAGCATAAATATTGCAGAGAAAGAATACTATTATACAAAAGTAAAGATTGCTCAAGCAAAGAAATTCCTTATTAAGTACCAGCAACTCGTGAAAATCGCAGCTTATTTTGCAGCATTACCTAAAAAAGAGCATTTTAGATCCTGAGAAATTTCATTCATTAAAAATAATAATCACCTTCACTTTGAGTTCTTTTTGCCTCATTAATTCCGACTCATTTCTCAGTTGGTTGTTTGCATTGCTGTCGAGGTTCCTCTGCACATCTTCATATTGACTTGGCTGAATAAAGCCAATCGCCGATAAGTCGTCCAAAATGTCAAGCATGAAAGCAGCAGAGGCAGAGGCAGGAGCAACTTGCAACCCCTTGTCACGAAGGTACAGCTTGCGAACAATTGACGTGGTTAGCGCTTTCATCAGTTCTGAGTACATTTCCTCTGCAATGGGAATCATAAGAGATACAAGTGAATCCTTCACTTCAGACGCAGTAGGTCGACTGGCTGGTTGAGTGTTTGTCATTACCCTGATGAGTTGGCACTGGAATGGAAAAGAAAACTTATTTTTAACTGAATACACAAAGGCTTTATTAATTTTTGGTTGAATTAAAATAAATCTGAATAGCTTACAAGGTCAGTTGAGATCAAATCAGGAATCTTTCCATGCTGTTTTAAATTCTTTAAAACGTCATGCCGCTCGGAGACAGTGTCAAATGGAGAGAAAAACATTTCCAGCAGAATAAGTCCAGCACTGTATATATCACACTAAACAAGAATGAAGTTGCCAATGCTTTGATTAATGGATAGAATGAAAAAGTACCTTCGTTGAGCAAAGGCCACCGTTGAATTGTTCAGGAGCTGCATACGACTCGGTGCCAAAGTCATGATGAATTACGTCAATTCCGCTTTTTGTCTGACAAGACAGGCCAAAATCTCCAATTTTAATGACCGAACCATCAACCACAAAAATGTTTCCAGGCTGCAAGAAAAAAAATATTGTAATTGTTAAGATTTAAAAAAAAAAATATCACCTTAATGTCATGATGAACAATCCCTTTTAAGTGAATGTGTTCAATGCCATTCATTATTTCCCAAAACATCAAAAGCACTCTCAGCCGTCTGTAGGTGAACCATAATTTCCGACTTATGTCGGACGGACGTGGGATGTCCAGCCACTCCCTCATTGTTTTCCCACAAAACTCCATTTGGATGACAAGCGTATTTTTCTTCGGATTTTGCCACTAAAAAAAAAAAACATTAAGTTGAGTGCTATTTATAATTTTTGAGAAAAAAAATTACTCTTCCATATCTTTCCGGAACCAGAGTTTTGCTATCCTCAAATAAGACGCAGCTATCACTCCTTTCAGCAGCCATTTGATAATAATAGGATGAATGTTCCGACACGGAAGGGACCGAGCTCGATACAATTTCTCCTGAGCTGCAGCTAACACGGCTTTGGCTGGAGCTACAATTAGCATTTGATATTAGAGGCAAATAGAGAAGATTTTCCAGGCATAATCATCGACCACCACAGTGCACCAAATTAGGACATGGATTGGGAGTTAGCATTAGCCAAAAGGTAAAAAAAGCATGCAAAACATTTAACAGGTGTCTGCCCCTAAAACAAGTATGTTGTATTTTCAATGTGTACGCATGTGTGTGTGTCAATGCTTGTTCATTTAACCAGCAGTTATCAAAATCTGCTTCTGCATTGAGTGTGCACAATGTGTCTTTGTGTTCGCATTCGGCAAACCTCTTTTACGAATCCGGCCTCCAAGTCACCGTACCCTGATGCAGACATCACGCAAAGTGCCTGCTCGTCAGTTCGCCAACGAAAGAATCCAAGAAGTTGTTGGTTTAAAAATTTGAAGTCGTCTCGCGATTTAAAAGGTTGATTCCTAGAGGAATTTTTGCTAATGATTTTTTTGCTCTTTCAAATAGAAGAATGCTGCCAGATCAAGTGGGAGAAAACACATTTCAACCACAGTGATCTCTTTTTCAACCGATTGTCATTTGCATACTTACGCTTTTGTCATCTTAAAAAACAAATTTAAATTCACATTAAATAAAAAAGAAACGAAAGAAAATTTAAGATAAAAGTCATTTTCATGAACAAAATTAACATTAGGATGCGCAGATCTGCCAGCATCTTTGCTCATGTGGTAGAAAAAAAAATGGTCCATTCAACATTACCTGTCAATGAGTTTGCGGAGCATCAAGTCACATGGCTCTACCCAGCACGTCTTGTAGTTGACGATATTGAGGTGATTTAGTTGAGCATGCACTCGAACTTCTTTGAGTGCTTCTTCAATCAATCTAAAAAGAAGACAAAAAGAAATCTATTAAAACTTTTACTTTTTTATAAATAAACCAAAGCAATATTAATAATAAAAAAAAATACTCACCCATGGTAAATAAGTTTGATGGCATAATCACACTGGTCCGTTATATTTCTTGCTTTGTAAACTACCCCATAGCCACCCCTGGCAATGAGTTGAAATTCTTCAAACTCGTCAAGCAGCCTCGATGGTACTGTCGGATCAAAGTTCTTGTTGATTGCATCATCCCTGTTTTTAAATTTGCGAAAATTCTGTATAAAATTAATTAAAAAAAAAAAAAAAAAACTAACAAACCTGTTCATGTCATCTTCGAAATGCAGGTAGTCAACGTCGTCATCCATGGCAAACCTGTATAGAGGGTTGTGAGTTAAGTAAGGTTATTGTTCGGTCTCCCATGTATTAATTTTTTATTTGAAGCTACCACATATCACTATATATATCATAGAATAATTTTTCAACACAATAGTTGAACTTTAATTTACACAATTATTGATTTTCATAATACTTTTAAAAATTTTTCTACTATATTTAAGTTTAAAAATTTTCAGAAATTATGTAAAAAAAAAAATAAAAAAAAATACATAATCAGTACATATGCATGCTGTAACTCATGAGTGTGGTTTAAGAAACTGACAAGTAAGTAGCATAATCGTGAAAATCGACAATGCTTAGGCATATCAAGAGAGTATGATGCAAGAACTTGGAAACGTCAGAAAAAACTATTTTAATTAATTTTAAAGTTTTGATAAAAATTTCGTAAAATTTAAAAATGGTATTTAAACAGAATTAACAATGGTTTTATTAAAAATATAATTATATGTATCTGATCTTCGAGATTTTATAATTTAACATAGCAACCGGGTAGCAACAAAAAGGTATACAGCTCTGGCTCACCGCAATGAAGGGAATCCGTCGGGGTGTTGCGTATTGCTGAATCTTTTGAATCCAAATTCGCCGCGAAGAAAAACCTTTTCGAGCTTCCGCATGCGATCGCCTTGTGCCGAGGTGCTTGGTGATTGACAATTTACCTTCCGCGGTAAAATTCCACCTGAATTAACCTGATTTTTACGCAAATTTTTCCACTGATTGCAACCACGCGAGGTGCACATGGAAACAGCGTTGATCAACAAGTG
The DNA here is from genome assembly GCF_031216515.1 of Neocloeon triangulifer. Lineage (NCBI taxonomy): Eukaryota > Metazoa > Arthropoda > Insecta > Ephemeroptera > Baetidae > Neocloeon > Neocloeon triangulifer. The sequence goes on along the minus strand of NW_026775554.1, from coordinate 2,702,474 downwards.
AAATGAGAAAACAGGTGGAATGCGAACGAAGATAAAAAATAGCCAAGCTTACCTATTTTCATTGTTGCCGCAACACAGACAACAAAGAAGAATTTCTACTGGCCAGCCTTCGTCGCATCTCCCAACGTTAGCCTCAGCTTGGGATTGGGGCTTGGGGGTGGAGCTAACTACGTCACCCTGCAGCCTTGAACAAGTCTGTGCAGACTAGTGCAGAGTGGTGCGGTGGTGGTGGGCGCTGATCACCTCCCGTTTTTTTTCTCCTGACTTGATGATCCTGATCTAACACAACATAAGAGTGGCAGGAGTGGAGGGAGAGAATAAAAGAGAAAGAAAAGAACAAATTATTATTCCTTGTTTTCGTCGTCGCACGTGCCTATATGCATTACATACCTGAAACCTGAACTATGACATGACACACACTTTTCTGTTCATTTTTCCACTTTGCCGCTGGCGCTGCCTCCAGTTGCAATTCACATGTGGTGAAGGCGGACCTAATAATTTAGGTAAATCAATGGGTGAAGGACTCTCGTAAAAACAACGTTCGCGTGTTTAGTGTTTTTCTTTTATATTCCATTGTGCCCGTGGATAATAATTGGAATCTCGGTGATGCTGATGACAAGAAAAAGTGTTGAGGAGGGTTGAAAATGCGAGACTGCTCGAAACTTGGATTCCTCATCCTTGCAAAAAATTATTTGATGACTACGAGAAGACCAAGACTGAAGGCTGCTATATATTATGGATATTATGTGTTCTCCGCGATTTTTTTTACCAATCATCAACAAAAACAATGTAAGTACAAAGTAAAATTAAATTAATAATTTCTTTCTATAAATTCTATTTTTGAGAAAGTCGACTTACAAAAATACATTTGTGTGGATAAATTTCGAATAATATCAGATATTCATCAAAACATAAAATTTCGAATATACATTATTTTTTTAAATTTTATTTGCCAATGACGAGATGCCGGTTTCGAAGGATGAAAATGAATGAAAATTTATGAGTTTTAAAATAATTGCCAGAGAATGAAACATTTACTTTTATTAAATGATCATTATTTCAATCATGGTTCAATTAATGAGAATGAAAAAATGTATACTAATCCAGTACATACATAATATCTGGTGTTGTTAGCGATTATCAGGGGACTATGAATATTTTTTGAGTAATTTTTTTCTTAAAAATCACTTCTAATTACATTACATCCAGGAATTAAATATTTTTTTGCCAACCCTCCGGTGTCGGTATGCAGCAGCAAACGTAGGGAAATTGATTTTTTGTTCTCGCTTATAACTTTGTTTCTTTACATTTTATCCTTTAGAATTGGTTTCTAATCGACTTAAAATAAAAAATCGAGTAAGAATATATCGGTCTTCTATAGTTCAGATCAAGGAAATCGTTAAAAATCTGCAGAAATTATTAATTCACTCGCGTCTTTTGAAGTAAATATTGATGTAACTAATTTATTTAACTATATGAACCGCGCTATTTTTCTTTACATTTTGTAGCTAACTTCATACACCATCAGATGGTACCAAAAAACAATGTTGCCACCGGCACAACTATCGCGTGATGAATTTTTTCCTAAAATCCCCAGAATTTTGTTCCTAGTATGGTGGTAGCACTGCGCGGAGAGAGGAAAGCAGCTGGGCCGGCGGCCGAGACTCGAGAATCGTAAACATGAGTTTGCTCTCGTCGTTCAAGCACGAATTTAATTAAATTATTATCTCAATTATCTGCCCGCGGTTCAGGAGTTGAAATTTGCCGAATTGCGTATGTGGATTGTGAAGTGCACGGTCACGGTGGTCTAGCAAAATTTTTCATTTATATATTTTCCGAGATCCGATCACATCATATCGCCAATTGGAAAACCGGGTAAACCCTAAATTTTTATGGAATTTTATATTTGAGCGGCACAAGTGACTGGCGTGGCGTCCGTCGTGTCAGCATTCGTATTTGAATATAAAATTTATATTTAATATTCAATGCCATGACCAAATTAAATAAATTTTGTCACATAAACTAGAAAGTAATAAATTATTATAATTTTTAATATTCTCATTATTTTACACAATTAATTTGTGAAATTTTCTTATCATCAGCTAACAAATAAATACTTGGAAGATTTCATAAGCTCGCCACAAGCAAACGGATGGGCCAATTTTCATTTTCTCCGCGGATTCTGAAAGCTCAACTTCACAAGTTTTTGACCTCCTTGTTTTTTACTGGCACAATGAAAACTTTAGTATATACTCCAATACAGATGGGGGTCAATAATGATTAAAATGGAATAAAAGCTGAATTTGGAAATCTGATCATTTCTTATTTTATCTGGGGGTCTGATTCTGTAAGAACGACGCCAATTGAAAACGACGACTTTTTCAAATAGCAGTCGTCGTTTTTATATTTGGAGTCTAAATCAAATCGTCGCCCGAATTGACGTGTCGTTTTCAAAGGGTGGCTAATAATTACTTTGCGAACTTGCACGCCAAAGGGTTAACCGTTGGTCCAATTTTAAAAATCTGAATAGATTCTGAAAGCCCAGCAGTTACATCTTTTATCTTGGTTAATTATAATTTTCTAAGGGCTGAACTAATATTTTATTTTCCCGGAAAACTAAAAAAATGACAACTTGCCAGCTCCTGTTAAGTGCTAACTCCTCAGGAGTGCTAACTCCTCAGGAGTGCCAGCTCCTCAGGAGCGCCAGCTCCCCAGGAGCGCCAACTCCTCAGGAGCGCCAACTCCCCAGGAGCGCCAACTCCTCAGGAGCGCCAACTCCCCAGGAGCGCCAACTCCTCAGGAGCGCCAACTCCCCAGGAGCGCCAACTCCCCAGGAGCGCCAGCTCCCCAGGAGCGCCAACTCCCCAGGAGCGCCAGCTCCTCAGGAGCGCCAACTCCTCAGGAGCGCCAACTCCTCAGGAGCGCCAACTCCCCAGGAGCGCCAGCTCCCCAGGAGCGCCAGCTCCCCAGGAGCGCCAGCTCCCCAGGAGCGCCAACTCCTCAGGAGCGCCAACTCCCCAGGAGCGCCAACTCCCCAGGAGCGCCAGCTCCCCAGGAGCGCCAACTCCCCAGGAGCGCCAACTCCCCAGGAGCGCCAGCTCCCCAGGAGCGCCAACTCCCCAGGAGCGCCAGCTCCTCAGGAGCGCCAACTCCCCAGGAGCGCCAGCTCCTCAGGAGCGCCAACTCCTCAGGAGCGCCAACTCCCCAGGAGCGCCAGCTCCCCAGGAGCGCCAACTCCTCAGGAGTACCATCTCTCCATTTTTTTCACAATACATAATAATCATTAACTTAACTCGCTTAATTTATCTTCGTTCTGAGTTTCTTAACAGAGAGAATTAAGGTGTTGTAAATATTTGAAAATCCAATATATTTTCTAGGAAAAGGTTTATCAAAATTATAATTATTTCTAATTTTTACCGTTCATTAATTAAAAAAATTTTAAAATTCAAACTGCCCTGAAAATTGGAAAATGATCCGATTTTGATAAAAATTTATTTTTAGCATCTCCTTGATGTACCCAATCGAGTGATGTACCGCACATGCCTTTCCGGAAAAGTTTTGGTTTTATCAAAAGGGGTCGGAAAAATCAGCGATTGCGGAAAAACGGGTGGAGGAAAAGTTTTGAAATTTTAGGGGTGTCTCTCCAAAGAACCAAGCTACATATTGGCTATTTAGCCTTTCTGTTGCGGGTTGCATACTTCCTGTGAAAAATAAGTTATTTTTTTACTTCAATTTTCCGGAAAAGCAGCTTGTGTTGGAAAGTTAATGTTCAAAGCAGAAAGATAGGAAATTTAATCAGCTTTCAGAATCACTTAAAGTTTTGTTTTTAGCTCCCATAGAAGTTGAGAAATTGACCAAAACGTGAACACCTTTTGAAAATGGGCAATTTTCCGCAAAATGCATCCGAGATCCTTCTGACCTGACTCGGAAAAATCATATCTACTACCAAATCAATTGTCATGTATTTAGCTTCACGTGCAGTAATGTTTTTTTAGCAAAATCACTGTTTTTCAGCACTTATTCAAAATTTGAAAATTTCGAACCCTGTAAATTAGGCAAATTTGAGAATTTTCCAAAATCCTTTGAATCTGTTAGTTAACATACCTAAGGGAACCCCCATACCAAATTTGGGTGACCTTTGCTTTTTTTGTCAGGTTGGCAACGAGACAATCGCTAACAAAAACTGTTAATTAAAAGGTTTGTGCAATATGTGTAATTTTATTAAAAAAAAACTATGTGAACAAAATTTTTAATGAGAATGCCGAATTGCCAAAGAAGAAATTCTTCATAATTGCAAATAACAGAAAGCTAGAATTATTTTCACCTTAATAATCAACATGCTTTTGTGTTTATTCCGTAATTCATCATGCGATGGATGTGAGCAGGGGCAAGGCTTTTGCTTCAAAATTTTAATCTATTATTGTGCTCGATCTAAACTTACTTCAATCCATATTGTTAATTCATTCAGTAATTCTACAAGGAGAACTTAATTCCTCTATAAGTTAGTAAAATTGAAAATAATTAAAATTAAAGATATTTAACAGAAATTTCGAAATTATAAACCTGTAACTCTATAAGCAGCATAATGTCATCAATGAATCTTTTGATTAAATATGCCAAAAAAATAAATTTCATTATTGTAATTTGTGCAATATGAATACATTTCTTTTAGTAAGTATTGATTTTTTTTCTTATCTTTTTTGGGTAAAATTATTCCAATAGTTTTAAAACTATTATAGAATTTCAATAATAATCAACAGTGAAACATAAGACGATGATATTTCCTTACGGGTTCCTATACTATAATGTTTTTAATGAAACAACAATTTGATTTTACAACGAAATTCATTCGCACAACCATTCGCACAAAAAGATTCAAGGAGATTAAGCTTATTATTTCTTTGCAAACGAAATTTTCATAGCATTTGAGGGGGTGATTTTGAAGCCCTGGAGCGCCTCTTTGGCCGCCGACGACTGAATCTCGTTCTCAAACTCCACGAAGGCAATGTCGTGTCTGCCAGGAACAAGACGCACTTCTTTGAATCCAGGGAACCTGAAAGGAGCAAATATAATAAAGATCAACCTTTTGTTTTAAAATTCAAAAGCTTACTGGTTGAACAGCATTGAGAGCATCATCTCGTTGGTCTCGTCGGGCAAGTTTGTGAGGAACAAAATCTGGTTTGGTGGTTGTTCCGCAACAGCCGCAGCGGCGTGCACTGAAATGAGTGATTTAATTTTGTTTTCTTTTGTTTCGAAAGTTGTACTTACACAATTGCATGGTTTGTTGGTTGAATGGTATTCCCTGAGACATCATGCTGGCCGCCGCCGCGGCCATTTGCTGCTGTTTGGCCAGATTTTCCTTGGCCGCCTTTCTCTTGGCCTTTTTGCTGAGCTCGCCACTCCCGGTCTCTCTTCTGGGCTTCTTTGGCCGCTCGACGAAGCTTCCTTTCATTTTGGCAATTACGTCCGAGTCTGTTTTCGAGTACTGAATTCTCTGTTAGGCGAGAAAAGTCTTATTGTCAAATTGTTTCAACATTTTTAAAATAAACCATTGGTTTGTCGTAGAAGGGGAATCCCTGCATTGAACGGAGAGCGTTTGTGGCGCTGCTCACTTCTTTGAAGATTACAAACGCTTGGCCTCGCATTTTCAGCGTCTTCAAAGCAATTATGTCGTGGATTGGCCCAAATTGCGAAAATATGGCATTAAGCGACTTCTTCAACTCTGAAATTTGAATAAGATAACCATTAGAGTTTGATTTGAATATAATTGGCTAATTTTAAGTAGTCTTTTTTATCTCAGCCCCTCGACTGTGTGCCAAGGGGGGCCAAAGTTGCTCCATAAGCTCTCACATGGCTCAAAATTTCAAACCGTAAATTATTTTAAAGTAAGAAATTTTTGAGCCAAGTAATTAGCCTGCAGTACAAGGATGTTTCTCATCATCGAAGGAAGATTATGTATTTAAGTTGCCAAATTGCAATAGGATTTTTACCTTCTTTTTTAATTTTTTCATTCAAGTTGTTGATGTAGATTGTGTGGTTAGGTCTGCTCTCCATGGCTGCGTGATTTATTTAGTCCAGTGTCTATCTGAATATTTGTATAAAATAAATAAAATTCGTAATAACAGTAGAAAAATTATAAATTCTGGGGATTTAAAGTTAAAATTGAAAATCACATCAATAGAGTTGTGACAACATACGTGCATTTTGGGGATTGATTTTGATTGAAAATAGGGGCCTGAAGTGACAAAATCATGCATTGATAAATGGCTTATTTTGTTGTTAATCTTTTAAAAGTGGAATTAATGAAGATTTGCCTCATTTAAAGCAGAAAATTTAGAATTTTTTCTTACCGGCGTATTCCAACATGAATGGAGTCAAGCCATAACAAGCAACATCAACAAAAGATTGTCATGGCTGTTCTTGCGAGTTCGCTAAACGCTCACTAGATGGTGCTCAAATGCATTAGCAAATTTGACAGACTTGTTAGAGGGCGCGGAGCTAAATTGCAAAAAGCTTTTTGCCACGAAGTCCCAACAAGCCTGAAGGAATCTCTGTTTTAATCAGGTTTTAACACTCATGTAATTATTTTAACTTTTCGGAAACGTTTCCGATATTTTCTCTCTGATGGGCTAAGTCATCGATCATCGAAACGAGAGCCACGCGAGGGAAAAGAGAAAGTTTGTTTTCCTTTTCAACATTTATATATTTTTTGATTGAAATTCGCAATCAAAGTGAATTAAACAAATATACAGCTGGTGAGTTTTTTAATTTCTTAATGAAGACTTTAAATTCAAAGATTTCTTTTTAGAAAGGTTACGTCTGTCATGAGTACCAATGATAGCAACTCTCGTCCGACGAAAAGGGGCCGGTATAAATTGTACAATGAGGACTCCAATGCAAAAATTCCAAAAACCACGGCCTGGCGTTTAGGTTTACGACAAATGGTTTCGAACTCGGAACTGACTCAGCAATGTACGACTGAAGCTGTGAGTTGCACATAATTCTTTCCGAGAGATTTAAATTTTCATTTAGTCTTCTGTTTCATAGATTTATATATAAAAATCGGAGTTTAATTTGGTCATTTGTATTTTTAGCGCGTTGACTGCACAATTGAGGATCCCAATTTCAATGAAAATTTTTGTGGGGCAGGAGATGAAGAGAAAGAAGACGTCGACTTCGATAATCAGGGTGATGGTTTTGTTAACGAAAACTTGGCCAACTTTTTAAAAAGTAATTCTCAAAGTGTCAATTTCAACGTCAAATACAGTCCTAATGAGATTTCGTTTTTGCTGTTGACACTTTCTATAAGCCAAAATTTCACACTCACTAGCACATGTAAACTGTTCAGATTAATGAACGTAATACTCGGAACTGACGTGTTTCCGAACACCAAATTCGAATTTGAAAAGATCTTCAATCCAAGCATTAAAACGGACTTCAACTATGCGTGCAAGTCCTGTGGTAATTTGCTGGGCTGCAAGGACAGCAATGTTGACGTTGCAAATATAAAATGTTGCTGCGGAGCGTTAACCTCTAGAATTGGAATCCAATCTGATGAGACGTTTATAACTTTAAATATTGAATCTCAGCTTGCTCATTTATTTGATATAGGTGCAATTTCTTGTGAACCACTGGAGCCAAATACCAAGTGCAATGATATTACTGGGGGTACTTTATACAGAGAAATTGACAGTAAAATAAGAACCACATTAAATGGACAAGGGAAAAATATTTATCTGAGTTGTGTATTCAATGCTGATGGAGCGCCTATGGACAATTCTTCATCAATAACTCCTATATTTCGAATGATTAATGAAGCCAATTTTAAATTTCGAGGAAAAAACTTGATTTTAGCAGCACTTTGGTATGGTGGTTCAAAACCGAGAATGGAGGTTTTTCTGAAACCATTTGTAAAAATGATGAAAAAATATTCTGAGGAAGGTGTAACTTTGAACATAAAGGGAGAGCAAGTGACAATTTATTTAACTGGGACTTGTTGCTGCGTAGATTCAGTCACCAGGGCTCAGATCCAAGGAGTTACTGGAGTAAACGATCACTTTTGCTGTAGCTGGTGCTTGATTAAAGGGGTTGCAACTACAGATAAATCCGGCAGGGCCGTTGTAAAGTATGCAAAAAAGGTTTTAACAAATTTGGAACCACTAACGTACATATATTACGTCCCAAATTTAAGAACCGAAAAAAATTTTGCTTCTGCTTATGAAAACTTGTTCGAAAATGAATTTGAAAAGCTAGACGGCGTTGGAATTGTTAGCCCCTGCATTGATTCACCAGAGTTTAAAATGGTTTGGGGATTTATTCCTGATTATGTGCATTGCGTCTTGCTTGGAACAACTCGGCGATTCATAAAAATTTGTTCTACGCACGAAGGTTCAAAGTATTTTTTTGGAGACTCCGATACGATTCAAATCATAGATAATTATCTGAAAAATATTCGTCCCCCAAAAATTGTGCAAAAAGTACCACTTCTCATCAGCATGCAAAACTTAATGAACTCTCGGGAAGCTGAAAATTGGCTCCTTTTCTATAGTGTTCCCATTTTAAGCCAGATTTTACCAACCGCGTATGTTCAGCATTGGAAGTTGCTTGTCGGTTCAATGCAGTTACTTTTGCAAGATGAAGTGAGTGCAACAGACGTCGAGAAAGCAGAAAAAATGTTAGAAATTTTTACAGCTGATACGGAAAAGTTATATGGCACATGTGAAATGACTTATGACATTCATCAATTGACTCACTTTGGACAAAGTGTAAGGCTTTGGGGTCCATTATGGGCACACACAGCTTATCCGTTTGAAGCAGCACTTAAGACTTCGAAAAAAATAATAGAAGATACCAAAGGGGTTCCGCACCAAATTGTCCAAAGAATAAATTTAACAAATTGTCTATCTTTCATGGAAAGATTTATAGATGTCAAAGACGAGGAGCTCCAGACATTTTGTCACAGTTTACTCGATTGTCGAAAAGTAACGTTTAGTAAAAAAAGTGGAAAAGATCAAACCTTACTTGGAAAAAATCAGCCATCGGTCTCGCGACCTCCAAATTTCCCAAGGGATGTAAATTTTTATGAATACGAAAAAGTTGTTTCAAAAGGAGTTTTGTATTCAAAGGCCGCGAAGAAGAAAGCAAAGTTTGATGACTCGTACATAGTATTAAAAAATGGACGGTTCTGTCACATTGTCAATATTATTTCGGAAGGTAATTTGGAGGATGTATATTTGATTGTACGTTATTTAGTTTGCATTGATGTTGAAAATTTGATTGGTACAAAAAAAATTGCTGCTGTTGAAGATGAAGAGAAATTTATTAAACTTGAGAAGGTTAAGGGTCCAGCAGTGTATGTAAAAATAAAAAATGATAGTGGTTTTGACAATTGGATTACTGTTGTACCTAGAAAGCATTTTTTGATGAACATGTAAGACCATGGCAGAGATTAATTTAATATTGAATTTCGTCCTGTATTTATTATTATTATTATTTATTCTTCTCGGTCAATACAAAAATTTTAAATTGGAAAAAAGAGAAGAAAGGGTTTACAATTAGCAGTTTGTGCAGTTATTTGTATAAATATAAATAAACTTATTTTCATAAATGAAACTTTATATCTGTATTCTTTTGAGACATTGATGTTGAAAAAATTTACATATTAATGTATTGCACTGAGTTATCATTAAGCATGTTGGAGAACATTTTTTTTAAGAAGTAAAAAAAATATCATAAATAGAAACTCGAAACTCATAAGGCAAATCTTCGAAAGCCTTATATTGTGAATGGAATTTTCCGTACTACACAGCGAGATGTGTCAAGTAACAACATTAACTAATTAATTTTTAGACTGATCTAATATTACAGCCATAAATTACTTCTAAACTCATTTCCAGAGAGAAAAGTTGAGCTGATTCGAAGCCAGTGAGTTCCAACCAAAAAAATTATCAGGATATAATAGATATTAAACTAATTAATTGAAAAACATAAAAAGTTAAAATAACTAAATTATTTTTTCTAATAATTCCTTCTGCGGTAATCAAAATTATTCAATGAAGAATGACCGGGCTATATTTAGAGAGGTGTAAAAATGTTTTTTAATTTGTTGACTTCTGTTAGGTTCTACTTTTAACTTTGATGGAAAAAAAACTTTCAATTCATAGCAACCATCGTAATATTGAAATCACTGACATTGTAGAAATTTTTAATTCAAAATTGTAATTAATTAACAATTTTCTAGTGAAAAATGAGAGTTGAACTGTGATATCAAAAGTTGTGACGGTGAAGTTAAAATTAGCATTATAAAAACTTGCGGCGTTAATTATGAAAAGCTGAATGTGCAGTAAGGCTGCGACAAGTAGTGCTTGTGCCGAGGAAGGCAATGATTGAGTGCTTGCAAAAATATATGAAAATCAGCTTACGCAAGCACACTTGTTAAAGAGCGGCGCTGTTTGCTCAGTGCTCGACTTTCTATGCACGTCAATCTGACTTGCTGCCAAGATTAATCCCCAGCTCACAAACTGTCTGTGGTGTTTAACATGTCACCGAATTGGTAATGGAAATTTTCAACCCTGACGTCATCTCAAGTAAGATTTTCATATTAGTGTCGTCTTTATCAAATAACTTTATTTCTACGGCACTAATTTATTTTTGTAGTGAAATTCGCAAGAAATTGAAGTTTAATTTTTTTATAAAAAAATGTTAAGGTTAAATTTTAGAAACCTGAAAATAATCTAAAAGTCATAAAATATTATAAGACTTAAAAAAATATACACATTTGTAATTTGTATATATTTTTTTATATAAAATTAATTCTAAAAGAAATAACTCGCAGCTATTTTTGGGATTTTAGAAAGTCTGACCTACTGAAACCTACCAGCTATGTATATAAATAATTTTGACGACTTAAAGTATGGATGGATTATCCCTGAGAAAATTATTCAGAAGAGCTTGAATATCAAAGAAGCTCTATAGAGTCTGTGGGAAGGGAAATATAAATTAAACATTTCAAAGGAATGCAAATAACAAAATTTTCTTCTATACGAAGGAAGATTTGCTGTACTTTCAATCATCAAAGTTAATTATTTTACATTGATTTTATATTTTCATCTTATATTTTTTATTTCACGTCATTTGAACCTGATTATTTTGAAATTCATTGTTCAGATTTGTGCTGTATTTGTGAATGCTTAAAATATTCGATTTTTTCTGTAGATATGATGAAAATTTAACATCACAAATTGCGTTTTTCTCAATAATTTTTATAAGGTATATTAAATAATGAAATTTGAGTTATTTGTCAGTTTAATAATTATTTTTATTTTTATTATTCAGTTCATTCCAGCTCAATTCAAAATTATTCTAGTCAAAAGTAATTTTCAACCACTGCAGAATAAATTTTCGGCTCAAAATTTAATAATTTTCGGAGGTTGTCTTCATATAAGAAGGAATTGTTTGCCCGCTTTTGAATAAGGGATGTAAATGCGGCGAAGCAAGTTTTCTAACCCGAGTCCTGAAAATGAATTCGAGCAGGCACGCGCCGCCTCGGCGAGATGGCAATAACATAATATCAAACAACCACTCCTTATTGCGAAAATCTCTCGCACATAAAAGCCGGCTAAACCTTTGATCCGCCACTATCACGCAGCAGTTTACTCTCGAAAGCGCTGGGGTTGTGCCAGCCAGAGAGGAATATTAGAACAGAGAAAGAGGCCTTTAAAGCAGGTCGCGCAGAGCACAAAACATTATATTATTTCGGCAGTTGAGCGGCGGCGGCGGCGGCAGTTTTGTGGAAGCAAAAGACCTGAGGAAAAATTAATTAATGAAATGAGGAAATGCCGGCGCAGAGACGGCTTCGGCGGCTGATCTTGCGCGAGTTGGAATGCGGCGCGCAATATCAAGGCGTTGGCAATATTAATTATCAGCAGCCGTCTTCGCGCGCGCTAATGTATTCAGCCCGCGGAATGCCTTTTAATTTTGCGCCTCTGAGCGACACACCACCCTTCTCTTCAATTATTTCTCTCAAATCACTCTCCTCCCAACTTATTAATTGTTTACCTCCCAACAAAACTTTTCCCTTCAGCGCCGTTTCAAAAGTTTCTCGCCCGCCTTTTAATGGAAACAGATAACTAGCAGTTTTGACCGCAATCATATAATTTGTTGCTTCTTTCATTAGAAAATCTTCAGGATAATTGTTGATCATTGTTAGCGAAGAAAGTTTTCTGAAGTAACTTTGGATTTTGACATATTGTAGGAAACTGTTGCAAAAATGAATTGAATTTTCATCAGGGAAACTCCCTAAAATAAGATCAAATTGAGGAAATTGCGAAGTTTCAGTTTGAATTTTAGATTACCGTCTTTTTACTTGATCTGCTAAAACAATTCGCCAAATTGTTGTTAGTGTGCTTGTGTTGTATAGTGTAAAGCATTTCCAGGATTTAATTTTTTTAGAGGATTTTAAGTGGTTTTACTGAAATTTTGAGAGAAAAATTTGGCTTTAAAGAATAAAATAAGCACCAAAATGTTTATTTTTAACTCATTTTAACTAAGAAAAATTAATTTGATACTAACTCGGTTGCTCTGTTTGCCTTCATTTTCCAGGTTTTAACTACGTTTTTAATTTTTCGACTCACAAAAAATTTAATTTCTGAATTAAAAGTAAAAAATTTTGGGCAATTACTTTTCATCCAAAATTTATAACCTTAGATTTTGGAAATAATATTTTATATTTAATAATGAATAAAATCAAAATGCACAATTTATCATTTATTTGAAGCTATTTAAAATTTATTTTGCTTTGTGGTCGGGGCACATCTGCATTACAATTTCACGGTATCGGTTTTGTGCTGCTGGTATGGGTCTTAATGTTTGGACCTTTCCACCCAAAACTGTTTTTATCGCTTGGACGAACTTTAATCAAGCCTTGCAATCCTCCCTCTTCTCTCTCTCTCTCTCTCTCTCTCTCTCTCTCTCTCTCTCTCTCTCTCTCTCTCTCTCTCTCTCTCTCTCTCTCTCTCTCTCTCTCTGTCTCTCTCTGTCTCTCTCACTTTCTCCCCCTCTGCTAACAATTTACCATGAAATGAAAATGTGGTGAAACGTATCAGTGTCCTCTCTCTCTCTCTCTCTCTCTCTCTCTCTCTCTCTCTCTCTCTCTCTCTCTCTCTCTCTCTCTCTCTCTCTCTCTCTCTCTCTCTCTCTCTCTCTCTCTCTCTCTCTCTCTCTCTCTTTCCTCTCTTTCCAGCCGAGAAACCAATCAGAGCTCAGGCATTTTTATCAAGCACATTGCGTCAGGTTGTTCCTCCAAACGAAGCACCAATCGCCGAGCACCCCCTTGCGAAATCTATTTATACGAATCGCTCGCTCTCTCCGGCGCTCCCTCTGTTTTCGGCACGTAATTCAATATTGGCGCTGCACGATCGCTATTCAAATGTGATAAGGAAGGCAGATGAGAGAGAGAGAGAGAGAGGATTTTTATTATTTCATTATTTGTTGTGAAGAGACGTGAAAATGATATGATGGCAGATCAAATTATGCTCTCGTCCGCACTCAAAAGCACCCACTAAATCCAATAATCTCCTTCCATGGGTTCTCGCTGTCGCGCACTGCTCATTGCTCGCTTCAGCTGAGACAGCCGTTGAGTCGTGCACTTCAGTTTTTTAGCATGACAGAACTTCTGTATAATTTTGTTAATTTTTCGTTCGGAACAGCAGGAACATTATTCAACCAGATGCATTTTGAACTGAATACCCCTTATACATGCTAATTCCACAACTTTATTAAGTCTGCTAAATTATTAAAAGAGACGCATTGAGAAAAAACTTATGAAAATTATAAATTTTCCATAGTTGACTTTCTATAAATTAGGTGTTAACGAACAGATCGGCTATTTTTTCGTAGCAAAAATTTCACTTAGCTTTTTTCGCCTTGGTGATACAAAATTGGCAGGATCAAAATATACTTACAGACTATTAAAATAGTGATTAAATAGGATTTAGATTAAATAAAATGTGCTCTTTGGAAATGGATGATCGATTAATTCAATTCAAATTTTGCTGTTACCTTTATTTTTTCCCATCCAAATAGATGGTGAATCTGCACTGCATAAATTTTCTTCCAATTTATATTTATTAATGATTATTAATGTTTTTTAGTATAGCGAGAGAATGACATCATTTTAAAAGGAGATTGCTACATAACTATTGCTAGAGTAGGCAACCTGCCCGACTCAGGTGCGGAGCGTGTTGCATATCCACATATGTCCAGGATGAAGAAAAATACAGCTCCTAGCGTCAGTTTTTTATTGAACAGTTCAATTTCTGAATGAAGTCAACCGACTATATTTAAATTTAGCAGACATCATTGGAGAATAAACAATGAAATCGTACTTATTAAATTTGCGCCGGCAAATTTTATTATCTAGTGTAATATTTCCCACATTGGAACATCATTCAATCATTCTCTTGAATGCTACCTTTAAAAAAACTATGTGTTTGAGATGAGACATCCCGGTTTAAATGAAAATTAGTGAGCAACTTTTACTACACCTGAGAACTTTAAAACGGCAATTATTTTTGCCTCTTTTTTCTTAAAGTTTTGCCTTTGAATTACGTTGGAAAGTTAAAGGTAGGCAAAATATTTAAATATAAGACGCTTTTTTGCCTAAATTTTGATAGTTTCTTTTTTTAAATTCAAATTAGTCTTCCAGGGTAGAAAAATCAAAATCGGGGTGCGTCATCTTAAAAACATAGCTTTTAAGTGTTCATATATTATTTAAGAAATATTGGAAAATTTTATGGAATTTTATTTAAAATAATATAAAAATTAAGTTTTTGTTTGAAATTCTTATTTAAAAAGTAGAAGCAATTTGTATTTCCCGCGAAACTTCCAGTCAAAGGCCTCAAATCTCAAAGATAAAGAATGAAGAAGGGTGCGCATGTGTGTGCGGATCGGACGATATTATTTGTAAAATATGCATGTTCACATGGACCATCAGTCATATGGATTTATAAAGTCTGAGCGGCGTAGTCCCTCTTTGTTCTGAGAGGCCCTCGAGACCACCTGCCACACACATTACACTTGCGCGCGCGCGCGTTCACATCACATACGTACATGCAGGCAAATGCGCGTCTGGGGAGTGGAAATTAGGAGTGGAACGATGGTTTTCTCGTGTGAAGTATTTGCACGTTATATTCACACTGAGCAAAAACGCAGAACCATAATGTGTGCCGCAAACATCAAAGGAAGAATTTAAAAGCAACTTTTTAATTTTAAAAGCTCGCCGCGCTTTCCACAAAAGAGCAGAAAAACATTTCATCCCGCCGGCCGCGCACTCGAATATAAAAAGTTTAACTTCTTGACTTGAACAAATAGAGGAACATTTTTATTCTTAGCCGCCCCTGGAGGAGGCCTGAAAAGCAGAAAACTTGTTTCGAGTAAGAATCACCCCTGACCACCCTCCTTGGAAAAGTTTGATGCCCACGAGCGATTCCTCTCTTTTCATCCGCTCCCTCCGCCGCTCTCGCTCACTCGCTCGCTCGCTTCTTTTATAAAGCCGAATCCTCGCTCCTTCTCTCTTTGTTGGCCGCATTAAAACACAAGCAATTTGATATGAATAGCTGCAGAGGAGCAGAGTTTGAAAAATGTTTTGTTGCGAGAGAAAAGGATAAGAGCAATTTAATTGCGAGGTAGAAGGGCACCGAGCGCTGTGGAACAATGTTGGTGTAATTAGTTTCCTGTCGTCAAGTTATCCTCTCGCTCATCCGCTGTCTGCAATCTAGTGATCTCTAGTGAGGGATCTGCATCTGATCCCTCAATGCCTTCTTTTCAAATGACGAAGTAACCAAATATAAAATTCACACGCGTTCCTACGGTAAATAATGTGATAATTTCACATTTTTATTTTATTGATGGTATGTAAATAGCTATAAAAATACAGAAAATTCAAATACTTCAGAAATTTACCGTTGCATTATTTGGATAAAAAATTGTGATCTTTCTAATTTTGCATCGGGTTATTTCATAATTTTGTTTTAATTTATTTGATATCTTTATTTGTGGTTAAGCATAAAACAATATAAAAATTTTCCAGATTCACCGTTTTAAAAAATTTCATAATTTTATGATCACTTTGGTAGTCCAACGGTATTGTAATAATTTTAAATTTTAAACATTATAAAGAATACTGCAAATAAAAACCTTGTATATACCTATCCTGGTTATAATAAATATGCTATATTTTAAAGAGTTCTGTAATTACAGTTTTTTAATTTAAAATTAATCAAACAGTTAGTTTCATTGAAATTTTAATATGATGTGGTACAATTTGATAATATATAATATAGTTAAACGAGATATAGATAACTCCTATTGATACAAAAAAAAGATTTAAATTAAAATTTTACCATGTTCATAACATGTGAATGCTTAATGAAAATATTTTACTTATTTATTAACTGTTTTCTACAGTTTGAATCAAAAAATATATAATCCTTAATTTTGATTAACTTCATTTTACTTTAAAAACACTGTATATTGATTTTTACATAAGTGGTCTGTAATCATGAACACATCTTTCAGGTTTGCTTTCTCAATTATAGCTTAAAGTTAATTGATCAAAATCCTCTCTCATTCCTAGAAATGAAAATGTTATTTACTGTGGAAAATAGAAACATCTAATGTCAATATAAAAGTTGCCCGCTTCAAGCGTTTTAGTCACTTCATTTATTTGATTAACTTATAAATTAATTTGATATTTTTTTCTTTCTAATCAGCTGTAATTTCAATCTTGTTTTTATTTGATTTGATTAGCATTAATTCTTTCTTTATAAATTTTATGATTCGTTCATTGGGATTAGAAATTAACAATTTGAAAATAAACTAGTTTTTTTCTTTGCTAATTTATAACATCTTTGTAATTATTTATTTTAATTTACATTTTTCACGTTCAGACAGGAGCTATAGAGAATTACATACCGAATCCATGAATGTGTGCTGTGCGCATGCCAGACAAAAAATGTAATCAACTTAATCATATAAATTAGGAGATCGATTTACTGTTTTATTTTTGTATACAGTAGGAGCGTTATCACAGACATATTATTTCATACTCTAATAAAAGTGCAGTGCAACAGAGGCAAAGAGGAAGGAACAACAAAGCAGACCGACATAAGAAGCCAAGTATTGCAGACGGTCACCTAAAAACGTCCACTCAATCGCGCTTAATTTCGCTCTCAAATTTGAACCCGCGCCTGAAACACACAAAATACGGTTTAAAGCTATTTTTTCTAGTAAGGAAGTTTTTTCTCTTTGATATAATAAATTAATTTGAATAATTATTACTGTGTAAATTGGATAAATTTAAAAGTCTTTTATACAAGCACTGCGCTTCAGAACAGCGAAAAAATAATTGTTTAAAATTTATGCAATATTGATTTATTATTCGCAGATCATTTCAATTGTTTATAAATTTAAATTTACATTCTTTATTTCTGCTCCTAATAGAAACGTAGTTTGAAAAACGTCATGAAGCAAATATATTTTCATGAAAAACAGCTGAAAAAATTGAATTTTTCAATCTTACCGCTCTCAATACCATCGATTCGTTTGGCAGTTTCCTCACAAGGACGTGGCCGCGTGCTCAGGGTGCGGCGAGGCGCGCTCTCCGAGGGGGGTGAAGGCAGAGTCGGTGCTGCGGGTGACGGTGGGCGCCGAGGACGGTTGCGGCGACTGCCTGCTGGAGGCGGCGTGCGAGCCCCGCAGCACCTTGCCGATGAGCGAGTCGATGGTGAAGCCCGACTTGAGGGTGGCCGCCGTCTTGCACTGGTACAGGGTGGGCACGGGCTTGTGCACGCCGCCCCCGGAGGCGGCCGACGGGCCGTTCAGCAGGTTGAGGCCGAGCGGCGCCAACGAGAGGCGGGCGAGCTGCGTCGGCGGCAGCAGCGGCATCGACGGGGGCTGCAGGTACGCGTACGGGGGCGGCAGGTGCGGGGGCGGCAGGCCGTGCTGCAGGTACGGGTCGCCGCCGCTGCCCAGGAAGGCGGCGGCCGCCGCGGCCATGGCCGCGTGGTTGTGCAGGAAGGCCGGCGGCTGCTGCCGTTTGTACCTCTTGCGGCGCCGCAGAAAACTGCCGTTGTCGAACATGTCCTCGGCCATCGGATCCAGGGTCCAGTAGTTGCCCTTGCCAGGGTTGCCGGGCTCCCTGGGTATTTTGATGAAGCAGTCGTTCAGCGACAAATTGTGCCGGATGGAATTCTGCCAGGCGGGGAACTTGTCTCGGTAGTACGGAAACCGCGACATGATGAACTCGCAAATGCCACTCAGCGTGAGTCTCTTGTGCGGACTTTGCAAAATGCCCATGGTGATCAGGGCTATGTACGAGTAGGGCGGTTTGACGGCCGCCGCCGTCTTGCCGTCGTCCAACTTACTTTTGGCCGCCGCGGTCGCCTGCAGGTCGGTCGGCGCCGCAGCGACGGCGCCGCTGAAGGAGTGGTGTCTGGAGGCGACGGTGACGTCTTCGTCCGAGTCGACGTTGATGTCCTCGGACTCGGAGTCGGACGACTCGAACTGTCTGAAGGGCGTCGCGGGTTGCGGCGCCGCCGGCACTTGCTGCGGGTTCGGCTGGCCCCGCAGGTCGAGCGGCGACGACGATTCGGCCGGGTACAGGGCGCCGCTCTTGGCCAGGTGCTGGTGCCACGCGAGGTCGGCCATTGACGAGGTTAAAGTGGTGCAAAATGTGTGCCCTGCCTGTTAAAACGTTGTCTTTATTTGTGTGGACGCGAGAGCGAGATCGCTTTGACAACACACATTCTCTGCGCCTGTGATTTTGACAACCGTGCCAGCCTTTTCATTGGCTAACGACTCGGCTACCCCCTGCAAAACCGCACGAAACGCAAACTTTCTGGGTTAAATCGCATTCACATAGGGTGGTTCTCCGAAGCTCCACCCCTGTGTTACTTAATGTAAAAGGGAGAGTTTACATTGCAGTGGGCGTGGTTATCTTGTCGCCGCCGCTTTATAGATAATGTTATGGGGTTGATGCAAAAAATGAGTAGGGGTGTGTGTGTTCTTTACTGCCGCTGTTTCGACACACACAGCCATGGTGAAAGAGCGAAAGAGAGAGAGAGAGAGAGGAGAGAACCTTCTCGCATGATAAGCTAAGGTTTTAGGCGCATGCATGTACATATATATGCACGTACATATATGTACTGTATAAAGTGATGTAGTTGAGCGCTGCCGTGCGCTGTTATACCATGTTTACTCTGCTATATTGTAATCTTGAAATGCGTTCTGTTGTTCTCAACTCACACTTGAAAATATTATCATGTCTTCTAAGTGCTAAAATTTTCTCGTTTCTAACCAAATTTTTAATTGAAAAACATTCATTAAATGAATTGTAAACGGCATCTTATTTATAAATACATAATTATATAATTTTTATCTTTCATTCTTATTACAATATTCTTTCTAATAATTTTCATAGATAATTTGCAGATGAAAACGTATTTTTATAGGATTTTTATTTTCTTACACTGATCGTCGTTTGTGAGCATTAATTTGGTATTTGAATAAAATCAAACAAAGGTTTAGCTTTTTGCAATCCCTGCAACAAGTAATATTTTGTTTGTATGTTTATTGTAAATAAATTATTTATCATTATTATTATTCATCTGGTTAAAACAAATATTTCCACATATGAAACCTTAGTAAATTTTTTGTTTACATTTTGATTGTAATAAAAATTTCACATAATTATCAATACAAGATTAGATTGTTGAAGTTTTATGTTGCCATTACTTTTCAAGTTTCAAGAAATATTAATTTATAATTATTTATCTTATTTAAAAATCAAAAAGAGATGCAGTATACAGAGAGTGTGTGGCTACAGAAATTCTAGTTTTATTGAAATATATAATAGGTTTATTATAACTCGTCATAGGTCTAGAATTAGCATAATTAATTAATAATTTGCATGTTCTAACTTTTGCTTTTTCATGGATATTTCAATAGATTTCAGCTGCGTAATCATACGTTACTAAAAAATATCGTTCCTCTTTTTGTAATCATTCTTAAATTCCGTGTTACTATAATCTTTTAAACATTTATATGCATACTTAGAACTCTTTTTATTTTCCATGCAAAATGTAAAAGAGTTCTTTAAAAACAAATACTGTAAGTAAACTAATAAATCAGAAGATTTTAGGCATTATCGTTTATGAATTTTAAGAAACCTTGCAGTTGACTCCATTAATGTGATAACTCAAAAACTTACTTATTCAACCGAGGCCCACTGCGGCGGATAAGGTCTTTTCAACCTCGGAATATTTAACAAATTCTTGCAAGTGGCGGTGCCATTTTGTCCAACAATTACCTTTTTTTTCAAATAAAATGTTTTCAAAAATTGAATGTAATCAATGTATTTTTACAATTTGGACAGATAAACAAAATAATAAAATCATAATTTATATTTAAAAGTTCATAATTCTCATATGCAAATAACAGATAACAAAATATAATTATGCATCTAATTTTTATCACACATAATGCAAGTGTTTATTTCTATATACTTATTTCAGCATTGCAGGTTTTCCTTTGTTCAAAAACATAAAATTAAATGATGTATTCTGAAACAGAGACAACCATAGTGAATATTCTTAACAGTTCAAAACTATATGTCTATTGAGGACGCGCTCAGCCCTTTACTGTAAAAATAAAAGGCGGATAATCAAAAGTGTACAAAATATAACAACAAACTCGAATAATATCCTTTCAGCTTTTACAATTAAATCTAAATGACATGATATATGTTATCAGCAATTTTAATAACACACTTAATCAAAAGTTAGGATATTATATTAAAAATAACTATTGCGATTAGCGCTGTAATTCGATAGGATTATGCAAAATTATTCAATGCGTGCATTGGCGAGAAGAGGCAGATGAGACCTTTTAATTAACACACGCGCGCAGTCAAAAGGAAAGCGACCCCTCTTGTCGGCGACACCCACACCACTGCTG
The DNA here is from genome assembly GCF_031216515.1 of Neocloeon triangulifer. Lineage (NCBI taxonomy): Eukaryota > Metazoa > Arthropoda > Insecta > Ephemeroptera > Baetidae > Neocloeon > Neocloeon triangulifer. The sequence goes on along the minus strand of NW_026775554.1, from coordinate 2,681,462 downwards.
GGGGTGGCCGGACCTGATCATGAATAAATTGGCATTCTTGCACCTCGTGAAAGAGACGAAAAATATATAGAAACCATCTGCTGGCGACGTGTGTGGCGGAGAGGAGAGAGAGATCATTAATCTTGGCGACAACTAAAATGGTTAGGTATTTCTTAATCATGTCTGAGTCGGCAAACAAATAAGAAAAGGCGATTAGGGCGCGGACGAGCCGCTCTTTCACTCAGCCGATTGTTCTCGTGCGACACAAAGCGCGGCGCATTTGAATTACAAAAGGCACCGAAGAGGGCGGTTTTTGTATTGTTCCGCTTTAAGCAACACTCTGTCGCATTGTGTGTGTGTGTGTGAGTGAGTGAGTATATTTAGTACACAACATACAGTTGGATGCAACTAGCGCGCGCGCTGCACAATCCTCTTATTTGTTCCCAGCGCCAATCTCCCCTGCTTTTAGCAGTGTGTCAACACCATTAGTGTTTGACGCCCGCAAAACGATTTAGGCGGCGAATTATGCGTGCTCCGCGATGCTCATTTTCTCGCCAATATCACGCGCACCATAAATCACGCTTCAGCCCCCGCAGCTTGGCTTTCGATAAATGTCATTTTGCTCATCGCGCGCGCACACAACAGACCAAGCGCTTCCTCCCATTTCAGCGCAAATTCCAGATGGCATGGAAAATAAGAATATAATTTTGCTTGATTTTTGTTCATTTGTCCACATTGTTACAAATAATTACATTGTTTACATTCAATTGTTGAAAGTATTCAGATAAATATTAACATTAACCCGGCGAAGTGCTTTAAAATATTTTTTAATTAAAATTCTCATTTCTTGAGCAGTGGAGGAAAAAATTTACTCACCCAAACTACTTCTGTTTACAAAATATGTTTTCATTCATGTATAGAGATATATTAAACATAAAATTTGCACAGCTTTAAAACGTATAATTAATTATTTACAATTCATACGCTCATCTTCAGGCGAGCTAAAATTATTTTTGCAGCAAAATATTATTTACTCTGCAATTTTTTTTTGTTCTTACCATTATAAACAAAATAATGCAGAGCATAATTAAATTAAATGTTTCGAAAATGATGCATTACAAAATTTTAAAATGCCTGTTTTACATCATAAATAAACATCGGTAATTGTAAAAATTAGCGTAAAACTTGTTTAACAAAAATGTTATTTTTTAACTTTTCTCAACTCCCCCGTCCATGAAATCTTTTTTTAATCTCAAAAACTAAATGCTTTAATTAATTAAGATTTTACTATTGCATAATTATTTTCCTTTTTATTTTTGTGTATTATTGTTGTTCATTTTTCCGCATTGATGCGCAAATACATTGTTGTTGAAAACAATTTTATGTTAAAAAGGGAATTGTTAGAACAAAACGGCACCACCACTAGCAAAAATTTTGCTGAAACTTCCGAGATCAAATAGACACCATCCGCCGCTTTTATTAATTATTATTGTATATTTAAAGTTTTAATTATTTTTGAAGTTGTTGGCCAAATTTTAATATCTTGTGATCAAATCAATTTAAATTCAAACTAGATCCTGTCCGTTGAATGTTCTTAATCTTAAAAGTTAAATGTAAAAAGCGACTCAAAATTGCTTTTAGTGACAAAGATTTGCGACTAATGCAAAAATAATTTTGCATTGCTAATTGAAATATTTTTAATTTGTATTAAAAAAAATATTTATTTTTCTCAAACAAATTGTATTAAAAAAATCGAATGAAAAAATTTGATGTAACAATTTTAAATATCTTACTATTAATTTACATCCAAGCAAGTTCTAGTTCAATTAAATTACGTTTAATGTAACATTCAATCCTATTTTCCCTCTTGATTTTTTTCCCACACGAAGCTTCCGGAGATTTTCGAAGTAGGCACTCTGAACAGCACGTAAGCTGTGCGGATTGCATAACTCACGAATGCCGCAGGCGTCGGCGCGGTACTTATGGTAAACTAATAACCCAGCGAGAGCTTCTGTTGTGTATAAAAAAAAATGCATTCTTCTCGATTCCACGCTAGGGAACATAATGGTGCGGGACGGAAATGCGGCCGTATTGATTTTATTTGTTAGGTGCAGACGAGCTTGATAGATTCGGTGGCAGGTGGTTCGGCGAGTGGGCGCATCGCAAGGGTCTGCTCTCAGGAAAGACCCCTAGCTGAGTCATGACTCAATTCAATCTCTCACTTACTCTCTCCCCCACAGATTCTTGGCCAATGCTCTCCGCTGCCGCCGCAAAAAACAATGAAATGTCTCTTCACAGCATAATTGCTCAGCAGGTTCGCGGCTAATCTGGCGTGAAATTTGCGTTTGTGCCGCTGCGATCGTGGTTAATTGGGCGTCACTGCGCGCGGCTGCCGACTTGGCCGCTGCGGCGCAAGCCGATTTTTAACTGCGGGCTTGTTAGTGAAAGGGATTCGCCACACGCAAACTTCATTACGAGCAATTCAATGAGCTGTCAAGAATGTGAAGAGCCGCGTCACGATCAGTCCAGAAAGGGCGGATTTTCCTTTTTGCTGCTACACCTGGGTCCATGAAATTCATTTTCCTCTCGTCTTGAATTATTATTCGGATTAAAATTTAAATTAATTTTTCATTGTTGTTCGATTACAGCGGATTTAAGGCGAGGCTTTGCATAAAAAAAGACGACTGGATTTATTTTGAATGGCAATTTTTCTGCATTGGTTTTTAGATATCAGTTCCAGTATGAAAAATTTAATTTGTCAGGAAAACTGAAATTTTGAAATTTGACATTGTTTTAAGTAAATTTCTTAAAAAAAAAAAAAAAAAAAAAAAAAAAAAAAAAAAAAAATGGTCCCAACCAGATAATTAAAATTTCACTAAATCTTGTTCATATCACCCCAATTAAGATGGAAAATGAAAATCAATAGGCCTATCAATATAACAAATATACATTGATCTTATGGAAAAAGGTTGATTTCGGTGCAAATATCATAAGCTCCTCATTAATGTCATTTCGGAGTGGAGAGGTTCATATTAAAATATGTTTTCACCGCGGCGGCTGCTTCTCTTTTGATGTTGGGCGTTTTATTAAATTTTTTTTAACTTCAATCTCCTTAATAAGAACAGAAAAATTAAATTTAACAATTAAATATTAATTTTCATGAATTTTTTAGCATAGTGCCCTAGAAGATTTGCAATCAATAAATAATGCAATTGTAAATGGAATAATTCAGAATAATCAAGGATGTAAATTATAAAATTAAATTTTCTATGATTCCTTCAAACTTGAAAATTACTGTTTGCTTCTCACAATCAATAGTATAAAAAGTCTATGTATCAAATTATTTCAAAATTTTAATAAACTATTCATCGCTCTCCGTCGTTTTTTGTAGAGTGAATAGTTTCAAATATAAATAAATCGACATATCAACTGGGAATCTCTGCCTAAATGAATCAATTAGATATTAAAAATTGAGACCATAATTTCAATTAAAAATTAATTAAATTTAAATTCCAAATTTAAAAACAATTAAAGTCACTTTCATAAACAAATGTTTAAATTAAAATTAATTCAAAACAAAAAGTAAATTCAAATAAAATAATTAATGTAATTATTTTATTCAAATTAATTAATGTCAATTAAACTCAATTAAAATCAAACAAAGCTAGACGGACAACATGAATCCGTAAAATGTACTAAGGCCAAAATAAAACAAGCCTCCCGCTTCTCTCCTTCTCTTTGAGTGAGTTTTATCAAATACAAAGTGTTTCTTTCATCAAGAGATTCCTTTCGTCAACGCCACTGACTCTCCTAGCCCTAGTTGGTTGAGAGAGATAGAGCGCAAGACCGATTTGGTAAAATTCGGTTGGACGTTGTTACCACGTCGCTCCATCTGAGGCGCACCGCTTCGACTGTTTCCATTTTTATCCAGATCAAATTCAATCCGATTAAGTCCGAATTTCACAAAGTCAATTAAAAATTTAAATTAAACCGGAAAAGGAAAATATAAATACTGAGATTGCAAAAAGAATTACCCCTAGAATTCATTGCCGTCTCAAACATGGGGGCTCGGCCTAATTTTTCGGTTTAGTTTTGGCAAACTCATTGACATAGCAAAAATTAAATTCACTTAATTTCGATTCACACGAGGTTCATCTTTTACACTCGCAGTCCGAGAATTTGTAAAAAGGGAACGCCTGTACGTAGATACCGTGGGCAAACTCGCGTATTTTGATCAAAAATGGCAGAAACAAACAAAGACACGTCCGATAAGGAAGCCGCTCAGGGTGAGCCGCAAAGCTCCCAAGAGCCGGTGAACCCCGTTCACCAACAGACACCCCCCGAGGAGGCTGGGGCATTGACCCTCTCAGGCCCGGCGAGCACGTCGACGCCGCACGCGGCACAAGGCGCGCCGGCCGAGGAAAATGCACCCCACGCGGGAAATTTCCCACCCACACTTTTCTCCCTAGCCGCGACTTTTTTGATTCATTCGGCCATCGAGGACGACATTGCCATCCAGCCGACCACGCCGAATGAATTTGAAAGCACCATCCGCGGCTACATTGCTGACATTCAAGCTCATGCAGCAGAAAGTCGCGACCGTGAAATAACCTACAACACAGCCCGCTTGCGACAAAAGCGAGTGTTGACGCGTTTGAAAGAAACAGTACAGCAAAAGCAAGTGCAAGCAACACACGCCCGACGGCATGCGTTAGCCCAAATGCGAGCGCAGCAAATGCGAGATTCCTATCGGCCCAAATACCACACCGATCACATTGCTCGTCAGAAGGACGAAATGCAAAATCTCCTTGCCGCCTTCGAACGCGCACCTGAACATTCCTCAAATGACCGTCCGCCGCCCGCAGCTCGTGCACGCACTCAAGGCCACGTTGCTGAAAGTGTGACAAATCTCGCGCGCCAGTACGAGCGAGATATGCACGACGCGCAAATTCACGATGACCGCGACTACGGGAGAAATAAAATCGGTGCCCCGCAAAGACCCACCCTCTTCCAGGGCGATGGCCCACGGCCGGGCGATTTTCGCAACCCCTCCACACCGGCCCGCCAAAGAACACCCCCGCCGTCACCGACGGCGAGGAGTCTTGCACCCTCCCCTCTCCCCGATGAGGACGAGGAATCAGTTAATTACGCCGCGGACATCGAGCGCCGTTATAATTATCTGATAAACCGAGGCAGGGAGTCGGAAAACGCGCCGCGCGACGAGTACAATCCTTCGGCGCCGCCACCCTCCCAACCCTCCCAGGCAAATCATGACCCACGCGCGACCCAAAGATCGAGTGGAGAAAACCCAAATTTCACTGTCGACTTGACTCGGCAGTTTGAAAAATTGGCAGACACATTAGCCGATGCGATTTCAAATCGCGGCCAAAATTCAGGGAGCAGATCAAACAACATGCACAAGATCAATTTGCCCTCCTACCGCGGAAGAACAGATCGCCGCACCCCACGCGAATTCCTTCAGCTAATTCAAGCTCACGCTGAATCGTCAGAATTTACTCCGATGCAAATCGCCATGCAAAAATTTCCTCTCTGCTTAGAGGGAGATGCAAAATTTTGGTGGGATGCCAAAAAAGACGAAATTCGCAATTTTCAAAATCTGCAACATGAGTTTTTGAGTGAGTTTGGCTCCGTCGATTACAAACGCAATTTGCGGCGCGAATTGGAAAAGCGAACGCAGCACCCAGATGAGCCACTCACAACTTTCATTTACAAGATCAAAGGCTACTACGACATTTTGTACCCAGGCGAAAACAAAGAATTATCCATCATTGACCGCGTTTTGGAACAAATGCATTTTGCCTACATGCGTTTCTTTAACGGCGAGACGTATAATGATTTGAATGAACTTTGCGCCGCCGCGCGCGAGGCACAAAAACGAATGCTCCGAGAGAGAACGTATGAGCCGCCGCCGCCGCCGGAAAAGTCAGTTGAACGCAGCCTGTCATACACGAGCACGAGTTACCGGCCGCAAAACTCGCAAAATGACAATTCAGATTATAAAGTCTCCCACGCCGTGCCCATGGAAGCACTTGATCCATCGGTTGCCCGCGCCAAAGCACAAAGAAATCGCTCAAAATCTCGCGATCGTGATGACAAAAATAAATCTTGGTCCAGTTCTGGGGACAAAAGTTACTTCAAAAAGGACGCGAATTACTCTCAAGAGAGCCGCAGTCGCTCCAATGAGAGGCGGACTCACTTTGGTTCCAGCGAAAGAGAGCCTAGTCGTTCTCTGAGCCGCACTCGCCCTTCGCACGACAAAGATGACCGAAAGCGCGACGCCACGCCGCACTCAAAGACCCGCAAGTCGGAAAACTGAGTGCGAGTGCTGTTTTCTGTGCCTCGGAGGAGAACAGCACACTTGACTTGAAAAACAATAAATCAGTGAAACGCAAGAGATACCGCAGAAATGTGATTGAACGGAGAAAAAATTTGCGCGAGTATGCTTTCAGCCAGTTTTCATCAGCCAACATTGAAAAATCTGCAGATTTCAAACGCCCACTCATTCCAATTAAAATTTTCCGCAAAAATTACAATGGTCTTGCAGACACAGGAGCCGACATCTCCATCATTGGTTCCAAAACTTTCTCACGACTAAAAAATTCACGCGCGAAAATGTGGTACTGCAGACAAAAAATTCAACTTTTAGATGGCCAAACAAAAATCATTGCTGCAATTGAACTCCCAGTAAAATTTCTTGAGCAAACAATTACAATTCCTTTTTACGTCATTGACGATCAGTCTCAAAAAGTCATTTTAGGCCGTAATTTTCTTGCAAGAGCCAAAATCGCAATTTTGCCAGACGGATTCATTTCTCTAAATCAGCCACAAAATTTGCACCAATTTGCACAAGAAAAAATTTCCAACATTCAGACCAATGAAATTTGTGCAGATAAAATGCTCAGTGAAATGCTAAACAACGTCACAAACGACAAAAGTGGCGAAATTCGCAAGCTCCTGGTCGAGTTTCACGAAAAAGGACTCTTTAATGAGAGGCCTGGTTTAGCAAAAGGTGTTGAGGCTGAGATAAAAATGACTGATTCACTTCCGTACCGATGCCATCTGCGCCCGCAAAATCAAACAACGCGCGAAATTATTGACAAGCAAATTAATAAATGGCTCCAAGACGACGTAGTTGAACCCACCGACGACGCACTTTTCATCTCACCGCTGCACGTAGTGAAAAAGAAAACACCGCCCGGAGAAGAACAAAAGTACAGAGTTGTTGCGGATATGCGAATGCTCAACGCCCGATGCCAAGTCCAGCCGCACGCATCAATGCCGCGAATTGACACAATTCTCTCCAAGTTGGGAAAAAATAAATATTTTTCAAGAATTGATCTCTCAAACGCATACATGCAAGTGCCGATCAAAGACACGCACCGCCGCTACTTTTGCTTTAATTCGCACCGCGGAATTTTCCACTTCAAGAGAATGCCCTTCGGATGGAATGGTTCAACATGGTTTTTCCAAAAACTGATTGAAAAGTTGCTGCGAGAGCTGAACTGCGAGAACGTGATTTGCTTTTTTGACGACATCATTTGCATTTCACCCGACTTGAAAACGCACATAAAAATTTTGCGAGAGCTCTTCAAACTTCTCAGCAAATTTAATTTGACCGTGAACCCCAAAAAACTTGAACTTTGCAAGACCGAGATTGAAATTTTGGGGCACAAAGTGACTGAAAACAAAGTTTTTCCCCTGTCGGAAAAAACTGAGTGCATTCAGAATTTTCCCGCACCCACAAACAAATTAGAAGTCCAAAGATACTTAGGTTTAATTGGATTCTACAGAAAATTTGTAAAAGATTTTCAAGCAACAGCGGCGCCGCTCACAAAACTGTTGCGAAAAGGTGCAGATTTCAAATGGGAAAATGAGCAGCAAAATGCATTCAAGAGTCTGAACGCCGCCGTTGCGTCAGATAATTGTTTACTTCACCTGCCCGATATGAATAAAGAGTTTCAAGTTTGGACCGACGCTTCAATAATCGCTTTTGGCGGAATGCTGACGCAGAAATGCGAAAACACCGGCGATTTTCGGCCCGTAATGTTCATCAGTCGACAAACAACTGACGCCGAAAAATTGTACTGCCCCAGCGAACTTGAATGCGCGAGCGTAGTTTACGCAATAAACAAATTTCTCCCCTACATTGAACACACAAAATTTACCCTTTATTGTGACCATCAGTGTTTGCAAAACATTTTGAAAATCCCCAAACCCCAAGGTCGGTTAGGGAGATGGGCAATGTTTCTTTCAGGACTGAATTGCGACTTCAAATATCGCAAAGGAAATCAAATGGCACCCGCCGATTGCCTTAGCAGAATTAAAATGCCGATAAAAAGCGAGAAAAACAGACCTACTCACCGCGAGGAAGTAATTCCAATCGACGACGGCGAGAGCAAGGGCAGTTTATCCTTCGACAAACACTCGCACCCTGCTCAAAATGCACATGAATGCAAGCGCTGTCAACCGAAAAACCAAACCCTCGCTGAAGAGAAAAGTCCAGGAACACCCAAATGCCCGAAAATCGTCCCAAAGTTGGATGAAACGCTCACGAAATTGTCACAAAAATCACCAAAATCAACACGCACTGCACGCACACGAGAAAAAGTAAACAAGCAACAAGCTGCAGCACCCGATGCAGTCGCGACGCTGCTGCCACCTGTCAATCAATCAATCAACCATCAGCATGCACCGCACGGCCGCGCGGCAAAGAAGAGAGAGAAAAAAGCTCGCGACACACCAAGTGCAGCGAAACGCGCACGGCCGACTGCAAAAAAGAAGAAGTTGCCCAAACGCAGATATTCCAGCACGTTAATTAATCCGTCCAGCAGCGAAATAAACATGGGCCGCAGACTAAAAATTTTCCTCACGCAACTACAAAATGCGGAAAAATTTCCTGCCACCGGCGCCGAATGGCACGCCGAGCAAAATAAATCAGACGAATTAATTCAATTGCGAAATGACATTGTTGCCGGCCGAAAACAAAAGTACACCATCGGCCCAGACCAAGTAATTCGCTACACAGCAGGCGACAAAAATCTTATTGTTCTCCCAGATCCTTTGAGAGAAAAAGTTTTGCAATATTGTCATAACGCACCCACATCTGGTCACCCTGGAATTTATGCAACTCAAATGAAAATTGCTGCAATGTTCGTTTGGAAAAATATGCGGAACGATATTAAAGACTATGTCAAAGCGTGTCATGAGTGCCAAACAATTAAGCCAAACAACAGAAAACAATTCGGACTTTACAGCGCCAAAAATGAGGAGTACACAATGCAATGTGTAAATGTCGACGGAATCGGACCACTTCCAAGATCATCGTCTGGGAATGAATTTTGCCTCCTCGCCAGTGATGAATTCAGCCGCTGGGTTGAATGTTTCCCTTGCCGAAAGCTGACGAGCAAAGTTGCCATCGACAGACTAGTTGCAATGTTTTTCCGATTAGGCTGGCCTGAAGAAATCAAGTCTGATAACCACACAATTTTCAGCTCAAAACACTGGAAAAATGCAATTAAAATGTACAACATCAAAGACATTAAAATTTCTCCTTATATGCCAAGACAAAATCCAGCTGAACGCCGAATTAAGGACGTGAAACAAAAAATCAAAACGTACGCGACCAACAACCAACGCAAATGGGATTTGGATCTTGCTGCAATCACGTATGCAATCCGCAGTACGCCAAATGACACAACTGGTTTCACGCCTAATTTCCTCATGCTACACCGAGAAATTAAAAACCCAATTTTCCACAGTGAGAAATTAGAGCCAGAAAATTATGACGACAATGTAAAAAAAATGATCGAGCGATTAAAAAAGGCAAATGACGTTGCCATCGAGAATATTGCTCACAGGAAAGAGCAATATGCCAGAAAGTTCAACTTAGCCGCGCGCGAGCATGAGTTTCTCCCCGGTCAAATGGTGCTCCGCAAAACCAACATTCTCTCCAACAAAGAAAAGGGTGTAGCCGCGTCGCTAGCACCCAAATTTGAAGGTCCGTTCCGAATTTCATCCCTCTTCGGAAGGAACACAGTTGACCTCGAAACCCTCACTGGAGAGGCGGCCGGCCGGCGGCACGTTAGCCAAATTCGCCTATATCATGAAAAACCTGAATGGTGTCAATGAACTTCAAGATCATCTTAGTCGCCCAAGTCGCGACAAAAACTTTCTGTCCTTGTCGACAAAGAAAAATTTTAATTTTGTTCCTGAAAAAGCTGCCAGGTAGCAGCGCCAAATTGTCCAAGTTGACAATACTTCGTACTGACTTACCAAGTTGTAAGCAGTCAGATTGATTGCCCAGTTGCAAAAGCCAGTGAAAAATAAAAAACTCTAATTGCCCAGTCGCGAACGAGTTAATTCTCAGCCAAGTTGCTCAGATTTTCACTTGGCCAAATTTTCAAGAGAGAAGACAACTATGAAGAACACACACACACACTTTTAATTTCAATTAATTAGTCTCAAAAGTTTTCTCTTTTACAAAAATTCCTTGCCGTAATTTTTTTTCCTTTCCCGGCGGGATATTTGAGACCATAATTTCAATTAAAAATTAATTAAATTTAAATTCCAAATTTAAAAACAATTAAAGTCACTTTCATAAACAAATGTTTAAATTAAAATTAATTCAAAACAAAAAGTAAATTCAAATAAAATAATTAATGTAATTATTTTATTCAAATTAATTAATGTCAATTAAACTCAATTAAAATCAAACAAAGCTAGACGGACAACATGAATCCGTAAAATGTACTAAGGCCAAAATAAAACAAGCCTCCCGCTTCTCTCCTTCTCTTTGAGTGAGTTTTATCAAATACAAAGTGTTTCTTTCATCAAGAGATTCCTTTCGTCAACGCCACTGACTCTCCTAGCCCTAGTTGGTTGAGAGAGATAGAGCGCAAGACCGATTTGGTAAAATTCGGTTGGACGTTGTTACCACGTCGCTCCATCTGAGGCGCACCGCTTCGACTGTTTCCATTTTTATCCAGATCAAATTCAATCCGATTAAGTCCGAATTTCACAAAGTCAATTAAAAATTTAAATTAAACCGGAAAAGGAAAATATAAATACTGAGATTGCAAAAAGAATTACCCCTAGAATTCATTGCCGTCTCAAAATACAAAATTATTTTAAATAGATAAATAAAGTCTCAATTGCAAAATCTTCTTTTCTTCCATTAACTTTCCAAAACTGAAAACAATACATACAAAATCAGAAAATATTGAATTAATTTTTGGTTAAAAAAAGAACCTTCATTAAATTAAACATACAGTTGAATTAATTCAGAAATATTTTTTGAAAATGATTCAAACAAATTTAATCTTTGTGAAACTGATGCATAAAAATTCATATCACTTTTGCGTCCTCTGATGTTTAAAAATCAATTCACCAAGGCGGAAATGATTCGAGAAAATTTCCCCAGAATAATTTGCAAACTCGCGTAACACTCGAGCGGAAATCCACTTTGCTCCTTAAAGCTTTCGTATATATACTTTTTATTTGCGAGATAGGCTGACAGACGGAGAGATTGGATGAGGAGGAAATCTCTTTTCGGAAAGAAAAGTCAAGCACGTAGGGAGAGAGAGGCACACAGCGTGCAGAGAAATTGTGCTGTATACAATAAAGTGGCGTGGTTGATTTGCCAGAACAGATTGACTCTGCTGCTGAATCAATATGTATATGCGAAAGCAGAGAAAATGGCGAGAGAGAGAGAGAGAGAGACCGAGAGCGGGGAAAGAGAGAGAGATTGGAAGCGCCTCCCTCTTGCTCTCTCTGCCAACGTTGACTAATGTGAAATAATGCACCTGCAAATGCATGTGTGCGAACCTTTGTCGTGGATGTGGTATTTGTTACATCTGCACGCTACATGCGTATTTACTTCCAACTTTTGAGTGCTTTGAAATGTTTTCAGGCGGCGCGCATGAATATTGAATGAAAGCCAGTAGAGCACTCCCTGCTGATGTGGCGTAACCAGAGCCAGATTTCCGATTTCGCATGCCGTGAATTGACCGTGGCAAACGCGTCAATAACTGATTCGGCTCGGCTATTTTTCCGTTTCGTCACGGGCAATACAGAAATAAAAACACTTAATATTGAAATGAATTTAATTTATTTATTGATCAAGACAAGTCTTCAATGCACCTTTGCAGCAAATCCTCCACTTCACTTCTCTTCACGCCACGTCCTAGAAGCATTCAGAATAAAAATAAATTACTTCTCTCATCTCAATTGGCAAAAATTAACAAGATCACAATATTTTTTCTAATTAAAAATAAATAATAATAAACATGCAGATTTTCCTCAAAATTTGTAATAATTACAAAGGAAATCAAACGGTTGATTAATTTTTTTTATTGAAAGTTCGTTTGATTCAATCTAGAACTTCCATTTAATTTGCCCTAACTTATGAATAAGGGTTAAAGTTTATTCAGAAAAGAATTTTAACTGATAATAAATAAAAAACAGAGTTTATAAGGAATTAAAAACCGAACTTCCGGGCTGCTTTTCTACGCCGAGACTCACCGATGATGATGAAGCGGCAAGGGGAGCCACTCTCGCCGGCGCCTTGGAGTGGCTCAGGTACCGCTTGCAGATCGTACATCTCGTAAACGCCTTGGAGCATGATCAAAACGTTTTCCTTCCCAGGCAATTTAATTATTCCCTTGAAAAACAAGAAGAAAAAAACTCTAAAATTAATAAACAAAAGCAAACTCGTTATGAGAAAATGCGTTCAAAGGCAACGCAAATTTAGGCGCAAAGGGAGGTGGGCGGCTGGGAAACAAACGACAACATTTTCTTTATAACGCATTCTTCGCCGAGAACCCTCTTTGGAAAAAAGAAAGAAAGAAAGGACCTGCCTTTGAACGCGGCGCATCTCTTGCCACTTTTACACTGCGTTATCTGCACTGAATAGCGAGACGTTTTTCAATATTGAAAATAGCGGCGAGGCAGCACAGCAGAAAAATTATTTATAACATTTGTGAAAGATTCAATATAAATGGGATATCATTATTGTAATACGAGACGGCGCAGGGGTTTTACAAGCTCGGTAGGCGAGAGCGAGCGCACTTCATTAATTTTCTGCATGACTTGGCCCCATGCAACACTGTATCCGATTCTCATTAAAGTTGTCGCCAACAAAGGGATCAAAGGCATTTGCAGCAACACTCGAGGCGTGTGGACACTCACGGGCCAACTAATAAGTGCACGCGATTTTGCTATTATGTTGACACACCAACCCCGACACACACACTCATTGTCAGCTTTTTATTACACGTTTTTCAGTGGCACGCACGCGCACCCCGACGACAAACAGCAATAATGCTTTGTCGCGGCACTTGATGATTCAATAAACAATTACGCGGACGCATCATCTGCATCCGTGCGTTTCTCACACCCACGCCGATTGAAACAAACGCTCGACTGCACACCCGCGCGCTCTTCTCACAAACTGCAGCAGTGAGATGGAATTGCTTTTGAATCAAATTTAAACGTCAAGGATGTTTACATTGACTTTAATTTTCTTCGGTGATTCAAATTATAAAATTACACGCAAACAATTTAGTTAAATAATGCGTTAATTTTTGTTTAATTTAAAATTTAACCTGTTCGGTCCAGTTGAAAGCTTCATTATATTGAAACACAAATTAATGAGATTTTTCTCCTTTCTATCATAATACCAATAAGAACGTTGGCAAATGACAGATAGGATTCAAGAGTAAAAATTTATATTTGTAAATATTTTATTTATTATTGTATTATGTTATTTAAATATTTAAAAATAAAATTCAATTCACAATTAATTACCAGAGATGTTGATATTTCTTCATATTGTGTATTTTTCTTTAAAATTTTTACTAAATTCTGACTTGGTGCGTAAAAAAATAATAAAAAAACCGACAGTAACATCAAATATTATCATCAACCTTCAATTTTAAGTGTTTTAAATTTTCCACTCTGGTTAAACGGGTACAGCTATTTTCAATAATTCAACAATTTTCAATAATTTTTGATGCTATAATTTATTTAATAACCTTAATTTATCATATTATTGTTTGAAATTTGGAAAATATAATATGTTGTTTGAGGTTTCAAAAACTAAATCAACTCAGCTCACTACATTGCGGGTGGGGTATTTTTGATATCGGAAGTTTTAGCAAAATGTTTGTTAGTGTTTTAGCCGGTTCGTCCTACAATAATTCCTTTCTTTTAATTTTTTTTTTAATATTCAAATGTAAACAATGTGATGCTCAAATTAGATTATATAATAGAAATAATAAAAAAAGAAATCAGAAAATATCAAGTCAAATTTTGACATTATTTGCTATCTAAATTTCAAGCGTAATTTTAATTTTAACGAGGCTCTCATGATATCTACACTGGATTTAAAACTTCTCAACCTTTCCCGTTTGATCAATTGTGAATTTTTGATGTTGACGGACCTTTTCTTCATCTTAATTGAGTTTATATGAACGAAATTTTTTGGTGAAATTTTAATCAATTTTGGTTGAGTCCAGTTGAGTCAATTTTGAGGAAACAACTATTTTAGAAAATTCCCAAAATAAACAAAGTTAAATTTAAAAAAATCAGTCCTATACGAATGGCTTAAATTTTTCTTACTTCTTTGGACTGAAAATATATTTTTAAAATATAGAGAACAATTGCCATCAAGATTAACCAGATATTTTTTCAAATGACATTTGTTATCTTTGTTTTTTATTAAATTAATTTTACTCCTCTCATGAACTGGATTCCGGAGAAAAGAATTTTCGCACCCGATAAAATTTTCATTTTCCAGCTGCTAGTCCGGCAATATCCAACTTTTGGAAAATATATTCATGGGCACTAGTATTGTGGAGTGGAGAGGGCTCCCCACAAATGATTTGGTCCAGTTGAGCAGGGGCGCGGAATGCGGTGCAAGCGCGAAACGAAGCCGCCGCCGCCGAATATATTGTGCGCGCGAGTGTCATAAACGAGCGCGCGCGCGCGGGGTTAAATATATAAAATTCCAGGGTGTTGCGTGGAAATAATGCAATGTTATTGCATGCGGCGCTCTTATTCGTGTGTCTGTTTAGCATTCGCGGCACACGCGTGGACGACAGAACGGGTGTGTTGGTGCGCGCATTGTCTATTTACGCGCTTGTTGAATGCGCCGGCCGCCGGAAGAAAGCGAGAGAGATGCCACCCCTATTAAATTCACCAGAGGGTGGCTGCAATAAATACCTCTCTCGCTCGCCCCACGAACCCCTTCCCCTCGTTACCTATGCCCTTTAAAATTAATATTTGACGCTCCCTTGGCAACCCCTGCGGCGAAAATGCTGCTGCAGCCGACTAGCTTTAAATTATTTGCCATTACTACTGGGGGCGCAAAGGCTGCTCTCGGCGGCCCTTGTACATATTAATTATTTGTCTGATATATATGATCACAAATATTTATCTCGCGCTGCCTTTCGACCGCCACTTCGCTTCATTGCTATTTGCTGAGCCCCAAAATCATCCCAGCTCTTTCAAAATTAATATCACTGCAAAGGGACGTTTTCTTTTGTACATACCTTGATTCGAATGACTGACGCCGGCTGCAGAGCGTTTTCCCACAGAATTTTCTGCGCAAATAAATTAATCACTTCTTCGCTGAGTGGAGTCGGCCATTCGAAGGTAACCGTGTTGATATCCTGTTAGGTCGAAAGAGAAATTGCAAGTTGTTTAGTGTTTCATGGTTTCCAAAAGAAAAGAAACTCACTTTGTCCAAGTGTGATTTTCCTTTGAACTTTGAAACGTCGTCCATCAATCTTCTTAGTCTGAAAGAAATAAATACGAATTTTCAAAATATGAAAGTAAGAGTGCCAAGAGCGGCTAAAGATCGGTATTCTCGTTTCCAGAAAAATTAATGAACTTAACAAGTATACTCTCTAATTCTTCCTTTTTTTTTTTAGAAAAAAATTGGTGAAGATTTCTCTCAGAAAACTCTTTTTAAATTTGCATTTATTGATCAATTTGTTAACAGATTTCAATTTAAAGGACTTTTGATTTTTTTCCCCAAAATTGCCACTAATAAAATAAAATCAAAATTAAGGAGAGGCTTTTGCAAATACAAATTTTGATATTAATTTTTCTCTACAATTAAGCATTCGTTTGTGGATCGTAGATGTCAGTTTCAAAGGAACTTCGTTAGAAAAATTGAATTTATTGAGAGAATAGAATTTCTTAAATTTAACATTGTTTATTGTGGGAATTTTCTAGAATAATAATCTACTCAAAATTGGCCCAACCAAAAAAGTAAAATCAATAGGTCAGTTGTAAATTTAAAAAAAAAAATTATATTGGCCTAATGGTAAAAGGCTGGGTAGTTTTATTTTACAGTGCAGATATCATAAGCTCCGTGTTAAAATATTTGAAATTAGCAAATTTTTGCAATATTAGTTTTACATCTAAAACTCGAATGTTACTTAATTTAATGGCAATCCTTCTTAAAGTTCTGCATTTTTCCCTTGCAAAATAAAAAGTAGCTTGCAACAAACTCCGACCGATAAATTACACAGGAAAATCGAGCTGTTCTGAAAACAGGGGGCTTGTGTGTGTGTAATTGTTGGCTTTGTTGGCAGCGCAGTTGCGCCGCCGATTGTGAGAACACAATGATGGATCATAATTGCGCGAGGCTTAAGGAGCAATACCGCGCGATTCTGCAGGATGTAATTTTCGTATTGAGCCAAACAAGTTAGTGTTCAGCGCATTTTCAAGGGTGCAATTACACAGTCGCACTTGACTGATTGCATAGTTCTCCAGTGTGCATATTTTCTCCACGGTCAGCCTTTGATGTGTCAAAGCGAGAGGAAGGGCAACTCTTGTGATTTCCACAAGGCCCCACTTCTCACCACTTTTATATTCTTTCTGCATATTTTTCAAGCATCTCTCTTATTCTTTTATTTTTCAATCGTGACCTCCGTTTGATGCCGAGCGCTTTGTGGTTTTCGTTTTAAAATTCAAACTCGTTGGCGATAATTAGCAGCTCTTATATTCACTGGCAGTTGAAACGTTTCTCTTTTTTAATTCCAGAGCAACAAAGAAATGTGTTAAAGCAGGAAATTTACGTTAAAGTTCTAAATATTTTGTTGCACAATATAAATGTAAAATGGCAATCATTTCACATTTACTTCTCAATGCGTAATTTGGATGTAAAAATATTTAAGATTTGTGAGAAATAAAAAAATTACCTTAAATCCTAATTTGTAGTGATAATAATTCTAAGTTAAACAAATGATAATTTAAGAACAGATTTTGGCTGTAAATGCAAAAATTTAAGGCGTTTTCAGAGTGTTCATGGTTTAAATTCACTAAATTTAGATTTTAATTCATTATTTTTAAATTCATAAAATAATGTATGGTTTACCTATCAAGTCCATCTCCAGAATAGGCTTTCAAATCAAGAATTTTATCCAAATTTATCCTAAAACACACAAATCACGGTTCGATCACAAACTAATTTTTTGAATCTAAAATAAATCTTTTAAATTTTAAATCTTTATTAAAATCAAATACCTGCATCTCTCCGTCTTCACAATTTCACTGGCACCATTCAGGCCTCTGCGAAAAAACATAACATTATCATTTAAAAAAAAAAAAAAAACATTTTCTGCAACGAGGAAAAAGCCCGATTCATTCATTTCCATGATAATCTCCTCGAGTGTCAACTTCTTCAAACAAATTAAATTTTAAAGATCTTCTTTTTTATTAAATTATTTTTTCACTAATTTCAACTTTTATAAAATAAATTTTATTTAAAAAACCTTTCAAGAAAATTTGCGATTAAATCTTTAACGCAGCCACTGAAAAGCAGGGATTTACTTGTCTCACCCCCTCACTTTACAGTCGACTGCACAAGTGCTAAAGCACGGCTAGTTTATTGTGTAAAGCAGTCTGCAACTAAAAGTCATTTAAAGTTTAAAAGTTGCGAATTTGTATAGGGCACGGTTCAAATAATCCGATATTTTAAATTTCTTACCTCACAAAGTCTTCGAGCTTTTCTAGCTCGTCGGTGGACGCAAGGTCGGCTTTGTTCAAAATCAGCAAATCGGCGAGGGCGATCTGCCTGAAATTTTGACAAAAATTCAAAATTTTAACAAAAATTCGTTGAAAATATTTGCAATGTTCAATCATTTTAATAAATCGTGTAATAAACTATTAAATATTTAAAAATCTTGCTTAGAAAATAATAGTCGTCGTGCGATCTGAAAGCTTTTGTCTGCAGCACCAAAGGATCGGATTTTGCAAAGCACGTCGCAGAGGCAAATCTTGCGGGTTGTAGCATTTTCGGCGGCGGAACCAGAGCCGCGTCAAACAAGGGACGGGGAAAGGCGGGTTGGGGGAGCGAAAAGTGTCGCGCTACAACAATCAAAGAGCAGCGGATTATTTTTACCCCCATTATGCTGACAATTCCATCTTTCCTCATATCGAGGCTGCGGCGCGGAGCAGATTATTGCATCTTGACTGCGACCACAAAGGCTGCCAAGTGCTCCTTGAAACAGCAGTGCCGCCTTACTTTTCACAGCAAAACTGCTTTTCACCCCGCACGCTGTGCCAAGTGAGTATTCCGGGGAATTCATATTATATACTCACTCGCAATTCTCATATATACAACGCTAGAGAGTGAGCGAGAGAGCGAGCACTGCCTCCAGCAAACATTCCTTTTATATTGTTGAATCAGCCTCACTCTTTTATTTGCTTACACAGTAAACATTAATATAGATCTGTGCTGCTGCTGCTTCTGCTTCCGCTGCTGTTTGAATGTACCACCAAATAAAATTCATCTCTCTTGTTATATATTTTGCAATATAATGCTTTCCACAGTCAACAACTCCAATTATTTGTTTTGCATATAACGCAGGGTATATTGCCATATGTGCCGGCGCCGACACCGCGCCTCCCATTGGCTCGCCAATCCGAGCCCACGCATAATTTACCCACGATGTCTGCTTTGTTGTGCGGACGGTTTTGTTATTTATTTTACAGAAGAATTTTAAGCAGCGTTCATCGAGTTAATTAACCAAACGCCAAATTTAATGTTATGAAATGCAAATAATTCCAATAATTCAACTCACCGCTCTGCTGCGTTCACTGTAGTTTCTGTTTCAGTATTAATTTCATGATTCTGCAATCAGACGTAGAATAAATAAATTAAATTGTGGCAATTATAAAAATTTGGAATATATTATACTCATTATGCTTATTAATCTTCTAACAATAAGATTAAAAAATCTTAAAAAACTAAATTTTTTAGATTAAAGGGAAAATTTTTATTGCGTTTTTTATTTAGTCATAAAAATTTATCTTCAAATAAATTGTAGTAATTTTTAATAATAAAAAAGTTATAACCTTAAAAACTTCTTCCATTATCAATTTTAACTATAAAATATAATAAATAAATATATTTTTTAACAGTTCTGAATTCTGTATGAAAATTGTTTTTTGAATCTGAAAGCGTAAAATGTAATTATTTACAAAAAAAAAAAAAAAAAAAAAACACTTTACCTGAATTCCATATTTTCCATCAATTACAGTAATGATACCTAGTAAATTTAAAAAATCAAGATATGACTTTATTTTGGTCAATTAATTTTACCATCTAAATAGACACTGCTTCCAAGATCAGAATCCAGCCAGAAAATTGATGCAATGGGGCCTGCAATACAATTAAAGAGGCAAATTATATTAACATGTTTTAAAATTAGAAGTGTCAAAAAAACGCGCCTGGATCAGCTAGGCCTGTGGTTTCCAGCAAAATATAGTCAAATTTTCCTCTCTTCTGCATTAAATTTTCAATCGCCTTCACTCCGTTGTCCCTAAATTATTTTCTTATAAAACAAAATTCTGCATTAATTTTGAATGATTTTATACTTGACAGAGCAGCACAGGCAACCATTTCGAAGCTCGAGCCATTCTTCGAAAAGTTCTCCATTCTGCCCGACAGTCAAACTTTTCTCCAGTGCACTTCCTGAAATTCAAATTTTAATTTGTAAGAGTTTTGATTAATGTGATAATTTCCTTGCCTTCTCCGAATTCATTAAGGACGACAGCAATTTTCTTTGTATGCTGCTCAGTCAAAATGTAATTAAGCAGCGTTGTTTTGCCTGAGCCGAGGAATCCCGTCACAATTGTTACTGGCACTGGTTTTAAGTCGGCTTCGATGAGCTCAGGTGCATCCTCTTCGTCAGATTCCATTTGAAATCAATCTGAATACTGAATATGATATAATAAAAAATTAGGAATAATGCTTAAGTCAAGTCTATCAAATCAGGCAATGATAAAAACAGATTTTTTTTAACCTTTTTGAGTAAATTATTTTAAATATTATCCATTTCAACTTACCTAGCTTCCCCAAATGCAATTATTTCGTTCAATTTCCCCCAACCTTTTGTAGATTCACCGCTCTTGTCATTATTTTGGTCCTGTGTTTATAAATTTAAATTTAGCACCACTTCTGCTTGTTCTGAATAATTCTTAGTAAATCCGCTAGGTAGTAGGTCGGCGCTTCTGCGCGTCGTTTCTATAAAAAATAGTTTCTATTGCTCTCAACCCTGAACCTCCCAACTAAGGAGAATTTATAATGGTGACCAGTTAATTAATTAATCTTAACTTTATTGTTGTCAGATACTAAGGGATAGACTGAAATTTTAATACTAAATTTATATAAATTAACAGAATTATTAAAAAAAAAATAAATAAAAAAAAGCGCAAGAAAAGCATTTGCCCATTAATATTATGTATTAATTTTTTTAATTTTGTGGTAGAATTTCACAATCGAGGTTTGATTCATGGTGATTTGAATTTAAAATCGGCTTTTCCTTGATGGGTTTTTGTGAGTTGTTTATTATTTCAGAAAAACAATATCCTGCTCTACATGTTTCGGCTGCGAAAAAATTTTGACAAAAATTAGAACAATAAAAATAAATCTTTTATCAAAAATTTTTTTACTTTCAAATTGAAAATTTTCCGTGAAAATTATTTAAATTAACATTTCTTCACAAAATAATTCTTTACACAAAATTTGACATTTTTAATTCAAAATATTAAAAAAAAAAAAAAAATTCTTATAACAAACCCATCGAGGAAAAGGAATTTTTGTCTTTTTGTCCTTCAGTTTTAAAAATTTTTGTGAATAGAGTGTGTTTTAAATTGTCTTATCGGTTTTCTATATTTTTCATTTAAATTTTTCTAGAAATAATTTAATTGCTCAATAAATTAATGCATTAAGATAAATTGATATACGAATGCATTTAATCTTATATTTTTTCTTACAAATTTTAAGTTTCAGCAATACTTTTTTTGGCGTACAAACATTAAATTACTGACCCTGTTGGACAACAAGAGTGAAAGTGTTAAAAAGAATGTGTTCACATGCACAAACGGCACTTTTAGAAGATCAGTAGGACTTCAATATTTAATAATATCTCTTAAAATCACGTTCAGATTTAGCTTTTTTATTGTTCACAGAAGTAGTTTAAATGTCTAACGCGTTAAGTAAAAATGTTTGTTTGGCTAAAGAGCACAGACTGCGATTGCTGCATTTAGATACAGCGTCGATAATGTAGAGTTACTCACACATGTCATTTTTTTTTTTGTGATCAAAAGATAACTGCATGACCACTCTCACCGCTAATAGCCCGGCTTGTTTGGGGCAAAAAATAGCCCTAGGATATGGATTTTCCGAATTGACAATTGCTTTTTTATTAATGCACTGCCGTGTGGTGCAGGTCGATTCTCCGTCAAAGTTTAGGCGCGTGAAAGGCAGTTGACTCCGAGGCGGGCGGCATGGCGCACACCACCGCCTCGGACGTGCAGGCTGCCCCGAAAACCACCCTTGCCCCGACAAGTCAGCAAAATCTGCACAAGTTCAAAACTTTTTTCAGTAAGAAATTAGCAATAGGCTTTTGTGTCATTTATTTTAATTAATAATAGTTTTTATTACAATCTTTAATTTTATGGAGAAAGATAAGTTCAATCCTTTTTTTATTTTTTGATAAAGATCATTTTTCGTTGATAACGTGCTCTTTATCTTATCTTTTTATTCCTACTCACTTGATGAGCCAATTTTTTTGCTTAAAACCTTTTAATTTGCAACCATGCTTGACCACAATAACATTGACACGGAGCCCTTGTTAAATTGGTCAAAGACGAGCGACAGCCGATACGCAGAATATTACAACATTTCCGGATCAAAACGTTTTTTATCTGTGGAAAAGTTTTGGAAACTTTAATTAATCGTGATTCGTTGTGTTCCAGGACGCAGTGCCCTGGCCAAGCTGCAAGGATGTCGCTGGAACAAGCTGTGGGCCCTGAGCCTGGGCGTGCTGATTCTGGCCTTGACCGGCCTCCTCACCGTCACACTGGTCTACGCGCTGGCGAGGGCAGTCCCCTTTGATGTGAGTACCCGATCGCATGCCAATTTCCACTTCTGTCTTTTGGCTAACGATGCATTTGCATGCGTTTTATTTTTTAATATCATATTTCACCGCTCGTTTTAAAGGTTCAAAAATTAACGATGAAATAAAACTTCGACATTTAATTTTTTTAAATATTAAAAAAGTGATAAAATTTATTCCGTCTTTAAGAGTCTATAAAATCTAAATTGTTTAGAAGTGGTAGGAGTGAGGGTCAAGGTTCATATTCCTCATTTGTTGGTCAATCCAGTTTCTGAAAAGGGCCACATTAGCGTAGACGCCAGGAGTTCCGTTTTCTCCGCAGCCGATGCCCCACGCAACAATTCCGACCTGCGCGTAATGTCCGGGGTGGTTGATCAGCGGACACACCAGAGGACTACCGCCGTCTCCCTGCAAAAGGCACATTTAGTCAAAGGCAAACGTAAAAATGAACCCCTTATTTACCAGAAAAAATATAAAATCTAATTTTTTCAAAGGTAATTCATCAGAAATTATCGATAAAAGCAACATGATTCTATTACCAAAATTAAATTTACCAGAAAACGCAACAAGTGAATTTTAAGACGCACGTGAAGAATTAAGTGTAATAGTAAGCATAAATTAATTTTAATTTTATTTTAAATATTTATAGTTAAAATTTAAAATTATTATGATAATAAATATTTCTTAAAAAATTACAGTAAGTTGAAATCAACTCAAAAGCCTTAAACGACAGTGGCTTGTTCAAGTAAGACTCATTCAGTAGAAACTGCAACGAAATATGATTTTTTTTTTAGATTCTTTTCGCAAAATTTGCCTATAATTATTTGCAAAAATTAGTGTAAGGAGAGAAAAATTTCCAGGGCTAGAAAAATCACAAACTCCCAAACGCTTCCAATTCTACCTAGTTTCATCTATATACCTTGAAAAGTTGAAAATTTTTCGTGAATTTTGCCCCAATAAATAAAATTTTCAAAATTTGCTAATAGAAAAAATTTTAAAATAAAAAAAAACAAACCTTTGATAATCTCATTTTTGAATAATTATCTGACACATAAAAATATACAAGATTTCTGAGCAACGAATTTCTGATAAAAAATTTCTCATCAATTAAGCTACCTGTTTTCTGAAAAATAAATTTGTGATAAAAAAGGCGACTAAAATTGAAAGCAGACATAAAGCAATTTGCAAATTACTAAAGCTGCTCAAAATGCAGCACACAATGGTCGCGCCGAAGCCAATCAATCAATGTTACGCACTATGACCTTTAGCAGGTGCTGGAAATAATGACTTTACACGTCGAAGGCCAGCGAGCCGTCTGGGCGGCATCCAAACTTGTTTATCTAAAAACACCTGCCCTCTCTGTCAACGACGTGACTTTACTCCATTGATTTTATTGACAGCTTTTTGCATTTTTTTCCCAACACACAAGTACCTTGCAAGTGTCTTTGCCGGGCTCTCCGCCCGCGCACACAAAACTGTTGTGCAGACGGAAGTGCTGGCCGAGTCTGGTTTTCCTCAGCGATTGAAGACACTGTTGTCGCGGCACCACCGGCAACTCGACCTTTTTCAGAATCACCTGGTACTCGCCCTCTTTGCCTTGGAAATTAATTCAAAATGAAAAATTACTTTAAATTAAAATTTACTTTAGAAAATATTACCAAAAACGTTTTTGCCCCAGCCGCTGGCGTAGCATCGGCTGTGATCGAAGTTCTGTCCCTGTTCGGGCAAGCAAATGACGTCCACGTTGTCCGCAGCGTTGACTGGCGCATCCAGCTTCAAAAGGGCGACGTCGTTGTACAGGGCGCCGGCGTAGTACTCAGGGTGGACGAGGACCTGAACCACGTTTCGGTCCTGGTGCGGGTAGAGCTCGTTTTTGGTCTGGGTGTCCCATTCGCCGGCTCTGATTTTCAGGCCCTGCCCGTCCTTGCTAAATATTTCCAATTTTATCACTTTATCAACTTTTAATTTTTTTAATTTTGAAATTACCCTGCGACGCAGTGGGCGGCGGTTATCACAACCTGGGGGTGGATCAAAGCGCCTCCGCATTGGTACAGGTTGATTGGAGGCTCGTTAGGTTTGACGCTTTCGATCCTCAGGACGGCCACCATCCAGGGGAATTCGCCAAATTGGCTCTCGCCGTCGAGGTTGCCGGTTATGCGGAAACCGACGCCGTCGGGGTTGCGGCGGCCGCAGCCAGCACGGGGTGGCTGCGGGGAGGGAGGAATGCGTTCGTCCGAAGGGTCTTGACAACACACGTCCAAGTAGCTCTCGCATGTCGGCTCTTTTATTCTGCAAAATTCAACCAAATTTCAACTTTAATCTAAATTAATCATAATTCATAATAATAAAGATTAAAATTAGTTTAGGAAAAAATTAAAAATAATATCTTGACTTTAACTAGGAGCTTCAGATATTATACTAAAATTTTTCCATGAGGTAAATGAAAATTTTACTGATATTAATATTCATCCTTAATTGGGGTGATATTAATGTATTTTGGTGAAAGATTTATCAATTTTGGTCAGGCCAATTTTAATAAGAAAATAATATTAGAAAATTCCCTCTCATAAGAAACAAAATATAAATTTCGTATATTCAGTTCACTCAATGAGTTCAATTTTTCTTTAAACGTCTCCGGAACTTAAATATTATAAAAACCAATGCTAATGTAGAGAAAATTTACCATCAAAATTAATCGGACCGTTTTTTTTTTAAAGAATATTTTATAACTTATAATATATTTTAATTGAAATTAATATAACTGGGTCAATTTTAAATGACCTCATTAATCAACCGCATTTTCTTCCTGCCCTCAACCGCATTTAAACGTTTTTTTTTTTTTTTATTATTGTTGTTTGAGCTTTGATAATGAACAATTATAAAACTGCCTCTGTTGATTTTGTGAGAATATCAGCGGAAGTGGTTCAGGATATTTTGTGCTCCTTTTTCTATCAAAATGGGATTGTTGCCAAGCGTTCTGATCGGGCACAACTTTTTCATAGATTTCAGAGCAACAATGAGAAATGAAAATTAATTCTCACCTGATGTCAATGACTCCTTCTCCATCAGTCTTGATTGTGCCGTTCTGACACAAATAGTACGGGACGCAGGTGCACGAAAGGGGTGCTTGACCCACGACCGTCGTTCCCCGGAATTGTTCATTGTTTTTTGCGTTCGGAGGCGCTGGAGTGAAAACTTGCTTTATCAGGTCATCGAGATCTTTGCCGTTGGCCTGTTGGCAATGCGCGAATCCATGACAAACCAAAACCACCAGAAAAGCACACGCCAGGTGACGCATCCTGCAAATGCACAATAAAAATTGTTAATAAAAGTCTCTAATTGTTTGAAAGATACAATCGTGGGTGTTTTATCTCGTTGTAAAAAAAAAAACACAACAACACTAATTGTCAGAGCAACTCGTGGACACGTTTGTGGCCAATGAACTTGAGCCAAGTCTCGGACAGACAATTATCTGAAATAATACTAGGCACATAAATTAACTACAGAACTGGATTATCTAGGTTTCTACGTCCATTAAGCGACGGTCATTATGTAAAATAGACTGCACATAATGAGACTATTTTTAATTAAGTTACCCAATGAGTCGTGAATATTTCTCAACTTTTTTCAAGTAAGAATAAATTAGGCAGCAATATTTTGATTAATTTTCAAAAGAATTTAATTCTGCTCATGCTTAATTTTATCTATATACAATTTTGTTTGTTTCACTTTCGATATTTTTCACCGTGCGAGTGACCTTGTAGAAAGGGAAAACGTCTGTTGTATGCGCGATTCACTTGTCGATTAGCTCGGGTGACATTTATTCAGTATGACTTAATGCAAATTATGATATCATAAATATTTAAATTAGAGAAAGTAGCGTGGCCCTGCAAATTGAAAATATTTTGAGAACAAATAAAAGTGACGCGAACACACACGATTTTAAATTGATGCCTGCCTTAGTTTTTACAGTTATTCCCCTCTGTTTGTTGGCTCGCCTCGGCGTTATGTATTAAAGCTATTTAATACCCAAGTAAGCTATTTAAAGTCGCATGACCTTCTGAAAAATGCAAATAATAACCTGACTTTCAGTTCAATGCGCTTAAAAAATTAGCAAATCATCACTGTTGGAACTAGGAAACCGACGAGCGCATAAGGGGAGAAAAATTTTAAATGAATAAGCAAATATAGTCCTGCGAGTCTTTGGCATTAGCAAATAATAATCATTTGTTCCTCAAGATTTTACCACGGCCAATAATTTTAACTGAAGTTTAGTAATTAACAGGGTTTTTTTTGTTAACCATAATAATTTCTAAACCAAAATGTTATTTTTAAATCAAAACTTGCCTGTTGATTGTTGTTTTTGTGTGGTGGATGTGTTTGTTGCTTCCCAACTGCGATGCTTTAAGAACCTCTCCTGAGTAGTGGAGCCCGATGAGACCTTCAAGCTCTGAAAAGGCACCCACCGCTTTTCTCCTCACTCGGTGCCTCCACGCCAGTAATTATATATGCTGTGCCAATGGCTTCTTTTGAATTTGAACCCAAGCGCACAATTTATAAGCTAAATTTATCATCATTTTTCTTCCACTGCTCCAGATTTTCAAAGGAATTCACTAAATTTTCTAATCTGATGATTCATCTTTTTCACCACAGAAAAATTAATATTTTACAAGATCAGTGTCTGTGTCGTTTACGCAATCACATTACCAAGAATTAAAATTATTTTTTTCCTCCTTTGAGCAGTGGACGGTGCTGAATAATAATATTTTTCTCGCCGTTCAATCCTCCTTGGCATAAATTCATCGTAGACGTTGCAAATTCACTAGAATTCTCTCTCTCCGCACAGTTTTTTTTCTTCTCTTTAATTGCGGCAATTCAGATTCTCAGTCTAGCACCGACCACGGGAAAACCAAAGGTCAATTCAACCTTCGCACATTATTCCATCGGCGCTCACACACTAATACACGCTTTTGATTGATCGGAAAATTCCTAAAATGGAATTTATTTTTTATTCTTTTAGTACGGCATTGTATTTGACGCTGGCTCGACGCACACCGAGATGCTCCTCTACACCTGGGAGAGCAAGGAGTGGTACGAAACGGGTTACGTCCGCCAACTCAGCTCGTGCTATCTTGATGGTCTCTCGTCCAATGATTAAAAATTTTAATTAATTCATTGCTCTATTGTTCTGAAAAAAGGAGGCATTGGGGAACTCTTTGTTGATGATCCGTCCGGAGTCCAGAATTACTTACTGCCGTGCTTATCCAACGGCACGGAACAGATTCCAGCCGACAAACATTGGAACAGCCCTGTTTATTTGGCAGCCACGGCTGGACTTCGCATGCTGCAGTGGGTCAATTTTTTTAAATTATAATTTTATAATTGCACCCACTTTTGGCAAATGACAAATCGATTTTAATGAAATTTTGAGAATTGGTTGCCCTAACGATGTAGACAAATGTTTTAGAAGGATTATTAAAAATGCTCAAAATTGACTATTTTTAAAGGGAATCCATGTTGAAGATTTTGAAAAAGGTGTACTCGAAAATTTTAAATATCTAAGCTCCTGTTGCAGATAGCGCATATGTTTATATCAGAAAAGTTGAAGAGAATCATGGTGACTAAGGTCACAGGTCAAATTACAGGGTCACCTATTTCAGCTTGAACTTTTTCAGGTGCCACAATAGTACCTAGTAAACGAAAACTATTAATTCCTTTATAGCCTGAATTTGCTCTAGTTGATAATCAACAAAATATTTTAAAAATTTGCGAAGTAGTTTTTTGTTTAATTTTTTTAGGTATTCTTGGTCAAATTGCAAAATACGTGGTTTCCGAGCATTTTCATGAAATGATTGGAAATAGTTACCTTCCAACCGCCGTAACTTTGTTCCTTTAAGAGATACGCAAAAACGTGTAGTGACAAAAAAATGATCGTCTTGAAATTTTCTTTCGAACCTTGTATTGTACATGATGATTAGATTACCAAAAGGTCAATGACCTCGGTGACATGCGATTTTCCGGATAATTTTGCACATAAATGGAAAGAAGATGGTAGTTCAAATTTTTTCAGCCTGAAATTTTGTTTAAGAGGGAAGGAAAGAATTTTTTTTAAAAAAAATTAATAATTTTAAAAATTTTTAAAAATCCTTCTAAATTATTTTACTAAACCCTTAGGGCAACCAATTTTCCAAATGTTATTCAAATCGGTTTTACCCCTTGTCAAAAGTGTGGATATTAGAATTATTAGAAAATCAATGTAATAAACATTTTTTTTCCAGGATTGATAAAGGTGTTGCTGTAAATGAAATATTAGGCAATGTGTCTGAGCTTTTTAACATGTCTGGCTTGAAAAATCGAGAAAATAATGTTAAAATAATAACCGGGCAGCAAGAGGGTGTTTCCTCTTGGGTTGGCGTAAATTACCTGGCCGATTCCTTTCAAAAAGTAATTTATTTTAATTAAAAATAAAATAATTATTATCTATAAAAATGTCAATCTCAGTCTGTCACGACACTTGGAGCTCTCGATTTGGGAGGCGCTTCGACGCAAATCACGTTTGAAGTCGGAACCGACGTGGAGGTCGGAAGGGACAAAGTCACCCTTCGACTTTATGGCAAAGAGTACAATGTGACCGCCGACAGCTACCTGTGCCACGGCGTCAACCAGCTCATTTTAAGGCACGAGGTTTCGCTTTTAGAGGTGCGAGCAAAATTTTCCTTGCTGTACGTTAATTAAATGTTGCAATTTAAAGACAGCGGAGGCGGCCGAGTCTGTGACGGTGGAAAACCCTTGCCGCGCTGTCGGCATGACCCTGGAAAGGTCAATATCAGACATGCGAAATCCGTGCACTGAGACAATCTTCTTGCAAAATGTGAGGAAACTTTCCTTATAACAAACGAGGATTAATTTCATTGTCAACACCAGTTCCAAAACGTCACGTTCCAAGGCACTGGAAACGCTGATTTGTGCGCTGAGCAGCTGAGGAAAGTTATCAGCGTCGAGTACTGCAAGGCAACCTTTGTGAACACTGGAAATTGTATGGAGGATCTGCCACCAGCCAGACCCAACGGCAAAGAATTTTTGGTACATTTTTATATTTAAAAAAAAAATGGATTTTCCGAATTTGAACTGGTTTAAAATCAAAATAGGCGTTTTCCACTTTCTTCTACATTGCGTCAGGGTTCAATGCTACGGAAAACTTAGGAAGTGCCGAATTCCTCGCAAAAGTCAATGAAGTTTGTGGTCTCACAGAGGAAGCTTTGAATTCAACTTATTTTCCCGGTATAGCAAAAATTAAAGTGTAAATTTTATTATAATTATTTTTTAAATCAGAGACGGGAGAAAAGTACAAAAAAGACATGTGCTATGAGGGACTCTACATGTTCTTGTTGCTGAAGGAGCAGTATAGTTTCACTGAGGAAGAGTGGGTCAACACCAGATATGCAGACAAGGTGTCTATTTAGAGATTTTTTTTTTTTAATTAAATTGAATTTTATAAAAAAACTGAAACCGGACGAATTATGAGAAAAGAAAAAGGATAAATATGACAACTGACCCAAAAAAAGAGACCTGCAATTTTTGTTTGAATTAAAATCTCCAAATCTAAATTTTGATTTTTATGAATTCCTCCAACTCGCCAACTTAATCCTTGTTGTGGACACGACAAAAACCCTAGGTTTTTAAAGAACCAGTCAGTTGTCCTATTCCTTTTTTCATTTTTTCTTTGTGACAAGGTTCGCCCGGTTTCAATTTTTCATGAATCCACCTCAAGTTTTTAACATTCAATTGAAATTTAATTTGTCTTCTCTAATCTAATCGATTTAGATAAACGGCACTTCCGTCGGCTGGGCGTTGGGATTCATGATTGAAAACACGAACGTGATTCCGATGCAGCGCCCACTGCCCTTACTGCCGGTCGCTTGGTTTGTGATCCTCTCGCTTCTCTTCCTTGCCATGATCGGCCTTTCAATGTGGCTCGCAATTAGTGCACTTAAATTCAACGGCGCTGGAGGCAACTTCAATCAAACGCAACCCATGTACGGCGCACTTGCATGAAAAGCCAAAAGAGCACCAAAATTTTTTAACACGTCCTTTCATGTTGAAGGTCAACGGCGACAACAACTACGACAACAACGCCGAAAACAAAAAACCGCAAGGAAAAATTTTGAAAAAATTTTGAAACTTGTAAGGTTTGATAACACATGTATATTTAATATACGTGAACTTTCACATGTCAATCAATTTTTTCTTCGTTTTTCTCGCAATTACTTACAGAGAGATAGAACCGCTAAAACATGCAACATTTTTCAACTGTGTCGTAACTTTTATTTCCTTAAAATTTAGATATTATGCAGACAATGGTTTTTGAGTTTTGGAAACACGCAGATTATTAGTTTTGACTGGATTTCCACACTCGCGTCGTATATGCACTTTCATTCAACCTCAAACTAATAATATTTTACTCTCAGGCATTTTCGCCAACTTGACATAAACTAAAGAAAATTCACATATATATCACGAATATATATGAGAATAAAAACACGAATAAGTATATTGATGAGATAAGTTCCTTGGATATTTAGCTGAAATGCGTTTCATTCATATTTTGCATATTTTTTCATATGATTATGATTATAACTTCAGTTATGCACACTTACTTCAAAATGACCGTGTGTCCGAAAAGCCAGCAAGACACATTTATTTCCGACTCGCTTTGACTTGAGACCTTACATTTACATACTGCTTTGATTTATATACTAGGTGCGTTATTTCTTTTGTTTGCTGTGTTCGTTTCAACGACACTTTGATCTAATGAGACATTCGCGCGCTTAAATTATGCTTTTATGAAATATAACACAAGGCATATGATTCTCAATAATAAAATACGGCGCCTCCGCACCGTATCGCTCATAGCTTAACGTACAGTACATTTATGTTTTGATGCATAAATTTCTGCAAGTGTTCGAGTTAAAGCGTGAAAAAATCGTCAACAATAATTTCAGATACTCGCGAACACAAAGCGTTCAATAAAACCTTTTCATTTTTGGCCTTCGTTTGATATGTTATGTGAGAACAGCTTGTTCATGAATTAAGCACCGAAGCAGATTTCGCTAAGCTTTTTGTAGTACATTTTATCAGTTGTATAAAAAAAATGAACAATCATGGCCGAACTTTATTTTTCCGCACTCGGAATCCAGAATTCATCATCTTGAGCAAGCCAAACAATGCGAGAAATAAATTAAATATATGTTCCGGATGGCAGTTTTTATTATAATTCTGAATGCCTTTTTCATCTTGCGAAAACAAGAAGGAGCTGAATGTGCGCCTATGAAAATTCAAATTAACTGTTTCATGCTTGAATGTGTCAGTGTATTATTGTATATAGTTTTTTTATGACCAGTCGTTTATAAAGTTGATAGTGTTTTTGTAATCGTGCATCTCATATATATCTTGTTACTTACATTTTCAACTAATTACATTTGTGATTGATAAATTGTGAAATGATGCAACTTTCTTGCTCTCTGTAACTTTTGTCCACCCCTTTTAACGTTTGGGCAGACGAATTCAACTGGCAGTTAAATTAAGACTATTTCTCCTCGTCAGTTTTCACTGAGAACAAGTTATCATATATGTTATTTAATTATATATGCTTTCAATATTATGGTGTCTGTGTAGTGAAACAAACTAATCAAACAACTATAAATCCCCTTTAAACATCCAACCTCGTAATTTGCAAAATGAACGAAATTTGAAATCATGATTCCAAATAAATGACACCACTAGATTAAAAAAATTGGTCACCAAGCTGCTGTATGTTTTGATGGCTCTTGGCAATTGAACTATTGATCCCTGAAAACAATATATCCACATAAGTTCGATTAGTGAAAAGTTTAAATATTCAATGTGAAAGTAAAGTATCTTGTTGTGATGAAATAAATAATTGTACTTAGTTTACAAAACATTTCATTGTTGTGCAATTCACATTCTGGTAAAAAGCACTTCAAAATTGAGAAAATTTTCAAATTTCCCCTAAACTGAATAGTTTTTTTTCTTACCTTCTTGTGGGGCTCAAATTGTGTCTGCAGCTTGGGATGAGGCAGTCTATTGTAGCGAGTACTGAGTCTGATCATAATACTGCTGTTGGCCGAAAGCCTCCTGGCGGAAAGGGTTGGTTGGGGCGGCGCCTGGCACGTCCAGAGTTGGCTGACCCTGCTGGTAAGTGGCGCCGTAATCATTTCCGGCCATGTCCTGCAATCTGCTGCTGGAGAGGGCCCGCGGAATCGGGTTGCTCGGCACGCCGTGCGGCGCCAAATGAGCCGTTTCCTCAGCCACCTTCAAAGGATGCAAATTTCGGTTTTATATTGAAAATTCATTTTATTAGAACTTTTACTTTATGAGGATCGATTTCAGGCGGCAAGTCGGAGACGAATCCGGTGTCCTTTTGATAAAAGTTGATGAAGATAAAAGCGCCGAGCACAAACAAACAGCAAACGCCGTAGCCTCTGAAAGTGGTGGTTGTGCCTAGAGATGTTTCAAAATTGATAATTGTCCGGAATTAAAACTAGTCAATAAGGTTACTGACCAAAGTAGTTGACAAACAATCCGCCAATAACCGCCCCACATCCTCGACCCAGTCCGTGATGAATTCCCTGTAAGACTCCCTGTGCTGATCCGCGAAGATGCTGAGGCGTGTTGTGCGCAATGTATGAACAGCACGCTGCCCACACGGCGGCGTGAGTAATGCCTAAAAATTAAAAAAAAAAAATAATTTCCTCAGAATAATTAATTTAAAAAAAAAATGCATACCTTGCATGAACTCAAATGGAAGGACCCACCACGGATTTTTCAACCACGAAATGTATAGGAACCGAATAACATTGCCCACGAGACCGACACACAAGACCTATTTTTAACAAAACACATAGAAAATTGTGATCTTGAAGCAAAAAATATTTTGTACCTTGACGTGGCCCATTTGTCTAATGAGCCGGAAACTGAAGAAATAAGCGAAAATCTCTGATATGTGATTGATGACGGACGCCACCCCGAAAAGTGTCGGGGAACCACCATAGTCCTATTTCACAAATTAATGTTTTTTTTTCGCAATTACCATTTCTTTTATATCTTTACCTGGAGATGCCAGAAAAGGAAAGTGAAAATAAGGCCAATGCCGAAACCCATGAACCAGGCCACGAACAAAAAGGAACCGCATTTGATGTTGTTGAACTGCTTCAGGACGGTCACCCATTCGGGCATTTTGCGCATTGTTTGGGCGAAAACTTTCGTCTGGGAAAATTCGCAAAAATTAAAATTTGGATTTTTTATATTAAATTTTTGTTTGCTTGCCTTTCCAATGAGTGGTGCGGCTTGGGGCTGTGCCGTAGGTTGAGCGTCCGAACCTGCCAAGACGGTTTCTCCGTGGAAGACGAGCGGAGGCTCAGGAACAACGGGGGCTTGATCCACGATCTGAGGCATTTCCATGTCAGGGTGCGGCTCGTACCTTTGATTAAGAATTAAATTTAATGAAAATGAATGATTTTTGGACTCACTTAAAGTTAATCTGCGTGGCTGCGAGGAGAGCGGCGCCCATCAGAACGGAGAACGTGGCGAAGCAAATTGTGTAGTTCTTCTCCTTGTCTTCAGGTCCGCAGGGGTGGTCGGGGAAAGCGGTTGAGTGGTCAAGAGCGATGCCAACGAAAAACATGGCCAGACCCCAACCCAGCGAGCCGAACATTCTTTGGTGTCCATACCGGTCGGCGTCTTCGCCCAAAATCGTGATTACAGCGGAATCGGCCAGTGTGACTGAAAATTGAAATTATTTTAATCGATTTTTTAATTTAAAATTATGAAAGTACATTAAAAATATTAATTATTTAATATATAATTGATATAATTTTTTATAATTGTATTTAAATATTTTTATGTACATTTAAAAAAAATCAAGATCTCAACAAAGTTTGGGATGTTCACGCAAGACAACTTATCAACAAATTAATATAAAAATACGTATAAGATGATCTCTAAAATTAATTACAAGACCAATTTAAAAGTGAATAATTTCCTCACTAATAAAAATTCTAGCATTAGCAATTTAATTTCCTCAAATAATATTGACATTTACACAAAAGACAGTTTTGAACAGATTTTTTTTAGTATTTTGATTTCAACAAAGGCTGAAATAACCTCTGAACGTTTCAACTTGAGCAAAGGCAGATGGAAAAAAACTTTTATGAACACTTAGATCTGAACGCCTTACTTGCTGGGGCTGCGAAGAATTCGCCAATGATCACCAACAGCAGCAGCAGGAAAAAGGCCTTCTGGATGTCGCTCGTCCTGTACACGATTGAGCTAAACCAGGGGGACACCCAGTTGTCGTTGGCCAGAGGGTCGTAGTTGCTCGCGTAGGTCACCTTCAACGGCGACAACCCCGCGGGCACGTGCGGCCGAGCTCCCCTCTTTACGCGCGTTTGCTGAAAAGGCGCGATTTAGTCCGTCAAAAGTTGCGCGTGAATAATTAATTTTTTTATACTTGTTCCTGCTGATCGTCTACGAAGCTGAGAGAGTGGACTCCGGGCGGCACGTCGAGTTCACCGCCCTCGGAGGTGATGAGCGCCTCCCGTCTGCGTCGCATGTTGCGGACCGGATTGTCGGGGGCTTTGAGGACGTAGTCGGTGGCGTTGCGGCGCAAAATGCACGAGGTGGCTGGCGGCTGGATGAAGCCCAACGGCAGGGTGAACACAATCCAGCTTGCGAGGGAGAACAAAAGCAGCTGCTTTCCTTTTTGATGCCTAATTTAATGATTTAAAAAGTTCATTTTTACTCTAAATTAATAAATTATTCATCAAACTATTAAATTCATATCATTTCTAATTTTATATAAAATATATTTGTAAAATCTGGTTTTTAACGAGATTGAAGATGGCAAAAAAAAAAGATTTCACAATTTCATTTCTTAATGAATTTATAATTATTTTGTAAAATCTCCATTTTGGACATTAATTAATTTACATTTTTTTTATAATAAAAACCATTTCACTATTTAATTTTGTTATTATATTTAAAAATATTTTCTAAAATCTCCTTTTTAAACAAGAATTAAAACTTATACAAAGAAATAATTTGCAATTGAAATTAAATTATAAATTTTAAAATAATCTCTTCAAATCTCGTGTTCTTTTAATTAAGATTTAATATCATATTGTATACATTTAAAATTATCTTATAAAATATTGTCCAATATATTCAGTAAAAAAAAATATTGTGCTAAATTTACCTGTCAGCGAGGGATCCCCAGAAGGGCGCTGCGAGGAACTCGATGAATGGACGAAAGCCGATAAGGACGCCGCACTGTCCCGGGTTCATGCCCATCTGCTTGAAGTAGACCCCCATGAGGGGAAACAGAGAGCCAAAGGCCGAGTAAAAGAAGAAGTAGAAGCTCTTGACGGGCAGCAACTCTTGGTCGACGCCGCCGCACAGCATTTCGATGATGTCGTAGCGGCCGCGGATCTTGTTGGTGCTCTCCTTGGGGGCGGCGTACTGGGCAGGGTCGACCTCGCCCGTGGCCGAAGGGTCCACCTGCGGCCGCACGCCACCCTTGGGCGCCCCTGGCTGTTGCGGCGCGTACTGGCCATAATCCTCGCCGTAATTCATCTTGACCCTGCTCAAAAATATAATTAAAATATATGCAAAGTGTTTTTACCAAAAAACGAAAGAAAAATACACAAGAAATAGGCTTACGAGGGAAGGAGCCTATTTTCTTCAGGCTTATTTTACGACCCCTTGGCGGCGCAGCCAAAAGTGTGCTTTCTTGGCTCAGTTTTAATGCTGAAGACCCAAGAGTGAAAAAATCTTATATTGTAGAGAAATATTACACAACGTTTGCGATGTGAACTGGTAATAATTTTTTTAACAACGACGTTATCATGATCATCAGCACTAACAATTTTGAAATGATTTAAAATCAATGCGTCGAGGAAAGTGTTTTAAATAAATTATCATAGAATTTTCATTGGTTTTCACAAAATTATTTGTCTAAATTAAGGGAATTAAATAAGATAATATTATTTAAAGAAATATGGTTTCATCAAACTGAAAAACAGCACAGTTTTTAAAAACACAGAAATCTCATGTATTTGTACTTTGACTGGCGCAATTTTTTATCCGGTGACCCTTCGATGAATCAAAATTCTTTTTAAATTGATTTGCAAATCTGGATCACAAAAGAAATAATTATTAAAATTTCGCTCACCTGAGCCAAGGGCAGTCAGGCTGCGGTGCTGAGGTGTCAGGTCGAGCAAGATGGAACCCTCGGTGGCGCGCACTGGGGCTGGTATTGACCCGTGACGTCACCAGGTCCCCTTTCACACTCGCACCCACATAGGCAACCCGCAGGCGCACGTTCAGTGTGAGTGGGCCGGAGAGCGCCGATCGATGCCCTTAAATTATGTTTTGCTGTTTCTCGCGTGTACTCCACCAAGCAAGCGCTGTTGATTGAAAATCGACTCGACGCCGCGGATTATTTACTTTCGATTGCTAAACATATAACTTAATTACAAATTTAGAAATCAATTGCAGATTTCATTGAGATAAAAAAAAAAGAAATTGGTGCTTTCAGTTATAATTTTTGTATTGTTTCATATAAGTTATTTTACTATGATTAAAAAAATTTACTGAAGATAATAAAAGTTTTAAATATATATTTCTAAAGTAAAATAAAAATTATATTAAATTAACGTCCCGGGTAATATTAACATAATGAAAATCCAGAAAACAGAGTGAAAAAAAGTAAAGCAAAATAATTTATGTTTTTAATTAATTTTAATTTGATTATATTGATGATTTTATATGAGGATTATTTTGAAGATTTTATTTTCATTTTCGAGCCTTATTATTTATAATTTACCAGCTTTTGTGCTGATATTCCGCTACTGCCAAAGCATCCACCAGATGTCGGTGAAAATAACAAAACCTGCCAGCGACTATGTTGTTTGTCTTGTCGCGGCGCAAGGGACATGCAAGAAAAGAGCCCTAACGAGTCTCGTGATAGCAATCTGGATCACCTGAAGGGCTGCTATCGCCTGCACTGCTGCAACTGCAGCAAAGTCCTGGTCTCCGAAGCCCAGGGCCTGATCACGGATTCCCACGGGGCCCTGATTTTTAAGGGCGAGGAACAAACCTGTCCTGACGCTTCCCTTTGGTATTTGAAGGAAGGGCTTTGGCCCTCCTGGATCGAAGAGCAAATTGTTGAAGTACACAGATAATTTTATTTTTTGTGTAAAATTAAATTTGTGTTTCAAAATTTTTAGTCCGGCTGGACCAAAGGGCGGCTGTGCTGCTTGGCCTGCAAAAACCGCATCGGTGCTTTTGACTTTGTCAGTGGGGCCCAGTGTTTGTGCGAGGAAAAAGTCGTCAGGCCGGCCGTGCAAATCACAAGAGCAAAGGTCGATTTGAAATCGGTTCGTAATGGATGAACGAACAGAGACTGACGAAGGCCCGATTTTCAACGAGCAGGCCAAACGCAACATCCAAGCATTCGGACTTCTTTTCTTCTACAGCTGCTTGATGTTCACATTTCCCTTCGGGGCCTTCTATGGGACGAGATGGGCCGTTTCTCACTATTGGGACGTTGAGGGTTTTAGGAACACGTGTTGGTCGGTGGCTGCAGCCGTAGTGACCATTCACATAATTGCATTTTCTTATGCATATCAAGCCTATCAGGAGGAAAAGAAAGAGGCTGCTTTGGTAGAAGGACGGGAGAGACTCAATGAGAAAATCGATTAAATGTAAATTAATGTCTATACAAATATAAAGAAATAACTGGAATTGTACACATAAACCACGTCTTTATTTATTATATTACATCAATAATGCAGCTTTAATTACATTTTATTGGGGATGAAAATTTCACAATGTACACTTTGCGAGTTACCGAGGTTGCATTACAATATTTACAATCAAGTAAAAATATGAGGCTCTATTTATGAAATAGATATTACAGAACTTAAAAGCCAAGTCAGCTTAGCAGCTTCTTGAAAAAGATTTAATTCGAAAAGTCATTGTGATCGTACAAATTTTGGTCATAAATTTCTGCTCTTACAAGTCGCCCTCCAAAATATCTTCCATTCAGGGCATCTCTTGCAACAATAGCTTCTGCAAATTTTAAATTAGTTAGTGTAAAAACATAGATTAGATTTTTTCCAAATTTACCTCCAGCCTTGATAAACTGAACAAAGATCTTGACAATAATGTCATCAACGGCATCCTCATCGTCCGTTTGCTTCTCTTTGTAAATGATAACTCGGTCAACATTTCCGAACCTACCAATAACAAAAAAGTTAGAATTTACTCCAGATGTAAACAATTTGTTACATACTTGCTGCACTCATCCTGGATCTCTTCTTGAAGAGTTTCGTCCACTTCTTCAGGCCCAACCATGTTTCTTAAAATTACCACCCGGCTCTAAAACAGAAGTTTCGTTAAATTCTTTGTTACGAAATCTAAAAACGAAATCATTCACCTCAGTCTTTCTCATCAGCTTTTGCATGACCAAATGTCTAGCACTTTGTCCCTTAATACTGAGATTTTCCTGCGCCTGCAGTGTTTGTGGCTCAGAATCATCCATAAGTTTTTTCTGCAGTTCCTCTTGCTGTTTCTGCAGGGAAAAAATATTATTTTAATAATTTTCTTTTGATATGTTTAAAAATTTTACCGCAGCCTGTTCTTGTGCTTTTTTGAGGGCCTCGTTTGCATGATTTTGTACCTGGACCTGTGGAAGAATAGAGGGAGAGACTGCAACTGGCTGAACAACAGCTTGATATGCTAAAAACAAATTATAGTGAATACAGTTGCAACATATTTAGAAAAGAAAAGTTTTACGAGCAATTATGGGAGGCGTTGAGCCGAGCTGTGGGATCGCTACTCCCGGAGGTGGAATCACGACTGCCGCGCTAGGTGATAGGCCCTGCAAGCCGACGACAGGTGAGAGTCCAGCTGGTGGAACAATTGGGGGCTTGACAGGGGCGGCCGTCGTCAACTTTGAGAGTCCGAGGGCCATCGCGTTGCTGGCCACAGCGTCCATGGCCTGAATTTTGGCCGTGGCCGCTGCAGCAGCCACCGCTGCGGCTGTTGGCATCTGGCTGGCGGCCACCAAGGGTTTGGTTGCCGTGTTGACTTGAAGGGCGTTTGGAGGAGTGATGGCCCGGCCAACTCGCAGATACTGTCCACCGAGGTCGAAGAGGTTCATCGAAGATATCGCTTCAGTCGTGGACTGTGCGGTGTCGTATTCGATGAAGCCGTAGCCTTTGTGTTTGTTTGGAGAGCTGCCAGGCGCTAGTCTGCAGGTTTTGATGGGGCCAAACGCTTCGAACACGCTGGAATTTTCAACTTGAGCTAATTTTCTAGATTAAAATGAGATCTTTTGGTACCTCTTGATGTCGTCTTCAGTAAGGTCGGGGTGAATTGAAGCAACATAAATACGGTTGTAGAGTTTTGCTTCCTCGGTAATGTCGTCTATGACCGACTGAGCCTGGGGCATGTTACTAGGGCGGCCGACCTGGAAGGCAGATTTGAGTTTGGAACTAACTTTAGACAGGGTAATTCAACTTACAGAGAGGTTAAAACTGCACTGAAATACAAAAGAAAAAGAAATGTATCATGCACTAACCATAAAAATAATACAGGAAAATAAGGAACAAAAAATCCTGAACCAAAAATTAATCAATATGTACAAAGAGGCCGATCTACATACGGATATTAGCAAAATAAAATGTTATTGAGAAGCAGCGAGTGGATGAGTGGTTTAATCCTCTGCCACGATACATACCACTTTGATGTTTCTTCCTCCGATCATGACTCCGTTCATCTGCTCCAAAGCGAGCTGGGCCGCTTCGGGAATGTCATACTCTACAAATGCAAATCCTTTGTGTTTCTGGGTGACCGGATCCCACGACATGTTGATCGACTTGATTGGGCCAAAAGGCAAAAATGCCTGCCTTATGGTGTCCTCCTTCAGTTCGAAGCTTATGCTTCCCACATAAACTCTGAAAAATTACTCAACTCAATTTCAAACAAAACCATCCAATAACTAATTGCTAAACTTTTCAAAAAGGGTCAGATCTTATCAGCGAAAAAATCATATGAACGTCAACTGCACTGAAGCAGGAGGTCCAGTCACGTAGTATAAATTAATCAAGCCCTAAAATTTAAATATCGATTGAAATATTTTAAATACCTGCACATGAGTGCCAGCGCCTGTTGTCTTTGGACCAGCGTTCTCTGACTTGCCATCAACTAAAAAAATAAATTGAAATATTATAACAGTATTAGAAAGGGCAGTGTTAAAAATATACCTGCTGCTGATGTGCTAGTGTTTGTTTCATGAGGACCATCTTGATACTTTGCTCCATGGCATACTTCTTGGCTCGATTCACATGCTCCTGCTGCTCGGATGACAATTTTGGCAGGCCGTGGCCAAGAAGGCCTTGCAGAATGACATCTCTTTTAGCTCCGGGCCCTGGATTAATTTAAGTATTAATAAAAAAATTTAAAATTTAAAAAGAATTATACCTGCTGTGAGCTGCTCAGTCTGTTCGATATCCGAAATGGGAGTGTGAGGGAAGTCGTAAGAAGCTGGCACCATCAACTCCACTGAAACGGAAAGTCAAATTAGGAAGGCGGCGGAGAAGGAGCAAGATTGCATGCTTTGATGACAATTTTGCACTTTACTAAATATTTAAAACTAAAATGGTGATTTAAGAGTAATAGAGTGACATGGTAATGCTAGTAAAAAGTTACTTAATTTCTCAATCACAAATGTATTTGCTTTGTTTCTGCTGAAAGTTCAATCCCGGGACTAATTATTTTTGAACAAAGTTTACCAAAGAAACATTGGCGCGAGACGGGCCAAAGCCCTCTCAAAGCCTATCACAAGGGATGCAGTCAGCCACGTGAGGGGCAGTTCTGTAATCACATTACGCCCTACGCTTATTTTCTTTAACTCTTTCCTACTTAATCGAATGATTGGTTCAAATTTGCAATTTACAAATACAAAAAAAAAGAAGTCAACACCCTTCACAAGAGCTTGCTTCGTCCTGCAACAAACACCACAACCACAAATCAACCAAATTCAACTGCTCTGTTGAATTTGGTTCTCGACATTCACTCCAAATTTTTTTTGGTCTGTCCGCCCCTGTTACTTATTCGGAATAAAAAAAGACCATCCATTCACTCTTCCGCAAGCACACTTTAGACATAATGAGCACGGATTTGATCAAGACGCAAGCTGACGTCAACAGCTCGTGCGGGGTTGGTGGCTCGGCCAGTGTCTGAGAGTGAAGAGCCCTTATTAGAACCCTGTCTTTGATATTCTCTGTAACGAAAGAGCAGACGAACAAGAGTTGAATTGATTGAAATGTGAGAGAAGAATGGGGTCTTTGTATAAAAATAATTTAAAAATATATATATTAAAAAAGTGTGATCAATTTTTCAGAGTCCGTTTGCGCCTCTCTACGATTGATTTCCCCTCGACAGTGGGAAGTGGCGGCCACACTTGCTCTTACGTCACCACCCAATAGATCTGAAATCTCCAGAACACACCAAAAATGTGCTGTTTAGTGCTGGTTCGCGATCCTTCAGGTCGTAAAGTATTATGTGCTCACTTACCTGAGTATTTTTTTCACTCTCAATTGTACATTTTTTTATAAATCAACATTTTTTTGATAAAATTTGATACTTTTTGCGGCAGCACGCTAGCTCTCGATCGCTTTCTTTACAACGGCAAAACATCTGAAAACACTAAAAACCCATAAAACTCGCAGTAAATGCCCCTATCAATTTGCTTCTTGTCGCCAATAGAATTGAATTGATGCAATTTCTCATGTGGAGCGAAAGGAGGGCGATTCGGCGTCAGAAAACTTACTCGGTTCCATTCCTGGCGGCACAGGTTCGACGCCCGGAGGACCACCAGCCTTAAGAAGAGAAAATCAGTCAATTTATTCGAATTGTTCTCAATTAAAAGCCGGTTAATTTGATTAAGTCAATGACAACACTACTCACAAAGCCACCATTGGTGTAGGAAGCAAAGCTGGTATCGGTGGCCATGTCCGTAGCTGGCGTCTCGGCGTTATTTTTTCTCTGAAACACGAGCAAGAGCGCACTTGAGAAACGACTTGTGCCGTTCAGCCCGCGGGTCCGACGCCTCCGAACGAACGAGCCAGCTACACTGAAGGACTAAATGCGCAGAAATTTCGCCACGGGCCCGATTCCGCAAGGTAAAGATGTCCGAAATCGATGGACCAGATCTCGGACTCGGCGACGTCCACACAAATCAAATCAAATTGTATTTCTGGAAAATTGATCGCGGCCGCCACCTGTCGGCAGCAATACGAAGCAAAACCCAAGTTGACTCAAATTCAAATTTGCGGCGCGAAAGGAATTATTATTATTATTATTTATTCTTCTCGGTCTGTACAAAAATGCAGTGACATTACTTTAGAACAGAAGTAGTTGAGTTTTGCATTTCATAACAATTACTACAATTATCTTAGCGCTCTAGAAATAGTCTCATCATTGCAATTTGTAAATATTTCACTTTCATTTGAGTTTACACTTTTTATTCATTGGCCGCGAAATACATTTTTAAGAAAAAATCAATAAATTTATTCTGGCTCTTTTAAAACGTGGCACGCACCTCTGTTTATTGCACCATTTTATGCTTTCCCACTCGCAGAACATTATAAAGGCAGGTTCAACAACGGACATATCGTAAAAATACTAAAATTTTTCGACCGGAATTAAATTTTTCAGACAAAAATCAATAATTATTATCTGGCTCTTTAAAACTGTGGGAAGCACCTCTTTATATTGCTCTATTTTATTCTTTCGCACTCACTGAACACGAAAAAGGC
Source organism: Neocloeon triangulifer (assembly GCF_031216515.1). NCBI lineage: Eukaryota > Metazoa > Arthropoda > Insecta > Ephemeroptera > Baetidae > Neocloeon > Neocloeon triangulifer. Next base: position 2,638,147 of record NW_026775554.1, on the reverse strand, counting down.
AGGTAGAATAAAGATATAGCGCTAAATAATGAAAATAAAATTCATTTGATATTTTACTAAGAAAATAACTTTCAATATTGACTCGGTTTGGCCAGCGCGTTAGAATAAATTAAAATTAAGTTCTTTAACACGCGCTAGAACAATAAAATTTAATAAAGATATAGCGGCTAATTGTAAGTGATAAAAATTAAATTTATGAATCCAGCTTTCAATATTAGAGAAATGATTCTCGTGCCAGTCAACGCGCATAGAATCTCGCGCGCAGTGATTCTGGCAAAACGATTTTATTATTGCTTCTCGCGCAATGATTCTCGCGAAACGATTCTTGACTGTAGTGAATTTCCATTGAAACAGATTTATATGTATTAAAAACAAAATTCTAAACGTATTTTTAACGTTATAAAATAGATTAAATAATTATGATTTGAGAAATTTATCAAATTTACGCAAATTTATGTATTTCTTAGGGTGGATCCCAAGATCAGATGAAATGATTCTCACAGCAACCCACGCGTAAATATTCTTTAGCAATGATTCTGACAAAGATTGTTGTTGAAGAATGCGGTTTCGGATGATTTGACCTTTTGACTTTAGTTCTTCCTTCATAGGATCCGCCATGGACTTGAGCAAGCCGTCCACTTCTTCTACACCGTGGAAGGTTTTCGGATTGCCCCCCTAGCGGCTAGTTGGAGGTTTCGGAGGTTTGATTTAAATATAATTATTTTATATTTTTGAGATAAACATATATTGAAAGGTTTTGGACTTTGTGGCATCCCTGAGAACCTGATCAGCGGGTTGCTGACGACAGGGGTGAATGGCCTGACGGTGGCCAGCAACAACGCTGGCGTGGACACCTTTGGCCTGGGGCTGTTGCTCAAGAAAAGGCAAATCAGCAAAATGATTGCCTCGCACGTGGGCGAAAACGCAGAGTTCGAGCGACAGTACCTGAGTGGTGAGTTGGAGGTGGAGCTGACGCCGCGCAAGGCACGCTGGCTGAGAAGATCAGGGCTGGCGGCGCAGGCATCCCTGCCTTCTTCACCCCCACAGGTTTCGGCACCCTTGTGTCCGAAGGTGGCGCCCCTCTAAAGTATACGCACCTGGCGGCGCCAAGGTCGAGATCGCCAGCTCGGAGAAGGAGGTCCGAGACTACAACGGACGCAGCTACATCCTCGAGGAGGCCATCACTGGGGACTTTGCCTTGGTCAAGGCTTGGAAGGCGGACAAAGCTGGAAATCTCATGTTCAGGTTGGAAATTTTAACCATCAATGTTTGTGATCTAAAAATAATTTCTGATTTAGAAATACTGCTCAAAATTTCAACCCGTCAATGTGCAAGGCTGGAAGAATCACAAATCACAATTGCTGAGGCAGAGGAAATTGTTGAAATTGGAGAAACTTGACCCCAATCAAATTCATGTACCGCCTGGCGTTTATGTACAGCGCGTTGTAAAGGGAGAGAGTTACGAAAAGCGTATTGAGGTAATTCATCTTGTTAAATTTCATGAGACAATTTATGATGCAAATGAATATTTGTTTAATTTACATTTTGTCACCATTTAAACTCATGTAGTCAGTTATTCTTCTCAAATCCCCAGAGACTCACCCTGAAAAAGGCAGCTGGAGCCTAAAGCTCCACCAAAGTTAATCCAGCCACAGCGCACAGAGAGAAAAGAATTGTGAGAAGATCAGCAGCTTTTTGGAGTTTAAGGACGGCATGTATGGTGAGTTATTAAATAAAACCATATTATTTAAATTGAAGTTTTTTTTTTTAAATTTACATATTTAAGCCAATCTTCTGGGAATTGGCATGCCCATGCTGGCCAGCAACTACATCCCGGCAGGTCAGGCAGGTGTCAATGTAACTTTGCAAAGTGAAAACGGAATTCTGGGACTCGGACCTTTCCCTGAACCAGGTCAACAGGACCCTGACCTCATCAACGCTGGAAAAGAAACAGTTACCACCCTGCCAGGCGCTGCCTTTTTCTCAAGTGATGAAAGTTTTGCAATGATTCGAGGGTGAGTTTCTTTAAAATACAAATGGTTGAAGTTGAATTATAACATTAAATTTGAATCAAATTTCAGAGGACATGTCAATTTGACCATCTTGGGAGCCATGCAAGTCTCTCAGAGGGGAAATCTTGCCAACTGGATGATTCCTGTAAATTTTTATCTCAAAAAAGTAAAAAATATTTTCTAATTTATTTGAATATTTGCATTCCAGGGCAAAATGGTGAAGGGAATGGGAGGTGCCATGGACCTGGTGTCCGCACCTGGCACAAAAGTGGTTGTTACTATGGAGCACACAGCCAAGGGTGGTGCACACAAAATCTTGGAGACATGCAATCTTCCTCTCACAGGACAGCAATGCGTTGACACAATTATCACAGACCTTATGTCTTTCAATTTTGTTGATTGTGTTTTTAATTCTAGTTGTACTAGTGCGTCTTCCAAGTTGACAAGGAGGCTGGTGAACTGGAGCTGACCAAAATTGCTGAGGGGGTCAAAGTTGAGGAAATTGTTGCGGCAACTGGATGCACCTTCAGAATTGCCAGTGAAGTCAAGCCCATGGCGCAGGTGGAGGTTGATGAGTAAATCAACACTTTGTTAACAAGGCAGATATTGATTTTTTTATATTTGTTATTTTTTTATGTAATTATTGTGAACAATGAGTAATTATCTGCCTCAAAATAAAACTCTGTTATGCTTAAATAAAACAATGACAAAATACACATATTAAAAGTTTCGTTTATTTATACTAAAATTGTTTTTATGTAAATCTTATATCCATTTAGCCAGTACCAAACAGCTGCTTTGCAGACAATTAATTACTTAATACATTTGTGGGAGACAAATTAATTTAGAGTAAATAGTTTTGATACATTGCATTCAAAATTTCTCATTAAGTCATGAATGCCACATATAAAAGTCCAATTAGTTTGAAATAAAATAGTCTTCACAAGTTTCCAGGCAGCGCTACTGATTTCTCGATCCAAGCACTCTCCTTCCAGGTTCCTGAGACTGCTCCAAATTTTTGACCTATGCAGATCAAATCATCAGGCTATGTTGCAACCTTTATGCAAATTAAATTACCAAATTCACAGCAGCTTCTTGTAGCCGGTTCTCCACATCAGATGAACCAGTGGTTGTGGAAGAATTTGAATTTGAGGGAGAGTTCAATCCACTGTCTGGAACTTGCTAAAATTCAAAGTTAAACCCTTATTAGCAAAATAAAATAATTGTATTACATTTTGTTGTCTGTCTAACTCGGCGTAGTGCTTGGCCAACTCGGCGTAGTGCCTGGCCAAGATTCTGGGGGCTGGTGAGGAGAACTTGAGCTGCCGAGGGTACTCGCGTTCCTGTCTAGCAGGGGTGGCTCCAGTTGGGGCGTATTTGGTCAGCTCCGAGTTGACAAAGGTGACGGCCACCTGCCCAATGCTGTCGATGTAACCATTGGCCACCTCCCTGCCCTCGACGGCCACTTGCTGCATCATTTCCAGCTCTTGTCTGGACACCAGCTTTTGTTCCTCCAGTTCTTGGCCCTTTTGAGCGGCCATTGCAGCCACCTGTTGTTCCTTTGTCTGAACAGCGGCCTCAGCATTTTGTAGACAGGCGTCCTGAGCTGAAATGTGACTGGCCAGAGTTTCCATCTTGGAGGACGAGCTTGACTTGAAGTCAGACACAGCGTTTTGAAGAGAGATTTGTACTTCCTGCGCCTGCGAGTTGATCAGGTCTGAGGCAAGGGCAAGGGTGGAGTCTGCAGCAGCAACCTCACCCTGGGCCTCTCTGTTCTGCTTGGCTAGGGTCTTGTTCACGTTTGTGTATTTCTCCATCAGATTCTCCATGTTTTTTGAACTGAGACTGGCGGTGCTCTGGGCGCCTCGATTGATCTCTTGGCTAATTTCTGCAGCGCTGCCTGTATGAGTTTTCAAGTTTTCTTCAAAAGCATTACACTGCTGTTCAAGGTTAGTGAAGTCCTGCAAACTCATGGAGCTGCCTTCCAAAACCAGCTTCTGGATGTGGGAAACAGTCGACGACCAAATCGACCAATAATCCTGGGTTTTGTTGGCTTTCTCTGCACACTCAGCTTTTAGCTCCCTAACTTTAGTTTGCTCTCCAATCAAGTCTCTCTGCAGCTTGTTGTTCTACAAAAGTTATAAAAATTGTATTCCATCTTCAAAATAGAAATGGATTGTTACCTTCTCCTCCAGTGAAATCCAAGTTTTGCTCACTTCATCGGCCTGCAGTTTGGCATCTTGGATGCTTTCTTCAAAGGCGCTGGTCACTGATTCAATTACCGTCTGCAGGTGCTGCGCCAGTTTTTCCTGCAGAAGCCGCAAATTGATGGCAGCCAACGCCTCCAGCTGTTCAGCGGCATTGCTCTTGACCATTTCCACAATTTCCTCGTTCGTCGAAGTGACAGCCTGAGCGATTTGTGTTTCAAGCTGCTCGATTTCCTTGCCGTTGGATACAAGATTCTGACGAGCCTGTTGGAATTGCGCCGTCAGGTCCACCTTCAATGAGAGGAACTCGTCCCGCATGGCCGTGATTGTCTGCATCTGCAACTCCTCCAACTTTGAGGTGCAGCGCTCCAGATTGGAGATTTGCGTCTGTTGATTCTCGCAGTGTGACACCGACTCACTTTTGGCCAACTTCAGCAGGCTGTCCATCTTGGAGGTGAAAGTGGCGGATGCCTGAGTGTTTTTCGCCTCAAGATTTCTGCAAAAACAATAATTCAATTAAAAATATCTAATCAATTCATCATTAATTGTATAATCAATCTTAAGAAAAATTGTTTAACTTCATATAGAATTCTACATAAATTAAATTTTCACCTGGTTCTTTCCAGGGCGTCATGCGTCTTCTCAAGATCTCTGGTAGTCTCGTCTGTGACACTGATTAATTTGCCAGTTTCCACTTTCAAATTCTCTTCTGTGTTGAGGTGGTAGTCTAGAAGAACTTCTTTTTCGTCTAGATTCCTTTCAGTGATGGCAAGGTTGGCAGCCGTCCTTTCCAACCTTTCTGTCGTTTCCTCTAACTTCTCACTCAGATCTTGAACCACACTCTTTAAAGTAACAAAAAAAATTAATTTAAATCCAAATATTTAGTAAGAACAAGTACCTCTCTTTTCTCTCTTTCCTCCTCCAGAGATCTGATGATTTGTATCTTCTCCAGTATTTCTACGTCCTGTCGCTCGATTTTTGTCTCCATCTCTTTGTAATTCTCCGGGTCAACGTAGATTCCTGCACCTGATCGTTGGGCTATCAGGTCTTTCCTGAGACGCTCGATTTCCTGGTCATACTCCTTGATGAAGGCCTGCTTGGACAGACGCCGGTTGATCTGCGGTCTGTTGGTTATGCTTTTGGCCCTGTGAGCATAGTCCAGGGTGCTCAGGGTCTCCTCCAAGTTGGCCAGCACTGGCGAGACCGTGGCCACAATGGCCGTCTTGGTTTTGCCGCCTAACGAGTCTTGCAGCAGTCTCGTCAGCTTTGATTCTCGGTACGGGATGTGAGGCGTTTTCTCCACCAGCGATGTGATGACCCTGCCTAATGTCAAAAGACTCTGGTTGATATTTCCGGCCTCTTTAGCCCTCTGGTTTGTGGCGCCCGAGCGGCTGATATTCTCGGAGCCAGCAAGATCAACAAGGTTGATTTTGCCGGTTCTGATCAGGTCTTCGCCAGCCTCAGTCGACTCACGGATGTGGATTGTCACCATGAAAATTGTGTGAGATCGACTGAAATTATTGATACGAATGAATAAGTTGAACTATTTAGATGTTAATTAAAAATTTTGATATTTTACCTGGAGGTGGCGTTCATGAAGGTAGCAGCTGTTTGTCTCTTTTTGGAACCTCTGGAGAGGATATCATACACCTGCTTTTTGTCCAGCACTCTGACATCTGTCAGCCCTTGTACGATCACAGACCCTTTCGATTGAGCGTCTTCAAACAAACTACACGCAGATTTATAGTTTTTAAAGACAAAAAAAAAATTCAATTTCAATACCGCAGTTTAGAGTTGTCCTCCTCAGGCAAGAGCAAGTCTATCAGCTCTTCGTTGTAGAGCTCGAGATAACTGACGGCCATGGTGAACTCTACGTTCTTCAGCCTCAGCTCGTCAAACATGTGGCTCAGGACTCGAGGAACCAATCCGCAAAGAGGGTCCTGTCAAAAAAATTTCTCATTACTTAAAAATTCGTGAATTAGAAACATAAATCTACCATCTGTATTGAAAATAAATCAATTAAAACAATATTACTGAGCTTTTTGTACCTTTTCCCAGGTCATATCATCGTTTGACCTTTCACCCTCCATGGTGAAGGTCTTGCCAGTCCCGGTCTGACCGTAGGCAAAGATGGTGCAGTTGTATCCCTTGAGCACCTCAGAGATCATCGGCTGGGCCACAGCTTTGTAAACGTCGACCTGCTTGGAGTTTGGACCAAACGCCTTGTCAAAGGTGAAGGTCTTGGTCATGGCCAGGTTGGTGCGGTCGCGCACAATCACTTCGCGATCGTTTTTCAGCTCGACCACATTTTGGCAGTTTTTCTCCATCCGCTCTTTTTCGTTCATGGACCTGCAATGCACCAAATTTCAGGTTAAAATCGGTACTTTTCTGTTAGAAAGCCAATTTGACGTATAGTTTGAAATCGAAACTGACCTGACTCGCACGTAAACCTGGATATTTTCGCGTTTGCTGGCGGCAGCTCCACACTTGTTGTCCGCCATTTTCGCAGAAGTTTTCAGGACTCAGGTCTCTCATGACCTCTATGTGACATTCAACGAAAAGAAACCTCGTGACCTCAAACACGAGGAAAATTTGCGGAATTTCCCTCAAAAACAAGAGCTGACAGCAAAGACCTTAAAATAATAGACGGCGCACGGGGCTCGGAAGTGGGAGCGGCTGGTGTGGAAAGAAGGGCTTGTAACATTGCAAGGTTTGTAGGAGAGCTTCGAGAACTAAAATTGTCTTACCTACAGAAAGATATTCCTGTTAATCATTTGTTTTTATATAAGATTTAATATTGATGTTTTAAAAAATACTTTTAGATATGTTGACGAATATTAAGAGGCAAATTACTGGTATTTACTTAAGCTGATTTTGTAATGTTGGCATTACACAGTTTTATTGGTTGCAGTTGATTTTCTTTTATGCCATGTGAGTCGTTCAATATGGCGATAAACACACTATAACACTTAACTATCCGGGAGTAGCTCTAACGGCGCTACTGTCTTCAGGAAAACCAGCCAATCAGAGAGGGCCGAACGTCTTCGGCCATCAGCCAACTGGTGTAGCTGGTGACGCCTTTTGTTCTGCCTATTCGTGTTTTTGTTTACAAAAATAAACTAAAAACCAAGAACGACAATCTTGCATTCGGAAATGAACAAAAATAATTTCCGCACTTAATTGCTTCAGTTGTAATGAAAATAAAACGAAGAAATAATTTATGGAGTATTTATGTAGGAAATAGGTTAGATATTGGGGTAAAAATCCTCAATTGCTGGGGAAATGTTCTTAGGCGTTTATTAATGATTAATGAAATTAAATTTAATTGGAACTCTATTTATTGATCAAAAACGTTTATGTATTAAAATTTCATAGACTCACAGACCTCACAGTGCACTTTTAAAATTAATGAATAAATCGAATGAATTAAAAATATCAGATCAAATCGGTGACAATAAAACTGGAAATTTAACATATCGATGAATTCATTCACTTTGAAATTTTAAATTAAACATTAGCAAGTGGAAGTATTTGAACAACAATTTTGCCTGGATTTGTCCATCTCATAAAACGGAAAGGGCTAGCCAATATATTTACAATATGGAATGCATGAACTAATTCTATGAAGAGGAAATCGTGAAAATTACTAATCCTGGAGCATTGAAGCGTTGAGGGTCATGTGATGCAAGTTGGGTGGTGTGTTCCAAACGGCGCTCGAACGCCGTGTCAGAGGCCTAGCATCGTCTCCAAACAAATCCTTCACAGATGGCTTGAAAACCCTTGTTCCAAAAAAGTTGTTGCGCAGGTTGACCCTCACATAATCGGCACAGTCCAAGTTCATGTTGTTCTTCATTTCTAATGGTTGAAAACGAAAAATAATTTAATTTCTCAATAATTAAGGATCTTACTTTGAGCCCAAAGAGGGACCTTCTTCTTTGGCTTCTCATCATCATCGCTGGAGTCACCTTCATCAACCTCATCAATGCCGTAGGCATTGTCACTTTTAGGTGCGGCCGGTGGCATTTCATCCCTGCTGGGCGTCACCTCGTAAGACTTGGTGCCGGCTACTTTAGCCTGTAAATTATCATAAAAAAAAATTAAGAATGATCTATTATTGTTCCCAAATTTCCTCACCAATGCTGGATTAGGTGCTTTAGGTTTGGGTGTCTTGCATGTATCTTCCTTTGTCATTGTGAAAGTGCAATTCATCTCATGCGCAGCAGTTTGCACCTGTTCCTTCTCGCAGGCACTTGCGGCAGCAGCTAATTTCCTAAAGATAATTCATTTTAAGTTAATATTTTATGATTTTAATTGTTGCATACTTGGCAGCATCTAGTTTGAGAGCAGCCTTCTTTTCTTCCTCCTTTTTCTTCTTTTCCTCATCTTTCTTCTTTTCCTCGTCTCTCTTCTTCTTTTCTTCTTCCTTCTTTTTCAATTCCTTCCGTTTCTTCTCTTCCTCCCCCTCCTTGGCTTTCTTTGCCTCTTCTTGCTGCACTTTCTTTGCCTCTTCTTGCTGCAATTTCTTTGCCAGACGCTTTGCCTTCAGTTCTTCAAATTTGTTCTTCTTGCTTTTCTCTTCCTGTTTGCGCAGCTCCTCCTTCTCCTTCTGCTGCGCCTCCAGTTCCTTTTGACGTTGCTCCTGCACTTGCTTCACTTTTTTCTTTTTTTCTTCATTGATCCTGAAAAAAAGCTTGTTACAAAGTTCGGAAAAAAATGATTTTAGAAAATACTTTTTCTTCTCTTCCATCTTCAGTTTCAATATTTCCTCTTTCTTCTTCTAAGCCTCGTTTATTTTCTCATCCCTCAGCTGACGCTCGAGTTCCTTTTTCTTCTCAACTTCAACGCAGCCAACTGGGCCTGCTCCTTGGCAGTGTCAAGAGTGAACTTGCTTATTACGACTTTGCTCCAGCCAAGAGTACTAGTGGCGTTATGAGGCCTCGTCTAAAAGGGGGAAAGGTTAATTTAGTCAATTTTTTCTCAAGCAGGCAGAATTAATTCAAAATTACCACTGTACTCCTTTGGATGGTGCTCAAGCCCTGCTGTTGGGATGTTGTAGGTTTGCTGCAGGTGGGAATGGGTTTCTTCCGCAAAACAGTCGGCGAGTAAGCGTGCTCGCTCTCACTGAATGGGTCTGGGGAAATGTCCTGGGAGCTGATGGCGTCCATCAGCTCCGGGGCCTTCAACCACTTTGAAGGTGAGTGAGGAGTGGTGGCCGCATGCTCAGGGTGATTCTGGATGTTGACTTTCGGATAACCCTTCTTCAGCGACTGCTCAACTGCCATCACCATCTCCTTCACTTTTCCAGCAATGTGTGGTGTTCTTTAAATGGAAAAACCTCAAAGTTTTTATTTCAACCAAAATTAAGACACATACAAAGCACGGAGTTCAGACGCTTTGTTTGGTAGTTTTGTCTCGACTTTGTTAGTCCTGGGCGACTTCCTTTGAGTCTCAGTTGCTGGAGGTTCGGGAGAGCTCACACAGGTGGCTCGGACTCTTCTGTAGTCACTTCTTCAGTAGAAACGTCTTCTCCTATCTGACGCTTAATGAAAGTTTCTGATAATTTTTCAACCTAAAAAGGAGTGGAAAATAAAATGCATTTTTCAGATAAAAATAACAATTTGAAGTCTCACCTTGATGGCAACCACCCGACTTAGGAGCAGCGCGTCATTCTTCTTGATATTCTGGTTTGGAGGGGTAGGTTCTTCCTGCGATTGCTCAGAATGCGTTTCTTCCCTTGTAGTTTCAGCATGCTCAGAATTCTTTTCCTCATTCGAAGACTCAACATGCTCAGAATGTTGCTCGTCTTTTGAAGTCTCAACATGCTCAGAATTTGGTTCATCGTTTGAAGCCTCAGAGCTACTAGTGGCTTTTGCAGGCGGCTTTTCAAACTCAGAATCACTTGAATCAGCCGGTTTAACCACCTTCATTTTCTTGGCAGGCTAGAGCAAAATAATACAATTTTAAAACATCACAACGAAGGACGAAATTTATATTAAAATTTACCATCAGTTTCTTTTCCTGAGCTACCAATTTTGCGCGGCCCCTGGTATTCATCTTTGGCTTTTCAAGTTTCTGTGGTTTTTCAGCTTCTTCGCTTGATTCATCGTCACTGACTTCTTTTTTGTTTTTCCGAGCTGCACGTTTCAATTTGGTGCTTTTGGTGGTAGAGGCGACTGACACAGCGTCATCATCACTTTCTGCTGAAGAACTGGCAATCCTGACCCTTTTACGTTCCTTTGCTGGAGGCACCTCGGCAGGCTTTTCGCTGGGTCGTCTCAGCTTTACAGGCACATACAGCTGCTTGTGGAACTTGGAAGCTGCAGCTTGCGAGGCAGCTCGAGCTTGCCGCCCCACAGCAATGGAATTTTCCTTCTCCTCAACTGCAGAAAATACGCATTGTAAAAAATAACATTGAAGTTTTCATTGATTAACTATACCTTCGGAAGCGGTGGGAATTTTCCTCTTCCGAGTTGGTCTCTTGAGTGTTGGTGTCCTTGGTGGCATAGGGCTTGTCTGCTTTTCTTGCAGCTTCTCCTTTATTTCTCTGGCCCACTGCAGAGCTTCCTGATAGAAAAAAGAAATCATTAAATAATATTATATTATATTTCTAAATTTAAAGAATTCCAACTTACATCTTTTAATATCTCCTCATATTTCGAAAGGAGCTTTTTAATTCATCATCTATCTTTACTTTCAAATTATCCAAATTGTAACTCCCCGCAGGCCTTGACAAGCTCTTTGTGGTTTTTAACCATCTGTGAACAAAGTAAAATATATTAAATAATTATTGCAGTCTTAAAAAATATGACAAACCTTAATTATTGTAAAACTTAGCATCTCAGACTTGTAATCATTTTCAATTTATACTTTTCAAATTCCTCAAAACCATTTTTTTGTATAAAATTTTTATCTAGAGTGATGGAAAAGCTTCGACATAGAGATTAATTCCTATTAGTGAAATGATCGGGCATACATTTGGAATTGGAAAATTTCTGACTGATTCTCTGACATTCTCGCGACGTATTCAAACATTCCATTTTCTGACATTTAATTATAAAATAACATAAATTATGTCGTACACAAATTCTGAAAAATCTTGATCAATTCCAAAATTTATGTCAATTTAAAATATTCGTTAACGATAAACAGTTTTTGTTTCTCAAAACAATAATTAGACAACTAGATGTTAGATTTTGTCGAGTTGCCTATGTCGAGCAAATTGTTTTAATTGTCAAAATTAGATATTTAGTTTACATTCGAATTCACTAATCGCGAGGGAATAACAGCTGTTCTGTTAAAAGGCAAAAGTAAATAATCGTCAGATGAGTTTTTGTTTTTTTGCACATATCTAAAAAACTTCAGATGCATTCAGATGAAATTCGTTGTGGAATATTACCTTTTAGTCTGGGAGAAAACAGGAAGCGGTCCCAGATTGCAAAAACAAGGCTTGCAGGCCCAAATTTTGGCAGTTCTTCGTTGAAAAATCTACCCGGCCGGCGACTTGATAATAATATTGAATTAAACGCGTTTGCGTACAACATGCACTGCTGGAGCTTGGCTGGAGCAGCACTACAAAAAGAACATTCATACACCACCTAGCGGTGGGAAGCACAAGCATACATTGGGACTGAATTAAATTTTTTTACAATTAATTTTGCTCGACTCGACCCGACACCCCAAGGAGCGACACCCCACCCGACGACCCCCACTTCCCACTTTCCTCCTCCTTCCCCACCAGAGCAAATTAATTGAGCATGAATAATAATGAAGCAGAGAATAAAGAACGGCGGGCTTTTTCAGCTCTCAAAATTTTTTTCTTGTGGAGAAGTTGACTTTTTTTGTAATTACTCCATTTTGGGAATTTGGGATGTATTCAAAACAATAGAAAAAAATTTTTGCGATTTTTCCAGCAGTTTGGAAGACCATTTTAAACTTCTGGCCCTGCACAATTGCAATTATGCTTGCCCCTTTTTAACCAGGATATAACATTAAAGGGCAAGAGTCAACGCGCGCGGCCAGTAGAGTGGTGTGGAATAATTATTTTATTCCTCTCTTAATTTGTTTGTTTTGACTGTGGCTGTGTCATCGGAGAACTTCATTGTTTTTTTTATTCAATTAATTTTCGGCTTTCAATTAAATTCATTTTTTTTTTTAAGGGCTTTGTTTTTAATTGTTCTTTTTTAATTTCTGGCAATTGTTTTAAGTTGAATTCTTACAAATTAATCTTGCCTTTATTTTAAATTTAAAGTAGCTTTAAATTTACAAATAATTAGTATAAATTCAATTGGAATTAGCTTGTAAAATTCATGGGATTCTATTTCGATACAAGGGAATTTATAAAGGCATTTTAGAATTCAACTGCAGATTCACAGAACTTTCTAGATGCATCTAGAAAGTTCTCAATGTAAATCAAATGGGTGGGTGGGTTTTGCGCGACCCTCCCAGGGCTGCTACCCGCGCTATAAAAGGCGCTCCGTCCGCTGGCTCGATGCAGAAGGCTGACAGACCTCAGAGAAATCAGAGGTAAAGCTTCGACACTCGAGCCAGCTGACGGAGAGCATTAACCCTTTGCTCTCTGTTCGCAGGACACCTGGACACCCAGTGCAGTTTCGGACGCCCGTCCGATCCCTTCGCACCCGTCCGAGCTGTCCCACGGCGCCGACCGCTGTCCTGTCCCGGCGCTGTCTCGTCCGAGAACAGCCGGAAGGCCGACCGCGTCCCGAGCCCCTCGAGAGACACACCTGTGTCCCTCGTACTGTCCCGGATGCGGCTGAGCCGTCCGAAGCCGAACGGAGCAATTTTGCCAGGTAAGAGAGATTTCAATTAGTCTCTCCCTGAGGCCTTCTTTTGGCCGAAAGGTCAAACCACTACGTGAGACGGAAGTACAGCCGAGTGACCAATTGTTTATGTCCCCAGCTCCTTCCTGTCCGAGGAATCGGGCGCCGACGTGGCACGCCGCCAGCGAGCGCTCGGACGAAGGCGTCCGAACGTCCGCCGCCAGAGACCCGCACGCCGTGGGCCCCGGCCGCGCCGAGAGCCGCCGCCGACCTGCAGGGAGCCGTCCGGGTTCCCAGCAAGGACGTTTCCAGGGCAGCCTGCCGGCCTACCCAGGGAACACCGCTCCCATTTGTTGATTTTTAAGTGACATTGAACGAACAATTTTGAGTCAGTGAAATCTACTCATTCTGCCAGCATTGTTTAAATATAATAAAGCCCGTGTGTAAGCTGACCCAATTTGTTTAAACAATATACCCCAACCAATATAATTATAAACAATTATCAATAGTATTAATTTAAACAATAGATATTATTGAACAATTACCCATTAATAATTTAAATAAAATAGAATTTATTAAACAATTAAATAATCAGTCAGTATAATAATATGCAAACCCCTTACTTGCAACTTATTATTTTTTTGGTTTGCAATAAACTAAATTTGTAATACCAAGAGTAGGAGTGCAATTTTACCATAAATTAAAATTAAATTTTTAAATGAGTAGTTTAGTAACCAACTCTGATGAATTATAAAATTAAATACAAAACATACATGCATTTTTTTTTTAAATATTTTTGAAAAAACAGAAATATAAGCCCGGTTTTAAATATAAATTTGATAAATTTACATATTTATTTAAACACAAGTAAAACATAATTAGTATGAGAGATTTAATCTGTTATTTTTCCCCCCACTAAAACAATAATTTTATTGCTTTTGCTTAATTGTTGTCAAAATCAAACTATAGCATTTATTAAAAAATTAACGGGATATCAGTTGAGAATTAAACAAAACGGGCATAATATGTGACAAAAATGTTGAATTAAAAACTTGAAATGATTTTCCGGGAAAAACAAAAACATGCGAATATCTTTGGTTCTAAATGGAAAATTAAGATGTATACTCTCTTCAGTTCTGTTCTAGACATAACTTTTTTTGCTGAACATCTCTTCTTTGTTGACTCTATTTTTGCGAAGGTCAAAGGTCAAGGTCACTAAAAAGCAATTTTAATATTCGAGCCAAAGAAGCATATTTTTGATATTTTTTTGAGTAAATGCAAAAAGGTTTGCCCGCGAAATTTCGCTTCTGGGTGCTGATTCATAGGAGGGCGATATTTTCAGTTTTCAGGCACATTCAGGATGAAAATTATTACTTATGTAAATATTCGGGTACCGAAAATGGTCGTTTTACGCTAATTTTGCCAAATTTGTCAATATTTTTGCATTAAATGGTCCCGCTGGTGAGCCCATGATAGTTTTGAGTTGTTTCCGCGTCATATTCCACCCCCAGGGGCTAAATAAACCCCATAATTGTGGTCCTGAGGGGTTGAAATTTAAATTTTCAACAAATCGGGCATGTGAGGTTTTCAGAATGGTGATCGCAACAAAAAATTTTTGCCAATTCACATAATTATATAAAAAAAATATTCGTGAACGGTCCCTTTGACGTGGAAATTTTTTCCTAATAATAGTTTTTATGGTAAATGAAAACTAGAGGCTTGACTTTTCGCCTCATTTGTTTAAAATGGCAAGAAACGGAGAAAGTAGTAAATCACCTCAAAAAGACGATACTATAATATAAATATGGGATATAGGGCTGCAGCTTATTGTATAAACCACGACTTTCATTTAACATTGACCGTGTGCTTTTCTCTTTTTTTTCTCATGCATTCCTTGATTAGGACTGACGTACCGTCGTCAGACAAACTCGCCAAAAATGACAAAATTGTGAAGGTCCCCGCGTTTTAGCAACCTGTTTGCCAGAGGTGTTGCCGTTATACTTCACATTTTGTAATTTTCTTTTCCACAACTTGATTTGTGAAGAACAAACCCCAATAATAATATAATAATAAAAGAAATTGGCGATATAATATACCCTTTTACAGTTCTTGCATCAGTTGAACATATGCTGCTAATGCACATAGAAAAGGTCGTCCAACGTGTAAAACTTTGTGTACTGCAGAAAGGTAACAAAAAGTTGGTTTTTGGCAATTCTCACCCCCTTAGCAGCGTTCTGCAACTCTCTTCTCTAACCCACCCCTCCCATCGAATTAGTTATAATTTTGTATGTAAAGTTGTTGGCAGAGGGCAGATTTAAAACCCTGTCGTAAAACACGAGCACACATACAATGCATTTTTTATTGCACTCAGGTAGCGCAGTCCAGGAGGGATGCGCGACTCTTTTTCGGGCAGAGCGACGATTCCATTGTTGGCTCGCGCGCGGCTTATTGCACTCGCGGCGCCGGTCGTCTTCCTTCTTTTTCTTTTGTCACTTTTGCTGACCGCGGTCGAGTATTTAATTTTATGCAGTACCAATTTGTTATGCTTTGAGAGAAAATTCCTCCCTCGGCATATTCAACTTTAATATTGATATTTTTTCTTTGTAATAAATTTTCTATTTTGGTAAAAATTATTCGTCCAATTAAATTTATTTTCATTTGATTAACATTCTACGTATTACTTAATAGGTTCGTTCCGAATCAAAAAAATGGTCGAAATCGCCCGGTTTTTGCGCGCGCCCGCGCTGCCCCCAAACTTTCGTCACCCTAAACCCACCCGCGGCGCCGCTTGGCGCCGCGTTTGGCGCCGACGGCCCCTCCAAGTTCTCCACCTTTCGGGCGCCGCCGCTTCCGATCGGTGCTGCGGAACTTTACGGGAAGGGCCTCGGACGACGCGGCGCGGCGCCCTCCGCGACTACATAGAGGGCGGCGCCGATCAGTCAGCCCGGGTCGGCGCCGCGGCCCCGAAACCGCCGTTTTCGCGCACCTTTTTTCGCACCCTCCCCGCGCCAAACCTCTATCTCGTCCGCCGCTATTGGAAGACCTTAATTTTGATCGCATCGGCGGGTTCGCAGCGAAATTGCGCGTCGACCCTAGTCGCCGGATTTTCCGATTTCGCCTCGGTTCAGCCGTCCGGGCGAACGAGCGTACCGGCCGAACGCCGCTGTTTTTCGGCGAGGCGAGAAGTCCGCGGACGTCGGCGAGGGCGCCCCCTCCGACGGCTTGGGTCGCCGGGTCGCGCCCGCCGACGGCGCCGACGGGGCGACGTGATACTTGCCGGGGTGCGTTTCGACGCGAAAATGATAGGGACGGGAGAGGAAAAACGTGCCTGGCGCCCCTGATTTAATTATGCAACCGGCGTTTTGCGCTCGCACGGCCGCGCGGGGGATGCCTGCCACCGGGCGGCATATTGAAAATCCATGGTAGATCTGACGCAAACTGTAAAGTATGCAGCGCTGCCGAACACCACTGTGATGCGGGTTGCTGCCTTTAATAATTTTACCTGCTACGTCTCATAAGTAAATGTTAAGTTGTAAAAAGATTTTTAATAACTATTGAAATGATGGAAAGATTCAAAAGAACTGAAATTATTTGTTCTTCAAAAGTCAATTTTTCCCTTGTTTTTAAATCAGTCAATTATAATGAGTCGTATTAGTGTTCATCTCCGTGCGATATAGCGTTTTTCTGATTCTGACTTACATTATTTAAGAGCAAGGTCTCTTTTCCTTTCGCCCAGAGCGTATTACGCGCTTGCTCAAAGATTTGTTTTATTGGCTGAGGAGGATTAATTTTTGCCACTTCTTCTTTTTTGTTCCAGTGCATTGCCTAACAATAACTAGGCTGGCAACAATTGCATTCCTGAGACTCCTGAGTACCCATTAGATACACTAAATTTTACAGTTTTCAACAAGAATTCGTCAGACTTTTTTCCAGTTAAAATTTGTTAACTTGATCTGATCAAAATCATTTACTTTCACATAGCCCTCCAAATGCTTGAGTTTTAGTGCCTTGCAGGTACACTATGTGAGATATATTATAAAAACAAGCTTTATCTTTGGAACTCAATAGAGGAGCATTTTCAACAATGCTATCATTCAACTTCTCCTTAGTGCAGGTCGAGTAAAAGTAGTTAAAAAACGAAAAAGAGACCTTGCTCTTAAAATAATTCTCAATCAGAAAAACATTAAATCGCACGGATCAGATGCACACTAAAATGCCTGATTTAAAAAATAAATAAACAAATAAAATAACATATTTTTGAAGAACAAATTAGCTAATCTTTCCATTATACTCATAATTATGAAAAATCTTTTTATTAGTAATAATACTTAAATGAGACGAGGCACCCAGGGTGTCGTATCTGAGGGTTCACTGGCAAGAAGAAGGGGGCCCGAATGGCCCCTTTCTTCTTGTTGATTAATTAATAATTTCACTGATTTTTTTAATTTTTAGAATACGCACCCAATAGGTGTATTACAACTTACAACATTAGCTTTTTTGACGGACTTTATAGCCTCCGCATTATGGTACCCATAGCTAATTTATAGATAAAAATAGATAAATAGAAATCAAGTGAGGGCTCAGCCGCGCCACACCAAAGGGCGGCACTAGACCTTATTGCTCAGGACGCTCATTAGCATGAGAATTAGCACGCACCACCACCACCAAGTTCTCTTTTAAGATGACAATATGATTCCAATTACTGCTCATTAGCACCATTCCCCCCCTCCGGACGAGAAGGAAGGCGCCCTGGACCAGCCGGTCCGAGATCGAGGCTTATCAGGCGGTTGCCCCCTGAGATTTCGCGCCGCCAGAAAATCGAGACGGGGGACCAGCTCATTTATAGTGCCCGAGGAACGCTAGGCCTGCAGGCGTCCGGGAAGTTCCGTGTCCAGGCCATCTCTGCGCATAAATATCCCATTAAATTGTAGACGAAAATTTATAATTAGTTTAAATAAATTATGGCCTAAAAATTCACCGCTCTGAAAGCGACTTGCGACTCCTCAAGTTGTTTGACTTTCTAGTTGCTGAAAATTAAAGTAAGGGCAGGGAAACCTCTGGAGGACCAAAATCGCTCGAGTCGCTCGACCAGTTTAAATTCACAAAAAGCTCCTTTTTAAAAAATATAAGTAAAAGTTGGAAAGCAAAATTTGAAAGTAGAGTAAAGTAAAAGACAATTTGCATTTTAAGTGAGGAAAGAAAAAAAATAATAAGAGGAAAATGGAAAATCAGAGTCACTTATATACGACCGAGTGGACGGCCCTTGGTAGGTCGGTGTCCAGCCGGACGACAACCAGGCGCGCAGAGCAACCTGCATGTGGCTACGAACCGGTACCCCTGTGCTGCCGCAACGTTCCCTTTCACCGCTCGCAAGGACCTTCGGAGAGCCACCTCGAGCCAGGGTCGAACGGGAGGCTCGGCGCACCTGTCCTGTTAATTAAGTCAGCGCTACTCTTCGGACCAGCAAGGGCGGGGGGACTTAATTCGCAGATCCAGCATGCTATTGCTCTACCCTCTGCAGAGGGTAGAGCAATAGCATTCAATTTATTATTTTAAAATTATTATACAAATCTCCAGATAGCCATAATTTATCTTGCAAGGGAATATTTTTAGGTGCCCGACGGTGATTTTGATCAAATTTGGCATGTCGATTTTAGGATGCCCTTGCATCACCGAGAAAAAGTTTTATCAATTTGAAGCTCCTGGCGATACTAAATCTGAGCCCAGTTGGCAAGGAGCGAAATCGTGTTCAATTTGAGAAATTCCTGCTGCCGCGGCTGGAAAGATGATCAAATTGAGGACGGCCGCCGCTTGTCGCGGCAGGCAGCGGCTTCCAATTTTCCAACTGAAGCGGCACCGCCGGAGATAAGCGCTCTGGAAAAACTGATCCTCTTTGAAAAATTGATTTTTAATTTTACGAAACCTTATTAAATTTATCTCTCAATGCAATGATATAAATTAATTCTCAAATTTTTCCCCGGCATTGTGAAATAATTAAGGGTTTGCAAAGTTCCATTTTTCTCATGAAATATAAAATGTAAAGAGATAAACTTAGATATAATTTTGTAGAGAAAAGAATGGACTTTATGTGCGCAATTGTAATATTTGCAGTAAAATAATTTTTTAACATTTTACAAGACGCTCAAAAATAAAAGTTGATTTTTTAAGCCAGAAATAAATTTCGAAGATTTTTTTCAAAATAGCCATTCAATTCAGCGTGTCAAACTTCGTTAAGTAGCAAATTTTTAAATAAAAATTCCAAGCGGTTCAAAAGTTAAGCAGCATCAACAAAACACACTTTTCTCCAAGAAGAGTTGATATGGAAGGAACCCCATAACATGTGAACCGCTTGGGATTTTTATTTAAAAATTTGTTACTTATCTAAGTTGGACACGCTGAATTGAATGGCTATTTTGTGAGTATTTTGAAAAAAATCTTCAAAATTTATTTCTGGCTTAAAAAATCAACTTTTATTTTTGAGCGTCTTGCAAAATGTTAAAAAATTATTTTACTACAAATATTACAATTGCGCACAGAAAGTCCATTCTTTTCTCTACAAAATTATATCTAAGTTTATCTCTTTACATTTTATATTTCATGAGAAAAATGGAACTTTGCAAACCCTTAATTATTTCACAATGCCGGGGAAAAATTTGAGAATTAATTTATATCATTGCATTGAAAGATAAATTTAATTAGGTTTCGTAAAATTAAAAATCAATTTTTCAAAGAGGATCAGTTTTTCCAGAGCGCTTATATCTCCGGCGGTGCCGCTTCAGTTGAAAAATTGGAAGCCGCTGCCTGCCGCGACAAGCGGCGGCCGTCCGTCCTCAATTTGATCATCTTTCCAGCCGCGGCAGCAGGAATTTCTCAAATTGAACACGATTTCGCTCCTTGCCAACTGGGCTCAAATTTAGTATCGCCAGTAGCTTCAAATTGATAAAACTTTTTCTCGGTGTAGAGTCCAGAATAAAATTATTAGCTGATGAAATGCATTTTTCACCCCTATCAGAAGGGTTTGAAGTTGCCATTAAAAATACACGGAGAAATGATTTATTATCTCTAATTAGGAACTGTTTATTACTGTGGCTTAATTTTTGCCTGATTGAGCCACCGATGAATAGTGTACATTAAATATTCCCCCCCTAAAAGTAAGGTTTTTTAAAGATTAAAAACAGACACAGTGCTAAATTTCGTTCTATTTAATTTAATGCAACTATTATTATTTGTTTAAATTTTATATTTTCATAACATATCTTGTTTATTCTACGCATGCTCACTCTAACAATGAAAAACTTCTTGTGTAGGTTAAAAATTTATCCATATATGATATAATTCTAATGATGATGCGATCATATAATTTGTTTTCCACAGGGCAAACAGACGACGATGTGCTGGAGGATGTGTGAGCCAAAGTATGAAGACTGGACCAGCTCCTGAGGACATGAAACTTCAAGATTTGACTAAGCAATGGATGAGCGGCAGCGCCTACTATGAAGAATTTCCAGAACAACCAGTGCCACTTTATGCCCCTTGTGAACAACCTCAATCTTCTTGAAACACGGTGTGGTTATCAAAGCAAAAAAGCTCTTGTATTTTTCGCTTATAATTGTCAAAAACTCTAATAAAACTAATGTCATTCAAAACATTTTGTACTTGTGTACTTCTTTTAGGACATATTTAAATGCATTTTTAGAACATGAGAGAACCATAATTCCTTAAAGGCATTTTATAGTTTGTACAGGCACGCTAGTATTAGGGACTGTGGCAACTATTTGGCGTCAGGATCTTTGACGGAAGCTGCATTTACTTGCGGTCAACATAACTGGGTAGGAGAACTGACAGTGATGAAAAGTACCCAATTGCGCACCCGTTGGTCATGAAAAAGAGGTCACTTGCGTCCAGTGGGAATTTGTCGACCACCAGCTGACAGTAAAATTTATGGTGGACACAGAGACTGAAAAAAAAATACTCGTGGATATAATGTTCATTTACAAACTCCAAAGTTGCATTTAATTGACAATTTATTTTAATTACATTTTTATGAATATAATAAAGTGGATTTAATGACTATCAATAATTGAATTATTTAACAAAATTAATATTAACAGCCATGTGATCATTCTTCAACTCACATACAATGGTGAACTTTTAATGACGGCGTCAAACTTGGCAGAAAACAAGTCACCTTTTTATCGGCTGCTTCAGAACAATTGTAGGGTTCTTCACTACGTTTTCAACAAAAATCTGTCAAAGGAAAATTTAAATAAGAACAATTCAATTTTGATTTTATTTTATCGTTACTTGCCTGCGAGTTTAAATTTTTCCAGGTTTGTTGTCTCGAGAGGTCCTAAAGAACGAATTTATAGCTCGAGTTTATTTTGTTTTAAGTTTTTCTTACGGCAAATTAGAGCCTCTTCTAGATGAGGCCACATTATTGGGGGCTGCAGGTGTCCCGCCCCTGTTGTGCGCATCAACTTGCTGGCGATTCGTCGCACTGGCCGCACTGCTTGAGGCGCTTGAGCTTGAGGTATTGCTGGATGAGGGCCTTGACAAAGTTCTGGGAGCACCGGATCTTAGTCTTAGACCCTTGAAATAAATAAATTTTATTTCAATATGTTATTTTGGCTGAAAATTAAAAAAAATATTATTCAACACATTTCTTACCCCTGCCACTTGAAGGGAGCGGTATCTTCGCATCTGCAGCATCCTGTTCGCCGTGGCCTCTGTAACAAGCATTAAAAAAACCTTATAAAATTTTAAGCATATTTTAATCATAATATAGATTAATTCAGAAAAATTCTGAAATAACCAATTGATGATAAATGTCCGGTGAAAAAATTAACAAATCCCAAATTTTTTATTTGATGCGACAGGCCCTAAAATTAAATGTCATATTTTATTGTCATTTTGAAATGGATTATATTCCTGAAATGACTGTTTACCGTGTTTCATTTTCTCATTTGATTCTGAAAATGTTTAGTAATAACGAATTTTAAAGAATCAACAAAAAATAATTAAAATCTGAATAGTGACACGTAGCGCGATTCAGGTGCTTGCATTTAATAACATTGCTGTATGATTTGGGCTCACAGCTCATAATGTTTGGGGTGCTTTTTGGTTTGGAAGAAAGAATACGTCAGGATTGGAGTGGACGTAACAATATCGCGGCGAGATCTGCACGGACTTGCACTCGGCCGGTTTCCACTTTTATTATTTCTGTCGAGCATGTCTTTGGCGAATGCAAACGCCTGGCGGAATGGCGTTTAGATCCAAAGTCCGCGGGTGGCGAGGCGACAAACAAATTGACAATGGTGCATCGCAGTCGGGAGGAAACTTGCGGCTCGCGGTAATCGGAATACACCATAAATGGAAAATACGAATTTAAAAAGAATAAAATAAGCTGAAACTTAATAATTTGGACAAATAAACAACAATAATAAAAAACAATTGCTCTGCTTGTCGCTTCGCTCTACTCTCCATCACTCGACGGCCGCACTCTCTGCGGAGAGCGGCGCGCTCAATTCATTCAGACGTTTGCGCGAATTTAATATTTTATTAGCTACCGTTGAGATAAATCTTTCAAATTTTCAGCATTGGTAGCCAACTAAATGAAATAATTCTTTATTTTTTATAATTAAAAAATATTTATCTGGAGGAAAGTTATCCGCGAGAATTTTGATATTTTAATTTTTAAAATTATTTTTAAAAATATAAACCCTGACAGAAACTTTAAGAAAATTTGAGTTCCAAGATCAAAATTAAATTTCCAATTGATTGGTCATCTCTGACAAAAATCCAAAAACCTTTTTCCAACCTTTATTTTTACTTTAGTCATCCCGTTGGTAAATAAAAAAAAATTTGCAACAAAAAGTCTACGAAATAAATTGCAGAGACTTTAATTAGCTACAAATATCTGTTAGGGTTTATGTTTTTAAATTTTTTTCACTATTTCAAAAATTAAAGTTAACAAAATTCTCGCGGAAACGTTTATAACTTTGCTGCAGATAAATATTTTTTAATAACAAAAATTCAGAAATTATTTCATTAAGTTGGCTACCAATGCTGAAAATTTGAAACATTTATCTGAAAGGGCATCTGAACGACGCTAACTAATAAAATATTAAATTCGCGCAAACGTCTAAATTAATCGAGCGCGCCGCTGTCCGCCGCGAGAGAGAGAGAGTCAGGCGAAATTTGTGCGAATTCTTGCTTGTGTTAAAACTCAAAGAGCAGCGCAAAAGAGTGCTCGAGCTATGTAAAATTTTTAAAGCGCTCTCTTTGAACGCATTCTGGCCACATTTTATGAGATTTTATGAAACATTTCTAGCATAATTAAAGTTGAAAGATTATGATTAATTATATAAAAAAATTAATCAATAATCATTTGGTAGGCTTTCCAGCCGATGGAGCTTGGCAGCATCATAGTCTATTCAAATGAATAAAAAAATAAAAATACTTTTCTCACCGCTTAAGAGCTTCATCATCCACGTCGAGGTGCGCACTTGGCCATCTGCCCCAATCTCTTGGGTTTCGATGACCCCTAACACGTCGAGGTATCCATCTTCGGGCATGTTGGTGATCTCGTTCACCTGAAGCCATCGCTCCTCGCCTGTTTGAACGTTCATGGCGTAGACAAGATCTCCATCAGGGGACACCGAAACCATGTCGTTGTTGATGTGTGTGCTCGGTGTGCTCTTGACTCGCGGTGGCCGGCGATAGGGTTGGCGGGTGAGATTTGCCTTTTCGAACACCACAAAGTTGATAATGTATAGTGGTGGGAGGGAGGAGAAAAGGTGAGTGATATCGGCTGATTTGAAGGGGTCAGAGGCACCAACACAAAATAAGGCACCAACTGCAGAATTTGTCAGCTTTCAACTCGATCAACGACCTTCACAGTTTTGCATATTTGGCAAGTTTGTCAGGCAAATAAATGCAGCACGAGAGTGCGCGTGAGAAAAGAACGAAAATATAAGTCGTGGTCAATTCGGACATCCTGGGTTAAAATAATACAGCCTAATTTTTCTCATTTTTTCATTAGTTAACCACCTTTTTTAATAACTTTTACTGCGCTTTATCATTGCCTATTAAAATAAAGTGATCTAAAATAAAATAATAATAATAATTTGATGACATTTTTTAAATTTGTGAATCAGGTAATTAATTTATAAATCCAATAAAATTGTCGACTTTTTAAATTATGCCATTAATCACCTTCCCTCGAAGGGAATATTTGCTAGAAGGATGATGAGTTTTGAAGCCAGTTGGCATGCAGATTTATTGCGCCACTAGAGCCCTTTCAGCTGAGACTTCAGCTCAGACCAAACAAATACCTCTCCTGCGATTTTATAATTGAAATTTAAAAATCCATTTTATTGCGCTGGTTAGAGAAGGGTGCACTACTTGGACCTTGCGCCCCCAGCTTATGCATCATAAAAAAACTTTTTTACTTCCTGTAAATAATTCATTAAGAATAAAATTAAAAATTTAATAAATAAAATAATTTAAAATGCAAAATTAGATGTTTGGAAAAAACAGAGTAAATTAGTTTCTACTATCAGAAATTTTTCATATTTTTAATATTATTATTTCTATTGATTTATTACAATTCATTATTTTTTTTTTCTTTTCGGATGTCATAACAGATATTTATATGAGATTGTTTGATTATTTTGAAAATACATAATATTTGTTTGCTAATAAATACGAATAAACATTTTCAATTTAATTTAGCATGGCTGCATGAGCCACACATACTTTTTGCTTTTATAGAAAGTGATTTGATGGGGAATAAAAATCACTAATCAGGTCCGCGAGGGTATAAATTTTTTAGTTTGCTGCTGCTTTGGATTCAGCTTGTACAAATTTTTTCGTTTCGCCGCTCTAGGCGCTGAACTTGACACCTCTCCGTCTCCTCCGAGAAGGCCCCTCTTCTTTTTATCGTTTTTACATACACTTTTTTAGCCTATGCGTGGCTTTGAAAAAAATCGGTCGCATAATATAATTTTCAGTCGGAATTAAGTACGCCCAAATTAATTGAGAAAGTCCAACTCTTCAAATGATTGCATCAAAACGGAGCTGAAGTCATAAACTTGACTGTTCTGAAGAGTGAGTTGTAAAATTGTATAATTTTTAAATTTGATCGCTTTCGTTTCATATTTACAAATTTGTTAATAGATTAAAGCGCGTAAAATGCGTGGTTCAAGCAGAGGTGAAATTCTAATGGAATAGAGCGCTGATTTAAAACTGAAATTTGAATCCTTTATCACGAAAGACTTGCCATAAATGTTTTTGGTTGATTACAGGGAAACACGGCTGGGTCTCGACGGTGAATCTAGCGAATGATAAGCCTTGAAAAAGCGATAAAATAAATGACCGCGCTCTATGTTATTTCAGTGCAGATATAGGAACAGTAACATAAAAAGCCTACAAAAATGTCTCCCCTCCAAATCGAGTTGAAGTGTGGCGCAGGAGTTATAAAATGAAACACTCCAATCCAGTCTAAATGAGATTTAAAAAATATTTAAGCGGAAATTTTTATGAATTTAAATAGTTTCAGTTATTTTTGGATTGTCATATGAACGATAGGTTGAATCGACACATAAAAAAAAAATTACAATAAATCTATAGCTTTTTGTAATCGATCTTTTTGGCTCGCCGCTCTGCGATCGGGTGTTTTTTATTTCGGACGTTTTAGCAGACTTGCCTACTTCTGCTCTTTTTTCTTTAAGTATAATTTTGTTTTGTCATGACTTTGAGTACAACAAGCATTAATAAAATATTAACAAAGAGTAAAATACAGTATGAATTATTATAAGTGTTGGGCATGAGTATGAAAAGAAGACTAAATAATTTAATATTGGATACGGCGAATATGCAATGGGAAGTAAAATACTAAAAATTCATCTGTTTCATTGATTGTTTTGACCTAAATTGTAAAATATTTTGTGTCCTTCTGCAAATTAATTATTATATTCTTTATACTTTTATTCATTATCTATTAACAGGATTCGTCTTGGCGACTTAACCGTTTAATATAATTTAATCAATCTAATTTTCATGCTTTCAAATATAAACCTCACGTCTGCATGATTATATTTCTTTCAACCCTCTGTGAAGAGTGATCATATTATAGCAAAACTTGTGAAATGGCGTTGATGAGTGTTACGCTTCTCTTCTCACGCAACGCTTCTCTAGAAATGATTCTCGCCAAACGATTCCCGACTGTAGACTATTTAAAATAAATTAAATTTGCATTAAAAACAAAATTCTAAGCTTATTTTAACTACATAAAATAGATTAAGATGATCAATGATATGATAAATAATTTATTTCATATTTAATTTAATTCATAATTTTCACCAAGAATCCAACTTGCAATATTGACTTGACTCGACCAGCGCGTTTGAATAAAGTTTTTTGATCAAAACTAAGCCTCTGATTTTTTTGTCTCGTGCGTTTTCCTCAGTATAGGTTGTTTTTTGATTGCGTGGCAGTAGTTTTTTTTCTTTTCAAATCGTGTTTTCATAAGATATACTCAAAATTTAGCAATCATTTTCTGAATACAGAGCAATATAAATATCCCTGGAATCGATCTTTAAATAAAACACACACAAAGACATTTTACACAACCGAAATTATCAGATAATTCTATTCTCATTACAAATAAATAAGTTACATATAAAAACTAGTGGTCTGTGTACAGAGTGTATGATTTCTAATATAAATTAACCTGCTTAATCAATTAAAATTCACTGGTCATTTCCGGAATCATTTGCGCCCTCTTTCAGTCATACAATTGTGCAATTAATCAAAGAAATTACAGAGATACTGGTTTAGAGGTGACAGTTTTGATGATCTGTGGTATTTCGTTTGCTCTTATCCACTCGACGTATTTACTGACGGGCGTGTAAATGGTCCAGTCCGTAATCGCCGACTTCATTGTCACTCCGGCCAAAAATGGAATTCCTCTTGTGCCGCTGCAAACCAGTGGTACCCCGTCGAGGAAAGGGTGGATAGGCTGAAGAAAATTTTAATTAAAGTTTTCTTCTGAATTAAGTTTGTTAAATTTTACCTCATTTTCGGCACTTTTCGGAGGCGCAGAGCACAAGACGCTCGGGAAGTTGCTTCCGTCTTCATCAGCCTTAACCACACCGTCGCAAATATTTTTACTCACGATGGAAAGCTCCTTCAAGTCCACTTTGTGTGGTGAAACTACCTCTTCTGGGTCTTTATAAAACTGAGGAATCTGGCAAGTAAGGTGGCTGAAATTTCAAATTTTTTATAATTATTTTAAATTTTGGTTTCTGAAATTATTTTTACCTGAAATCAGCTTCGTTGTCTTGAGACAGACAGAGGGTGCAGTGGCCCATGTCCATATCTGTGATGTCAGAACAGGAAGTATTCAACTTCACCAGCCCTGCAGAAAAAAACCCAGACTTATTAAAATTAATTATTTAATTAACCACCATACCGATGTCATCAAGCGCCAGTCGAGGCGCAGCATGATACTTCTCATGCATGACTATTTCGTTTATGGTGATCTCAGTGTTGTTCTCACTGCTCGCTGGCAAAATGGCCCTGACTGTTCCCATGCCAGACGAAGACAACCTTTGATAAAAATAATAAATTTTTTATTTTGATTTCGGATTATTATCTCACTTTATCGCGCAGCTCGCGGAAGTTATAGCCAAGTCTTTAGTGATTCTGGCACCGGCACACAGAGTTGTCGTCGCGCCGTTCTTTTCAATCACAAAAGTCACCACCCAACAGGCGGGATTGTGGAGCTGTCGGACAGGCCCGAAGCACAAAGGCGGTTCCTCTTCCTTCACGTCCTCGACGGGAGTCATCTCAGTTGTGGTCGAAGTGAACAAACCCTGAAATTTTATTTTTTATTTCTTAAATTGCATATTTTTCTTGTAAAGTTACGCCAATCGGCAGGGTCATCAGCGTCTCGTAAGAAAAATTCGAAGGATTCTTATTTTCCTGCGACGAAATAAATCCTCCCACAAGATTGGAGGCAACCGTGGCGTTTTCTTTTTCTTTTTCAATTTGCTCGGGTTCAGTAGCAACCTGGTCGATTCTCTCCAATAATACATTATCCTCTCCAAGCTTGCTTTCTAAATTGTCCGCGACTTTTGAGTAGTTTTTAGCAGAAATCTACAAACAAATTAATTATTAAAATTATCAACTTTTATTTTTGACGCACCTGTGCAGCGCCAGCTTTTTGCGGGGTGTCCAGGCCAAGCAATTCTACCAAATCTGCAAACCCAAAGAGACCATCGTCCTCTTCCTCCTCCTCCTCCTCTTCACTTTCATCTTCCTCGCTGGCGGCTTCTTCGTCTTCCTCCTCATCTTCGTCTTCTTCCTCTCCGACGGGCTCCTCATCCTCCTCGACTGGCTTGGCCGTGGTTGACGACGGCAGCGCTTGCTTTTTGGTTGTCGCCTCCACAGCAAGGGTACTCAGGATGATCGGTTTTTCGGTCGTCACTGGTTTCAGAATTTCGATGGTCGGCTTGGGCTCGTGGGTCTCGATGCTTCCGACTGGAGCGGCTGGCTCATTGTTTTCCTCCTGCTCGTCCACTGTGTCCAGTTGCACCGAAGGACTAACCAAGTGATGGGACAAATCGTCCTGGGTAATGCTAACCCCATGCGAAACTTCAGAGCCAACAGCCTAAATACAAAAATAAATGTTTTTTAAATTTATGCATTTATAATTTTTTTTAATTTAAATATAAATACATAAAACAGTTTTAAAATATTTTATAATTTAATACTGTAAGTAAATATGCAACTAAATATTAAATTGGTTTTTTATTCACATGCACAATTTCGTCGAGGAGTTCGTTGCCTCCGCCAATTGTCACGGTGCTGCCTGGCTTTGTAGCCACAATCTCGGGTATGTTCATCACAGCGCCGGGCTTGATCCAGTTTGCAATACTTGGAGAGTTCAATACTGGGACGTTCTGCGAATAAATCGGGGCGCCAGACACGGTCAGGATACTGCCAGGGCGCGTATTCGCATCGCCGACGGTGCTCTTGACCGGCTCGAATTTTACTTTGCTTGCAGAATCATTTTTATTTCCGGGAGATGTGAGATCAACCCAGAAAATCGCGCCACCGGACGAGTTTGTTGCGGGAGCCTGAGGCTTTGTTGGCGCATCTGGACATAATAAAAAATATCTATAAAAATAGTTCAGTGCTTAAAATTAATTAAGTTAAACCATAATTCTGGATAAGAAAATTTTCATTGAAAATTTAATCACTCATTAAATTAAAATGAAAAATTGAAACTGGGCTCCTCTATGAAAAAGAAAAATATGACAAATATAAAAGGAAAATAACTCCAAAAACTGAGCTGCGATCTGCTGGTACTTTAAAAACCTAGGGTTTGTCATGTCGAACTCAAACTATGAGGAAGGGATTGATAAAAAATTAAAATTTGCAGAAATTCATTATTTTTTCACTTCACAACGAGGAGCCTGGTTTCAATTTTTCATTAAACCCATATTGAATGTTAGCTTTCAGCTTAATTAAAAAAAATAATAATTATAATAATTATTTAATTTTAATTGTTTTATAAAGTGATTAAATGTGTGGACATTTTACCTGGCATTGCTGGTCTCTTGGAGGGTTTGTGCTCGGGCGTTGTGCCTTTTGGTGGCGGTGGTTGTGTGACTTGTGATGTGCTGGGTGTCTCAGTGGTCGTGCTCGGCATTTTAACGTCGGCCCCATTATATTTGCAGCAGACGAAGTTGGCCGCGGGTGTGAATGCAGTCCTCAGACCGTTGCAGTGGCCGCCAGTGTCGTCAGGTGAGAAGTCGTGGTCCAGGGTGCAATCGGAGCCCAGCAAACAATAGCCGGTGCTGTCGCGACAAGTCGAAACTCCAAGGATCACAAATAATCCTAAAAGATAAAATCTCTTTTTTTTAATTACATTCGCAGTAAATTGAAACTTTCAATTTGGCTTATTGTAATGTTGCTAATTGGCTTGAATTTAACTAGCATACCTGAGTCGACTAGTGGCAATGCCCTGGTCTGGTGGATGACGTACGCCAGACCCACGGTAAGCACCAGCGACAATTTCGATCTGCTCGGGACCAGCATCTTTCTGGGACACAAAAATAAGCAAATCATCCATCATGCGCGCGAATTATATTTATAATCGATTTAACCCATTAACCAAAATAAAATTTCAATTATTTGTTTGGCGTCAGCAAAAGCCTTCGCTATTTTTTTTTCTTTCTCTCTCTCAAGTTTTATAATTTAATAACGCGTGCTAGCTGTTCGCATAATTACACGCGCCTATGCTGTATGCATCTCTCGCCATGTGGGTAACGGTGCATATTTGTATGAGAAAATAGCTTTTAGCTCAACCAAGCCTTTATGTGTTTGCGGCGCGGATTATCCTTCGCAGCGTTTTCACGCTTTTTTTGCAAGAGCATTATGATGGTGTAAAAAAATTTTGAACATGCTCACTTGTTTATTCAATAAGTGGCATTTGGGAGTAATGGACATGGCATGAGTCGAGAAGTTTCTTGAATTTCCTTGCATTAATTTTGGCACACAGCAGAGAGTACACTTAAGAAGAAAAACACACAATCGCATCACAAGGAAACAGAATTGTAAAATTGGAGGATAAGATTATTTTCAGGAAAAAAATTAACAGGAAATTCTATAAAATAAATAATTTCAATTATAAAAGAACGTATGAACATTATGTTGCTGTTGCCTATTTTCTTTTTTTAATTTATTTTAACCGCAAAATCTTAAAATAATCAATATTATTTTAGAGGATATAAGTAAATAAATTTCTCAAAATGCGAACTTCATATTTACAACAAGAGGTCACAAATAATATTAATCTATATCAAGCAAGAATAAATTATAATTTAAATGTCGAAGCAATGAAATCTTAATTCAATTGTCTTAATTAAATTTAGTTTGGTAAGTTCACTTGAGTATTATTATTATTAGATTTATATAAAAACAGGTATTTTTATAATAAAATTGAATAGGAATATCATAAAAAACCAAAATAAATAAGTCTCATTTTTGTTTAAATGAATCATGATTAATTATTAAAATAATAAATTTAGTCGGTTCAAGCGGAAAAGAAAATTTGTAAAGAACTTGAAGTTGAGAAGAAGTAAAGTAAAATACTCTGGAATTTACCTTGAACTTAAGAGTGAATATACTTTGCGCGAGATCGCTTGAATAACAACGCGCGCGGCTTCTCCTACCTGTAGATGTTGTCGGCTGGCTTTTTCAGAGGTTACTGACTGGATCGAGCAACACTTAACCCGTTACTGATGCCCGGCTCCTCCTACAGGTGCACTCTCCTCAAAGAAATCTTCTGGTGAGCAGCAGGTGCCTCAACGTTAAACATTATTGCCGCTTCTCTCTTTCCATCAAAATAAAACTCGATTTTCATAAGCAATTAACTGGTCCTCTGAAAGTTCAAAGCAATTTAGAGGTATTTGACCAGCATGGATTGAAGAATAATATAAAAAATAGTTGTGGAATAGTTTTTTTTTTTAATTATTACTCTTGCAATTTCAAAATCTAAAATTTCAATTAAAAAACCTGTTTTAAAAATTGGACAGTTGCGGAGTTTAGAGAATCTTTATGGAAATATTCATAGCTGCAGTTATTTCACGCTCGCTCATCTGTCGCAAGCCGCCGATATGTCATTAACCTCTGCGCTGCTTATGCTGACGAACACGGCAGGGCCAAGGTCAATGCTGTCAATATCTATCTTGAAACTTATCTTTCGGTTGTATTCCTTATTAGCGAATCTACTCGCACGACGTTTCCTTATCATCTCATCAACCAATAATTAATCTCTCCATTTGCCTGACAATGAGTAAAATTATAATAATAATGTAAGTATGAAGTCATTTTATT
Organism: Neocloeon triangulifer; assembly: GCF_031216515.1. Classification (NCBI taxonomy): domain Eukaryota; kingdom Metazoa; phylum Arthropoda; class Insecta; order Ephemeroptera; family Baetidae; genus Neocloeon; species Neocloeon triangulifer. The sequence continues at coordinate 2,606,245 of NW_026775554.1, read as the reverse complement.
CCAACAACAGTAGCAGAAAAACCGCGGAAAGTAAACAATTGATCTTTCTGCATGATAATTACATAAATCAAGAGTGAATGGGACAAAGAAAGGAATAAAAGTTAATTGTGACAAAAAACAAAAAACCTTTTGAAATTAAAATAAATCATTATTCTCTTATTATTAATTAATTTTTATTTTATTTGATTTTTCTGCAGTTTTTACTTTGTTTTGCGGCGTGAAAATTTAAAGATCACCTGATTATAAAATTTGAGTCGCATTTATTTATCTTAAAATTTAGGCAATATTAAATTTACATTTCAACATTTAAAAGGAGTAAGCGGGTAAAATTGGAGGACATGTGCAGACAAGGTGTTTGTCGCCGTAAATATCATCAATCCTGCCAACGGTGGGCCAAATTTTGCTCTCGGGTCTGACAAAAGGCTGCAATTGACAGAAAAAAATTGTACACTGTGCATGATAAAAAAAGAATAAAATTACCGCAGGAAAAGCGGCCAGTTCGCGGGAGTAGGGTCTGTTCCATTCAGAGGTAATGACTTGCGCCTGTGTGTGAGGTGCCATTTTTAAGGGATTTGTTCTGACGTCCATTCGTCCTTCTTCTATGTCTCCGACCTCCTTCCTAATGCCTGATTTTCACAAGTAGATTTCAGAATTTAAATCTTTAATTTCAACTCACAAATAAGCGCTTCACAAAATCGGTCCAACTCCTGTTTGTCCTCGGACTCTGTGGGCTCGATCATGAGGGTTCCAGCAACAGGCCAAGACATTGTCGGAGCATGGAAACCTTAAATTTTTCTTAATTAAATAAATAAATAAACGTGATGAATCACTAGGCAAATTGATCTTCAGAGAAAAATATTAATGTACCGTAATCCATCAGTCTCTTTGCTATGTCAACAGGCTCAATGTTGGCTGTCTTTTTGAAATTTCTGACGTCAATGATAAACTCGTGGGCCACCAAATTGTTTTTGCCCTTGAAGAGCGTGTGATAGTGTCCTTCTAGACGTTTGCTCATGTAGTTCGCGTTCAAAATAGCAACTTGTGTCGCTTTCCTTAAGCCCTTGGGGCCCATCATCTGCAATCAGAATAATCATTTTTAAATGTAAAATTTTAATTTCTTTACAAAAATGAACCAATTAAAAATAAAATAAAATAATATAAGAGGTCTGAAAAATTATTACATAAAATTTAAAATGTTAATAATTACCTTTATGTACGCCCATGAGATGGGAAGAATTGCAGAGGAGCCGAATGGCGCGGCGCTGACGACTCCGAATGATTTCGCGTTTGCACCAAGTGAGGCCAGAGGGTCAATTACAGGGTGGCTGGGAAGGAAAGGTGCAAGGTGCTCCTTGCTAAAATTTATATTTCAATTATATATCAATAAGAATTATTTTTATAGGCCTCAAATTTAATAAACTTACACTCCAATCGGTCCCATACCAGGGCCTCCACCTCCATGAGGAATGCAGAAGGTTTTGTGCAGGTTCAAATGTGAAACGTCAGATCCGTAATCACCAGGCCGGCAGAGTCCCACTTGGGCGTTCATATTGGCGCCATCAAGATACACCTTTGTAGTTAAATTTTTTTATTATAACATATTGTAATAAAATTTTTATGACTTACTTGACCGCCACAATCATGAATAATTTTGCACACATCTGCGACCGTTTCCTCGAAAACTCCAAAAGTTGATGGATATGTGATCATCAAGCACGCCAAGTTTTCCTTGTGTTTTTCAGACTAAAAGACAAACGCAAAAGAAATATTAAAAAATAAGATATATTAATTTAAAAATTTACTTTTGCAAGTAAGTGGCGCATATCTATGCTTCCGTCTTTGGTCACGTTGATGGCCTCAACTTGCATGCCTGCCATCTGGGCTGACGCTGGGTTCGTCCCATGAGCAGAAACAGGAATCAGGCAAATTTGTCTGTGACCCTCGCCCTTTGCTTCCAGGTATGATTTGATCGCCCTCAGTCCTGCGTATTCACCCTGGGCCCCACTATTTTTTTTTTTTTTTTTTTTTGTAAATATTATTAAACATTTATTTATTAATTTATTTCTATAATTTAATTTACCTGTTAGGTTGGAAGGAGATTTTGTCGTAGCCAGTAATTTCACACAGATCCCTCTCCAGTTCTTCGAACAACTGTTTGTAGCCGAGCGCCTGCTCCAGAGGAACAAACGGGTGAATGTCTGTAAAGTGCTTCAGACTGCAAGGCATCATTTCTGTGGTACTATTCAACTTCATGGTGCAAGAGCCCTGTCAGATAGAAAAATTTCCAATTAATCTGCAAAGGAAGTTTTTTTTTAGTTTTACCAGAGGAATCATAGAGTGCACCAGGGAGATGTCTTTGTTCTCCAGCATTTTCATGTAGCGGACGATCCTGCTTTCCGAGTGGTACGAATTGAAAATAGGGTGGGTGAGATAGGGCGACGTTCTTTTGAATTGGGAACTCAACAGACTTGTTTCCTGGATTTCATGGGCACTTTCCTCAGCTAGCTAAATTTTAAATGTTTTATAAATAAAATAAAAATTTTAAATTTTAATTAACGAAAATCACCTCTGATGCTGTTCCCTGATAACCTAGAATGGATAGAAGGTCCTGAACGTCACCGACCTTCACTGTTTCGTCCAAAGAAATTCCAATCTGTTTAAAAAAAAGTAATTTTTTACATGTTTTTTTATAAATTTCTTAAATTTTACTGTTCCGTCCGTGTAGTAGCGCAGGTTGATTTGCTTTCTTTGCGCCCTTTCTTGGACTTCAGCGACGTCACAGTTTAGAGAAATCCGAATGGTATCAAAGAAATGAGGGTTCATAATAGTGTGCCCAACCGACCTTGCACCTATTTTAAATTAAAAAAATTATATCCTTAATAAATAAAAAAAATTTATTTTTACCTGCCGCCAGGAGCAAAGCAGAGTCGTGGACCCTGGTTGCGATATCCTTTAGTCCATGAGGGCCATGGTACACCGCGAACATTGCAGACATATTTGCAAGAAGGGCTTGCGCTGTGCAAATATTGCTTGTGGCTTTGTCGCGTCGAATGTGTTGCTCTCGGGTTTGAAGGGCCAAACGGTACGCGTCCAGGCCATTGATGTCTCTATATTAAATACAGTTATTAAAGAAAAAAAACGACATTTATTTTAATTATATCATTAAAAGTCCAGGTAATTTCCCAAAAATTATCAGCTCTGGTGCTTATCAAACTAATTGCTTCGAGTTCACAATACAATTATTCAACATAATATTTAAATGTGATTTAACGTCCATTTTTTCGATTTATTTAACATTTCATCTTTATCATGCAAGTCTTTGAACTCTTAGAAAAAGTATTTAAAAAAAAATCTCATAATTTTATTAAAAGTACCTCGTAACTCCAATCATTCGGCCTGGCATGAGGCGCACCAAAGATTGCCGACAAGCAAAGAAACCGGCGTGAGGGCCGCCGTAGCCTAGGGGGACGCCAAATCTCTGACTGGTGCCGACGGCAATGTCGGCGTCGAACTCACTAGGAGGTCGAAGGATTGTGAGAGCCAACAAGTCAGTGGCGCAAACGACCAGAGTCTACGGAGTAAAATTTAGAATAAAATATTTTAAAGCAAAATTATGGTATGAAAAAAAAATATGGGAAAAATTAATATTTTTTATTGTTTTTTAATTAAAAAATTGAAAATAATAATTACTCCGTTGGCGTGCGCCTTCTCTGTGAGCTCCGAAAAGTCCGTAATCGAGCCGTGCGTGTCTGGGTACTGCAACAAAACTCCCGCGTAGTCCCTGCTGGAAAAGTCTGCGGTAAGCACGTTGCCCTGAATCACCTGCAGCCCCAGCGAGGAGGCGCGCGTTTCGACCACACTCGCAGTTTGAGGGTGAAGTTTGTCCGAAATAAACAGCTTGCGTCTCTTATTCTGCCTGGTAAAAAAAAGTGATATTCAAAAAATTGTAAGAATAAATTTGCAAAACCTGTAGCAAAGACTGAGCGCCTCCGCGGCTGCTGTTCCCTCGTCGAGCAACGAGGCGTTTGCAACCTCCATTCCAGTGAGGTCAGCCACCATCGTTTGGTAGTTGAGGAGGCCCTCCAAGCGACCCTGAGCCACCTCTGGTTGATACGGGGTGTACTGAGTCGTCCTTTGGAATTTTTGATTTTTTTTTTCAAATGTAACTAAAATTAAATTATTTTACCATCCAGGATTTTCAAAAATGTTCCTCATGATTGTGTGCGGCGTGCAGCAGTTGTGGTAACCCATTCCAATGTACGAGCGCCACACTTTGTTCTTTTCGGCGATTTTCTTAATCCTGATCATTAAGTCATGCTCGGCTGCAAAAAACAAATAATCTCTGAGCAGAGGCCAAGCGGGTCACCCCCCATGAATGGTGGTCAGAGGTCAAGCAAACATATGTATGTAGTTCATAGCAGACAATTAAATCCAGTTGTGAAACATTGAGAAAAATAAAAATAATAAATATCACATCAATAGAAAAACTTACACGTCGGTTCTTCGATATTCAAATCACGGTTGAGTTTGATAGTTTCAGGTACAGCTTTGATTGTCATCTCTTCAAGAGTCTGAAAGTTTTAATTAATTTAAAAAAAATAAATGTTTTAATTGGTACTAACCCTATATCCGATGAAATCGAGCATTTCGGTTTGCTCGTTTTCTCGAGGTCCAATGTGTCTGGCCGGGAAATCTGCATTATTTTGAAAAAGCTTTTGCACGGACGCTGCATTGCTGGCGCTGTTTCTCCAAATGCATTTCGAAGACCTCAAAAACTTTGGCACAATCAAGGAACTGACCCTATGCATTGCGAGGCTCTCGACGGTCTGGCGCTTGCACTGACCGAGTGAGTTGGCTAACTTGAACTTTGCCCCATATGCCGATTCACAGCAATCAAGACTAGTGAAATCTGTTCACTGCCGCTGCTAGTCAACACACATCAGTGACACAATTCCTATAGAGTTTATCGCCTTCTTATAATCTTATCAGATTAATGACAGATCCATTGGAAATTATTGACAACAAAAAATATAATTATTACTGGAAGCTTAAAATTTAAACTTTATTGAAAACTATACATATTTGTCCAGGAGAATAATACTCGACTAATTTTAAAATGTATAAAACTAATGATCAGAGAGATTCAAAGCTTAAAATTAAAATACAAGATTCCTGCCGTAATATCAATTTTGGTATTTTTGTTTATATTTTAAAAGCAGCTTATTTTTATCCTATTCTTTCATAGTTCACATCTAATGGCACGAAATTGTGATGTCCAACTTTTTTAGTTACATAATTAACTGACTTATTATTTACATAATGTTATCGACAAAAACAGGAACTATATTATTCCCAATATCATTGTGGAAATGTGCCAGATTTTATTTCACATTAAGAATGATCAACAATTGGACAAAAAAAGAATATTTAAGGAGTGTTCAGCTTCCCACATACTTAAGACTAATCAATCTCCTCAGGTTGCAAAATACATTTTTTTCTTTTCTCTCTCAGTAAGAAAAATAGAATATTGTCATTCTAGTTGAATGAGTGCAAGGAGCTGCAGCTTGATTCTAAAGTTCGTGCAGGAAAAAAAGCTTGATTAGTGCTGAAGCTCCTAACAAGATTCACAATTCAATTTTCCAAATTCTCTTGAATTTGCTTCTCATACGCCATCAAACTTGTTTTCAACGAAGCAGGGAGGCAAATCTTTTTTGCAGCAGACGGATCTTCAGACTCGCTTGCCTTTCTTTTTGTAGCACCAGTATTATTTCCATTTGACTGGCGTTTCTTCTTTGAAAGTGGCATTGGTCGGGATTTCTTGTCTTGAGGAACCTTTAATCACATTTAATTAGCTAACAAATTAATCAATAGAAAAAAATCACCTTCGGCTTGTTTGGCTTGTCAGAATCATTTCCAGTGGCATTTTCCGGTTCAGAAACTTCCTTTCCAGAACTCTTCCTTGGGTTTTTGGTAGGCATTCTTTCCCTAGGGTTTTTCTTCTTGCCCGCACCGAGCAGCTTTTCCTGTTCCCTGATCAATTTCTTCTTCTTTTCCCGTTCGCCAATTTTCTTGAATTTCAGTTTGATTTGTTTCAAGCGTTTTTCAATCGACATTGGTTTGGTCATTCCCAGAGAGTAATCGAAATCATCGTCGTCAACCTCGGTTTTCACCGCTCCGTGTTCCATCTTGATCTCTTGCTTGATCGGCACTGGAGCCACAGCACTGATTTCAGTGAACCCAAAAGTGTTGAAGAGATCAGCCTCGATCTTGGGCTCAATCTTGATTCGCATCGGAATGGTTGGTTTGATATCTTTCTCCTCATTGACCTGCAAAGACCAACAATTTATTCAAGAGGATAATTTAAATTGAAAGTTAACCACGCACTTTAGGTACAGTCAAAATTCTCTCCTGGTTTGCTTCGATGCTTTTCTGGAGTCGTCTGACTCGATTCGGGTTGTCATTCTTGTTCGAAGCTACTTCACCATCACCAGCTTTGTTTTCCTTTTCGAATTCTCTCTTGGCTCGCTGGTATTTTGCTCGAAACATGTTCCAGTTCTTGATGTGTTGCGAGCAGTCTGTGCAGACGAAATGGGACTTGCCGTCGTATTTTGAAATCTATACAAAAAGTTTAATCGAAATTTGCTGGGAAAATTTAATTATACCTTGAGACTGAGGGTCTTCTCCAGCCACATGCGAACTTGTGGTTTTTCGAATAAATCAAAGGCAACAACGGTGCACGGACGGCCACAGGTCCTGCACTCGTGCTCCTCAACCTTCAAATCGTCCACCTCCATTGCATGTATTGATCTCTCTCGCCTGAAAAAAAAAACGCAAGTTTAATCAAAAATTCAAATTCGGATTTGAGTGAAAACAGTGACAAGTTTTTTTTTAAGAGATTCATTTAGGATGAATTAATCCTGGGATGAATTAATTTTATCTCAAATTTACAAGAATTAAGAAAAAAATGCTTGACAAAAGTGCTCAAAGATAGATGAATTATTTATTTAAAAATTGATACACACCGCACCTGTCACACCTCTTGTCAGTAGGAAAAAAGTGGGTTGATTTTCGGCTGCTGTCAGAGATCTTAACTGGAATTTCTAGCTGCGGACTGATCCTGAATGGTGCCGACAGTTGTAATTGACGAAATTTGAAGAAAAGCTGGTTTTTTTCCGCCCTTTCAGCGCCAAAACGCGAAGCCAGAGACAGCAGACGCAGCTGTTATCCGACCACTTGGCGCCAGAAATGATCTTTGTTGTTTTTTCCTCCTCGTGTTTCTTTCTGTTTTATCTTGACGCTGGGCGCATCGGTCCTGACCTCTCGCGGAGAAGGCGGTGAAAAGCCCGCCACTTTTCACACCGGCCAATGCAGAAAATTGTGTGAACTGAACACGTTAAAATGATTATGATTTGTAAATTAATACATCATTGACTCATTATAATTGGCCTTAAATATTTTAGAGGAAAAAATATCTTCAATGATTACAAATCAAGTTTGCTTTTTTAAAAAAAAATTTTGTGAGAAAAAAGAGGTGTATTAATATAAATAGAGTTCAGCTCGAATACTTTTTTATCAACTTGGTTCAATGCTTTTAGCCTCGGTGAACACAATTAAGGTGGCGAAAAGTGCGGACATATCTAAGAATAAAAAATAAAATTTAAAGAATAATTATTTGAAAAATTAAAGTTTTTCTCCCTGACTTGGATACTTTATTTATCATCTTAACTTTTTTGATGTATTCAAAGTTAATAAATAAAGATTATTTCACTCAATTTCACAGAGACTTAAGGGTATCTTGTATGTATGAAATAAACATTCAAATTAATAGATCATAAAATTGGCAAAAGTAATTCTGAAGACTAGATTATCTGCAATTTGAGAGGCTCAACATTTTAATATAATTAATTTGATTTAATTGTTAGCGGAAAGGTTATGAAAACGATAAAAAATAACTGTACCTAGCAAATTCAGTATTTTATTATTATTGAAATAAGAGAACCGCGATCTTGATTGTGTATCTGAGCAACTCTCTCGCCGTGGACCCAAAACACTTGTGCTCGTCGCCATAAATAATTCGCCGTGTCCTGCTCATCTGACAGCAAGAAAAATGGTGCGATTCTAATCGAGTTTCCAGGGAATCGACGCAGCCTTTTCCGCGGAAAATAATTCTATTCTCAGGTTGATGAATGGATCTGGCGCTTCCTCTTCTTGGAATCGTGAACCGCTGCAGAACGCATTCCCTGGAAGGCTGCGATAAATTTGAGAGAAGAGCAGGGAGGGACGAGGGTGCGCAGGGTGTGGTAGGGAATCGATCTGCGGCTGGCTGGCGAACCCACCCTACCCCATGTCATCCCTGCAAGAGCTCGCCGAGCCTGGTGACGTCATTCTGACGCAAACACGGCCCCAAAATCACTTCTGCAGTGGTGTGACTCTCAATGAATTAGCTGGCCCTTGTTGCTTCTCAATTGCCCCGTTGATAAACCCCCACCCTGCCCACCAAATCCTCCCTTCCATTAACGATATCCATTTGCGCACTTTCCTTAATTATATGTTGCATAATATGCCTTTATTTTCTTTTCCCTCGGCACTTTTGTCCACGGTGAATAAATACAGTTTTAATTTTACGTTTCGACTGATTGCAGAGGTAAATTTGCCCTTATGTGGAAAAATATACAAAAATAAGTTTCAGTAAATGGAAAGAAAATATTGGATTTAAAAAATTTTAATTTCAATATGTGAAGAATGAACATTAAGTAATAATAATGGATTTAAAAATTAACATATTAAGCCGAGGCTTTTACAGATGGCAGATTAATTTTAGGACTTAATTTTTTCACTTAATTTTAAAATAAATAAATATTAAAAAATATTGTTAAAATTTTAAGATAACTTGAAAATGTATTTTCGGTTTTAACTGTGTATAAAATTAACATAAAATCACATAAAATGGATAAATTAAGTATTATTATTGTATTAATAATGAATAATAAAATAGTGATTATAATATCATTCTGGTAGAAAATACTATTTTAATCCCAATAGTACAATTATAATTTCTTGATATACACTTTTTTCGGTTCGAAATGGAAGAACAAAAGTACTGAAATTCAAAGCAATTTTTTGGTGCCCTCATAATCGGTTTTCCGTTCATCCTCCTTAAAATGAAGCTATTAATTTTTTTTTTAATGGAACTACATGCACCTATTAATTTTTTTTGTAATTTTATTTTGATTAACGAAAAAATATCTACTTGTTTAATTTTTAATTCCATTGAAACTGTAAGTCCTTTTGTGTAGTGTAAAATTTGCGCTAGTAATTGGAGCAGTAATAATCACAAGAAAATTTCAAAAGTAATATAATTTGGTTATCTTTGTCGCTTTTATGCGGGAAATATATTCCCATTCACAAAAACTTTCAGCGTGTGGCTGAAAGAGGAAAACGCTAGAAGCAAACCGCGTGAACTTTCAGATAACACGAAACAAAATCAATGTCGCCGTGAACATCTGCAATGTTTTCATTCAGGTGCGAAATTTCCTGCTGCGAAAGGGCGCATGCTCTGACGGTCTGAATTTGCGATGCGCCTTTGACCTTTGGAAAATTTCACCGGCACCTCTTGTGCTGCGCAAAATTTCAATTTTCAACAAAAATCTACATTCTCAGCAATTTCCTTCCAAATAATAAAAAAAATATCCCCCTAAGAATAATAATAAATTGTAATATGAAGAACATATTGAACGACGTAGAGCAGAAATTCAGCCCTTTGTGTGCAGAATGAATGCAGGAAATCGATAAAATTATCTCTCGGCAGTTCAAATTTGACGGATATGCTGAGTCACGTCCGCCAGTCCTTGGATTCTTAGGAGATTATTCAAAATCAGAAAGGGAAAAAGAAGATAGTGCTGAGATAAAAGCTACCAAAAAAACCGTGGATATGCAATATTTTAATTTTGGGGTTTCCTTTTCCTATATTTTTTATTTTAACTTGGAACTGAAAGTTATCAGTCAGTTTGCTTCGCTGCGAAATTCGTAGTTGGGAAAAAGCCGGTTCGGCGTAGTTTCTGATCATTGAGGTTGAGACTGTGGACGGCTCCGGAAGGGCGCGGCGCTTGCGTGCGCCAGGACAAAAAGGGAGGCGTGACACCAGGGCTGGGGTTGCGCGTCACACTTGGGCATTCATATCGATTGTCGCCATAGCAACTCGCTCGAGAGAAGCGCTGGTGACGTGACCGGGACTTTCTGCTCGGGTCTCGGTAAATGTGCAACAGTTAGTTGAATCCTCCGAGAGGGCTGAAAATTCTCAAATTTCATCCCTCTTGAGATTCTTATTTTATGCCCCTAAAACTTAGGAATATTTTGCGACGAGTAAGATGAAAGGGTCGGGAAAAGGAAGGAGCCATTCCTTACTTATAGTATGAAAAGAGAAAATTGAGTTATTGATTTTTTCATTAAAATCAACCTGATTATTTCTAAATTAATCCTTGTTTTTATTTTCTGCTACTTTTATTTTATCTTTATCAATGCAGATGAAAGCAAAGATAATTTTGGGCAATTTGTAACTCACAATCAGTTTATTAATTCTTTGTTTTCAAATCAGGACTGATAACGAAACTCAAGGTCTACAGGCTTTAGAAACTCTGCTAAAAAAAATCCACCTGTTTCCCATACAGACCCTTGCAAAAACATGCGAATCCATATTGTGTTCTTACTTTCTAGGTCACGAGTCACGGGATTTGCCAACTGGGGTAGAAATTCTTATTCCATTTTGGCACTATTCCATTGTTGAATAATCGAATGATAGCTTTGAATTGTCAGAGGCTTTCTTGCTTCTCATAAAAAAAAAATAATGATAGAAGAGTTAAATAATTATTTTACATTATTTGGAAAGGTTTGTGTTTTATTTGTCATTTTTTAAGCAATCCAAAATACTATAAAAGATATTTTTAAACGTCGAGGTTATGTATTATGCTCATTTGGATTAGTGTTTTTCAGTGTCATTGCAAAAACGTCCATTGTTACAAGTCTCGTGAGCGACAGTTTATGCAACCTGTTCGACTCGCACACGGAGCGTGTTGCATAAGCCGGTAATCCAGGCGATGACCGCAATTATTTTATAATCGGAGAGCGTAAAAATGGATATTGATTTTTTAAAGGAAAAATTAGCTATTTATTTTTAGTTGAATTTTTGAAAAATGTAATATGGTTTAGCATGAGATTTATTTTTATTTGATAAGAAACATAAAATATTTTTTTTTACATAAATAGATCATTAAAAGTTGATAATGTTTGAACAAATTAATCAAGTTATTTGCAAAAATGTGAAACGGTTTCGCCCATTTAAAATTCGAAGTTGTGATAAAAGTGCTATTGATGCTAATAGAGGCGGGCATGTGACGCTTCAAAATTCAATTCATTGATGGGGAAGGAAGGTGGATCAAGTTTCACGACTTTGCCCTTTGATGTGCGATTAATGTGTCGCTTGGCTACGATTACAGGCTGAAAATTTGAAGTTAATAAAGGCAGAAAACAAAATTGATCAAAAATTAATAAAACTATAAATTTTATGCTGAAAAAAAAATCCTGAATATTTTTCCATTCATTCAACCAGACAAAAAAAAAATATATATATTTATTTATTAATTTCTTTTGGTTGCGAATTATTTTGCGTTGTAATATATCGATCTAAGCGCGGGCCAGCGGCAGGGATTGACGTCACTATGTCTGCAGCGGCTGCCTTTATTCATCTCATTCATAAGTCGCCTGCACTGACGTCACCCTCGCTCCCCCCAGTCTGCGGACAGGTAGGCAACTGTCAATTTTGGTCGCCCGTCCATTCACACACCGTTCATTTGCACAAAACTACTTTTGTATTATTCCAACACATTCCAGTGGAAAACGCGCGTGACGACATCCGACCGAAAATTCCACGCGCCGACTCCATTAATAGAACAATCAACAAACATTTTCATGCCATTCTGCCGGCGATTGCGAATGAAAAACGTCAGAGCCAAAGCGTGCCGTACTTTCCGCAACAATATCACTGAAATAAACAACCGGATGCACTGATAAATTTAATGAAGAACCTCCCTTTTATTGTCGTTATGAAATCCCCATATCCTTCCTATAAGAAAATAGTATAATTTAAATTTTCCGTTGAAAAAATCATTGTGCCAGTGGCAGAATAAATTTAAGTTTTTACATAAATAACTATAATACTTAACTCACAGCCAAACTCTGGTGATATCTTCTCATTTAATTAGTAAAAATTTTTTTAAAATATATATTTAATGAATTAATAAAACGATTTATGAATTACTGTCTTAATTGCTTTAAATTACAAATTGTCATGCCAAAATTACAGTTTGAATAAAAACAATAATAATTTGTAATGATAAAATCTTTCAAGGCATTAATTTAAATAATAGACTCGGTGCTCAACAGAAGCCCCAGCTGAGAGAAACTCTTCTAGGAATAAAAGATCCGTGACCTAATTCAGTAAATAATGTTGGATTTTATCAGCTGTCTTCGCCTCAGCAAGCATGGTTGTGCGCGCTCCTGCTGAATTAATAACATAATACGTGATGTAATTACAAGTTAAATGATCACATAATATTGAGCGTTCGACTGCACACCTCATCGCTCATCGAGTGTGGCACGGTTTACACTAGCAACAATTTGTTATTTATGGCCGTGGTCACGAATTATTCATTTATAACGTCTTCCCGCGGTTTTATTTTATTTATTTTTTATTTCGGGAGGATTTGCCTCAATTAGAAGAGGGAGCACGAGGGAAAGGCGCGCGGGCTTTATGGTCGCACCATTATTGACCTGGCCGAGCCCATTGTTGTTGAGTCGTGCTGAGAGATAGGGATTTTTATTTTACAATCCTTTGTTTATGGCACTTTTCAGCGCATCTCTGCTCCGAAGAACGAATGTAGCGTCGAGGTTAGGCTAAGGGTCCAGCGCCAGCCTGCCGTGTAGTGCACTCAACTCATGCCCGCTATTTTTAGCGATCGTCTCACTCAGGAAACTCGTCCCCGCTCACTCTTTTCAGATTCGCCAATTCAGCATCGCTCAACAGTGGCGGGAATGAAAAAAACCAAGTCTGGATTTATTTAGTTTTTAATTTTCTTAATAATATAAAAAAGGAGGTTTGATATTTAAATGAAACACGTTATTTTACGAGCTGAATATTTTATTGTTTTTTTCATTTTTTTTCTTCATATGCAACATTCTCTCTCATTGTTCAAATATATATGATACGTTCATTAATTGCCAGATTAAATCAAAGTCAAGGTAATCGTGGAACATTCAACAAAACACAATTTCCCATAAATCCAAATGGATGCTTCGTGTGCAATGAATGGAGAGCATGAACAGGAAAATTCAAATGCCATTGATAGAGAGAATCTAGAAAATTTGAAGATGCACACATTTTTTTATCCAAAGGAATAATTAAGCAGCAGCGCAAAACCATCAAATTTAAAATGTATTTATTTTTTTCGTATGACAGCTACATTTAACTGGAACAGAGACGTGTGGAAAGACACCGAATTAATTTCAATCATCTTTTCCAAACGGTACAGAAATATATGAACCACGCGCGAAATGCAAACATCAAATAATGAAAGCTTTTTTACAATGACTACTGCAATAATTATTTATTAAATAATCCAAGTAGCAAAACTTGACACATCACTTTGCATATTAATTTGTATGCAATATTTTTACACTTAGGCCTGTTTCTTTTTGTACATTCTTATAGTATTTTTATATGTAATAAATTCAAGTACATATTTTTTTTTCTTTTTAAAACACTCTCATCAGGTTCATATTTTGTTTCTGTAAATTTCGTCAGCATGCAAAGACACTTTGCGGAAATAAAATAATCCAGATTATGTTTCATGATCAGAAGCCTAATCGCACCGCAAATAATTAATTTAAAAACAATGTTTCGCGCATCTAGAACGGTTTAAGCGGCCAAAGGGGTTGACATCCCTCGAACTACAGCCAAGTACTGCTAATATTTATAGTATTTGGTCACAGCCCATTCTCAAAATTTTTGCCTGCTTAATTGTGCATTTGTGTGGCTCAACCCACTCCAGTAAAACTAATAAAGTTGAGATAATTTTTGCTCGGATTTAAAGTCGCGGTTTTTCAAATATCCAATCAATGTATATACATAATATATTCTATTTTCTAAATGAGTCCAGTAAAATCAGAGTAACCAGCGCTCCTTCTTAAAAGTGCATCTCAAAAGGCCACAGTTACAATTGTGAATACAGTTGTGAAGCTACAGTAAATTTAGAAACCAAGCAGTTTTTGCCAATCGTTATAAAAATGCCTCTGCTTTCTAACCTCGATAATATATTTTTTCATGTTCTTTTTACTTCAAAATTTGGCACCAGCGTTTATTCTTAAATAATTTAAACTGTTCTGAAAATTCAGCTAATTAGGCCATGAGCAGCAGATTTGCGATTCGTTTAAGTTGCCGCGCGCGTCTCCAGATAGATTTCTTCACAAGGCATGTTAATTATTTTATTTGCGGGTAAAAGATTCTTTGAGGATGTCTAAAGTGGTTTGTTTGTTTTTGCTCACTCATTCACTCATTTTGCCTGCATTTCTTTTACACATGAACAAAAAAATAAAAATCAAAAATGAAAAACGCAATAAAACCATCAGCTAGGTAAAATAAAAACGATTTTTACCGCGAACGGTGCTCAAATATAATTAAACTTAAGCGTTAATTTGTTTAGTCAGGAATGTGTAATACTCAGCAGCACGTATGTATTAATTAATATAATTTTTCACCATCAACAACTTTGCACTCCGCAGAATTGTAATCGATTTTTTAAAAAATAAACTATACACAAAAAATATGTATTAGCGCTGTTATTTGGCAACAATGTGAGCGGCATTTTCAGTGTGTCCGCCAATCACGAAACTAAATATTTTCTGCAACAAAAATTGAGAATCTTACAAAATGCATAATTATTAATTCATCATTACAACTTGCACGAGATGCCTTATATACAGAGCAGGACTATTTACACTCAACAAATTGTAAGTAGAAGAGAAAACGACGTTCTGATTTATAGAGAAATTTTCAAAGGAGATAAAGAAGGAAATGGGCGAAAAATCTTAAAATCGGTGGGTGTTTCAAAAGGTAAAAGTTTGTGAATCAACGGAGCTTGAATAAAATCAAAAAGAGGAAAACACATAAATATTTCACGGGCTGCCAAAATGGACTGTTATATTATTTGCTTGCGTTTTGAGCTGATGACATTTAAAGAGTTCCCTCTTTTTCTGCATTATTGTGATAAAAGTGTGTGATTCGGTGCTCTGGGGAAGCTCCGAAAAAATCAAATTCACAAACTCAAATCTTTTGAAACACGCATCAAGTATTCGCCTCATTTCTATTTTCCAATTGCTCGTCGTCTACACCCACTTTGCCTATAACTAAGGGCCACATATTTTCTCACAACGTCTCCTCTCGATACATTTCTAACGCAAATACAAAAATATTACGCTGCATGCCTTGTCAATTTCGGACACTTTCAACTTCCTGACAAGCACGCGCACGATTATGAGAGGATATTTGTACCCCCGCAATCAATACAGTTTTTGAGCCAGTTACAAGTGAAAGATCTGTACGTGTTTAACACTGTCAACAATAAATAATTTAAATATTATAGACATCAGTCAGCCCAAACATACACAAAAATATATTCTTGGATCTACTGCAAATTTCAGCATCTCAACCGCAAGAAATGGCAAAGGGCGCGCAGTACCAAAATAGCTTTTTGGATCTCTCAATTTTTACGTGTCTCTGTGTTTGTGTGTATGTGTGATATTTTTTCGAGCAGGTAGTCGGATTGGCAATATTATTTAATTTTCAATCATCTTTTGGTTGCAGCAAAATGTAAAGGTCCTTGTTTAAGATGGTCGGCAAAGCAAAAGAATTGACGAGGACTAGCGTTAATGCTGCGTTACTGGGAGGAGAAAAAACTTGAAAAAACAGAAAGTTTGCAATTAAAAAAAATAATAATAATTTAATAAAATAAATCTATCATTCAAAAATTGTAAAATATACTTTTTTAATTTGATAGAAAAAAAATCTGTTTTTAATTTCATTGCACGTTTTGTGTCGTGAATGAGAAAGTTAATCAGAATCACTTATCTGTTAGAATCTCGCGCATTTAGCATAGTCATTGATATTAAGAGATCTTCCATTAATTTGTGTAAACCTACGATTTACAAGCCTGTTTCCAAGTGATGGCACGCAATGAATTTGAAGTTTCAAATGCAAAATACACAAACGCACATGTCCAATTGGAGAAGAAGTATGTGAGCGAGGGGAAAATTTGTTCAAAAAATAATTTAATTTTTTCAGTAAAAATTCGTGCCGTTTTCCTGCACAGGACTAACTGAGGTAACTGGTAGTAATTAAATAAAAGGGAAAAATCATGATAAATGTTTAATGATTCTAAATAATCCTATTAAGTAGGAAAAAATGTCATGGAATTTAATCTCTTTTGTATTTATAAAGCCAATCGATTTCACGATTTTGTGTGTGTTGTTCAGAACGCAATAAAAATAAAATGTCAATGGTGCTCGCCAATTATTCTGTCGCGCAGTATCGATTGCACGAGTTTACCCTGCCGCACGAGGATGCTGTTAACGCAGGAAGTCGGACGAAAAATAATATAAAATATTGCGCTTGTGCACAGTTAAGAGAGCACATAGGAAAAGACACGTACGTCGCGTTGATCTTGAATGTGCAAAACGTGTGTGTGTGAATCAATCAATATTATATATTATAGACAACCGCAATAATTTAGTAAAATCACAGACACTCACATTAATATTTATATATAATAATAATAATAATAATATTCTATTAAAAAGGAGATTTTCTTAATTTTGTGTGTATTAAGAACCTCGATCGTTTCTGTTTTTTCCATATTTATACTTATAACAATGTATAATAATATGAAGTTGGAACACAGTGTTGTGAGAAACGCGCGCGCATATTTTCATACTCAATTCTCTGGAGAGTCTAAAAAAGCAACTAACAGGAGTCCTACAGGGAGGTGGTCACCACGGGGAGGTCGTCGCCTATGCTGCCCGACGGGGTGCCGGGGTGCATGTGCATGTGCTGGGGGTGCACGTTGTGGTGGTGGGAGGAGGGGTGTTGTTGTTGCTGTTGTTGGTGCTGCTGCTGCTGCGAGTGGGCCTGGTGGTGGCCGCCGCCGCCGCCGCTTCCGGCCGCCATCTTGGACTCCTTCTTCATCTTCTGCTTGAGGTGGACCTTGGCGTGGCGCTTCTTCTCGTCGGAGCGCGCGAACTTGCGGCCGCAGATGTCGCAGCTGAACGGCTTCTCGCCGGTGTGCGTGCGGATGTGGGTGGTGAGGTGGTCCGAGCGCGAGAAGGAGCGCATGCAGATGCGGCAGGTGAACGGTTTCTGGCCGGTGTGTATCCGGATGTGCCTGGTGAGCTCGTCAGAGCGGCTGAAGCGGCGGTCGCAGTTCTCCACCGGACACGCGTACGGCCGCTCGTGCACCGGCGTCTTGCTCGGCCGGTTCGGGTACTTGCGCGGCTTGACCGGCACCAGCTTGAGGGGGATGGGGCTCTGTTGGTACACCTGCGACAGGATCTCGTGGCCTTTGCTCGTGGAGGGATTGTACTCTGCGAGTTGGACGGAGGAGAACGCCGAGGAGCCGCCGCCGGGCGCCATCGACTGCTGCGTGTTGCTGGAGGAGGTGGTGCTGCCCGTGGGGGTGGGCGCCGGCGCCGGTTGCTCCGACTGGTACTGCTGCGGCTCCTGCTTGGGGATGAGGCCCGACGGGCCCGGCACGGCGTACTCCTGCGGCTCCAGCCACTGGTACTTGGGCTGCTGCTGCTGCTGGCCGAGCCGCGAGTACATCAGGTCGCTGGTCTCGGAGCAGCTGGAGAAGGTCTGCGGGATTTTCAGCGGCAGGTTGGAGCCGCACGCGTCCAGCTGCAGGTTGAGGAGGTCGCCCTGCTGGCCGAAGGCGCTGGGCCGCTGCGGAGGGGTGCCGGGGCCCCGCTCGTCGTAGTTGAGGGGGGAGGGGGCGCTGCCGTAGTGCGGCTGCTGCTGCGGGGGCAAAACGCTGAACAGCGACGGGAACAGACCCTTTTCGCTGCTCGGCAGGATCCAGTGGTTGATGCCGCTGGTGTTGCCGGCGCCAGAGTTGCCCTGCGAGCTGCCCGTCGTCGTGAACACGCCGCGGTACGTGATGTTGGGCCCGCCGGACGGCACCGGACTGCCCATCCCGCTCGGCGAGCTCGGCACGCCGGGTTTGCTCGGGAACATGCTGCACGCGTCTTCTTCCTGCACGTCAGGGTTGATGCTGATTATGCTGATCTCGCGCGGCTCCGGAGTGCCGCGACTCGTCGACGAGGGGTGGTCGATCGACAAGTCCTGAGTACCTGAAACACAAATGGAATCATTAATTTCTGCAATTACACGTACTTCGTTTCTTGCGGCTGTTGACGTTTAACATTTTGCAAAAATGTCAAAGTTCAAAATGAATGGGAAAGGTCAGACGCCTCTTCAGCAAAATTCCTTGTGAAAGAAATATAAAAAAATTACCTTTTTTATATAAAATAATTTTAATTCAAAATTAATAAATTAAATATTTAAACGCCCAGCAATAATTATTGGCTGCCGAAACGATTAAAAATGTGGCATGTTATTTAAATCTCTGTGAATTTCGGTTCTAGTGTCATGATTTTCTCAAATTATAAATTCATGAATTTATTTAAAAAAAATTTAATTACAATTTTATTTGTTGTTTATGCAAAACCACGATTCGATTTGTTGTTTTAAAATTACATTATATAAATAAACGCCTATTCCAAATCGAATTTTAATGGGAGGGAAGCCGACCTGAACGCGCAGTCAGTAATTTACCTGTGACGCAAAAATATTTCTCAATTAAAAAGGCGGGGACGCTTGACTGGAGAGGAAGGTCCAAGTTGGAGCCCCCACCCCACCCTGAGGCAGATGGAGCAAAACATAATTGATATTCATTTTTCACAATTGAGGAAGATACAGAAAAGGAAAGATCGATGAGCGCTCGCTTCATTTGGGCGAACCCGCTTAATCTGGCCGCGCTTCTCGTTTTCCTTATTAGTCAGCGGCGAGTTGTTCAAGGCACCACTCGTCCTCAAAAACCCAAGCCGCTATTGATTTTACAAGTTAGAGTACTATGAGTAAGGAAAATTTACATTATTTCATTTGTAAACAATACAAAAATAGCGCTTAATTTTTTTAAACTGTAATTTTTAAATAAAATGTATAGCAATCAACAAGTGAAATTATAAGTAGAAGAAAAGCTGTTAGAATGTACAAGTTAAAGTTAATTTAAGATGTTTTAATTAAAATTGCCTTGTCACTTCATTGAATTATAAATAATCAAGCGCAAGATATACAATTAATTTAGCTGTAGTGATTTTTTAATTATTAAAACTCCAGGCGATGAAGAAAACTTTTTTGATTAAAATAAAATTCCTTGAGTTTAAAATTAATGAAAGATTTCCATCAACATCGAATATGAATGAGATAATCGTATGAGTGAAGAAGATGGAGAAATGAAAACAATGACGATTTCTTACCAATTAATTTTTTGAAATTAAAAAAAGAACAATTTAATAAAAAAATAAAAGCCCATTTATTATTTTCATCGGCAACAATTATTGTTAAAAAAATACCAGGATATTTAGAATAATTGCAACATCTTTGGCTTCAATCTAATCTGAATTTTCTCTTAAATGTCAAACATTTATTCAGCTCGGGAGTTTAAGGGGGGTTGCAATCAGCGGTTCCGAGTATAATGTGCGCAAAAGTGGCGAGCTATTGATTTTTCTTGGCAGCTCGCACAGTGTGGCAAATCATCTGGGAGCGCGGGGCGCGCGGGCGCTTTGGCGAACTGACACGACTGACAATGAGAGAGCGAGAGAGAGATGAGCAGAAAAGTTCACAGAGAGAAGAAAAACAAATTTAGGATTTAGAAAACGAAAACTCACCAGTGATAGGAGGGGGTTCGACGACGGTCGAGGGGCCGAAGAAGGTCGGGATGTCGCCAGAGGTAGTGACGGGGGTGTTGAGGTCTCCGGGGGCAGGCTCGGAGCCGGTGGGGTCGCTGGGGGTGCCGGCGAGACCGGTGGCCGCGGGCAGGGGCGATCCTCCACTTTCACTGGAGGCGCTGGGCTCCTTGTACGCGGTGTCGAAGCAGAGCACGTTGAAGCTATGTTGCGAGGAAACTACTGCGGAGGAGGCGTCAGCGAGGGCTGAAGAGGCATGGGGCACCTGCAGTGACTCCAGGCCATCCATAATCATTGTTGAGAAGGGTTGCTGCTGCGTGTGCTGCTGCTGAACACCTACCAAAGCAGAGGAAAAACTGGTAGAGGCCAGCGAGATTGGTTTCGGCAGCGAGTGTCTTTTCTTTTTGGCCGCCGCCGCCGCCTGGTCATTGCCGGCGCCGGCCTCGGCGGCGCCGCGACACGAGAATTTTAGGGAAGTACCCACGATCGGGGTACTGAGGCCCACGACACGACCCAGGGTTGCGTCGGGGTTGGTCACTGCGCTCGCGAAAGGGTGGTTTGCCGCCGCGTGCTCGACGAGCAGCAAGATCAGAACATCGGCTCGGCCGGCCTGCTGCTCTGGCGCGTTGCTGCTGAGTGCCGTGACTGCGACCGCGAGTGTGTCTTTGAAACGTGCGCACCGTTCGCCTGCCGCCGACTCACTGAACACCTTCTATTCCTACCAAGTTGGTTTTATGAATGGAGCGTCTGTTTCCATTTATGGGGGTCGGCCACGACCAATCGCGCGCCGTGGAGGGGAGCGACGTACCCGTGACGTCGCGCACCAATGACGTCACGCTCCGCCGCGGCTTCGGCGCACTCGCGCGCCCGCAACCCCTATCGATCTGCTCCGCTGCCCCCCTGGCGGCCCCCGAGCGACAGGTGTGCACCAACCACCTGATGGAGAGAGCGCGATCGCCGACAAATACTTTGCAGATTTTCAAAGATCACTTGAATTTTCTGTTTTTTTTTCTCAAGCTTTTTTTCTTAAAACTTTGGCTTGGATAAATACTTTTAAAGAAGAAGAAATTGACATTTTTAGGTTTAAAGGCTCTTTGAAAAAATCCTCTTTTTTTAATTTTTAAGAAGTTACAAGTGGTTTTTCTTAAAATGAGTGAGAAAAATTGGCTTTAAAGAATACCAAAGTTTTGACTATTAATCAAGAAATTAATTTTTAATGACTCGAAAAATTGATCTTTTTGTATTCTCAAAAAAATAAAAAACTTAATAAAAACTGAAAAGTTGCTCGGCAATTTGGCTCAAAGCAGTTTTCAATTAAATCAATATCTTGAAAATCGCACGCATTCCTTTTTCAAGGTACAAGTGCTCTTTTTGCAGATACCGCTCGCTTGCTCGTTCCTTGGGAGAATAGAATAGTAAATTTAATGGAATGAGAGCGCGGGTCACGTCGTGATGCGGCCGCCGCTCGGAACAAACTGAAACCCCTTCGGCCAGGACTGTTTTTCTCGTACAGACGTTGTTAGACGTCTGCTAATTTATTGCGAGCGCAAAACCATGTTGTGAGGCCGATTTTCATTCCTGCGCTATATTGAGGGACACGCCTTTCAAATCAGCGCACAATTTCGACAACCGCGCTTGTATATCACAAATCGTAACTTATTTTATCACGACGTTCCAAAATATTATACAATTTGAGTGCTCTAACGCTTTATTTCTCCGAGAGAGTAAAAAAATATTTTTGTTTCAACTCTCATTTCGCCAATCGATCAATTTTGACTTTTTTTTAATAATTTTCACAACAAACAAATTTGAGAAAAAAAAAATTATTATTAAATAATTGTTTTAATTTTTTTTTAATATTTTCTTTTCTGATAATTATTGTCGACAAATCAAATCTGTGAGCATCCAAGGAATTTTTACATTTTCATCTCCAGCTGCTGAAGCTGCTCTTTCTTGGAGTCGTGCGCATCTTTCCTCCGCTTGCCCGCATCCTCGGCAAAAAATTCCGCGTGGAAAACAAATTAGCGATAGCACTTTGAGCGGCAATAAAGAACGTAATGTTCGCGAGGCGTGAGCACAAGAGAGGCACTTAAACGTCGCATTTTTGGCAATAACTTCAACAACTTTATGTCTTAATTCTTAATATTGCGTGTCTCCTCAATGAAGGAAGCACGCGCGAGCATCGCACAGAGATGCATTGATTCAATCAGCGAGGGTCAAACTCATTTTGGAATTTCTAATGCAGAGAACAACGAGACCCTTGTCACCGTTTATTTTTTGCCGTTTCACGCGCGCTGGCCACGGAAGTAAAGCGTTATGGATGGAGAAATAAAAACACTTCCGGGAACTTCTTATCCAGAGCAGTTTCCTCTCCACGCATATATTTATCTGACCAGCCGAGTTTGAATGGAAGAGCGTCTCTGCATCGATTAATAATTTCCTTACTTCATTCACGTCGTTTTGCAAATCTTTCGATTTCGCACAAATAAATTGCTTCTCGCTCGGCAGGAAATGATTTGCTCGAGGCGCGGCATTTCATCAAAGGTTAAAAGGGCAGCAGGTCTCTGGGCAGGACGGAGAGGAAAATGGACCGAACCACTGACTTGCCGGGGGAGAGAGAGCGCGCGCGTCCGTGACAGCAGAGCCATAATTTGAGAACCAACTCGGCGTGAGCCTTTTTGTGAGGGGTGCAAAAGCAAGCTCTGCGATTTCTTTATGATCAAGATGATAAATTAATTTCTGGATGTTTATTAATTTTTGAGAAAATTCATTTGATAAAATTTATTGCGAGAAATTCTTTGGAAATTCTGGGAATTTCTTTCTGAATACGGAGAATTTAATAAAAAATAATAAAGGGCTGCTCCTACAGATTGGATGTCTGTTATTAGATCCCAGTTTCTCATCAAATCAAGAGAAATAAGATAAATTCGTTTCTCCAAGAAGCCTGTAAAGATCATTTGGATGCATATTAATTTCAGAGAAGAATAAATTTGATGAAATTTATTGCGAGAAATCGTTATCAAATTCTGAAAATTTCTTCCCAAAGGCGGAGAATTTCTTAAAAAAAAAAAAAAAAAAAAATGGGCATGTTATTTGATCCCAGTTTTTTATCCCATCAGGAGAAATAAGATGAATTCATTTTTTCAAGATGCCTTTGAATTGGATGTATTTCAATTTCGCAGGAAAATTTATAAAAATATTAAAAGAAATTCTTTGCAAATTCTGGAGAATTCATTAAAAAAATGAGCACAGATAGGCTTTCTGTCAGTTGATATCAGTTTCTCATCCAATCAAGAGAAATAAGATATATTTATTTCTCCAAGAAGCCTTTGAAAGGCACTCTAATTTTGGAGAAAAGTTCATTTCAATGAAATTTATTGCGAGAAATTCCAATCAAATTCTGAGCACTCCTTTTAAAAGACGAAGAACTTATTAAAAGAAATGCTTGCATAGGCCGTCCGTCACTTGATCCCGTTTTTTTTCTTCCAATCAAAAGGAATTAATTAATAATGGGGAGCCGGTCGGTGATATATTTATGCCGCTCACCCCAGTGACGTCACTCATTCATCCGCTCTCCTCAGCCCTAGTGACTGCGCCGGGCTGCCATCGGCGCGTTCGTCGCCCTGGCAACACTTTTCCGCGGCCATTCTCCGGCATTTTCCGCCCTCCTGGACTTCCACCTAGCGGTTTTTCCGCGAACCCTCTAGGTTCATTCATGCTTTCCGATTGATTTTGTGCGCCATTCAAACCTCGCCGCGGCCCCTGAATGCGCGCACACTCTGCCCATCGCATTATTTTGGTCCTGGCAGCAAAATTTCCGCCGCAGGCAGTGCGTTTCAGCGGCTTGCGATAGAATTAACAGAAATCATTACTCGGGGGCCTCTGGCTCGTGGAATTAAATCAAAATTAGAACACTCGCACTGCAAAAATGTTTGTTTCTCAACTCGCCGGAGAAAAAAGCTAAAAATAACAGAGTCCATATTCAATCATATTATAGCGACTGGAATTACCTTAACAGGACGAAATAATGAGAGAGCTCCTCGCAATTACGAATTATATTGCTCACATTTGAGGCTAATTCAGTAATTCTCTGCACGCAATTGCAATTACTCAGAAAGCTTGGAAGACCTATTAGCGCTAAATGCGTATGAATATTCAAAGGCGCAAAATGCAAATAACCCTTGTGAGGAATATAAAGTAAAACGTAATTCTTTCATAATAACCTTTTCACGTCCTACGCAAATTTAATGTCATCAATTAAATTTTGGTGTGAAATTTAAAAAAAAAAAAACAATAATAATTGGACGTTAAACATTTGAATTTACAATTAAAATTTTACAATCAATAAAATTTTGATTTGTTAATGTTTACAAAAATTATACTCCCGCAGCCAGGACATGTAGAGCAGCATTATTTTTATCATAAGCTAAAACAATAAACGACTCAATACCTCATTCAGGGAAGTTTAAATTAAAAAAAAAATTACATTTTTGTTGCGTGAATTTTTTTAGGAAAATTTGAGGTTTATTATAATTAAAAATTGGTATCCTTAATTACTTTTTATATTGTACACGACAGTGTTTAATAAATTTCTTATTGATTAAGTAATTTTTTTCTCAGAATTAATTTGGTTTAAAATTCTCCTTGCTGAAACCAAAGATTGATTTTGCTTGCTAATTTCCATTTCTTTGACTTCAGCTTTTTTTCAGTTTGAGAGTTTCTTGTTATTTTGAGCAATTTAATTGTTTGTTTTTTTACCTTATTCCAATTAAGATAGGTTCAAAAGTTCTTTCGTTTTTTTAGATCTGAATTGTTCAGCAATGAGTGCGACAATAATTGTGTATGTATTCGGTGAGATAAAAACATCTATCAATCACTTCATTTAGTCCGATCGAATTTTGATACGGTTGTTGGGCCTTGCTCGGTTTTCCCTTTACCATTGTGGCGGGGCATAATTAAAAGCGAGGCTCATAGACAGGCGAACAAAGCTTTTATACGCGCGTTCAAAACTATTAAGCGGCGGGCGAGTGAATCATTTTTTTGAAGGCGAAAAATAGCCTTGATGAAGAGAGGCGAAATATAAAAAGAGAGAGAGGAAAATGGGGTTGATGTCTCCACCCATCTCCGGCAGAGTGAAAAGGCGTAGTCTCAAATTTGTCTAACTTCATAAATATGATAGATTATAATAAAGAGAAGACGAGTGGAATCTCTCCTTTTGCTCCTTTCCTCCTTATAAGGCCAGGGAGGACTGAATACGATTTAAATCTTAATCAACAGTTTTACACACGTGGACATGCCTGTCTCGGAAAATAATAATTATTATTTGCTCGCCTAATTTGTGAAAACGAATTATCCCGCCGAGGCTGGGGAGATTTCGGCTTAGTCACTCTCCGCGCGCCTCTTTGAATGCAACAGGTAGTTCGGGCAGTCGCACGCCTCGTTTGATTTTCGTCAGATCATTCTGATCTTATTTTCCGATCTCGGCCCGATAGTGTCACTGTGTTTCCAAAACACACACACACACACACGTGAGACGGTGAGTCGCACTTGTCGTTTCGTATTCGCTGCACGCGGCTTATCGCGCGTCCGCATTTTTTGTTAGATCATTTAGCCGCGAGCGCGGACGTGATTCGCCGGGCCGTGAGCACCGCGGAGCGCGCGATAATCATTGTAATTTGCATTTTTACAAGAGTTTTGATTGCTCATCACGAGGTTCTAATCATTTGTTTCATATTTAAACAATTTTCACAAGAGGAAAAATTTCCCTTTTTTTATTGGATTATTTAAAAATTTGAAGGATTTACAAAAAAATATAATACCAAAATTAGGTTTTTGTTAAATAAAAATCGTTCAAAATCTTGAGATATTTTGTATGGAACTAATTGTAAAACGAACCTTTCATGACGCTTTTCTTTCCACAGCCAAATATGGGCTTCGCTTCAGAATTCTTCGTGCATGTAACTTCACCAAATTTATTTTATTTATTTTTTTTTGTGCTCGAAAGCGTTACTTCTGAAAACTTTGGTCTGTGCTAGTTTTGATTCCACCGTTTTGGGCGTCAACAATCATGAATTTCGCCCCAAGCTTTTTCACTTCTCAGCAACACCTTGAGAATAAAATCAGCTCAATGCTCACACGCTTTAGTTTAAATATTTAAAAAGTAATCTTTGGGCTTCATTTAATAGTTTGCTGATAAAAGCTTAAAGTTGAGCAAGATACGGCACTATTCATTTTAGGTGGAAGTGAGATTTTTAATCTCTCTTTATTGATCCTTTGGCGCAACTTCTAACTGAGGAACAGATTCAAAATAATGCTCGTTTTGCCCTCAGTCACCGATTGATGCTTCAAATATTCTCCTAAACAACATGTTCTAATCTCAAGATTTCAACTGAGGTCTTCAATCATCACACCTCCTTAAATATGATTTCTCATTTCTCATGAAAGCGGCTCACTGCGGCGGATGGGGTCTTTTTTATCTCAGTTTTAGCAAAATTCTTGGTAGTGGTGGTGCCGTTTTGACCAACAATTCCTTTTTTTGAATAAATTCTTCTACAATTTATTGTAAAAAAATATATTTATTTTATAGAAATGTGGAATGCGGACAAATAAAATAATTTTTTAAGACAGTAAAACCTTTGCGATACTTTTTAACTTAAATGATTTATCAAAGCAGAAAAATTACAATGAACCAATATTAGGGAAGATTACGTAATCAATAAATAAGTTTTTTTACTATTTATATTCCGTTGTTCATTTCTCCATTTGTTGTACTGGAAGATTTGTTTTATTGGAAGATTTTGTCAAATAATGTGTAAGATGTATAGTTTTTTTCTAGTAATTTTTACAAAAAATGACATAAAAAAAATTAAGATCTCAGTACAATTATTTCATTAAGAATTTTCAGGCTTACTATTAAATGAGGGTTTTGAAAATTATTTTGATTCACGTCATAAACTCCAATATATATCAAAATCTTTATGAATATTACAAAAAATAATTTAATGATAATAATAAATTAATTATATTCAAAATACTACAAAATTGCACTGAAAAAGACTACAAAAAGCACAATATCTCAGATTCGTATGTATAGGTATTTGCATGGAAAAATAGCCAGTTTGCATGAAAAAGTTTTAAACTAAAAGATCATTTTGCAAAATTTTGATTTTTTAATTGCTAGAATTTTAGTCTGCAAGACTTGTATTGTAGGTTGTGATAACATAAAAAGTAGAACTTTCACAAAATTCAAGAATAATAAATAATAAAGATTTGGAGAGCGTTTTCCAACTTTTGCATTTCAATTTGAAGGCATAACCAGAAATTTCCTCTTAAAATATTAATGCAGGAAGTTTATAAACCGTATAAATTTTTTATAAAATTAATGCAAAAATACTTAAATTTAGGTAGATAAAATTCAGAGGAGTGTCTCTCAATTACAGAAATGACAAAGTGCCTGCCTGGCAACTACTCACTCAGGGTAAAACCGAAATGGCGAAGCAGCCGAGCCGACTCCCCCCATTTGCGTCGCGCTCCGGACTGACCGCGGGAGGCGTGTGCGTTTTCGCGAAGTATGCAACCGGTGCGTGCAGCGTGTCGTGATTGCTGCATACCCTGTTTTCCGAGCGCGGATTTCGCGGGGAGGAGCCGCCGTGATTGGTGCGAGCCGGTCAATTTATAACACGCAAGATACCCCGTTTTGGCAAAGACGGCCACACATCCATAACGTGACGTAGTGGCTATGTCTAAACGTGGACAAAAGGGTGGAGCAAAGGCGGCTGGAAAAAATAATAATAATAAACACACAGAGAGAGAAAGAGAGAGAGAGAGAGACGAGAGCGGTTAATAAAACCTACGCGCGCGAGTGACGTTTCGTTTTCTCAAAGTACGATCGTTTTTCGAACCAAATAAGTCCGCAACCTGTTCCACCTACCTACCCAGCTCTCTTTCGCTCTATCTCTCACTTAATTCACAGCCGCCGCTCTTTATCTCAGGCATTATTTTTTTTCGCTCGTTACGTCACGGATTATGTGGGAAGAACAAGGTATTAAATGAAAGGCAACACATTTTTCAGCTTGATGATGTCACGTTACGTCACAGAGGGCAAATCGACGCCAACTTCCAATAGGGACAAATAAGCTACTGTTCACAATTCGCTCCAAAATATGAATGAAAATATCTTAAATTTAGGTGCAAATTGGAACGACAAACACGAAGAAGGCGGTTATTAAATGGAAGGACTTTTATGAATGATCATTAATGAAGGAGAAAACCAATATAGTTTAAAATTTATGTCCTTATGACTGCGAGTAATAAAATTGTATTCAAAAGTTAAATATCATTATTATGCCAGCAAAATGAGATTGTTTTGTAAAAATTTCAATAACTTTCAAGTAGTTTTCTACAACAAAATTAATTTTTTTTTTTATTTATTTTAATTATCAATAATTAATTATTTAATTCAGAAGATTATTTTCAACTATTTAACTTATTTGGGCTCTTTTGATTTCGTCGCAGTACTAATTAATTTTAAAAGTTCTTTTTTAATATATTGCAATATTTTATAAATAAATGCTTTAAAAATGAGCAATATTTTTCAAAATATTCTATAAAATTTAGAGAACTTTATTTTAGAGTAAATCTATTGTGTTCAATTTCATATGAAAACGAAAAATTAGAGAACATTTTTGCAAATAAAAACAACGAAGACAGGTGGGCGTGTCTAATGTTTTGTTGAAGGTAATATTCAGTTTTTATCAATTAATTTTTCGAAAAAATTCCTCATCAATAATTTTACTTTTGGCGCACATTTTGGATCTTCCATTAAAGTTGAACAGAAGCACTCTGAGTTATATTATTATAGGGTTAGCCCGGACTAAATTTGTTCCTCTTTCCCTGTTTGCAGCTGAAGGCGATTGTAATTGAAATTGATGTAGCCGGAGGGGGTCAAGCTCGAGCTTGGTGGCAAATTGAAAGGGCACGTGTCGCAGGCAGCAGATTTCGGCGGCGGCGGAAAAGACGGAAAAATTTTTGATGAAAAAAAGAGGTAATAGAAATTGTTACCGGCGGAGGATGTGGACGGAATGGCCGTGGCCGCGGACGGGACGTCTGGGAAGAAGGTGTTGAACAATTCCTCCATGATGCTGGGGGAGGCCTGCTGCACCGCCGAGGGCGGCACCTGCAGCTGCACCGAGGGCGAGTTTTCGCGGCTCTGGATGATGGAGTGGAGGCGGCGGTCGCGGCGGACGCGGCGAGCCGCCCCCGGCCTGGGCTCATCGCTGCTGGACGAAGAGGCGGAGAGCGGCGAGGGCGAGGAAGGGTCGATCGTGGCGGCGGGGCCCTTGCTAGCCCCCGGGCCGCTTTTGCCACCACCGACCATGAGAGCTGCGGGCAGGCGGGCGGCGCATGGACATGGCCCTGTCCATCGGGGGCGCGCGCGACGCGATCCTCACCACCGAGCGCCGGAAACGCCAGCAGACTGCCGCAGGAAAATGCATGTGCTGATTGCGGCGGCGGCGGCGGCGGCAACGCACGACAAGGTGTTTGTCATTTTGGAAACGGCGCGCAAGCGTTATTCACCTTACACTTGCCAACAGTTTCCATGTGATATTCTCTCGGCTGTGGAGCGCGCGCCAGCTCGCCCGCCGCTCCGCTTCCAACCCAAAGGTGGGGAGCTGAGCACAGTGTGGGCTGATAACGGGCTGCGGAGGACGTAGGCCGCCGCCGCCGCACTCAATGGAGGACGGCTCCGGGGAGGCAGCAGCTTCCGCTTCTGCTCGCTAACGTGACCATCCCCTCCTTCACCCTCGTGCTCGCTGCTCACCCCCGATTCGCCCAAATGCCAAACGAGCATCTTCTTAAATTCGCAACCGTTCCTCCTCTTCAACCCCGAAACCTTTCAACTTCCGAATGGCATTTGCGTCGGAATTAAGATTTGGCAAGCTGCAAAATTACAGCTCAATTTATACCTTAATATACATTTTTTTCGGTTTTTCTATTCAAACATTTTATTTAGAAGAAAAACATTTAATAAAAATTAATTTATTTAAAAATGAGTGTTACTTCAAATTTAATTATTGAAATTTATTAATGCCAGTTTCGATCACAGTCAATTTAAAAAAAGTGGCTTTTCAATCTTGCTGAATTCTTGTATTTTTTCAAGCTCATGAAATAGGGTTGCAGACCGTGACTGAAACTGGTCAAGCCATTTTACTTGTGAGTAAAAAACAATTATTTTTCAAAGATGGCAAAGCCCGTTTTCTTACACGACCATCTCTTCGAGTTTTAATTTCTTCAAAACAGTCAATTTTTTTCAGCCAATATTAAAGGATTACCTAAAATTTATAAAATTATTTTAGCCATTAAAGTTTAAACGAATTTTTTATAGCGTTTTAACTCAAATCTACAATATATTATAACTCCATTTAGTTTATTTTAATGAATTTCAACAATACCATTTCTTATCAAGTTCTTTGCACATTTTTTCACTTTTTATTCTATTAAAATACAAAATAAATAGCTAGGAAAACAATTTTTTATTTTTTTTATTTTTGTTCCTTGCAGATGATTTTGTTCCTCCTGGAAAAATTAAAAAATTGTCACAACCATTTTTAGCCGAAGTTTCTCGTTCTCGTTGGCCTCTCATCTTCTCTCTCTCTTGTTTCTTTCCTTCTACTCTCGTCAGTGGCACGCGTCTCCCCTCTCACAATGCAAACTGCCATTGAATTACGTGTTTTCTGTACCGAGAGACTTTTCCGTTCATTGTGAGCCTCGCTTTGTTTGCAATTCATAATCTTGATTACCTTACAAGAGTGTGACGATCGCTTATTGTGTTTTCCGCTGCATATTTGATGGGGCAACAAGCAACACTCGCGCGCTCTGATTTATCGATTAATTGGTCGTGTTGCCAGCACGCGGCCTGGAATCGACACGCCGCCGCTGCTTTTTCAGATCAACAAGGAAATGCCAAATTATAATGTTTTCCCAGCTTTGCTGCGAAACTCTCGGCCCTCGTCCCACGCTCGAAAACTTCTTTAAAAGTAAACAAACACATTTAAAGGGAGCTGCTTTTTGAGTCGTCGGTACGTATCATGCCATTAGAATAGAGAGAATGGGAAAATGAGGCTGTACCAAAAAGGGCAGACTCTCAAGAGCGACGCGCCCAAAAACGGGCCTCACAGCAGATTACCGCGCAAAAGTTTATGATCATCTTAGACAATTGTCAGGGGCAAGTAGAAAGGGGCCTCCTTTTTGCTTCATTTTACGCAAGACTTTTGCATAGTGAAATTTTAGTGCAAGCTAAACCAATTTTCCACTCTTGAAATTTTTTTAAAACCTTTTTCTGATATAATTTTATTAAAAATTGTATTTGTATGAAACATGAAAAGTTATTTTTTAATAAACATATTTATTACTAAAAAATAATCCACCGGGCATTCTTTATTGTTCGAGAACAGTCGTTTTTATATTTCATTACAGATTTGAAATAAGCATCCACATTTGTACTGCTTACTAACCTTTTAGCCAAATATTGAAAAATATATCACTTATAGTTTTTATGGTAATTAACGTGTTTTTTTTTTTTTTTTTTTTTTTTTTTAGAAATAATGCAGTCACTTCGCAAAAAATCAGACAAGGTGTGATGTTGCAACTTTGTTTTTCTAACTCTTTACATCCATCGTGTGTGTTTTTCTTTTCCTCATATTGGCAAGAAAAACGTACACCAACAAGCTATTAATCAAGAATAAAAATAGAGCGAAACGTCAGCAGATTGATTCAAAAGAGTGGCGTGCCATGCTTAGCTTGACCTGGGTCAGGGAAGACGGCCCTCCTGTGACGCTTGTGCGGATTGAATGGCGAAACCGCGCCAATTTTGGTTTTACGTCAGCCAACGTCGGCGGATTTTTCGGGGTTGGTCCGCGCACGTTTTTATGTTGACGCACTCAATAATTTATTAGTAGTGTGATTGTTTAACGAAGCGTTCATCACCAAAAATATATTTTACGCGGCCGATTACGCAGACTTGCGTGAAAAGCTCAAACTTTTTTTTATTTGCTTCTGCGTGGTATAAATTCCATAAATGATTGCAAATTTCTACTTATACAAAACAATAGAGTAATGTCCAAATAAAATTTAAAAAAATCCTTTATTATTGCTTATAAAATTTAAAATTGAAAGAAGTAAAGAAAGAAGTAAAAAAGTAAATGATGTATCAATAAAATAA
Source organism: Neocloeon triangulifer (assembly GCF_031216515.1). Lineage (NCBI taxonomy): Eukaryota > Metazoa > Arthropoda > Insecta > Ephemeroptera > Baetidae > Neocloeon > Neocloeon triangulifer. Next base: position 2,573,958 of record NW_026775554.1, on the reverse strand, counting down.
ATATTGATTGCAACCAATTATTTTAATAGTTTTCCAAGTAATAAGAACAAGCAACTTGCTTTTATTTTCAACCCAATTAATTACGTAAACTCTTTTTTCATGATGTTAAACGCTTTTGATATCTTTTTTCTTATCATAATATTCCGCTTTGTGTGTTTTAACTGTTTGAAAATGTCAAAGTTTACTCCGATGAAAGGTCAAGTGGCAAGATGAATGCAAATGTTATGGGATCAACTAAATTTAGGGGTGTTCGTTCAACCTCAGCCTTCCTTCACCACCCCTGGCTGGAAATGATCGATTTTGTGCTCAGCGCTCGAAAAATTGTTTAGCTACACTCTCGAGGGTTTTTTTTAAACGCAAAAAGCTGTTAACAATCCCCGGCTCATGTGACTCATATTTTAGTTTGGGCCTTGGGTATATGAAAATATGAGCATTTGTGGTTCTCTCATCATCGTGGTCGGCGAGCTCATTCATGCTTAAGGGTTGTCGCGCCAGCAGCAGTGCGAGAATTTGTGCGCATGTTTCAATTTACATAAAAAATGTTTCTTAACTTGCCAGGCAGCAATGTCGAACATAAAATATGTGTTGCTGAATTTTAAAATTCTAATGGAAACAAAAAAAAATCTATAATAAAAATTCATAAATTTTGTATCTTAAGTTTTTTCTTTTTACTTCACAGTTATTTTATCCGATTATTTAAATTATTATTTTCTAAAATTTTTAAACTTTCAATTCAATAATTTCAATTTAGAGGGTTCAAAGTAAATTTTTCCTGCATCATAAAAATAAGAAAAATTAGAAAAGTATCAAAATTCAGCAACAAATTTGATGAATTAATTAAAATAAAATAAAACCAAAATACCCTTTTGACAAAAATCAGGACGAGCCGCCAAACATTCCGAACGCCACCGCACTTTTAACACATTTTGGTCATGTGTCGAGGCCCACAAACTGTCCTCCGGGATTGTTTTGTCGCCGGCTGGTGGGACCAAAAGCGTCTCCGAGCCCACACATCGAGGATGGAGACTCAGTCAGGTCAGTTACACGTGAAAAGTCACAGACACTGTCGCTCGCTCGCTCGCTCGCTCTCGCCACGCACTGCAGCCTCTCGAGAAAAGTGCACTCGCGCTGCTCGATCGTGTCGCTTACGTCAGCCTATGCATTTTGTGCAATAATTACTGGCAGAAATGGACTCGATTAATTACTCGCCGAGAGAGTACAACTTGATAGACAACTTGTGAGGTAGTCATGGTTTGTCAAAAAATATAGCTGCGTCATTATTCATTGCAATAATACAAATACACAGCGTCCTTATGCTAATTTTTTTTACAATAATTTTAATTTTACTTTGTGATTACAATTTTATTTATTTATTTATTTAATTTTCAGCTGTGAAAGAAATTTCTCTCTCTTCTTCTTCTTCTTGCTCTGGTTGTGCGATTTGCTTTAAATATATAAAGATTTATCGCCTTATTTATGGCCGGAATAAAATGAAAATTATTCGTATTATTCACAATCAACCGCTTTTCTGTCGTGCAGCAAGGACGTTTTTAGCACTCAATTATTTATTTTCTCATTCTCCAAGGGAAAATTACGACATCAGCAGGCGAATTGATAGAGTTGAGCAAAGCAGCTCCCCTGCGAGAGAGCCAAGAAAAGGTGTTAATGCACAACTTATTTACATATTTCGAGAGCGTGCAAGAAAAAGCTGAAAAAAATAAAAAGCACCGAGCGCCGCCGCAGCCACATTAAAGACGCGCACACATACTTTTCTTGATTATGAGAAGTTTGTGCCCATTCGCCTCAACACTCACATCGGCGGAGGAGAAAAACTGTCAAAACCTGACCAGCCTCAAGTTTTGACTTTTCCCGAAAATTAATTTGTCGCCCGGAGAGGAGATGTGTCGAAAAATGGGATCGATTGGTGCGAAAGGTGGTGGCTGAGAGTGGGCTGAAGATTCAGGTGTTGCGCGGACGGCAGTGCAGGTATAAAAATAATCACTCGGACGACTGCACCGTTCTCGTTCTGTACGTGGAGATAATCCTTTAGAGTTGTTATTAGGTGCTGCGCGTATGATTTCAAAATGCTCAGAGTTACGTGATTCATTATGAGTAAATATCAGATACAAGGATATAATTATCGAGCCTAATGGTCTCTCTCCGCGACTCTCATTGTTGATGCAACATGCTTTTTGCCTTCATTGTTTCCCATTCAATGGGTGATTTCCTTTAACACTTGGCGGCCTCAAGTGATCAGGGAAAAATTATACAAAGAAAATACCGAAAAGACACTCGTTGCAAAAATTATTAAAAAATAAAAAGTAAACCTAAAGTCGGATCTCCATTAACAGTAAAACATAAAAAAGTTGAATAGAATTAATCAATGTTTTTTTACTAACAATGAATTAATAAGGAAATGATCCGGATCAAAACAGTCTCGACTGAGTACAGCGCTTTGCAATTAAGATCGAGCGCTCATTACAATTTATAACAGTTAGAATTCTGCGAAACAAAAGCAAGTAACTCGGCCATGATGAAATTGAAATTCAGCGCGCTCATGGAGATCCAACAGCAGATTAGTTGCATATGTAATGGGACAGACACTTTTGTACTTACTGATGGAGGCGTGTGGTGCAGCTGGACTGCTCCATGCCCGAGGAAGAGTTTCAGTTTTAACTGCGGGCGCAATCCGTCTCCTCTTTGCACATCGGGAAAAAGCGCTGCTCTGTTCGTTCGCTCTCCGCGGCTCTCCAGATCTTCAAGTCTGCAATGACAGAAACAGATTTCTATACAGTTATTGATGAATATAATGACGCAGCCGCCGCTAAGTGCCTGTTTGCGTTTGGAATTAAACTTCGCACAGAGAGCTATTAATTTTCTGAAGCTTTCTAAAGACAAAACCTGCCAGATCTCAATTAGATATAGCAGATATAGAATCTAATAAGTTTATTGTTTTGTAATTTATGAAAAAAAAACCAATAATTTTTTCATAATGATAATGTTAATAATATGCTTTAATGTTCAGCTTTAAATTTTCTCAACCTTTTCCCATAAGATCAATGTAAATTTGTTATGTCGATTGACCTATTGATTTTAAAATTTTTGTTTTAATTGACGTGATATGAACGTGATTTGGTGAAATTTTTTATCGACTTTGGTCAGGCAGATTTGTAAAGCAAAATTTATTCTCATAATTGTATGTTAAATTTCAAAAAATTTAGTTCAGTCTTAATTTTTTTTGGTATGTCTCCTTGGAAATTAAATCTACAAACCGAAGCTAATGTAGAGAAAAATTACCATAAAAAATAATCAGGCAATTTTTACGCAAAAGCCTCTCCTTAAAACCATTTGCAAGTTAAATGTTATCAAAGTAATACTTTTTGCTTAAAAATAACTTTTGCCGTGACCAGGATTCGAACCTGGGTTTTTGCGGCCACAACGCAAAGTCCTAACCACTAGACTATCACGGCTTCTAATTTTATGGATGTTTTATTCATTATACGAATACGTGTTCACTGGACTACGTAACTGGAGCAAAACGAGAGTCATTCAGGCGTATCAGGCACTCCCACGTCTGTGCAAGTCATAGTGCATCTTAAAAGTGACTTTGTCAATGAGTGGAAAAAAGGGACAAAATAATTAATGGTTTAAAAGTAAACAATAATGACCAGCAAAAAATTATCATTTTTCATTAATTAGTTGTTTAGGAAAAACAAAAAGATTTTATGAGTTTTTTTTTCTACTGAAAATACCGGAAAATACCATGCATTTTATTTTCGTTTTATATGTTGAAGTCTTCATTGATTTCAATTACAAAATTTATTTACATTTATTATTTTCTCTATTAATTTTAAGCCGCTGAAACTTTGTCTAACTTTACCGCTTTCTTTCAAACACTTTAATTTGGTTGTGTTACAAAAATCAATATCGGTTGTTAATTCCACTCATTTTCTTGTTTTCAGGTCTTAAAATCTCCAACAGAGATTGATATCAAAAGGTAAGACAAACAAATAAATTTAATTTCTTCCTCACATTCAGAATTTTCAATTCTATACGGCCCGCGATAAGATCATGTTAAATCACGCTCCATATCCGATGCAAAGCCCTTCTTGATGCTTTTTATCTGAAATCTATCCCTCTCAATTAAATGCCTCCTTGTATTTTTAGCTAATGGTGTAATGTAGAGATCGAACGTTGAAACAATGCAGGCGATGAATTATGATAAACGCGGACCTGTGATTTGTTTTGATCCGCGTCTGATAGAACAATAGTGTGTAATAGCCTAACACATGGCAAGCAAAGGGCATCGAAGCGTGCATAATTGATTGAGTGCTGTGAAATAAATTATTTATTTTTATTCGCTGCGGCCTCGACTCGGCCCATTCATACTTTTTACACAGCGGAGAGAGAGAAAGAAATAAAATAAAGAGACGCTGGGTAATCATAATAGTAATAATCGCACACTACATAATAACAACGTCCCTTGCTACCGAAACTATATATTTATATGTAGCAGCAGCGAGTGGTGCGCGCGGCAGCCGCCGTTTTAATGAAAATAATGTCCATCTTCCTGTGGTAAGCGTGCTTTATTGCAGAGCCAGTTGTCTCGGCGGCGCATGATGTAATGTGTCTCCCCATATCTGTGCGGCGGCGTTAATTAAACACATCCTCACACTTGCCCTTAGGCGCGAGTGCACGAAATCTTCGTCACTCCTGCTGTCGTCTTGAACCCCGCACAATTTTATTCAGCTCGACATAACTTTTGAGAAATTTCATTTTTGGTAATAAATTTTTCATTAAAAAATTGGTCGTAAAAAAGTTTATATTATACATTCATCAAAAATTGAAAGGATTCTTTGCTGTTAATTTTTAATCTTCCTTCTCAATTTTAAATTAAGTAAAATATTTAGTAACTTTAAATTCACTAATTTTTAAATATTGTGTTGAAATTAAAATTAATTTTTAGAACAAAGAAGGTGCTAAATTAATGCATATTCATTCTCTGACGACACAAAAACAAACAATTTCTACAGTCTTCGATTTTTTTCTTGGAACTGTTTCAATTTTCCCATCATCGTTCTCTCGCTCAAGTAGATTTTCATTTGAATCAAGAGGCCTTTCGTTTTCCTTTGCACCAAATGTGAAGAAGCGCGGCCGCTCAGCACTCAATGGTTGTGTTTTGACCCCGTGACATGAGGCGCGTGCCCTGATGCTTTTTATAAGCTGTCATTGCACTTGACGATATAATGGGTCTCATCATCGCGCTTGTCCTTCAACATCCCCCCTACCATTTATTTTAGAATTTATCACCGACAGTGGACCGCGCGCAGTGCGTGCAGTATTAATATGACTATATGTATTGTCGGTGGTGCGTCCGAGCGTGAATTTTGATATCTGTTCGAGTTCACGGACAGCTTTCCACACTAATTGCGGCGTGACATGCATTGTTCGTTTGATCGGCATTTACACGCGAAATGGCAAATTGATCTGAAGCGATCCGCGGCGACAGGACACGCGAATGCCAAATGTGCGGATTTGTTTTCAATCTCACGGAATTATTGCGTGATTGATCGGCTGTATTGAAGAGGGTGGGTGCGTGTATCACACGAATGGTCCTTAGAATCCTTGGAACAAAAATAACATAAGGAAAATCGCTTCTCCACTATAAAAAAAAATTGAACAAAATTTGATATTTAATTGAATATGTATTTATAATGAAGTAAAATTAACTGTCTGAAAGAAATTAACAGAACTAATTTTAGTATAGAGAGTCAAAACTTTTTTGTTTGAAAAGTTGATGAAAATGAATTATAATTGTTTACAACTTTCAAAGAGTAAAATAGATTTTGGTTTCAAATTTATTTTAGAATAAAATTTTATTTCATGAAATCAATCAGTGACGATTTTAGATGAGGTTTCGTTATTTTAAAAATTCTAGGTGTTTGTAAGATTAAGCAATTCAACTTAATCAATGAGCTAGGGAAATCTACGGTGAGTCATAGTAAACAGAAACGTGTTTCGATTTCGAGACTCCGAATCAGCATACATAATTAAAAGAAATTTTCGTATATTCACAGACTAGATAGCACAAGCTCTTAATTTATGCAAATGTTCCTTGAGAATTCAAACGATTGCGTGAAGTCGGCGCTGCGATTCGCAAGGAATAAACGCAGAGAGCGTATTCTAATTTCGTGCGCGCCAGAAAAGCGAAAAATAATATTTATTACAAGCGTTCCTCTACCATTTTCCTCGTCGTCGGAATGAGAGTTGGTCTTTTATGGTACGGCGCCTTAAAAGGTATTAAGATAAGAGATATAGGTCTTTTAAATAATAATTTATGGCCATTGCCTCGTCTTCTTCGTATTTTTTGTCCGGCACCATTTACACCAGCACGGCTCTCAAGGGCCAATTTAGAGAAAAGAGTTAAGTCACAGCCGTTCATAATCTAATTTGCCGGTATATCATTCTTTCTCCTCACCATGCCATGAGCAGCTCCTTATGCGCGCGTTTCCCTTTTTGTTTCTCGATCCGATGCTGCGGCCGGGCTTAATTGCATGAATAATACGCCGCGTCTCGTGTTTAAACTTATTATTCATAATTGGAGAGACGACTCTTAATTTTAAGCCTAGTATTTATTGCTGCTTAACGTGGCTCCTGATGGATTATTTATGTGCCACACTTTGATTTTTTATTAAAGAAACGCACACCGACTAAGGGCTTGTTCCAAATTATCGGCCTCTAACTTTGCCTTTAAATCAATTAAAGGTAATCCAAGACAGTGCTGAGTTTTTTACTTGTAATTTATATCTAGTCTGGTTTATACAGAGAGTGTATCAAATTCACGGCAAAAAATTGTAACGACCCTAATATTATTTTGATACAAGGTAATTTATGCATCCGTTCTTCATAAATAACAGAAAAGAAAGCAAACACTGAATATTAAAATTGATATAAAAAACTTCTCTATGTTGGAAGGTTTCATTACATCAGAGGAAATGGACGTAAAGGAAATGTATCTAAAAAAGTAATCAATTTAAAATAAATACTTAATTAAAAGTTAATTCGATAAGAAACTCTATTTAAAAAAATTAAATTTTAAACTACGCCTGAGAAGTTGAGAACAGAATTGGGGCCGAAAATTTAAACAAGGAAAAAAGAGGATACAAATGTTTGTTGCTCAATAAATATTTTGTATATATTACAGGTTCTTTCTCATGCACCAAATCAAAGTTATTAAAGGCAAATTTGAAATTTCTTTTCTTCCCCATGCATTAAAAAATGATTACGAACAACTCAATTTGAACGTTTCTTTCAAACCCTGCAAGCGAAATTCCCAAGATTTGGTAATTGCAAAGGATGATTTCACCGGCGCGCAGCCAAAGTTTTGAGCAAAGAGGATTACTTAAAAATTCGTCATTCATCATTACGGCATAGTCTTGGGAAAGGGCTGGCGCACGTTCATTATGTATGCGCGGCTCATCATCGCACGCACGAGAATTTCTCGATTAAAAACGTCTCTCGAAACTTATACTTATTAAACGCCCGCCGGAGCAATTCCAAATTAAAGCCAAGAAAATAACATAAATCTCTCACTCAACACACGCCGGCATAATTCAATTTGGTCCCACGATTCAACACCGAGCGCCGCGGGTCCTTGAATATAATTATGCATTGTCGCGCCGCATCAACCTGCCTTTTTTACGACCGTCTCCGTCCAATTTTGATTCCCGCGGACTTCAATTCGCGCGGCCATACGGGCAAAACAAACAAATTAGGCGCGACGATTGATATACGAGTACTCGCGCGCGGGCATCTTATTAACGCGCAAGATTTGTGTAAACATAAATTACACGCAGTGTTAATCGTTATAATTGATTGATGATAATTTTTTCCGTCACACACTAATCCAACCATGCTACGGGCACTTGATTGTGAGTTATAGCTGATTAAGCTTGAAGCCCTCTGGCTGCAGCTTGGCTCAAATTAAAGAAGCGACTTGCATTTCTCACCTTACTAAGCAGCCTCAAGTAAATCAAACGTATTAATTCAAATTTAATTTGAGGCTCACAAGGCGCGCATGAATCTTTTACAAGATTTAGCAAAATCTTGCTACTGTTGAGGCTTTTTTTCCGACACTCAATACAAATATAAATCTGATAGTTATTTAAGCTGAATAAAGCTACAGAAGGTTAAAAATCATCCACGAAAAATGGATATTGAAAAATCTTTTAAGGAAGGAAAAAATTGAGAGGATAAACTGGGCTGAAGAACTCGTCTATTATGCTTTAGAGTCAACAGAGAGGAGCGAACGAGGCTCTTGTTCAAGACATTAAGCATCCTTTGTTGCCCATCCTGCGAAATAGATGCAGATACAAGGATTTCGCATCGCAAGTCGACTCCCCCGATTTTTCAAGTCAGACACAAGGCATTTATTTTTCTAGTGGCGCGACCGCACCGCACCCAGCAAAGCGAACCACCTGTTCGCTCGGCGGCCTGAAGACGGCTCGAAATCGGCGGCACTCGCTCCGTCTTGCGCCGGCATCGGCGACGCTCGACGGAATTTTCCAAAATTGATGCGGAATTTGGCGGAAAATCCATTGCGAGGTGGAAAAATCGAGTTTCGGACGATTCGTACGGCGCTCGAGAGAAGAGCAATATGTTAATTAGAAGGGGAAGAGGCGCGCACAGGCCGCGCGTCCAAGGTTATTAAAAATCTCGTGCTGTTTTCCGTCTCGCCGAGATTGTCGAGCCAGCGAGAGATTTTAATGCCGCTCTTTTTCATTATTAACGCGCGTGTTATGGGAATTGTTATCCCTCATTCAGCGGGCGAGAGGTATTTTTATGGTGTTGACTTAATTAATAATGGAATTCGGGCCTAGGACCACCTCTGCCTCGTCGCTTTGCCCAATTTATTATTCGGCCGCGTGCACATGCTCAGAATTTAAATTTCTCTGCGGCACGCTCACTTTGGGGACAGCGCGCATAATTGATGGTGCACGTTCGCCTCAAAATTTATACACGTTTATTTCACCGCGGTCACCACATCCAGTGGTCGAAACACGAAAAAGATAACAAAAAAAGTGTATGCTTCTGTGGTGGAAATTTGTCAAGTTACGCACAATTTATATTTTTTTTGCTTGAAGACGAGATGAAACCTACTCAGGGCAGCAAAATTCTCCACAAAAACTAAAATTTTAGAAGACCATAAGGATCAATTTGAAAAACAGAAAATAAAGGTCAACGTATAATAAATATTTTAAAATGGTCATTTGAATGTTGAAAAGGGTGATTTTGTTTCATTTTTCTCATTTCCAAGAAAATGAAACCAATTTTTGAGCACTTGGAATTGATTGATTTCTTCAAATTAATATAATTCAGACATATCATATTTTGGTTTTTAAAATACTCATGAGTAATGAAATTTTTCATTTGTTTTAATTCCAATTTGGCCGACTGAAAATTGTTCGTTCTGATCAGTTCTGACAAGTTAAAAATTAGAATATGAGGCTTGTCTCTTCGGAAGGATCCATTTTTAATACAACGAAGGTCATTACAGACGCATTATGAGAAAATAAATTGGCGGAATCCGCCTCGCCAATCGGTTTTCGCTCAAATAATAGGATAAACAGCTGCTAACAGCCCTCTCAGTCAGCAGAATCTTTTTCTCTCGCGCGCTCTTTCTCATTCCTGGCGTGCAGACTTGCCGGGATGCATGGCTTTTGAATACAATCTTCAGATAAGATCTTTTCACTCAGTAATGGCCTGCAATAAAATGTGTATACTCTCGGCCAGAAAAATCGTGAGCCACTGCCATATATTAAAATGCTTGAGCGCGGTACGGGGAGGGAACCGCTTTTATATTTCCTCTCGATTTCTGGAGAGGATGAAAAATAACGTGTGCAGCGCGCAAGATTTGTGTTGAAAATGAGCATCTGCCAATATACGCGGTTTGCACGCGAAAACGACTCGTTCGATCATCGACGTCTCTGCGACTCATTCATTAAAGCCTGTGCCTTGCCATAAATCAATAAAAAAAAATACTCTAAAAATTTGCATTGGAGCTTGAAAAAAAGTGGAAATCATTTATCTACCCAGCAAATCTTCCAAAATCCACCAATTTTACATTTTTCATTGCCGTTATTTATAAAGAATAACTGAAAATTTAAACAATATAAAAACAAAAATTGAGGATAACTTACAATTTTGTTCTGGTAACAGGTTTCCCTTCGAGGTATCCGCACCGGCAGTCTGCAGCATAGTGAAAAAAATAACATTTTATGAAAAATTGTTGTTATAGAAAAACAATATTAATTTTAGATATAACATTCTTTACTCTTATTCAATCTATTAAAACTTTAATGATGAATTTTAAAATTCGGTGCCATTATTTTTGCATTTTTGATTACCTTAAATTTAATTAATTTTTTTTTTCAAATTTTTAAATTTATAAGCAAATTTTTAACATTCTAATTGTCCTCAAAAAATAATTTTTGGTTTTCTGAATAATATGAAAGGATAATTATGATGATTATTCAGGACAAATTTTTACCAAGAACAATAAAAGGTAATAAATAACTTGGTGTTTATTTGCATGCGCACACCCAAATTGGCCCCAACGATGATTTCTCTGCGCCCTCCGCTCCGCGTTTGAGGCCAAATTAAGCGCTTAAACGGCTTCAGAAGGAAAACAATGCGAGTGTTGAGCAAGAAAAAATAATAATTTTCCCGGCAGTTTATGTAAAAGGAAGTTTAATGACACTTTTTGCACAACGCCTCTGACAGTTTTCTCCATTATAATGAGGCTGACGATGATGATTTTGCCGAGCGCGCTTTTTGTGCTCCGGATGGACGCGAGGAGAGAGAATGGTCGGTCCACACCTCTTGTGTCCCGAGCTCTCTCGAGAGGTAGCCGAGAGAGAGAGAGATGCCTTGCCTTGCAGCTAGGATGTGGAAAGCGCTCTTATAGTTAGGCGGGGCAGCATAAGATCATAATCACGATCATCCTTACCAACATAAGCTTCTTCTAAACAAGGCTCAGCCCAAAGTAAATTTACCATTTCAGCCTGGCCGTCCGTGAATGCCTGGCCAGCCAGAATATTATATACATAAACTAATAGCCTCATATTAGAGTAATGCAATAAATTACAGAAGAGCCTCGGCCCGGCGTATTATTGACGCCTGCTGAGGCTCATTCGCCTCCTAATCAACTCAAATAATAATTGTTATTAGCGCGTCTAATTAGTCAAGAGAAAAAATCGCTCGGCCAGCCCGCCGGCCGGTACGTGCTCAATATATCATGGCCGCGCGCACATATATTCACGCAGGTAAGTGCTGGGCATTTTTTTTCAACCAGCACCAATGCACATGGGCATGTATATTGGTCGCCCTTGAGTGTTTCCGCGAATTGTTTAGCAAACGAGCTAAATGGCAAATGCCGGCTGTTCGAAAGTGGCGCTTAAAATAATAAATCAAAAATTCGTCTCACTGCAGATGTGCAAATTTCAGTCGATTGGATTTTTCCGAAGCTCAAGAGCAATTTCAAATAAAATTATAAACAAGTGTTTTTGCTCTACCAAAACATCTTTACTAATTTTGTTTGGCAGCAGATAAAAAAAGATCGTTACAATTTCAAAACAATAACGAATAGAAGAAGATGAATAATTTTTACCCCAACCTCCCTTTGAAACGATGTAAATTAACATTAATTTCAATGGTTACCATCGCTGTGGTTATTTAATTTGGAATTCAGATAATTTTAAAATAATTACTGGAATAATGATAATTGGTTTAAAAATAATTTCAATCTCTGTCTCCGAGCTCGTAAATATATTAGGTGGTGTCACTTAAAAAAATTGCCTCATGATTGCGAAATTTAGAATTAATAAAAAATCTTATAAGCAAGAACGTTGCGTAAATTTTGCGTCGCCATACGTTTCATGGTCATTTGATTTGCACCTCAAGAGCAGGTTGGATCATCAATGTTGCGTGAAAACGTCGCGTGCATTAAGTCCAATCATGTGTAAAAAAAAACCTCCGCTTGGCATCAAAGAATCTCAAATTAATTAAACAAAAAGGGCGAAAATTGCATTACTCTAGACATCAAGTGCAATTTTTTGTATCCTTTGGCTCTCTTGTATTAGCATTTTATTGGAAGCCAATTGAGAATTGTGACAGAAATTTTTTTGATGAATTGTTGTAAAGATACAAAATTATATAACCTAGCAAAACAAATGAAAATATTCGCTGAAATTTGTGAAATATAATTTTTATTGTTTTATTTTACAAATTCTGCCTGGTGATTTGAAAATTTTACATTTCTGCATCACCGCAATAATTTGAAAAAAAAAACTCAGTGTTTAGAAGAATAAAATAATTTCATGATTTGAATTAAATTTTCCATTTTTCTAATAATATTTAAAAAAATTTATCTGAATTTTCAACAAAATAAATTTTACTTTAATTCATTACAAAACTGCCGACTTTGATTTACTATCTGATCTTGAATGTAGGAATAAAATTTCATTTTTTTTTTAATTTTTTTAAATCGGAGTTTTTAGGAGTGGCATATAAGACGTACCTGCGATAAATAAGATCTGAAATCTATAAAAATAGACGAGATAAACAAAACTCATCGCTATGGACACCGCGGTTTTAAATGCAAATTTAACTTTCCCTTTGCCTGTGTCTTTTCCATAATTCAATTTAACTTTTTTATCCCTTCTTTATTTTATTGAAAATAAAAGAGCTTCACTGTTATTATTTCACAGCGGACTCTGCTAGTTGCAGACGCTCATATCTTTTTGGCTTTAATCTCTTCGGTCAGTTTGAAGATTTCCAAATTTTTGTGATTTATTTCCAACGATTTATTTTCACCATTTAATCAAAAAACGCGTTTGTCATAAATGTGGAGAAAATATGCAAGCGGACCAAAAAGAGCCGCGGCACACATTAAGGGTCCGCCGCGCACTCGGCTAATGATGGAATAAGAGATGATGAGCGCGTGACTTTATATATTAGGGAACGGGTAAATAATTACTTAATAGCAAGATTTACAGCACGTCCGAAAGTCGTTTTCTCATATCAAGGCAGCACGCACTCACCTCCTCTTTCTGGCGCTACAAACATGACGCGATGTATTAATAATATGAAAGGAAGAAGAAAAAAACACATTATACCCTCCCTAAACGATCTCTTCTTGGTTGGTATTTTTTTTAACGCGTGCAATCGCGAGGCTGGATCTCTGTTCACACCTTTTGGGTTTTAAATCTTCTCTAATTATATAATTACCATCAAGGCGGTTTACTTTTTAATATTCATAAAAGCAGCGACGCTCAATGCGAACACGGCGCGTGAGCAGCATATAAAAAAATTAAATCACTCATTTATTCAAGATTTATTGGCAACACATCCTGGTCCGCGCGTCAATTCTTTTTATCCCTTTTTATCGTCGAAAGTGTTGCGAATTTAATACGGGTCCAATAAATTTTGTTCACCCTTTTGGCCCACGTTCGCCATATTTCTCGTCAAAAAAGGAAGTGGCAAGGTGGGTTTTGCGCGGAGCAGGAACCGGGCAGCGACAGAGTCAGCGGCAGCGGCGGTCGCATCTCTCTTATTCTGCCCAGAGAGTGTCAGGCTGAGCGAAAGATGCGAAAGAGGAACAGCCTTGAATATTGTGAGATTGGATGATGTCATTTTCATTTAAACAGCTCCACTAGTTTTTGTGCTAGTCTCGCGTATTGCAGAGAAGGAATTTGTCATGTTTTCATCAAGATATTCAAGATTATTTGCTATAAAGATAAATTAATAAAATATAAAAAGAGGAAAAGTAAAAAAAAAAATCATAAATATTTGTAAGAGCTTTTTCATATATTACGTTGCTATGATTACTGTAAGGACGAGAGTTGGTAATTTTAATATTTTATGGTAATCAACTGACAAATGTCAATAAAAGCTAATTCAAATTTTATTAAAAAAAATTGAACGAATCTAAATTAATTTTACATCCAATGATATTAGTTATTACTTATTTTCTTGAAACCTCTTGAAAAATTGAACCTTAAATATCATTCTCAGGTGCCAGGAATTGGGTCCTGACATGATCTACGCCACCCTGACACAGAACTTTATTTTTAAAAGGTTTTTATGTGTTTTTAATCCAACTGTGCGAGAAAAAATTGGCTTTAAAGGATCTCGAAAACACCAAATTTTCATTTTTATTTCAATTTTTGCCTACTTTGTGGAGAAAAATATTATTTACAAGAGAAAGATAATTTACAACGTTGGATTCTATAAAATAATAATAATACCATTCAGAAAGCAGCTTTGTGTTAAAATGCTAACCTCCTGGACACGGTTGTCAAGATATTTCCTAAATTCGCATTCACTATAGCGATCTATGCAATTTCTTGACAAGCGTGTCCAGCAGGTTGCAGTTTCCAAAACTGACAAGGCTGATCTTTCCAGATAAAAACAAAAATTCATTCATTCGACGCTTGTTATTTGAGCTATTGAACAGTGAATATAATTTTTTCGCCCTTCAAAATGACAGAGGGAGCCCGGCCTTTTTCAAAATTTAATTTTTGTTAATTGTTTATACTTATTTGTATCTTTGTAGCCGTGAATATTAAGCTAATGGAAAAGGCATTCTCACGTCAGTATAATAATTATTTACAATTTTTTCCTTAATTTAACTTCAACGCTTTCTGATTAATTTTTTTGCAATTTTTAATATTAACCACACATTTAGTTAAACATTTTTTTTTTCAAATTTTGGAAGTTCTCTTCTCACTTCATGTAAACATATGATGCGGAAAGATACGCCTGCAGTTGAAGGAGAGATCTTTAACAAAACCGTTTTTCTCTCCTGTATTGTTCCTGCAAAGGTACGAGCTTGGGCCGAAAGGAACATTTTTGTTAATTCCGTGTTAAAATTTCGACGTACGTTTGCGTGTGTACACCTTGACGGAGGTCATAAATCACCAGCTAGTCCTTGATCGGAGGTTTAAAGCGGCACAACAAGAGCTGGTGGCGCATCAATGGGTCGCGCGCGAAAATAAAAAGAGTGGATTAATTTAAGAAGCGCGTCGGGATGTGCAGAGGTATTGATTGCCTTTTCCATTGGTGCACGAGGCACGTGCCATTGACAAAAGCGCTGTCTCAATTGGCTGTTAGAAGAGGCAGTGAGGCCAAAAGTGACGAGAAGTAGCAGCCTCTTATTATTTTAACGCGTGGGTTTGAGTGAAATGTTGCCGCGTGGGCCGCGCGCTCTGCCCGCTCTCGCCGCCGCGGTCCTGCCGCCGCCGCCGCAGGTTCTCCGCACGCGGGGCACCTCCGAAATCCTATCCGCTGCGCTGAGACGATGAGACGCTCAAATCATAATTCCATTAATTATTTCTCGTTGAGATCGCAGCCAAATCGGGAACAAACCTCCGCACAAAAACGACGAAAACCGTTGCTGAGCAGAAAAAAATTATCTCTCCGGTTTTATTTTTGAATAATTTCACCTTGGGCTGGACGTGTGTGCGAGATTTTTACGCGAGATTTGGTCAGTTTTTCACTCGCGCGCACCGTCATTAATATGAAGTACCGCGCTCAGGAGCCACACAGCGGGATTTGCAAATCGGCGGGATGGCAGAATGTAATTAAGCCCCGAGCGAGAAAATTAAGTTTCTCGCCAAACACGCCTCCTCTTTTGCACACGCGCCCGGCGCTAAACGCTTTTCGTCCAGATTGAAAAAAAGCCTGAAACAATAATTTCCCCAGAGCTGTAGAGATTTTTTTTCTTTTTACAAAACAAATCAGTTTTGCATGATGGATTGGACGACGGCGAGCTTGAGGATAAAAATTAAAATGAGGCTGCGTTTCCCTAAACAGAACTTATCCTTGAGGTGCACATTTGGAAAGCTTTGTCTGATCGTAAAACACAAATTGTTACAGCAAAAAATTGGTATAAGCATTTCAGGGACAACGGAAACAGAGGTCTTGACCCTATGGCGAGTCATAGAGTGACTTGGCAATAATTCCTAGAGGCGCCGTATTGTGTGTCGTTTATATTAAGTAATTAAATCAACAATAAACATTTTTGAGATTTTTCCCTGTATTCTTTATCAGTAAAAAAGAGACGCCATATGGAGCATTTGGAAACCCTTTATTGATCCCTTATTCAAACATCCAGAATCTTTTTTTTGTCATTTGTCTTCATAAATCATTTATCAGATTAAACTTCAATTCATAGGAGACAAGCATAATTGAAGTTAAAAAGGTATTTTGTTATAATTATATTAGCAAAGTCAAATCAAAATTCTTTACAACAATTTTCTTATTTTCCAATAATTGCCAAAAATTAGCTTGTTTTTGCAGTGCGAAAACTGGATTTTACCAGATTTTTACTATGTTAATAAGGAGATAAATTAGTATGACCATTTTTTTGCAAGAAATGTTACGGCTTCGGTGGTGGGAATAAATATTCAAAACGTTTAATCAATGAACCAGACTTGAAAATTCATCACTTTACTCTTCAAAACAGGACATATTTTGATACTCTCATTTTTACCGAGAAAGACCTTCTGATGCTATGTTTGAAGTTCAAAACAATTTTATATGCGAATTGCATGTAAGCCTGCCAAAAGAAACCTATTTCGGAAAAAATAAGAGAGAT
The DNA here is from genome assembly GCF_031216515.1 of Neocloeon triangulifer. Taxonomy (NCBI): domain Eukaryota; kingdom Metazoa; phylum Arthropoda; class Insecta; order Ephemeroptera; family Baetidae; genus Neocloeon; species Neocloeon triangulifer. Next base: position 2,557,301 of record NW_026775554.1, on the reverse strand, counting down.
CTGAATTTTCTAAACTTCTGCATTTCTTTTAGTAAATTCTGACAAATGAAAAACGATATTTCTAATATAAATTTCTGACAATTGCATGCTGAAACCAGTTTTCTGATTGAAGTGAATTTCTTATTAATAACTGTGACCCAAACATTTGTTTGAATTTTTCCTGAGTCTCAAAATATAAACCAAAATGATTTACATCAAAGCAGATTTATCACAAGAAATAAATAAAGATATTTTTGGTCTAAATTTAAATTTACATTTAAACGCAATAATTTACACGAACTGCTCCAATCAACATAGAACTTAAGCATATAGGAATAAATGTCCGTCCAATGCAAATAACATAATTTCCATCAACGTGTTTTGGGTCCGCGTCTCATTTGAATTTTTCAAACAAGAAATTCGCGCTAATTACGAGATCCAGTCGACACTGAATTTTAACATGTTTTGATGTTTATGAAGTGGCAATAAAATTATTATTTTCGCCTCGCTCTTCATCTGGCCCGAAGATCAGAGCCGAAAGCGCAAAATACACACACCGCGCGCGCGGAGAGCGCCGTTTGTTTCTCTCAATGGTGCGCGGAGCCGCACGCACGCCGATGCGAAGCAGCTCGTGCCAGTGTTGGGTGCGTGGGTTGCGGCGAGCAGCCTTTCCTGCCGCGCATATTATTGGGAGGCTGAATAAGCTGATTCATAAATCATGTTTTTTTTATGTATTTAAATATATATTTAATCGGGCAAACCAGATGGGTGGTGTTTGATTGTTGTGGCCAGTTTGTTGGTTGTTTTGGTCCGGCAATTAGCGCCTCGCAAGATCGATTCAATTTTCTCTTCAAACACATTCTACGAAATTTCCAATCGATGAATATATTAAACACGTTTTATACCTGCGAGCCAGTTGGTTTTTTTAAAATAGAAATCCGAGTGAATTAAATTTAAGGCATTGTTGAGATGCATATTTTCGGGCCTCACAGCGAAAAAGAGGAGATGAGAGAGACTCGTTGCGAGATGTCGGGCCCGATATGGAAATTGGCAAGAAGCACACATTTTATAACGTGGCGCGAAATATTTATGGTCATGAAAAATAGACCCCCGCTGCTTTCCGAATCGCAATTTATCGCAAGAAACAATAGCCAGCCGGCCCAAAGGTAATTCTGAATAAAAATTATAGACGCGCAAGATAAATTCTTGCTAAACATGGCAATTTCTGTCAAACAGTTACAACAAGCTTATTTATCATGCCATTTGGAACAGTCCTTTGTGTTTGGTGCTGCGTTGGTCATTTTGTATTCAGTGAGCTATGAGCACGATGCGTCCGAGCAGCAAAAACTTGCTGAAAGCTGACGATCCTAACCACCAGAGAAATTACACTCTGCGTTTATCATTGGACTAACAATAAGAAAATTACAAAATCGAAATAGTATTATCATTTTTTCATGCTGACAAACACAAATGTATATATAATGTTGGTTTTCCTGATAATTTTTTAGTATTATCAAATAAACCTCAAATTTTTAAGTAACATCATTTTAATAAATTATTATTTTTTAGACAATGGGGTGCTGAATTTATTTTCATATTTAAATGCTTATGCATCTAAAATCCCCATGATTTAAAAAAAAATTTGAATTTTTAAATTGAAGTTAGTTATTCGATTGAAGAAATTGGCACTTGAGGAGACGATTGTGAAAGTGATAAAATAACCTTTGTCCTTTTAGAAGAAAAATTTTTCTCATTAAAAAAAAATAAACAGCTCTGACAGTTTTGATCACGATCTGCAACCTTATTTCACGAGCAAATAAAAAAAATACACAAAAATAAACTGCAAAATTGAAAACTCGCATGAAATAAATTTTTATTAGTTTTAGTTTCAACACATTTGAAATTTTTTAGCGTGGTTTTTTAATTTAATGAGAAAGAAGAGTAGAAAATAAATACAGTCCTATTGAAAAACCACGTTTAAAAAAAAAAGATATAAAAATCTTAATTTTGTTATAATTTTAGCTCGTCAAGTCAATTTTTTTTTCAATTTTGCTGATTTTGTTTACTGATATAGCCGCTTTGGATTATTATTTCGTCCCATAATGCATCCGAAATATTGAAAAACGCCACATATCGCATCCAAAATGGCGGATTTTGCCACATACGACATCCGACGTCGTTTGCAACCATGCCGGACGTCGTTTGAGCGCCTCTTATTGCATCCGGATGCGATATGGGACTATTTTTATTAAAATATTTTATTTTATCATGAATAAATATTCCCATACAGCATCCGACATCCGACGGTGAATTCTGTCATATTTTTGTCTAAATCTCCAAAAGTTGGTACAACTTGTTATATTCAAGTATAATCTGCTAAAATCCAAGGAGGTTGTGATGCTCGCAACAGGCTGTGTTCGAAAAGTTCCCAAACCTTTTGCACCGATCCTGCACCTGTTTCACTCAATTTATTCAGCACCTCTATTTTTTATGAATATTTTGCAAAAAAGAGGTCCATTAAAGCTTACTCTGGTAGCACAAAGATTGCTGCTTGCACTGGTTCAAAGCAAAACCATTACATGGGTAATTGCTGACGGTTTCGTTCTACACCGGTTCTGCTACGCTTCCACACCATTTCCACACAAAATTTGTGTGGAACTGGTGTGAAAACAGTGTAGAACCAGAGCAGCCTCTGCATTGCTTCCACACAATTTCTGCACAAAATTTGTGTGGAACTGGTGTGGAACTGGTGTGGAAATAGTGTGCAAACGGTGCAGAACCAGAGCTGGCTCTGCAGTGCTTCTGCACCGTGGAAAATTCAGTTGCTGCTTCAAAACTGAGAAACGCACCGCCGCACTGGTCTGCACCGCTTCTGCACCTCTTCTGCACCACTTCGGCACTGAAAGCATGTGCAAACGGTGCAGAACCGGCGCAGAACAGGTTCGGGCTCCGCAGTGCTTCCACGGTGCTTTCGCACCGATTTCAAAACCATTTGTGTGGAAAGGGTGCAGAACCGGTGCGGGTGCAAGGCGTATCGACTTTGAAACACGAAATATTGAGTTTGCCAGGCAATCGACTTGAGATCGTAGTCATTCACCGTGGAAAATTCAGTTGCTGCTTCAAAACGGAGAAACGCATCGCCGCACTGGTCTGCACCGCTTCTGCACCTCTTCTGCACCACTTCGGCACTGAAAGCATGTGCAAACGGTGCAGAACCGGCGCAGAACAGGTTCGGGCTCCGCAGTGCTTCCACACCAGTTCTGCACGAAATTTGTGTGGAGCCGGTGTGAAAACGGTGCAGACCGGGTGCAGGCTCTGCATCGAATCCGCACCACTTCTGCGCTAACAAAATTCAGTGCAGACGTTTAGGGCATGGTTTCGACCACAGCCCACCCTCTGAAAAACACGACACACGACTCAAACCGTTCCACGTCCACCCTGTTAACATCTGCATTAAAAAAATCGAGATTATGCAATTAGCATAATTATTTATGGAATAAAACGTTCACGACTTGCAATTTAGCTCACGAAGAATTCAGAACTGGTGCGGAAGAGCTTCGGGCTCTGCAATGGTTCCACGGTGCTTTCGCACCGATTTCAAAACCATTTGTGTGGAAAGGGTGCAGAACCGGTGCGGGTGCAAGGCGTATCGACTTTGAAACACGAAATATCGAGTTTGCCAGGCAACCGACTTGAGATCGTAGTCATTCACCGTGGAAAATTCAGTTGCTGCTTCAAAACGGAGAAACGCATCGCCGCACTGGTCTGCACCGCTTCTGCACCTCTTCTGCACCACTTCGGCACTGAAAGCATGTGCAAACGGTGCAGAACCGGCGCAGAACAGGTTCGGGCTCCGCAGTGCTTCCACACCAGTTCTGCACGAAATTTGTGTGGAGCCGGTGTGAAAACGGTGCAGACCGGGTGCAGGCTCTGCATCGAATCCGCACCACTTCTGCGCTAACAAAATTCAGTGCAGACGTTTAGGGCATGGTTTCGACCACAGCCCACCCTCTGAAAAACACGACACACGACTCAAACCGTTCCACGTCCACCCTGTTAACATCTGCATTAAGAAAAATCGAGATTATGCAATTAGCATAATTATTTATGGAATAAAACGTTCACGACTTGCAATTTAGCTCACGAAGAATTCAGAACTGGTGCACAACTGGTGCGGAAGAGCTTCGGGCTCTGCAATGGTTCCACGGTGCTTTCGCACCGATTTCAAAACCATTTGTGTGGAAAGGGTGCAGAACCGGTGCGGGTGCAAGGCGTATCGACTTTGAAACACGAAATATTGAGTTTGCCAGGCAACCGACTTGAGATCGTAGTCATTCACCGTGGAAAATTCAGTTGCTGCTTCAAAACGGAGAAACGCATCGCCGCACTGGTCTGCACCGCTTCTGCACCTCTTCTGCACCACTTCGGCACTGAAAGCATGTGCAAACGGTGCAGAACCGGCGCAGAACAGGTTCGGGCTCCGCAGTGCTTCCACACCAGTTCTGCACGAAATTTGTGTGGAGCCGGTGTGAAAACGGTGCAGACCGGGTGCAGGCTCTGCATCGAATCCGCACCACTTCTGCGCTAACAAAATTCAGTGCAGACGTTTAGGGCATGGTTTCGACCACAGCCCACCCTCTGAAAAACACGACACACGACTCAAACCGTTCCACGTCCACCCTGTTAACATCTGCATTAAGAAAAATCGAGATTATGCAATTAGCATAATTATTTATGGAATAAAACGTTCACGACTTGCAATTTAGCTCACGAAGAATTCAGAACTGGTGCACAACTGGTGCGGAAGAGCTTCGGGCTCTGCAATGGTTCCACGGTGCTTTCGCACCAATTTCAAAACCATTTGTGTGGAAAGGGTGCAGAACCGGTGCGGGTGCAAGGCGTATCGACTTTGAAACACGAAATATTGAGTTTGCCAGGCAATCGACTTGAGACCGTAGTCATTCACCGGGGAAAATTCAGTTGCTGCTTCAAAACTGAGAAACGCATCGCCGCACTGGTCTGCACCGCTTCTGCACCTCTTCTGCACCACTTCGGCACTGAAAGCATGTGCAAACGGTGCAGAACCGGCGCAGAACAGGTTCAGGCTCCGCAGTGCTTCCACACCAATTCTGCACGAAATTTGTGTGGATCCGTTGTGAAAACGGTGCAGACCGAATGCAGATGGTTTTCACACCGGATCCACACAGATTTCGTGCAGAATTGGTGTGGAAGCACTGCGGAGCCTGAACCTGTTCTGCGCCGGTTCTGCACCGTTTGCACATGCTTTCAGTGCCGAAGTGGTGCAGAAGAGGTGCAGACCAGTGCGGGGATGCGTTTCTCAGTTTTGAAGCAGCAACTGAATTTTCCCCGGTGAATGACTACGGTCTCAAGTCGGTTGCCTGGCAAACTCGATATTTCGTGTTTCAAAGTCGATACGCCTTGCACCCGCACCGGTTCTGCACCCTTTATACACAAATGGTTTTGAAATTGGTGCGAAAGCACCGTGGAACCATTGCAGAGCTCGAAGCTCTTCCGCACCAGTTGTGCACCAGTTCTGAATTCTTCGTGAGCTAAAATTGCAAGTCGTGAACGTTTTATTCCATAAATAATTATGCTAATTGCATAATCTCGATTTTTTTTAATGCAGATGTTAACAGGGTGGACGTGGAACGGTTTGAGTCGTGTGTCGTGTTTTTCAGAGGGTGGGCTGTGGTCGAAACCATGCCCTAACCGTCTGCACTGATTATTGTTAGCGCAGAAGTGGTGCGGATTCGATGCAGAGCCTGCACCCGGTCTGCACCGATTTCACACCAGATCCACACAAATTTCGTGCAGAACTGGTGTGGAAGCACTGCGGAGCCTGAACCTGTTCTGCGCCGGTTCTGCACCGTTTGCACATGCTTTCAGTGCCGAAGTGGTGCAGAAGAGGTGCAGAAGCGGTGCAGACCAGTGCGGCGATGCGTTTCTCCGTTTTGAAGCAGCAACTGAATTTTCCCTGGTGAATGACTACGGTCTCAAGTCGGTTGCCTGGCAAACTCGATATTTCGTGTTTCAAAGTGTATAGCAGGTACGCCTTGCACCCGCACCGGTTCTGCACCCTTTCCACACAAATGGTTTTGAAATTGGTGCGAAAGCACCGTGGAACCATTGCAGAGCCCGAAGCTCTTCCGCACCAGTTGTGCACCAGTTTTGAATTCTTCGTGAGCTAAATTGCAAGTCGTGAACGTTTTATTCCATAAATAATTATGCTAATTGCATAATCTCGATTTTTTTTTAATGCAGATGTTAACAGGGTGGACGTGGAACAGTTTGAGTCGTGTGTCGTGTTTTTCAGAGGGTGGGCTGTGGTCGAAACCATCCCCTAAACGTCTGCACTGATTTTTGTTAGCGCAGAAGTGGTGCGGATTCGATGCAGAGCCTGCACCCGGTCTGCACCGTTTTCACACCAGATCCACACAAATTTCGTGCAGAACTGGTGTGGAAGCACTGCGGAGCCTGAACCTGTTCTGCGCCGGTTCTGCACCGTTTGCACATGCTTTCAGTGCCGAAGTGGTGCAGAAGAGGTGCAGAAGCGGTGCAGACCAGTGCGGCGATGCGTTTCTCCGTTTTGAAGCAGCAACTGAATTTTTTCCGGTGAATGACTACGGTCTCAAGTCGGTTGCCTGGCAAACTCGATATTTCGTGTTTCAAAGTCGATACGCCTTGCACCCGCACCGGTTCTGCACCCTTTCCACACAAATGGTTTTGAAATCGGTGCGAAAGCACCGTGGAACCATTGCAGAGCCCGAAGCTCTTCCGCACCAGTTGTGCACCAGTTCTGAATTCTTCGTGAGCTAAAATTGCAAGTCGTGAACGTTTTATTCTGTAGCGACTCTGCCGATGACGCAACATACAAACTCAGAATAACAACCCAACTCATTCAGTCAACCAGCGGCTCCCCGCCTAGCCCACTCGGCTACGACGCCCACCTTCGCGGCGAATACAACAACACAGCGGATCGAGCCTATGTGGCCACATACTTTTCGATCCAAATCTTACAGTGGTGCCCAGTACCCTGGTCTTCAAGTAGATGTCTACTGGAAGAACCGGCGACAACGACGACAACAACCTCGTCTCCGAACAAGACCCACTCTTGTCCTCAACGGCGACCCAGCCTCTCTCGCCCACCGACGCATTCAGTCTCTTCGACGAAGTTGCCCGAGTTGCAGCCCAACCCACACCACCACCTCCAGACGAGGAAGCCGACCAAGTGCCCAAATCTGACACAGTCCGACCTGTCAACATGTCAGGCAATATCGGAAACGTCTCCATGCCCTGCTTTGCTTACGAGACAGCCCCATTCTGGCTAAAGCTGCTTGATGAAAAACTGAAAGATGAGCAAGTTGATGACGAGGTGGTCATGTTCAAGTTTCTCCGTGAGTACATTCCGATCACCGGCTCACCCGAGACAGTCCTCTCACTGCTCACCCCGATTCCACCCGTTAAGCCTTACACCCCTCTGCGCTCCGCTTCTTGGGGGGGACTTGATGTAGCGACTCTGCCGATGACGCAACATACGAACTCAGAATAAGAACTCAACTCATTCAGTCAACCAGCGGCTCCCCGCCTAGCCCACTCGGCTACGACGCCCACCTTCGCGGCGAATACAACAACACAGCGGATCGAGCCTATGTGGCCACATACTTTTCGATCCAAATCTTACATTGGTGCCCAGAACCCGTGCACTGCAGTCCGAGACACGCCTCCTGCAGGAACCGGCGACCGTTCATCTAACAATCAACACGACATCTACCGGCAACACCGCATCAACTCCTCGGCCTCTGTCAACCACGGCGCAGCAGGTTTGGGGGTGCCTCCGCCACGACACGCTCACCCACGCAAGAAGTTGCCGACGACGCCCTCTGCGCTCCGCTTCTTGGGGGGGACTTGATGTAGCGACTCTGCCGATGACGCAACATACAAACTCAGAATAACAACCCAACTCATTCAGTCAACCAGCGGCTCCCCGCCTAGCCCACTCGGCTACGACGCCCACCTTCGCGGCGAATACAACAACACAGCGGATCGAGCCTATGTGGCCACATACTTTTCGATCCAAATCTTACAATTCCATAAATAATTATGCTAATTGCATAATCTCGATTTTTTTTAACGCAGATGTTAACAGGGTGGACGTGGAATAGTTTGAGTCGTGTGTCGTGTTTTTCAGAGGGTGGGCTGTGGTCGAAACCATCCCCTAACCGTCTGCACTGATTTTTGTTAGCGCAGAAGTGGTGCGGATTCGATGCAGAGCCTGCACCCGGTCTGCACCGTTTTCACACCGGATCCACACAAATTTCGTGCAGAATTGGTGTGGAAGCACTGCGGAGCCTACACCTCTTCTGCACCAGTGTGTACCCGGTCTGCACCGTTTCCACACCGGTTCCACATGACTTATGTGTAGAAAGAAAGCCGTGAAAGCACTGCTGAGCGAACACCGGTTCTGCACAGTTTTCACACCAGTTCTAACAAATATAGTGCAGAAATTGTGTAAAAACACTGCAGAACCTGCATTTGTCCTGCATATATTTCACACCAGTTTCACACCAATTTGTTGCAGAAAAGGTGTGGAAGCTATGCAGAGCCAGCACCCGCTTTGTACCATTTTTACACCAGTTCTACACCAAATTCTTGCAGTTATTGTGTGGACGCAATGCAGAGCCTGCACCAGCTCTGCACTCTTTCCACACTGCGTACACACGAGTTTAGTGCAGAAATGATGTAGAAGCATGGGATGTGTTCAGAAATTGAGTAGAAGCCGAGCCTCTACGTTGCACCATTCCTGCACCTGTCCTGCACCATGTCTGCACAGGTGAACGGCCTGCTGGCGCCACGAGTGGCAACTACCATTAACATAATCAAACCTCCTTGATTATCATCATGTGAGCTCAATACTCTTGGTTACTACCAACCTAAAGTACATCAAACTATTTTCACCCCTTTTCACCCCTAAAGTGTATTATACACCCCTAAAACCATGTGGAACTCGTGAACATGCGTGAAAGCTATTGCTGTGATTATTTTCTCAAAAATTTTTATTGTGTTGCCGGATGCGATATGTGGACTTAAATTAGTTATTAGGTTTTGAATAAAAGCTATTTTATTTCCTACAAGAACAAAGCCACTTTTCTACATTTCCAGTATTTAATTTAATTGTTTTAAAAATAAATAAACAAAGGTATGAAAATTTAATAAATTAACTTAAACTCTTAAAATTACTCATTATAACCGAAAAAAGATAATAGATTGGAAAAATATCAACTTGATTCTGCTCTAGGATGTAGCAAAATTTCCAAGTGAGAATTATATTGTTCGGAGCGCCCACTGAGAAATAAGTGATGAGCAAATCGGTTTTATTTAGCTCTTGGTCTTTTCGTACAAAGAAGCCCTGACGAGAGAAAAACTCGCGACAACAATTTGTAGAGTCGTCCCTGTGTGTGCCTTACGAACACATTATACAATGGATGCATTGAATTTCAAGCGCAGCCAGCAGGCTCAAATTAAATAAACTTTGCGGCGGCGGCGGCGGCGGCGGCCAGGCCAGGCCAGGCCGGGCCGGGCCGGGGAGAAAATCGGCGATATTTCGGCGGCGGGTGGCGCGATCGGCGTCCTTTTTGCGGCAGCCGTCGATTGTTGGGCGGGGGATGCGTGGAGGCTGTTTCGCGGGGGCTGCGTGCCTGGGCGGGGGCGGCACGGCTCCCCAGGCGAACATGTGTTGCGCGAGCCACCGCACCCAGAGCGGCTCAGGTGGCTTCACGTGACGTCACGGAAACATATTAACAGCTCGGTTGGGTGGCAATAAAATACGAAGAGGGTTACAATGCTCGCCGCGTCTCTGCTTTTTTGTGCCGGACAATGCGCGCCGCGTCCCTTTTATTCAAATGCTGCCTTTTTTATGTATTTCGCTGACGCGTGCGTCTATTAGCGTAAAATACAATAATTTGTAATAGAAAACCTCTTTAATTTATACCCGGCAGCGTCGAACGAAAATGCTGCTGATCTTCGGCCCGAGCTTTTTTGAAGATTCCGTCGGTGTAATATAATAATTTTTATTGGCCGAGCCGCACCTTTGGAAACGCAGTAGTCACTGGACCGAAATTAAAATTTGTAGCAAATGATACCTGTTGTAAATTAAAGTGTTACTTTGAATGGGAATTTGATGATAATGAGCTCGAATTTGATACTATATAACATGAACAATAATTCTGGCTGAAAATACATATTTGAGATGGAACATTTTTGATAATTTCACAGTTCACTTTGACTTTAAGATTTGAAAATGATAAGGATAAATTATGCTGGAGATATGTACATCTGACTGCTTAATTAAGGCACATGAATGATGAGATGCTCAGCAGCAACAAATTTATATAACGGTCCGCTATGGTCGGTCTTGAGGTGCGCACTCAAATTAAGCAAATAAAATTGTGCAACCTACAAGAATGGTTAACTGTGCGTGGGCCCATTTTTGTGAGCGACACACAATGCTCAGAATATGCGCCCACAATTTTGCAACTTTTAAACAGTTTTCCGCAATAAGCTTCTTGCTCAGATTTTTTTTTTAATAATTTGCATATATTTTAATCTCAAAGCAAACAGAAATGCATCCCGCAATTTTATACCGTTGGCTTCAAAAGTTCAAATTGAATAAAGAAATCTTTCTTTTAAGAGTAAAATATTTCTATTCAAGGATTTTCTGAAAACTTGAGCTAAAATCTGCAGTTTTGAGAAAGAGAAAAATGATCGCAATTAATTTTGGTACTAGTTTTGAATAAAGGATAATAATTTATCTTGAGAAATCAGAAGTTTTCATGAAAAGCAATAGCAAATATTATCCTTGTAAAACATAACAGAAAAACAGAACTATGGAATCTCCTATTTTTGATCAAAATTTAATCAACCCATTTTATACTATTAAATATTTTTTTGCCACAATTTCCTTGATAAAAATACTTCAATTTGTAACAAAACATTTCATATTTAAATCTGCTACAATAAATAAAAATTATATTAAATAATCTTATTTTAAAAATTATGAATGAAGTTCAATAAAAAATTAAACATAAATTAACTTGTTCATTTATTACGCTAATTTTTATTTTATTTTAATTAATTGTACGTAGTGTTTTATAATTCCAAGACTGCTTCAATTAAAATTAAGTGATGATTTTAAAATTAAAAATCACCAATTAAAATTTTCATTTAGGTTTAAAATAATATTCACATTCAATTTTTTTTTATTGGAAAGTGGTTATTAAATAAATAATGATTAAAAGTGGATGAGAAATGCCAAAAGCTAATTGAATTAAGTCACAGATTTGAAACATTAAAAAGACTAAAATGATATTTCTAGCTCTGCGATCTCATCATTAAAATAGAGTTAGCCAGGTACTTTGAAATTATCAATGATGCCGCCCACGATTCGTGCTTGTTTCATATAATTTCAGCAACACGTTACACCAAGTCGTAGATATTAATTCGGAGAGCAGAATTGCCACTCCATTTAGCGCAAAGGGAAGCTGGTCTGCCGGGCATGAATTCGAAACTTGATCCTCGGCGTATGCAAATTGGCTCTTTGGCAAAGGCACAGCCACACACATGCAGTGCACATCAAGAAATTCACGGAAAAGCCATTTCGTATTATGAATTTGTATTTTGATATCGCTCCACTTCGGCGTAGTCCATTAAATAAATGGTTCATTTCGCGGTTTAATCTTTTACCGCACAGAGAGAGCAGCTTTTGCAATGGTTAATAATTGCGTGTGCGTTTTTTTATATTAAAAATATAAATGGCCTGCGAATGCCTCATGTTTTGGTGACATTTGCCGGTTGCGAGGCAGAATGATCGGATCCCTGTAATGATCCAGTAGCCAAGCCACAAAGCTACTTGTGCCGAGCGAGAGGTCAACCGAAGGGTCACCAACAGGTACAGCAGCAGCGTGAGTCAGACTTTTTTCTTCTCGGGGAGACGAACCTCCCCCTCTCTCACACACTCACTCACTCGTATAAGGTGCTGCGCCACGGTCAAAAGCTTGGTCCACAATGTGTGGACATTATGCTTTTTGAAATTGAATTTCGGTGTCCAGCATTTGGAGATAAATCAAGACAGGTACTTAATATTTTGACAAGACAAAATTAACTCTCTTTGTCGGTGACAATTTACTTAAAAAAGGACTTACAATGGAGGATGAAAAGTAGAATTACTTGTACCAATTTTTCACCAAATCAACAATGTTTTGAAAGAGGAGACATTTTTATTTTTTATGAAACACGCGCGCGCTCCGTGTGTGTTTATATTTCCTTGAAAGAGTACAGCGCACGTTTTGCTCCTGGAATATACTCGGACGAGAGAGTCCAACAGGTAAGGCGCGCTTTGTTAGCTCTGTTTAGCGACGAAAATATACTCTCAACACACAGGCTTCGGCGCTACCGTTAAAAAAGTAAGAGATGACGAACCAAACGTGACTAAGCTATTATATTTATCTGTTGGAGACATGCATCCGTAAATACATTTTCTGTTTGTTTTACTTTGCTCATTTTCAATTTTAAAGCCCAAACAGATGTTCGGAAAACTTTGAAAAAGAAAATCTATCAATTTGGCAATTGAATTTTTATTTGGAGAAAATGCGAAAAGACCCACCACGCAGTTGGCCAATCTATCAACTTGACCGCAGCTATTATTTTTGGTTCCTTCGAGATGACAGAGTGTTGTATTGAGAGTTTTACGTCAATTATTTTTTGTGCCGGTGCTCAATGAGGCATGGAACAAAAGTGCTGCAGGCGCCTCAGCTCTTTCGCTTATAATATCTGATATAGTTGTGTGTGTACGGTTAATTCTTCCTTCAGCTCTCTCAATGAGAAGCATTTTGACAGGCGAACCGTGTATGCCTGTCAACTCGCCTTGTAAACAATATTCCATTCATCTTTCAAAATAGACCCCATCATTGTCATCGATTCGATTTAAAATTTCTCGCAACTTTGATTTTGTATTCGTACATCGCGCGTACCCCTGTGGCGTTTGATTGATTGAATTTGGGTTGATAAATTTAGACATCCACGCGCAGAGTTAACCGATTGATTAGGAGAAGGAAGAACGTGCGGTATGTTTTTTTTTTGCCTTTTTTTTGCAGTTTGGCTGATTAAAGAAATTTTCTTTTTAATATATGTAACAAAATTTTCGTTTTCTCATCCCGGTGCAGCAGAAATTTTCTAAAGACAAAGCCAAAACTATTTAGTCCAACTGCAATAAATTAAAAAAAAAAATAGTAAATTAAAGCTTACAAAAAAAAAATGGGAGACCATTTAATGAATTTTTCATGCAATTCGTATCATTTGCGGCTGAGAGTTATGAGCTTTTATGATATTTACACTAAAATTAAACTCCTCTGGAACTTTTTCCTTTAAAATCAATGTAACTTTTTGAAGTAGATTGACCTATTGATTTTATTTTTTCTTTTAAATTGAGTTTATTATAAGAACCTGCTTTGGTGAAGTTTTTTCAAGTTTGATTAGACTAATTAAGAGCAAAAATTTATTTTAGAAAATTCCCATAGTAAATAATGTTATATTTGGAAGATTCAGCTCTTCCAATGAATTCAATTTTTCTTACTTTGTCTCCTGGGATCCAACGTCTACAAACCAATGCTAATTTAAAAAAAAATAGCATCCAAAATTAATCAAGCCGTTTTTTTTGCCAAAGCTCCAATTAAATAAATGTGCCTATTTATTTTGCGACTTCGTACTCTAGTTTTAAATTTCTATTTTTTAATTTTCAAACCAATGTTTATTAATTTATCACCAGGTGATTTCTGCCCAATTAAATCATGTATAAATTCAACATAACAATTAATAATATTTTTTTGTTTATGGTTTCATCATTTAAAAACAGACATGGTTTTTGCATAAATAATATTGCAAAATAAATAAAATTCAGTGGTAAATTAGCATAATTTGTCAGACATTTTTTTTCCTTAACCTCTCCTGCAATTTTTTTTATTGTTATTTTTTTTAGCAATCCGTATTTGTGATTTCCAGTTGTAATTTTGCGTTAGTAAATTATTTTACAATATATAAGATTATTTAAAAAATTATTGTAAAATAATTACCTTATAAAATAAGTATTGTTATGTAGACTTTAAAATGCAACAAACTATCAATGAATTATGCGTTTTTCTCTCATGAAGCCACCATTTGAAACCCTTTGCTTCGTCTTTTGCAGAATAAGTGACATTTCCGAGAGGAGGATGGTGGCAAAACGTGTGTGCACATCCTTCATCGCAGTGCGGTGGCAGCGCGCCAAAATTGCACAGGGGGATATAGGGAAACCAGCCACGTGACGGGCATAAATGAGCGGTTTTCCTCTTTTTTAGAACATGAGATCTTCTCCTCGTTCCAATGAAACTGGATATCAACTTTGTATAAAAGATTTTAAGATCTCAAACTGAAATAAAATACGAAACAAAATAATTCAGGTAAAAAAACTACATTAAATTATAAATTGTTCACTTTGCAATCAAGTTATTTAAAAACAAAATATTCGTGTCCGTTCAAATGGAGTAAGGATTTGTTTGGGCGAACTTTCATCATAGTAGTCATTTGAAATAGTAAAAATAATCAATAAATAAAGCAGTCATCAAGTCATTTGCATTGCTCCTTTGCTTACGTCCGCTTTTTGTGCGTCAGCAGCGGAATAATGCGGCGAGTTATTTGAAGGAACCACAAAATTTGCAAATAGTCAAACATTTGTGAACTACATTCATCGAGTAGATGAGGAAAAATCGAAAGGCAGGACGTCTAAATTAGGCGGACACTCGTTCGGTCACCGCGCTGAAAACTTTGCCAACACGAGTGTTTATTTGGAACGTGGGTTTTCTCTCGGCAGACAGCTCCATTCCGTGCGTTTAGTTTCGCAACATTTGAGGAGGCCCGAAAGAAATTTTTTGCAACAAAGATTGAAATAAAAAATTAGCTTTGAAACCGCAGGTGTCATTTTATCACAAGTGAGAGAGCGACACCCACGGGACACACCTCATGCCGCGAGCCTATAATTTTCCAAATTTGGAAATGCAGTCGACGGGGGCCATTTTTTTCAAGCTAGAAGAAAACGCTTCTTAAGTTTCGGTTAAAAATTTGTAGCAAGACAATGAGTAATTGACACCGAGGTCATTCATTCAAAGTGGTGAGACTGCGCGGCCGCGGCCCATTGAACGACAGCAAATGGGAAATTTTATAACACATAACAAATGATTTTCTTTCGGCTGTTGAGACAAAACACGCGGCGCTTGTAACTTACCTGAGATTAACTTCGGCTGCACCACTAGCTCTTGTTAATATCTCGTCATTTCCTGCGAGTTGGGCAAACTGCAGAGCAAAGTATCACCGCCCACACAAGTACACTCACAAATTAATAGCTCGACCATCTATCAATCGTTTTGACGTGGCGTCAGGTCCGATTATTAAAATTAAATCCAAAAAAACTTGTATGCGGAGTACCGCGTTGGTTCATAAACTGAGGGAACGCTACTCGGCTGGCTGGATCTCTGCTGACTCCGCCTTCGACCACGTGGCTTACACGAGTGTGTAGGAGGATCCACGGCTAATGAAAAGTGCAGGAGAGTCACGGCGCGCAACTTGCAAAGTTATTTATCGGCATATGAAGGAGCCTGGCCATTCACCACGGCTCTTTGTGCCTCCGAAGATAAAATCTCCTTCGTTCCTTATTTAGCTATTTTTGCGCCAACTCCATTCATAAATTCGTCCGCAATCGCCAAACCGAAATCATCTTAATTGAAACTGGTTATTAATGAGATGCATATCACTGAATTATTATGATTACTTCTATTTAAAAAAATTTACTCAAAGAATGTGCTCTTTTAGAGACGCAAGCCAAAAGCAGAACTGAATTCATGGATCCACGTGTCTAATAATAAGCTCGGTTGCCGCATCTCAAAACCGCAGTCGCAGCTTTGATTTATTATTTAATTAATTTATCTTGTGGTCAGAGCAGTACTCCTCGGAACACGCGCAGTGTGTTTTAATAGTTTTCCACGATATAATACCTTAACTGAGAGGAGTCGATTGTTGCTAATTAAAACAAGCTCATGACTTGTTCGTTTATGTTGAAACCGATTGAAAACATAATTAATTTATTTTCAAGCATCAACATGGCTCTGCTCCTTCGAGAATTTCCATCTGACACGGTGCTCCAAGAGTCGCTTGTTGTGTTTAATTGAATGAATAATATTAATGTATGGTAATAAATTAAATACCTTTGGTGTACTTAATTGCGATATATTTGAAAACATAATGCAATAAATTAGGTTTGTATGGATTTGTATTGGAGACATGGTCTGGAATAATCAACAGAAGTTCTAATCTTTATTAATACATATTTAATATTCTAATTTTTATTAATTCCTAACATTATTCAACAATCACATGTTTATAGGCAACTGTCTTTTCATTAAATTAGTAAATTTTAACTAATCGCCTTTACGGGAATTACATTTCGAGACACGAGATCCACTTTGAGCTTTCGAGAACTATTTTTTAAATTTTTAACATAAAACAATCTTCTAGCATAAAACGTGCAGCCAAATATATAAAAAAAATTAAGCAAAACACTTAATTGGTTAAACTGTATAAAAATTCTGATAATTTTATTTAAATAACTGCGAAACCGTGCGCGAGAGGCGAGAGATGGCAAGAAAAACAATTTTTGCTAGATCAGACTTTTAATGCCAGAATTAGAACTATTAATTAAAAATTTATTCTCCGCCAGCACAATTTTTTTCTAGTTTCAGACAAAATAAAAAAAACTGACCACCATTTTGCCTTCATTAATGTGTTATAATTAAAAATTAAAATTTAGATTTTCTGAGTAGAAAAAAATTCTGGCAGAGAATCGATATTTAACTAAAAATTCAAATTCTGGCAATCAAAGTCTGATCACAAATTTTTTTTTTTTTTTTTTTTGCTCTTTCGAATGGTCTCAGCAATCCTTGTAAAATCGATATAAAATCTAAGCCCTGACACTGGAATTATACACTTAAACAGAAACATAAGACACTTCTCACACTTTTTTATACAAAAATTCCACAGAAAAAATAAACGCACACAAAACACAAATTTTATCCTATTTTATTAGACTTCATAAAAAGTTGCAAAAGCTTTTTATTTTATCGATATTAAAAAAGAGCTAAAAAAACAAACAAAATTGAGACTGTTATTCAAAACAAAGCCTCATTCAAAAGGGTTTGCGTAAAACTATATATCATCGAAAACATAATGAGCCGTACGCAAAACATTATTTCCAAAATACTTAAATGTGTATTCAGGTGTAAAAATGACGCAAATAAAAGACATGGAGCGCAAGCAGGCGAATAATTTTGCAGGACATCCCCGATTGATTTTGCATTTGCGGACAACAAAGGCGGGCGGACGGGTGGGTGACGTGTGAGCCCTGGCACGCAGCTCTATGGCAACAACGGGGGACGAAAAGGGCTCGATTTTCGAAGCTGCATCTGCGTCAAGTAATCAGAGGAAACTTGCTCAAAATACACTTTGGCGGGTGCGCGCGAGCAGATAAAGGACTCAAAAATTAAACAGCCCCTGCTGGTGACGCAAAATGCATTGCCATAGTTACTTCTTGCAAAAGCCTGTAGCGCAGGTGATGCCCCGCGCAGGAAACAATTATGTGTGCATTTGCCTGGGATACGAATTTATTTTTAGATCGCTCTGTACCGTTTCTCCACCTAGAAACTCTTGCTGCTTTTTGACCAGTCGCAAATAGCACTATTTATACTTCAATTTGAAGTTTGTTATAGTTTTTTAGCGACATATGATTTTAATTTTTATTTAATATTGGTTCACATGCCAACTTGCTTATAGGATTATTTGCTGGTGCTAACTTAGCATGTGAATATCCCTCGCATTATATTCTATATTATTTCCTTTTAGTTGATAACTTTCAAATCACCATATTATGAAATGTTTGTAGTAATACAATTAACTTTTGCCATTTCTATATGCATTTGCATTTATGGCATATATAATGTTTCTTATCTTCTGTTTTTTTCAAATGGCGTAATTTTTGGTTTGATCGAAAAGTCTCTTTATTGAACGCCCGCCTCGGAGCTATCCCGCCTCTTATATAGCATCAGCGTTATTGATTACCTTTTATAATGAATGACTTGAAAGCCGCCACGTGGCCGATATCAACACTAAATTCTGAATGACTCTTATGAGAAGAAAAAGATTATGGTGCTATTTTCAATCATTCACTTTAATGGTCCCTGAAGTCGATTCATCTTTTTCAACAGATATAAAATGAGCCGCTTCTATTTATACCCCACTTAAAGATTTTTTGTCGTTTTCCACACCTTTTGTTAGCAGCGACTGATTTGTAAACTGTTTTTGATGTAAACTTAAAAAAGAACACCAAATAAAATTGTTTACGTTCTTTTTTACATAATATATATTAATTTCCTCAATTCTGCGCGTTATGCGCAACATAAATAGTTAAATAATACTAACCAAGCAAAGTTCATTATCATCCACGTGAATTGACACAAGCTTTGCTCAATTAGTATTGTTCAACTATTTACCTTTTTATAGTCCTGAAATTAATGCAAAACGATGAAATGATCGATACACAAGACACTGAAGACACAATGGTCAATTAATTTCTAATGAAGTTTTTTGCTGTAAAAAAAAATGCAAGAAATTGATAGCCTGAAAACAAAACAACCAAAAAATAAACTATTAACTAAAGTTTTATCATATTTCATGTAATTCATGTTTAGCAAATGGCATTTATTTATTTCAGAAAAGGGTTCAAACTAGCTGAAGATTCACATTGTTTTTATTAATGCTGCAGGATAATATTTAGAGATTTAAACTGACCAAAAATGAGCAAAATTAAAGACATTTCGGTAACCTAAAAAATCTCTCTGTGCGGCTCGCAAGTGAAAAATATCAAAATATTTTGCCCCACTGCATTCGCTCGTACATGCTCATTTGCATATTTTCCTCTCGGCCGTTGTCAAGAGCGCTTAATTGCACTTAATCGTCTGTCGGTCGAGATATCACCGCAATAATTGTTTAGCAGGCAATAAACAAAAATCAGGCCCTTGTTCAGCGAACAGATGACTTGATTGCTTCTCTCGCACGCTCTGCTAAATAATGCGCCTGAAAACTGACAAAGGGCACTCCCTCAGGGTCATGTGACTTAACTTATGGTGGCTGCTGCCAGGGTGGAGCTGCACACACGCTACAGAGTACATAACGTGCTATGTAATTGTTATATACCAGAATAACCAGTGCAGCCTCATCAATATTCATACACATTTACACACTCCGAAGCCTCACTTGCGCGTATATTGCGCTGCGAAAGTTCTTTTTGTATCACAAGATGCATTATTGTGCCTTTCAATTGTGCTTCAAACTGTGCATAAATAATAATATTTATAATTTTCCACAAAATATTTTATATTAATTTCTAAAATATAAAAATATCTTGCGGGACATTTTTCTGGAAGTTTTTATTCCTTTTAATTATTTTAATTTTGGTTAATTTCATTGATTTAGTTTTCAATCCAAAAATAAAATTGAAAATATTTGGAATAAATGAATTTGAACAGAAGACCTTTATCCTTATGTGTTTTACGATCTGAGAGCGTTTTTAATCAACAGCTGCTGCGTGTGAGTCGAATTAATTTTGTTGTGTTTGAAAAGCAAGTGTTTCACATCTTGATAAGAATTGCTTTCGGCGTCCAGCTCACTCCCATAAGTCGTCTCTCTGGCACTCTCCTTCCTCTCTCTGGCGCGCTCCAGCTCCATTGATGCTTCGCTGCAGCTAAGAATTTGAATGAATTTCTCAATAAAGAAGAAGTAATCTACGCGGCCAGCGAGAAGGCAAGAGAGAGAGAGAGAGAGAGAGAGAGAGAGAGAGAGAGAGAGAGAGAGAGAGAGAGAGAGAGAGAGAGAGAGAGAGAGAGAGAGAGAGAGAGAGAGAGAGAGAGAGAGAGAGAGAGAGAGAGAGAGAGAGAGAGAGAGAGACAGGATGTGTCTCAGAGAGCGCAGAGAGAGGGAGTGGTAACTAACAACTCTTCTCTTTCCTATAAAGTATTTTACATGAATGGAAATGTGAAACAAGGAGTGCCCCGTGCGTTTTGAAGGACAATCAGCCTCAGCTTTACTCTCCCAGCATGATCCATTCATTTTCGCGAGGTGCGCGCCTGTGTTTGTCCGACGCTTCTTTCATTGACCGAAACTCGCAAGTCCGAACTTGAAGGTGCGGAATCGCGTGTTTGTTTACAAATCCAGCAATAAAAAGGACCAACGCACTCAATTAAACGCTCGGATCTTAATTAAACGCCGACTTTCACCTCTCGATTGTGAGAGATGGTGTAAATAAATTGATGGGCGGCACGCGTTTCCAGCATCGTTAGGCTTTGTATGGAGCAAGCAAGGAGAAATAAATATAAATTTGTTTCTTTTATTTTTTAATGAGCTAGATGATCTAGTTTTTTTTTTAGTTTGCACCTTATAAATTAAACCACCTCAAAGAAAAATATTTTTCATTTTTATTGCAAATATTGTCATTTGGTTTTTAGAAAAACATATTTTCAGTTTTGGTTTATTACAAATTTCCAAAAGAAATTTAACGTAGATTCAGAATCTGAGCGAGTAAACCAATGCTCGGAAAACGGATTAAATATTTCTAGCTGACGAGCTTTCAATTAGCAAAATCAAGATCCCATTCATGTTCAGTGTGTTGCTATTTATCTTGATTTTAATATTTAAATGGAAAAGCTAAATTTTTTGGAAAGAAAATTCCAAATCTGTTTTGAATAAATTAAGATTTACAATTAAAAGTTGACATTTTAATTCGTTTTCCGAAGCATTGGTTTTCTCACTCAGTTTCCGAATCCACGTTATAATTTTTTAGGAAAATTGAAAAACGGAAACTGCTCGAATACCATTAAAAACACTAACACGATACAACTCTACACAAAAAATTACAAAAAACACACTCATGATAAGAAATTAAAATGTGTTGAAAAATTGATAAATTTAAAAAATTTCTATGTATCTATTTTTCTTTATGTAATTTTTGCGGAAACCAATTCAAGTTCAACTTATGGTACTGATCCAAATTATTTCAGCAAAATTTTCATTCATATGACGAAAAATATAAAATTTGTGGTTGTGATTTTATAAATAAAAGAGACTGTCTGAAATAGTATATTAATCAGCATTAATCAGAATTAATTAAAACTAAAACCAATTAAAGGAAAAAATTTTTCCCGATTGCAAATTTACACAAAATTTTCCAACAAAGTAATAATAGAGCTATTGGGAAAATGTTTATTTTATTAAACCATGTTCAACAATAAAACTATTTTACTGTAAAATATTATTTTATCCACAAATTTAATTTGATTTGTAGCATTCTTGAATAAAAGTCGTCGTAAAAGTTAAGTTCTTGATTCAGAACGTTACCTGTTTAAACGACCTCTTCCTTGAAAAAAAATGCGTTATATATTTGGAGTGCCGACACAATATTATTCATATAATGGTCTGGTGAAGAAACACGCTTCGGCGGCGCGCGCTCTCGAGCAACGCAGAAGCGGAAATTTCTCTTCATTTTTATTAGGATGCGATGGACGGTTGTCTGAAAGGGTGTTGTCTTCGTATTTCAAATCTTTTCTCGTATATAATGCGCTGGACACGAGAGACCAGCCGGGCACGTTACGCGGCGAAAACGGACGCTGGCGACGCTCAGCGCCGCGCTAGCGTGGCGCGCGACGCACGACCGCGCTCGTTTCGGCGCCGCGAGTGCGGCAGTGTCGGTCGGCGGCGCCGATTCGGCCGTCGTAAGCCGCGATCGCGTGCTCAACGAAACAGGTGCAATAAGGGTCTTGTTAGCCACCGCCTTAAGATTTTTTATCCTTTTTCTTCTCGAGCCTCTTTTTACTAAATCTTTTTTGTTATTCCGAGCGAGCAAGAGAGAGAGAGAGAGAGAGAGAGACGCGCGCACAGGTTTTCTCCACTCTCGGCGCTCTCTGAATAATAAAACTATCAAATGAAGTAAATAAATTATGTGGCCGCGACCAACACCCTCGCCCTTAAGCGAAAATAATAATTTTTATCCTGGTGCGTTTCTTATGGAATCTTTTTTTCCTTTAAATTATAGTCTTGCGGTGTTTGTGAAAAAGCGCACCATAAAAAATGTAATTCAGAAAATAATGCTTTGCCGTTGAGCACATTACTCTGCTTTTTTTCAATACCCTTTCTTTCCAAAACACATAAACTGTGCCGGAAAAATGGGTAAAAATAATTTTTAGTAGACAATTACACAATTCTTCTCTATCTTCACATTGATTTGAAATCGATTTTCTTATCGAATTTCTGGCAAGTTTTTCCCATAAAAAGATATAAAGTAAATATTGCAATTTATCACTAATTATAAATGAATCAATCAATATTTTTTTTTTATAAATACTACTTATTTGAAAAGTTCCAAAAAGTTGACAAGTTTTTCGCTTTCCAAAAAGCATTGCAATGGAATTTTTAATAAAACTAGCATGTAAATTGGTACATGTAAAGCACAGTTAAAACAGATGCCGTCAGAAGCGCGGTGCTTTTTGTTACAAGCAATTCGCGAAATTAGCCGAGAACTCTTTAGTTTGTTTTGAACCTAAATTTAGTGGTGGACTTGAAGCGGCGAAAGTGCCTGTAGCCGCTGTTCCTGGCGCGTGACTCACTTGAACTAGGCGGCCAAAATATATTTTTGAAATTCGGCGTCACACATTAGCTAATGACGTAACTAAGGTCTGTTTTAAAAGTAGACGCGGAATTTCGCATATGGTCCGAGCCTATATGCGGATGGTCATGTGCGAATTTACTATATTTGTTTTTTTTTTTTAATAAATTTCCTCTTTTCCAGTTCAGAATTAATATAAAATTGGGTTTTCGGATCGTTCTTTTTGTGTTCTTTAATAAGAAAAGCAATTGAAGAATCCAAAAGACTCACCTTGCAAGGTGTGCCTGGCATTATCCTTGGCCGCATGGCTTTATTTTCCACTTATAAGAAATGTGTTTAATATTCAGCCCCATGGCATGCAGGATGAAATTTTTGTCTTCTCGCTGCAATCATTTCTGAATTCTCACGTGTCACTTTGCTGTCAGCATGTTGTTTTCAAATCAAACCTCTTCTTGACACTGCAACAAGCAGGCTTGGCGACCCCCGAGCGATCTGCGTTATGATTACAGGTGCAAGTCCAGAACCCTGCAAGGAAAAATTAAAAAAATCAGAAGTCAGCACGATTTTAATTATCCCTTGAATATCATTAAATCAGAAATATAATTATAACACCTTGAAGCTTACTATTCAACAAAATATCTTTCCTGAATTTTTGTTATTTATGCGCAAGAAATAATTTTTTTTTTAATTTTTATACAATTGTATTTGCCCTATTTGAATTCTCACCAAAATTGAAAAAAAGAGAATACTGCAAAAATGGTCCCTATGGTCAACCATGTGTAAGCGAGATCCAATGGTTCAGAAACGGCCGCAGCGAATATTCAACAAGCCAACGCGATGCGTGAGATAAAAAAAGTTCTAAGTTTAGCACGTTAGGCCAAAAATATTTTTGTAGTGACTTCTAAGTGTTCTATATTGGTCTACGTGACTCCCACCAAATGAAGTTTGCCAGCGTGGGCCCAATTATGCACCACACAGACTATTTTTACATCCTAATATTTTGCTAAACAGAGAAGCGCTCCTGGTTTATTTCGGTATAGACGTCTTATTAAACATTGAACGCGCCGTGTGATGCGCGATACCGGAGAGCACAATAAAATTGTTTAAAACATTCCAGCCAATAATGTTTCATGCCGAAAAATTTTAAATACATATCTAAGCACGCAAATCTTTTACAGTACAAATTGAAGTTTTTTAATAAAAATTGCATACTATTAATTGTGTAAACAAGGGATGAAAAAGTACTTTGATTTTTGGTGTTTTGAAAGTTATAAAGATATTGTTATAACATTCAAATGTGCTGCAAATGTACGATACTATAAAAGTCGCTTAAAATTTATTTTAGGCACAACACAATAATTTTTATTTCATCCAAGAAGAATAAGTTTTTTTCTTGTTTTTTAAAACATATTCATCAGTGATTAGTTCGACTACATTTCTAAACATGCTACGCCCTTAGCAATTATTATTTAGAGTCAGTTATTTTTTTATATCAAGCAAACGCATTTTAACTAGATTTTTATTAAATATTGTTATTTCAAACAAATTTTTTAACCATGCTCTTAATGAAATGATTAAAAACAATAATTAATCTACTCACATTTGCGCTTCATTTGAAATTATTTAGAGACAATTCCAAGATCAGTATTCAAATTTTGACCCAATTAATGAAACTTAATTTTAAATATTATCGCGCGTCAACAACTTTTCGCTCGAACACTTTTTTGTTTTGAAATTATGTAAATTTTATAAGAAATAAATTATTTTTTCCCATCACAATTTTCTTTACAAATAATCAATTACACAAGGGAAGAGTGAAGAGTTTAATAATTGTCATACATGTCTTCTTCTATTTAGATAAAAAAAATCCAGAGTGAGGATTAACGATTAACACAAACAAAATAGATTTCCATGACTGGGCATTCAGGAATAATTGTAGACGTCATGCCAGTATTATTTGCATAAATAATGACACTCTTAAAAAATAAAAAAAAGATGCATGCTTATAGCGTATGTATGGAGTATTAAAATACATTTTAGTAGTTGTAAATAAAAATAGATAGAGCCACCATCCACAAGGTTGGTTTGTTTTCGAGCTCGAATCTGATTGGATAAGAAGAAAATAAATAACACAGCTGTTTTGTGTTGTGATTTTGGTTTCACCCATAAATTGCATAAATTCGTCTCTTACTTTTGCTGTTGTTTTATCTTAATTACTTTATAAAATCATTGACAAAGTAGCAACCAAAAACCTCAAACTGACACTATAAGTGTTACAGGTAAAAAAATTGAGTGTCAGGCGAGATCACTTGTAAATTCACTTAAGATATAAAGCAGAAACAATCCAAAAGTTTATTTATTATAATGTAATACATATTTTTGGTAGATTATTTTAGATTGTAGTAAATGTATAGATCTTTTAACGATAATTATTTGATTTTTTTTAAACATTACAGTGTGCTGAACGAAGCTGCAGATTGAAACGTTGAAAGGGAGATCGTATTGTGGTTTTTTTATGTGACAGTAATATGGAAAATTCTTCTCTTAACGAGGTCAGTATATGTATGTAATGACATTTGACATTATTATGTAATAAAGTAAAGAAAGTAATTATACACAGAAAATATTTTTTAAAGTATTAAAAAAATATATATTTAAGGCTCACTACCAAGCCCGATGCGCCGAGACGCACCTCCGAGCCAAAAGGTTCAACGAAGCTTCAGAGTGTCACATGAAAGCTGCCAACCTTTTGGACAGCGCTCTCGGCAGCACTATTCAACCAAAAGCAATAGAGAGCATCCAGCTTCAGAAGCAGTATCACCTCAGACAAGCAGAACTTATCCAGTAAGTCAATTTTTATCTTTCAAAATCAGATTAAATCTCTCCCATTGATAAAGAATTAAAGTCTAACTCTTTTTAAATTAACCAGGCTTAGGAAAACTCAGTATGAAAGATACTGCAAGGACATGGACTTGGAGAAAAACAGACACAAGATGGTCATGGGACAACTTGCAAATGACAGCAATTTGCATGTTGCTATTTTCAGGTTAGCTTGTTAATTATTTTTCGCTCCTTTTTTTTCATTTAAATTATTTGCAGAACAATGGAAGAGGCAGATTCTTTGATGACGAATCTGCTTCGGGACACGGGGGCTGTTGCAAGGGAGGAAGTGCAAGAACAAGCGGTCGTTCCGATCAAGGGCAGCAAACATCCCAAAGATGACAAAGTTGTTGTGGAGGAGCTGAAAACTTTGACTCAACATCTGCACGATTTGGTCAAGCAGTTGGTCACTCAGCTCGACGCCAGGGATAAGGAGAACGAGTGTCTTCGAACCCAAGTGCAGCTCCTCACTGACCATCTTGAGGCCAGCTTTGCTTCCGACATAGTGACCCCGAAGCACTTGAGTCCTGAGGGAACTCCCACAGCAAGCCAGGGCGATGCTTTCTTTGACACAAGAACTCTGCCGATCCTAGCACCGCTTGAACTGCCCCAGTTTGACTTTTCGGTTTTTGAAAAAGCAAAGGAGGATGGTGCTAATGCTTAAGTCGGTGAACATATTTTTACTAACTTGTATTTTTTTGCAAAATATTTTTGTGATCCCATTTAAATTATATTAAAACACATTGGTTGGAGACCTTTCCAATTTTTATTATTGTATTATCACTTTATATTTTGACGTCCGTTGAAATAAGTTTTTTTATCAACCACTTGTTTATAATAAAATAAAATGTATTGATATCTCTTTCTAGCAGAAATACTTTTTTTATTATTGCCACTTTAGTAACAAGACTAAAGACACCAACTCTCTCAATGTGAACACAGGTAATTATTAGACGACTTTCATTAAAAGTCACATTCCAAAGAATCCATAACTTCCTTCTCCAGAGATTCATCTTCAAGAATGTTGATAGAGGCTCCACCCTGAGGCCATCGACTAGTGTAGATTTCAAGTGCTTTTTTCCAGCAGGCACAATTGAACTTTAAAATTTCGAGCAACGGTTTGGCCTCGTCAAAAAGGCTGCAGAGTACACTGAAATTTCAAGAACACAGATTATTACAAAGTTTTCTGCTTCAAAATTTTTATAGTGTACTTGTATGTTGGCAGAACAATATCGTCGAGAAACTGAAGCTGAAGAGTGGGAATGCACGCTTTTTCCCTGTCCATCATCTCTATTGGTCTGTTGCCCATTGCTTTTTCCAGGTCCCCTTGCGAGAAGAATTCTTGATACACAAGAACCTGCAAGAAAATGTGTTACTTTTTGTTTTTTGTATTAATTATTTTTTACTAACCGCTATTCGTTTTGTTACTGGCCACTTCTTTGTTTGGTCACTGAGATCACAGCAGGTCATCATAAGAGTCAGCAAAAGCTTTCGATGAGTTTCGTTGGTCTTGTCAAATCCGGCGCTTACCAGATCACAATATTTTGCAACAATCCGAAGGTGCTGAGCCAGATCAGTAGCTACATGAAAACCCTAATTGATTAAAATAATTCAAGAAATGTTTTATTTACCTAAAATTATTTCCCTGATCAATTCGAGAACTTTCTCATACTCCTTTTCATTCAAATTTTGGAGAATATTGCATCCTTCAGTGTTCAAAATGCACATAGTTTGTGACAAATGGTGTCTCTGTATATTAGTTAGAATTATAATAAAAATTAAAACAAAAAGTAAATTATTCAACCTCCATGACGGAGCCCTCTGAGCTGTACAGTCCTGCAAGCACGGAATTTGATGTCAGCTGGAATGAATTTGTGGTCCCTCGATGGTCCAGATCATGGCACAGGCAAGAAACGATTAAAGCCAATGCTTCAAGCTCTCTGTTTGAACATTAATTATAAATAATTATTTTAAAGCTAAATAAAAAGTGATATACCAAACAAGATTTTGTTATTAGGATTTTTTGTATCTAACAATTTTTTCCTGAAGTGTTGTAAAAAACAAAAATAGTCATTGTATATAAACATCTTGCAAGAAAAACAGGACTAAAAGACAAACACCTCATGTATGACAAAGCATTCTACTTATTAATATATTATATTGATCTCGGCTAGAAGCTAAAGTCAACATGTGTAAGTATCCCAAAATAGCCCCACTTTAAGAGATAGGCGTAACCCTATATTGTTTAATTAGGATGGGTACATATTTGATCTACTGTGCTGTAAGTAGTAATTTAGATATTGGCCTTACGAGATATGTCCCTGCTCAACAACTTTCAGGTTTTTTAGAAGCAAGAAGGCAAAATGCGTGACTGTGAATGCATGCATCCAGTTGTGATACGGAGGGTCTCGGTACCCCCTTTTGACTAGCAGTACAAACCTGAAAATTATATTTACACTTTATAAATTCAATTCCGCTAGAATGAGAAAAACAAATTACTTTGCAAGCACTTCTTGACCAATCCTCCACCTCTGACTAAGACCTAGATCCTCAAACATTGCCAAGACTATTGAAGGAGTATTGTCTACAGGAATGTCTCTCGGAACATAATAGTACGAAGAGAAGTTTTCATCTAGGCTAGGTACCATAGCTTCAGCTAAACGAGAAAGCTCGTCAGCGGAGACCTGGTCATTGCGGATTTGATTCATTAACCAAAAAGGCTACTGATTAAGTGACACACCTTCATGTGGTACATCATGAGTTCGTTTGAAAGTTTGCTCCTTGACTGGGCGTCTTGAACCTTCTTGTACATGAGGCTGTGCATGATGCTGATTCCGCAGAAAATGCTAAAGGCGACGGCGATTTCTTCGTCTGAAGAAGTGAACTGCATTCCGTTGATTTTATTACAGAGCTGAGCAACGCCGACAACTCTTTTTTCATCCTTGATCGGAATGCAAAGAATGTTCCTATAAAATGACATTAAACATCAGCATGACAAACAAAATATCGAACATACCTTGTAACAAAGCCTGTGGTTTCGTCCATGCCTTTGTAGAAAAGGGGGTGAGAATAAGCATCTTTGATGTTGAGAAGCTCCCCTGTCATGGCAACGTGACCTGCGATGCCCTGATTTTCAGCAATCCTGATCTCTTGCAAGGGCTGTAAAATAAAATAAAATTTGACAAATTAATTATTTACAAATTCTTATTCAAAATCGGGATCTATTGCGGAGATTTCATTTAATTTGAGTCTCAGTTAATTAAAAGTATAATAAATTAAGAAAAAAACTGGGACTTTGAAAAACATTAATCAAATTAATTTTGGTACCTCATTTTCGCCCTTTGTAGGGTAGCCGTCAAACACATTGGCGACGAGCTGGTGGTGTTCGTGATCCAGTAAGAATAGGGAGCAGCGCTCGGCATTGGTCAACTTCTGAGCCTCCATCATAATTTCCCTCAGCAGTTCATTGATATTATCTATGAGAGTTTGAAATTAAAGAAAGTTTATTTTTTAAAAGGCCACTGAAAAATTAATTTTTAGTTAAATTGAAAATTCAGGCAAAATTGAGTGTTAGGCAGGAAAAATTCAGTCTGGCAAAGATTTTCACTTTTGGTTTCATGTGAATGTGAGAAAAATTTCCCCAGTACAAGCAAATTTAATTTAACTCATTCTTACTATACCTTACTAATGCATAATTTATAATTTTTGTGGTGAAGACTTATAACTTGGTGCGACTAATTTAAATGTAATTTTCTTAATGGCAAAAGGTAGCAGAGCAATTTAATTATTTTAAGGAAAAGTGCAGACTCTTCGAGACTAACTAACCTAGGTGTGTGAACAGGTTCTTTGCAACAGTAAGAAGAGACTGGCACTGCATCTTAAGCCTTTTTTCCCTTTCGTATGACATGGTGTTGAGGATTATGCCGAGCAGAGTCCTGCAAATTGTACTTGCTGAAAAGGGGTCTGTGCGTGGGGACAGTGAAGGACAATTTAGTTACAAGCAGCAATTTTCAGCGATATCTATCAATTTATCTGGCTGAGAGGTAGGTGGGAAGTTGACTAGGCAGACAATTAAGGATGCTGATTGGCTCTCAGGGTGTCGGATACAAACTGAGAGGTACGACTCGGGGTCGAAACCAAGCAAGTGGCTCAACTCGGACACCTTCTCCTCCGGCAGGTCAGTGAGAGTTATGGGACTTGAGGTGATCGCCATCCCCAGCACACTGGTGCTCATCTGTGAAAAAAAAAAATTATTTAGAAAAAAAATCTTTGTTATTATCTTGAAATATAATAATGGCAGAGAGCTCTAAATTAAAATTCAAAGTATCAAGCTAAAATTGTAGGAACACATTTGATTTTGATTCATACCGGGAACCTCATTTCCTGCGGCAAGATCTTTTCCATGATGACCTGCACCAAGACTTCTTCAGACTCAGCCAAAATTGGCACCAAAAACACACATTTGCTGCCACTCTCCTCTTGCAACTGTATCAATTAAAGTCTGGTGATTATTTTTTATACTTAAATTTAAAAATACACTTACAAAATTATTTATTTTTACTTGCAGCTGGGCAGAGTTTTGATCGTGGAGAGAGGCGCAGAGCCGCAACAATCGCTGGGGGCGAGACATGATCCTATAAATTAATTTTTAATCATTAAAATAGAACCACAAAAATAAACATTCTTAGAAAAAGGTTTCATTATTTCTTCTTTTATGTTTGCTCTTCTTTAGCAAAGAAAAATTTATCGCATACTAAATAATTAACGAAACCTTGTAAGATAAGACAATTAGAGTCAATTATGGTTTTACAATTAGTAGCAAAATTGTACCCTCTCTGACAGCTTCTCTTCTGCCTCTACAACGGTGACCAGGTCATTTGTGCGTGGAACGTCCTTTTCCGAAAGAAAGTTGACCACGACTGCTGGATCGAGTGTCTCTTCGGGACTGAACTCGGAGAGAGCCGCTGCCGTGTTTGTGTGTTTACTTTTCAAAGTCAATATCTGCTCTCCTTGGTCGATAGCAAGGGCGTTGAAAATCAACCCCAGAGCCAACGTACGCGTTCTCCAAGAGTGCAGCAGTTCTTCCCTCCACTTGTGGCCTTCGGGGGTGGAGCTTCTGCAACTGCGCGCCTTGTCGTCGTCTGCTGACGGAAACAAAAAGTAAACGACGTGAGAATAAAAGACAAAAGAACGAAAACTGCAAAAGGGAAATAATGCGGGAAATGACGAGAACAGGTGCACAATCATTCATCCCTATAAAAATTCAGAAACGTGGAATTTTTGAATTGACCGTAAAAATGTTCAAGAATTCTTTCCTTTTGAGCCGAAATTAAATTATTAGACAAAGAATTTTAACCACAAATAATATTTGAACCCTGCAGACCAAAATTTGTAACAAATTAAATAAATATAATTAGCGCGATCTTGTATGAATGGCATTGCATTGTGCTAATTTTCGTCACACTCAATGATAAAGACACGTTCTTGGGTTATTTGCATACCTATTCGAGTGTGTTTGAGTTCAGAATTAATGGAGCTCAAGTGGAGAACAGATAAGGGTCAGCGAAAGGGTGTTGTTTTTGCTTTTTGTTGATCACAAGACGACGAGAGAGTGCGAACGAGTAAACACTCGCGCCATCAACGAAAACTTGACGAACTTCATCATCTATCGGTGCCTCCACCACCGCGGAGAGGGCGATGCTGCAACCCCCATTGCAAGGTGCATGGAAAAATAGGTGGCCTGAGCCGCGCCCCCCTGAGTTGAAAGCTTCTAAGAGGCTTCCAATCCGCGAGAGGTCTCTACTATAGGTTTCTCCCTACTGGCCGCAATATTTACCATAAGCGCTTATGGGGGAACACTGGGTTTACTTTGGTTTTTGCTTATTTTTACGAATTTCTTGCATTGTCACCACTTAAATAATGAATCAATTTGAAGCTAACAAATTTTTAAGGTCAGTGGAATGTTTATAATGTATCTGGTACCCGCTTCTCCTGCATTATTTTGCGTGATATAATATATACAAGGCAACGGCGGCAACGCGCATCATACTTCTTATAGGTCATATATAAGTAATAATACATAATAATAAACACAATGAATTTTTCTTATACATCAATCTTCAAACTGTGACCTTAAGATTTTTTATGATCAAAATTCGTAAATTGGTCATCTCTTAAAATATTTATTTTGAATAAAATTGCTCCCTAATATTTATTATCATATTATGCATTAGGTACACATGCATTGTTTATCTGACTTATCTCGGTTATCTAATTAAAAATAATCAGCTTTCTAAATTTCTGGAAAAATTGCAAATTTTAGAATTAATAATTAAAAATAATTTTTTACTATTTTAATCGGAAATTTTTGACACTTCACTCAAAATAGGCAGGCACCAGGCACACATCATGGCGAATAAAAAATAATAATTTAGAAAAATGATACATACATCTGAATAGATAATTAAATTAATTATTATTTTTAAAGATGAAAAGCAAATTCCAGTCCAGAGTTCAGAGCCAAGTAACAAACCCACAGCCCTGTCTGGACTCTGGACCACATCACGTGCCGACTTCCCGCCGCAATTTGAAGTTGTAATTTTCAATTACGCAAATTAACCACCCAGAGTTGATATTTTTTGTTTTAGAGGCAAGCATATCAATCTTTATTTTTTCTTCGATTTTTATGCTAAATTTTATCGATCAATCAGCTTGCAATTGTCTTTATTTTGCTACTAAATTTTGCATTGAAGCAATGGAAAATCAGTCGAAACAGGGAGAAAGCTACAGTAGAGACATCTGGTGTCGCGAAAGCCCCTTAGAAGGTTTAGCTTCCATAAGACCAATGTATAAGCGCCCTCTGTAAACCCACCTATCTTTCTATGCACCTTGCCCCATTGGCTCGATTTTCGGGACTGCATCAACAAAAATCATATGGATGCGGATGCACTTTTCTTCTATTGCATGTTTTCCAGTTTTTTTCCGCCAACATGAAGATCACCCTGCGCTCTGTGGCAAAGGTAAATGATTTAATTGTGTAATTATGTGTACTTTAAGAATTTAAAATATTCCTCTGTCTTTTATACGGCTTGGAATTTTCATCAAAGGACGTGTCAAGCAACAAGTTGCTGTCATTAATTTTTAATTAGGTGGACAAAAACAAAGTTTAATTTAAACTCATTCGACGTAGCATGATGAGATTGAAACTTTGATGTAAAGAGATAATTTTAATTTGCTCGCGAGCAAATATTTTAAATATTGATTATGTTTGTTTGAATATTTATAAAATGCAGAAGGGCAAAAGAAACGCCTTTAAATGATGGAAAGTAAATTAATTTGAAGTCGGAAACGAAATAATTATCTAAAAATTTTATGTGATGATTTTTAATGATTTTATTAACTTTCAGTATTTTGAATAAACAAAAAAAAAACTGAATAGAGGGTTATATAAAGTATTTTTCCGCAAATTAACTTTGTGATAAATCACTCTTTAATTTCTTTGTAAATTCCGTAAATTCTTTCTAAATTTTTTATTGTCATTTTTCCTCAATTTATTTCTGGTTTTTTTCTGACAGTGTTAATGAATCCAAATAAATCATATGAATCTACCGAATCTACAATTTAAAATTTTCTTGCAAAAGATTCAATATAAATTATATTTTATATACAGAATTGAGGGAACATATTGATTTTAAAATACGATTTGTTGCCATTCAACTATTTATTTTTAAACTTTCTTTTATGAAACAAATAAAATTTCTTGTAAATGTTACATAATTTTAAAAATTAATATAAAAATTTAGAGGCTATATATTATATACATACAAATTAAAAAAAGCATCCTCAAAGTCTGGATATATAAAAAGTCCTCTTGTTATTTTACTGAGAAAGAATTTAAGAAATTGCAACAATTCTCGTGCAATGCGCGTCTGCGGAATTGATTGTGCATGACTTGGTGTGCGCCGCGTCCTGCTTGTCGTGCAAAAAAGACTGATGAGGGAGGCCAATGGGTGTGTTGGGGGCTACACGTCACCGTGACACATGACCTTATAACATGGCAAGAGCGGCCGAGATTAGTGCGCTGCGGACACCTTGCTTGCTCTATTCTCGGCGGCGCCTCCGACACAAAGACTCGGACCCACGATTCGCCACTGCTGCTGCGGTTTGCATGCACGCGAGCATTCTTCCTGAAACGTACGGTGATTTTTCCTCTGTCTCATTTCCCTGTCAAACTTGTCCAATTATAACCAATCAAGCCTCCGCTGCTTCTGCAGCTCCGGAATGCGCGGAATTTTAATAAGATATTATTTTTGTACAATTCATTAAAGATAGAATTATTTAATTTTTCATAAAATATAAATCATTTAATTTTTGCAGAAAAAAAATACGAAAGGTTGAATTGAAAATAAATATTTTTATTAATTAACTTCAGATTTCTAAAAAAAGAAAAATTTTTTGTGAACAAAATTTTTTAACTAATTTACATTTTAATTATTAGATATTTTTTTTTCAATTTAAATTTGTTTGGATGAAGAAATTGCAGATCAGCTGACGAATTGTTTTTATTTTTGCACAATGAAAACGTCATGCCCATAAGTCATGTCTTTCATGAGTCAACTGGACTTGTTGTTCTTTTGGACCGATGGTATAATCAGCCCCCGCTGCTAAAAGCACGCAGTCTCACATCACATGGCCCTTATGATGTGCACATTAGGACGCGATACAGTGAAAATGGCAATGCAACGAGCTACAAATGACAGACAAAGTTGCCTCGCGTGACGCCCGCCGTATTATTAAATGTGCTGATCGAATGAAACGCTCGACCTCTTCACGTTGATTCTATCTTGTCCATTGCAGCGCCCAGAGTGATTTTTGTTTTCGTAAAACTTGAACTAGAAAAAATTTTGTACTTTGGACGTTTATTTATTTATTAAAGATAAGCATGAGTATATTTACTGAATCAAGCGTCGATATCTAATCAAAATCAAAGTTATATGGACCAAATTTTTAACCACAGCGCCTTTATAGTGTTCTGAAATATTCTTTACAAGTGCAATTAAAATGGCCAACGATGACGTGAGATTTTCAAGATTTTGCTATTAACGTTTTTAATGAGAAAGAACCATTTTTCTTCTTTTTCATATGAATATTTAATTTTCAATCACTTAAGTAAATACTGTCTTTGTTGCAGATGGGGCTGCTGCAAGTGCAGTTTGCACCTCTCAACACGCCATTCATTCGGCGCATGCAAACACTGGCTGCGGCTGGATGGATCATGACTTTTGTCTTCGGAGGCTTTTTCTTCAGCGTGCTACTTTTTTACATGATGATCTGCACTAGACTCTGGTGGCTCGTCTTCCTCTACATTCTGTGGATACTCATCGATAAAAACACGTCCAAGAGGGAAGGCCGAAGGTAAAACAAAAATTATATTTAAATAAAAAATTGAATTCCTTGTTGCAAGAGGAAAATGAAAAAAATAAAAGGACTACTATGACCTCAAATGTGACCTGCGGGCTGCCGGCACTTTAAAATCCTAGGGTTTTGTCTGTTCCAAACTAACACTAAATAAGAGGAAATCATATTAAATTAAAAACAAAAAATTGGGAGCATTTTAATAAAAATTGCAGAAATTAATTTCGCAACTGAGTCAGTCAATAGCTTCATACTGTAACTTTTACTCTATTAATTTACTGTAATTTTTGTTTATTACATTGAAATCTAATTTTTTAAATTTCTTTATAAATAAATTCCTCCCACATAATTATTTCCAATATAATTGATTTATTTAAAATTTTAGAATTGAGTGGGTCAGAGACTGGACATGGTGGCGACTGTACCGCGCCTACTTTCCTTTGAGTCTGGAGCGAACAGTTGAGCTTCCGAGCGACCGCAATTATCTATTTGCCTGCTACCCTCATGGTGTGCTGTGTTCGGGTCTTTTTGGAAATTTTGTCACAAAAGCGCCGGAATTTGAGAAACTGTTTCCCGGGCTCACCCCCACAGTTCACACCCTGGACGGCAACTTTTCCCACCCCGTCATCAGAGACCTGATTCTTTCACTTGGTAAGAAAAAATCTTTTGTTTTGATCCTCTTAAAAACTTATTCGCAACATTTGTTCGCACCTAGGCCTTCGATCCTCCTCTCGCGAAGCTATTCTGTACAACTTGTGCAGTGAGAAGAAAGGTCAAGTGTCAGTTCTCGCAGTCGGAGGAGCCGCCGAAGCTTTGAAGTCGAAACCGGGCGTTTATAATATCATTCTCAAGCCGAGGAAAGGCTTCGTCAAGTGCGCCCTCATATCTGGGTAAAAATTGTAACCGGTGACTTTTTTCTTGAATTTATTTCTCTGTTTTCAGCGCCACGTTGGTGCCTGTTTTCTCATTTGGTGAGACAGATCTTTACAATCAGCTGGACAATCCAGAAGGCTCCTTGCTACGGAGGGTTCAGGAAAGGCTGAGGAAAATCATCGGCATCGCCCCTGTGGTTTTCCTTGGCCGAGGAATGTTCCAGTACTCGTTCGGACTCGTCCCGCAGAGGCGAAACGTCACCACAGTAGGTAAGCATGGGAAAAAAATTAACTCGATGGTACGGGTGCCTTTGACATTACATTTTATTCTAGTTGGGAAGCCCATTGAGTTGCCAAAAGTGGTCAATCCTTCCCCCGAAGAGGTCGAAGAGTACCACACAAAATTCACTGCCGCGCTGATTGATCTGTTTGAATCAAACAAGCACCGCTTATTGTCCAATCCTAATGTTATGTTAAAGATAGACTGAATTCCAAAACACTGAAAGGCTGGGGCACAATGAACATCATTTTAGTTCTTTGTTTTCATTAGAATTTAAAACACAATTTTCATTGTGTGTGTTTTTTTAAACAAAGGTTTTACGGATTTATTACTATCTATGAAACAGAAGTTAATATTTGATTGGGTATTCAAGCAATACTGTTTTTGTTGCAATAATAATTATAATAATCTCATTTATATTTATTTGTTCATTAAGCTGTTATTGCAATAATATGCAAATCCCTATACTTATTAGCTTTAAATAAATGAAGTCGGGGGTTCTAACAATAATATATCTTCAAAATGCTGAAGCAATTTTTTCCACTTTAATTATTTTGTTTATGAATAAAGATTAGTATAAACTTTTATTAAGTAATTTTAAGCGATTTTAAGAGCCAATGCCAATGATACAAAATAGAGCTCCCTTAGTTTTTGTATGATCCATTAAATTTCCATCGCAATTGCAGGAAAATAAAATAAAAAATGACTGAAAACGCTCACCATGAAATTACATGTTTGACGCACTACTTGTTTTTATCTGTAAAATTAGTTACCCATCAAAATACATCGCTTAGTCATTTGCAAGAGCTCTCTATCTTGATGGTGCGCGGCAGCCCGCACCCGCAGCGCGCGTGCTTTTAGTGGGTCGCACTAGAAAGGGTTGCACTCAATGCAGTAGTCCCTAACTAAAAAGTGTGCTGCTGACCCAAATTGGTGCGCTCCATGGGGGACAATAGACTTATTTAATCGATTCCACTGGCAAATGAAAAAAGCGGGAAAGTTTATCAGCCGTGATTTATATATGCGTTGCTTTTATTTACATAGTTTTGCTGTCACTGAATGAAAAATTTTACGCCGTGTGGGAACAATTCCAATCAATGCCGACTTTTATAATGAGAATCAAATTGAATTACGTAAATATAAATCATATAATTCCTGTACAACCGGTATAATTTTATAAAGACACTTTCACTATTTTTGCCATTGTGCACCTTTGACAATGAAAGGGATAAAATTGTATAATTAAAAAATTATTGTTAAATTTTAAAGGTCTCGTTTTCTCCGCTAGATCAAGACTTCCCTATACTGCTAACCTCTGACCCTTTAGCCTGATAACCGGTGATCAATAAGTTTGCTTTGATAGAGCGACGAGCTTTTCGGGAAGCTGTAGTCCTTGAAGGGCGAGGAGGGCTCTAGCCATGAGTGGAGCCACAGCAAAGAGATGGAAATTTGAAATTTATATGAAATTTTATTAGGCATCTGCACTATATATTTTAAATTTTAAAAGGTGTTTTCCATTGATTAAATTATTTTTAATTTCCATTAATAGTTCTGGAGCTTAAACTTTTCTCATGAATCATTATTTTCAATATTTTATTAAAAACACTGAATAAATCGAAATTAATTGAAACGATTAGAAATGTTAAAAAAAATGATTCAGTCAAATTTTGATTAACTCCACCAGTTTGAATGTGACATTTTAGGGTTAATAAATGAAAATAGCACTAATCAGGACTTTGAATGGGCCTGGCTCCTGATCGAAACCTCCATTCATCCCCACCCCTCCGGACACAGTTTCGCGGTTCGGCCGTCGCTGTCGCGAGCTCTGCAGTGTTTGCCCCAGCTGTGGACAGGCGAACTAGAGGCGAAGTGTTATTTTGAAATAAAATGGCATCGCAGTCGTCGGTGGTGCTTGAGTGAACCGTGATGCCTCGACAGGTGTCCTCCCAGGTAAGAGGGTTCGCGGTGCGGCACGTCAACGTGCACTTTGACCTGCGCCGCTGAGCCGCAGGTGCCCTGCGACCCGCACTTGGGCCGCCTCCGACTTGGCCCCGGAGCTCCACACGGGCACCCTCGCAGCCCTTCGGCGGGCCCACGAGTGAATTATTTTGCAGGAAAAAAGGCTTCTTGCAAGGTGCCCTCAGGGTTTGACCTGCAATTCGGTTCAATCCGTGCGAATCAATTTTCAAATTTCAGTCCTCGCGCTCGCTACGCCGTTGTTTACAATCAAATTTTTTCGCGAAAATTGAACTATAAAGTTGAGAAAATTTTCCAGAATGGACAAAGACGGTCTCTTTTATAAACGACACGTTTTTTTCTCTCTTTCTCGACGGAAATCGCGAGTGTGCGCGAATTTTGCCGTTCACTCCCCGGCAGGTCACGCGTGACTTCTTCTTGTATTCTCATTGTTGATAATTTGATCGGAGTCAGAAAGGACATTCAAACCTTTGTTTCAGTCCAACCTTTCGAAGTGTCTCGATTAGCGCCACAATGAGAAGAAAATCGCCGATCAAACGGCGGCACACACAGACGCAATTAGCTCCGTTTCCTGGCACCGCGCGTTGTCATTTCCTTCTGGTGATTGCGCCGATTTGACATCGAAAGCGCCTTTCGATTTGCAAATAGGATTGACTAGAAATAACTTGCAAACTCGCACGTGTGCGCGAAACAACCATTTCGCAGTTTGATAAAAATAAATTATTTCATCAAAATTGATATAAAATTGGAGCTGTTCTCTGATAGGAGGACGTTTTTAGTCCACTCATTCTTTTTATAAGTTGTGCTTCTTGTTTCGCGACGAAACAAACAAAAAAGGTGTCGACGACCCAAAATAGAACTAGACTTTTTATACACAAATTTATTGATTCAGCTCATCAGTATTCATGTGCACCGCGTGTTTTAAATCACTCGAGTTGACGCGCCGAAAGTTTTTTTTCTCGCAAACTTGCAACGACCAGAAAATTGCGTTTATTCGCAAAATAATTCACTCAAGCCCGCCAAAATTCCCTTTTTCCAGTCTGATTGCAAAATATTCTGATTGAAATGATATTTGGTATGTAAAAAAGTATTTGAATGTGAATTGAAATGGACGCTTGAAGAGTGAAGAGGATGAAGATAGAAAAAACTGTGTGATTTTGAGTGATATTCGCAGCAATGTGCGTCACGATGCTCCACTCCAAACAAACAAGGTAA
The DNA here is from genome assembly GCF_031216515.1 of Neocloeon triangulifer. Taxonomy (NCBI): domain Eukaryota; kingdom Metazoa; phylum Arthropoda; class Insecta; order Ephemeroptera; family Baetidae; genus Neocloeon; species Neocloeon triangulifer. Next base: position 2,517,877 of record NW_026775554.1, on the reverse strand, counting down.
GCCCGCCAGATTATTTTCCTGTGTGCTTTTCATCCAACAAACCTGCCTTTTTTGTCAACAACCGAATGCACCGAAAAACGACGTCTTTTTTATTTCGAGAAAAATCTCTGTTGACAATTGTTTTATTGCGCCAAACTAAATATGAAAGTACCAACGTGTGTCATATTTAATTAATGATGACTTGCCGAGTAGATTTATTGCGGCAGTTAGAAAGTTTCCGTATTAAAAAAAAAAATCAGTTTTGCCAGAATGGTTTTGTTTTCCATTTTTTGCAATTTTCCTAGTTGCCCTATTGGCGTCGTCCCAAGCGAAATTTGCTCCAAGGCTGTGGTAACGAGCACTGAGCAAACTTTAGGAAGTGTTTTTGCACTTTTGGCTCAAGACCGCTTTTAAAACTCGTAAAAATAACAAAATTGAAAAAAAATCTTGCTGAAAATCAACACCTTTGATTAACTCGCGCCTGAAATCGATTGAGGCGATTTTATTGGCTCCGCATTTAATTGGGTCGTTAATTTTGCTTCTGCTTAATCAAGAAAGAAATATGTTAATTGTCTGCCAGCTATATTGATTAAGACATCGACATCGAGCCGACTATTGTTATGGTTACCACCAGTCTGTCTGGCACTCGAACAGTGCACGGCGCGGTCTCGTGGAATTTATCTCTTAATTGCTTTTTTTAAAATCCCGATTCACGCCTCTATCAATAAAGTGCCATATAAAGGCATCCAGTCTTCAAAATGAAAAAAAAGCAAATAAATAAACAGGATTTATTCTCAATATGCAAAAATTAAAATTACCAAAATTATACTTTTCAATTTTATTTTTTTCATTATTGTTTATTTTGCCTTATTTTTACAATCACATTGTTTAAATCAATTATCATTTGAATTTTTTTTTTTTTTTTTTTGAAAAATAAATTATGTTTGAATTTAAAATTAAGTTTTCCTCAGTTGGTTTTCTAAGTGGTTTATTTTTTTGTATTGTTTTTTTGCCTACAAAATGATAAACGACTTTAAAAGCCCACTCAGGGAAACTTGATTTTAAATTTAAATCAATCGTGGAAATCGTCTAGAGAAAAAATAATAAAAATAAATAAATAAAACAGATAAATTGTCGCTGGAAAAAATGGGGTGTATATTCAAAGTATGTGAGATTTACAGATTTACCGTACCTATTAAAATTTTTAGCGTCATACGAGCAGAAAAAATTTCATTTTGCTCTCATATTTAATTTAAAATGACTTAAAAATTAAAAGTTTTAGGGCCGACTTAAAAATATAGATGAAGTTTTCCAAGTGTTGTTGTAGAGCTAAATTAGGATTGATTGCAGTCTAAATTTACCAATTATAATGAATTTTGTTCTCAAAAAACTTAACCTAGAATCTTCTGCAGTTTTTAAAACAAAAAGGTCATACTTTGCTTAATTAATTAACTAATTAACTTTATAATTGGTCAAATTTGGCTGGGCGTCACAGTCTGCTATTTCACAATGATGAAAGAACATTTTTTCCATTTAACATGCACGCAACGCCCTTTTATAATTAAAATATTTCTTTTTTATAGTTGGAAATTTTGTGTCAATTTTAGCTTATTGCTTTACAGAAAAATGTTCCCATTCGGAAGCTAAAATAATTTTTAAAAATATTAACTCTTTGCGCTTTTTTTTAATTGCATGCAAATTTACGCAATCGTGGCCCAGAAAGGGACACGTTTTTGAGCAAAAGCTGGATAGGGTGCGTCTTTTTTAATACTGGCGGCGACGTCCGCAGTTTTTGCCCCCTCTCTGCGTGCAGCCCCGGCCGAAATTTCGCTTGTTTATTTTGGGCCATTAAACGCGTAAGGCTTTTCCAGGCCTGGATGAGCAACAAAGAAGGCTCTCTAGACGGCGCGGTTGACACAGATCCAGTGCCAAGCGAATTATCAAATTGGCCGCAAGTCAAAGTCACTGCACTGGCGACGTCGGATCTCGCAACATGAAATTTTTGGATTCGCGAGCAAAGCACGCCAAGGAAATTAACCTGCGGATTGGAATCGTGACGACTTCGATCGATGCAAATGTGCAAAGAAGCAGCAAGAAACTTTTGCGGACGTAACAAGTAGTAAAGCTCTCGGCTCTAATTCGCGACGGCCCAAATTGAAACACAGGCGATCTTTTCATCACAAAAGCGGCCCTTCGCAGCATTCGCGCATGGATTTATTTTTACCGGCGTAGCATCAAGTGAAAGGGAGTGAAAAGTGTCTATTTTTAAGCCCCGCGTCTACCCCTTTGCTGGGGTTCGGGGGCTGCTCGGATCAATTTAACCGGCGAGCCGCACACTTCTCGAATTTGACATTATTGCTGCGAGTGCTGCACGAGGAAAGCACAACCATTCCACGAATGTCCGTCCGGCCGCGCCAGCAGCCCGAATAGCTTTCTATTTTATTATATCTTTTTTCTAGTTGGTAAATTTATCTTCCCGCCGGCGAAACCCTTAATGGTTTTATGCAAATCGAGTGTTCTCCAAGAAGTGAAACAATAATATCGACCACACACGTAAAGTTTTTTATTTTTATCAAAAAATTGTCCTCAATTTTGCAAGGATAATTTCATTCTTAATGGATTTTGCCAGTGCCTTCTAATATCGCTATAAAATTATAGCTGAAAGTTGAAATTATTTTGTACCAACAATATTAATTAGTTCAGCAAATTTAGTCTTAATTTATTTACAATACTAAACTTGTTTTTTTCCGTTGGTAGAAATAAAAATTTTGCCGTTTAATTTGATTAATCTCAAGAAAATTGATTTATTTACAAAAATGAACGTTGTTATATAAGAAAAATTGACGCTCCAGAAGACTCTCGTGGAGTGATAAAATTGGCCTTGTCGAAAAATAGTGTTTTTTAGAATAATAAAAAAAAAACACACACACAGCATCACTTGTTATGTAAGTCAGGAAAAATATGAACTTTGCAAATTATTTTTGTCGAAAGCAGCGCCATTGAAACGTATTAGCAACTTGTTATCATTTGACCTAAAAATCACAATTTACGTATAGAAAACAACGTTTAAAACTATTGCACACATCTAGCTAACTATTTCATTTGTCTAACTGTAAATTGCTTCACCTTTTTTTCTGTAATTAATTTTTAAGGTTAAAAGACTCAATGTTTCTCGAAATAAGCATCAAACTTACGTTAGCTTGACTTGAATGGTCACAAAATGAAATTTAATTTACTGATTTTTTTATAATTATTCTTTTAAAATTACTGACCAAAATTATTAAGTTCTTTACTCATTCAAGTGCAATGATAAATTTCTACTTCGGTTAAAATTCTTTGTTCGTGTCGGAGCGATAAAGCAAGCAAATATTCGAGTGCTCGAAGTCTACTTTCCGTGTGCCTTACTCTTACATAACTGAAATTGCGTGGAGGCAATTCCACCGCAATCCTTAAAGCAAATAATCAATGCCGTGAAAAACGAATTTGCATGTTGGAAAAGATAACGAGATGTTCGGCCGGCACTTGCGGGTTTTTAATGTTGGAAATTCGACCAACAAACTCGGATTAGGGATTAAACTAGCCCACAATAACAAAAGTGGCTCCACGCAAATTTGACCAAAGTCACGACAGGAAAAAAGTAGTGTTGCGGTTACTTAAAAATATGGAACGGGGCTTTGATATAATATTAGCTAATTTAAGAAGAGTTTCCGTGACGAATTTAATCAATTATTTGCAGAGGGAAGAAGAATTGTGCTGCCGCCGCGAGATTTCGCAACTAAAGCAGTATTTGGCCTGCATTCGTTCGGATGGCGCCACCGGGACGATCGCGAGTCCGAGCCAGGCCCCGCGTATCGAGCGACTTTGCTGCTTGCCTGGCGAACCGAAATGTATGGCACTGCCTCCTCCGTGTGACCTGCAAGACAGATCTGTTGGAAATTTGAATATATTCTCTGGAAGCAGCGAAATTACGGTCTATTAAGGTCTCAACTTTGACCTTCAGCCGAAAAAAAATGCTGCAGAGTTTATCATTTGCAAAAATGGCGGCGACCTTTGAAATTTCTTTTTTGTTTGCCCAACGTAAAATACATAACGAGGGAGGCTTAAAGCATCCACTCGCACCCCTTTTGCTCACAATAACTTGGCCCAAAGTTCACCTAAAGTGGATGCCAGGCTAATTTATTATAAATTGCAAGTTGGCATCAAATGAAACCTCCATTAGGCAACAAATTTATATCGAGAGCCTATCTTAAAAAGGTGAATTTATGGCGAATCCTCCATTTTTGTACTTGAAAATGTCAAATCTCAATATGGAAATTGGCCTCCATGATAGATCAATAAAAACATTATATAAAAATGAAAATTTTGGAAGTTTTTTCAAATTATTTTTTTTTTTAAATATTAAGAAATATTTTTAACTGAAATTTTTAAATTTTTTGTTGAATTCATGTATAAAATGAGAGAAATTGTATAAAAATAGTAAAAATAGCAGTTCATTGATATATGAAAGAGTATTTTATCTGCTTTTATGAGTAAGTAATTGTCATAAATTAAGAATTATGTTAAATGACGTATTTCAAAAGTTGTCAATGCGTGAAACAAGATAATTGATAATTGAAGTAAATAAAAAATCTATCTTGTTCTATGTCAATAATCTTGTAAAAAAGGGGCGATAAATTACAATATTTCACTTTTTTTAAGCTCCAATATATCATTTAAAAATAACTTGCTACATTTTTTAGTAGCTAATAATTAGTTTAAATTTAATATAGTTAGACTTGTAAAGTTCAGATTCATTAATTTATTTCACCGTAGTTTATACCAAAGGAGATTCAATTGATTTTATTCAAAGCACAACATATACAGTTTAGAGGTCAATGGATTGTGTCCAAATTCCTCAGAGTTTTGATGAAAAGATACTCGTCGCGTGTCTTTTTCTTCTTCTTCTTCAACAGTTGATCAAACTGTCGACTGATTGTTTGAACTTGATATCACCGCGGGCGAAATAAATTTTAATTGCCGCAGTTGGAGGAACGATTAGCCTAATTAAAACCGAGGAAGGCAAAATAATGAGCGCGCCTATTAGATTACGGCGGTGTTTTCTGTGTTTTCTTGTCAAAAATTAACAAAGGTCTCAAAACGCCGCGTTGGATTATAATGCGTTGAATAGCGGGGCCGCGAGTTTCGCTCTCGCTCGCCCTCCTCCCCTCTCTCGGGCTGAATCTTTTCTCTTTCACTCTCTCGAGTCGAGTAATTTCCACCCTCCTTGCCAATTAGCTGCAAAGGCAGTAATGCTTCTTTAACAAATGCTGCTGCCGCTGCTGCTGCGAGACTCCCAAATATTAATTTTGCACCAACCTCATTCAGCCGCCGAGCCCTCGAGGAATTACACTCCATTCACGCGCGCGCCGGATCCGAAGGCGCCGCCACACTCAAATCCGATAGTGCGCCACTATCATCACTACTTGCTAATTGCGACAATATTTAAAGAAAATGCTTCCTTTGCGCGGAAATTTGCTAAAATCGATTGGCAGGAAACACCCTGATCGGGGATTTCCTCATTCGCGCTATTCTGGGGAATGAAGCAAATCCAGCAAATTTGTATTATTGGATGTTTGTTTACATGAAAAGTTTTGCAAAACTCATCACCTCGGCACAGATTGGGCAAAAAAAGGTTATTTTAGTAAAACAGTTAAAATGGGAAATTTATAATAAAGTCTATTGTCTGAAATTTTCTAATTTTTAATTGTGCATCAGAAATTCTTGCGCTAGGTCAGACGAGGGAAAAATTTACTTTTCTAATTCACCAGTTAAGTTATTCATGAACATTGGTTCTTTCTACAATCTTAGAATGATTGTATCTTTTCAAACCTAATACGTATATTCCAAATTTAATACAAAATCTGGCCTTGGAAAAATCAAAATTGGTCCAGTCCAATCAATCATAGGAAGGAAATTGAAAACAAAATAGAACGACAAAACACATTGAATCATATGATGTAGAGCAGTTTGGAGATTGAAATTTCCGTTTATAGTGCGGAAAAATTGCCATTAGCTAATATCAATCAATTTTTTTGAAATTTTAATTAATGGAATCTTGAAATTTGCAAGTCGTCTCAACTAGGACGCGAAACAAAGTCAGCTGTGCCGATGGCGAAGCGTCTCAGTGTCACATTATATATTTATTTTCTTGTCTTTTTAGGCAGCACTTGTGATGATTAGAGATGCAGCCGCAGAAACACGTGCATGGGCATTGTGACGGTAATAATCGCTTTGAAGTCTTGGTACGTGGACCGGCTTCAAAAGCATTTTGCCGCTTTTGTTCTTGTGTCCTCTATGCAAACTCCCAACATCATGTAGCCATTCTGCTCCGCTTGACGAGAGTCGTGAATTGCAAAAGGGCCAAAATCGTCGGCGACTAGCAAATCGATTATTCGATCAAATTATATTTTCGGCGCGAGGAAAATTGCCCGTCCCTGGCCGTGCCACTGATTTCAATTAGCTCGTTGGTTCGGTGACAGGGGCAGAGAGTGCAATTATAGTCAGGGAGGTCATTTGCTCGCAGGATTCCTTCGCTTCCTATGAGGGGCTGATTTTGAGTTGGCGTGCCTTTTGACCCCCCCTGCATGTGCACGGCGACGTCTCTTAATGGATTCTTGAGAACCGGTGCCGCTGACCCGCTAAGATTTCGCCTGATTACGTTCTTGTTACGAAGGGGAAGGGACGGAGCCTCCCGGCTTCTGCTAATTACAGCCGCGTTGTGTTGCAGCCTATTTTGTTACGTGTAAATATAGTCCTTTGATTCGAAAGTAACACGACCGCAAATACTCTCATTAAATAACATCATGCTGCACAACAAAGACATTAACCATTAAAATTGATTGTTCTTGGAAGAGATAATAATTCGATTTGAAATTTATCAATGTAAAAAATAATTTACTCTTTAATTTCTACAAAAATTTGCAGTGGAACATCTCATCAAAAATTATTGAATTAATTTCTTATGTAGCTAATTAAGTTAATTATTTTATCAAATATTCTCTTCAAAAATTAATTATTAATGAGGAGCTTATGATATCTACATTGTAAATCAAACTTTTCAATCTTTTCCCATAAGATCAATGTAAATTTTGTATGTCCACAGACCTGCTAATTTTATTCTTCCATCTTAATTGATTTCAAATGAACGCGATATGTTGAAATTTTTATCAATTTTAGTTGAGCTAATTTTGAGGAAAAAATTATTTAAGAAAATACTCATACAAAAAAATGTATTTAATTTCATAAATTCAGTTCTTCGAATGACTTATATTTCATTTACTATGTTACCTTGGAACTGAAATATACAAATTTGGAGAAATATTAATTAATCAATCAAATTAAAATTACTTAGGCCTTTTTTCAAAAGCCTCTCCTTCAAATCAGGAATTTGTTAAGTATTTTTAGTTCTTTTAAAATCCGAATTCACTGTATTTTTTCGTCTTTAAAATATTCCTTGTTATTTAACCAAAAAAGCTCAGTGTTTGATGTTTTTGCCCCCATGACAAAGCCGCCGAAAAGCTTGAGCATTTTATTTCATCATGCTTTTGAAATAAAAATCATTTGAAACGTCGAAAAGTGCTGGCCTTTTTACGTAATTACCGGCGTTGGAGCCTCCGTGCCTTCAGTGAAATCGTGCCAGTGCCATTTTCTTCGGGGGTTGTTTGCGGCCCCTTTTTATCAATCGGCTGCGGTCACTACTTTTTACTGCCCATCTGATTGAGTCAAATGGTGTTTTGATTTTTGTGTCGTGCAGGCTCTTCGGCCCGTCAACAAAACACCATTCGTCGGTCGGGCTGTGCCCCCCTGACCCTGTCAGTATCGACCTGCTTTCCTGTGACGTCACTGCAGCAGTCCGTGGCTGAGCAGCGAGCGCCGTCGCTCGATTCGCCCGCCCGCCCGCTCGCCTAAACTCACTCAAATTATACTTACTGGTCAAGTGTGTTACATAGTTTTCTTTTCATCCGACTCTGCGTGAATTGGCTACATTTCAACTCTCGGCCGCCGTGCTTTTATTTTACGCCAAAACATTTTGCTGCAGAGTCGCAAAATTACTGGCGAGCGAAATGTTTGATGCAAATTTCAGGCCGCTCAACGCTCAAATAAATTCCTCCGACGCTTGTTGTGCATTTTCCGGGCGAGTTTAGTGCGAGGACGATGAGCGCTCTCTGCTTTTGGCTTTTGACTGCTGACGATCCATGGCGAAATTCAATTATTGGAAAGTCATTTTCAGCGCTGATGCGAATCTTGCTTGCTCCGCCGCGTTGTACTCTCGCGCGACGGGGCGATTCTGCCTGCTGATGAGTGTTTTATTGCCAAAGAGTCGACGAGATCTGTCTGCAGCCAGATCAATAATATACGCGTCGACATGCTGGAAAATGTTTTCAGTCATCATGGGGCATGTGTGGCGCGTTCTGTCAGCTCAAATTTGGCGCAAAAACGAGCAATTCCACTTTCAGAGTCTGCCAAAAATTTTAAATTTCCACGAGGACCTTCAGGGCCTTTAAAGGATTTTTTAGGCAACAGATCATTTTTAGTTTACATAATATGTTTAACGGCTTTTAAAAAGAAATTGTTTATCAAAATTTTGGAACCCAAAAGTTTCAAAAAATAAAAATAGACAAAATTTTAAGATTTTTTTAGTTAAAAATTCCAAGTTTTTCAAGTACAGGAAAAGTTGAGTAATTTTACATAATGTAATTTGCAGAATAATTTAATTTTTATTTTTCTCTCAAAGAGCGTCTGAAGTTTAAAACGTGGGTAAAAACAGAATAAACTATAACAATTTCATTCCCTTTTCTTGGAAAATTTCTGAAATAATATTGATTTCAGTTCAAATTGGTCTCCGGGTTTTCAAAAAATTATTACAACAAACAAAATTCGCCTCTAGATAAATTGGTGGCTTTTTCACCCAGTTTTTTAACCTCGGACGTGATTTGCGATAATTTAAAATATTCTGAAAATCACAATTAAGATTACACAAGCTACATTTTTTCTTCTACCTACTAATAATCAAAAGAGACCATCATCCCCAAAATTGGACTCTTTCACACACAAAAAATCATAAAATCGCTTAAAAAAGTCCTTGATCTTTGACCCACAGGTAGCTTTGGTATCAACAGAAAAGTTGTTCAGCATAAAAAATTAAATCAATTTACATGAAAATTTGAAATTTTGTTAAAAAATTCATTTTTAAAAAGCCGTAAAACATGTAAAACTAAAAAAATTCCTCGAAAGGCCCAGAGGGTACTTTTGGATAAGCCCAAATTGATATTTTAAGTAATTTTAAAATGAGGCTGGAAGAACAAGGAGATAAAATTTAGAAGTCCCTTTTCAGTAAAAACCATAAACGTTGTCAAAATAATTAATGTAAATATGCGTGGCATTTCCCGCAGGCTCGAACATTAGAAATCTCAGGCCACACCTTCCTTTTTTTACATTTGAGAGAAAATTATAGGTTCAAAAGCAACAGGTTACGAGTAAACCTCCAATCTCGGCTGGATTCCAGCGCAGTGTTTGCGCGGCAAAGCGGTCCATGACAGCTTCTGTGTGCATTATTATGATCGAAAGTGATCCACCTCGCCAGTCTCCCCCACCGCCGGCTGCGGGATTGAGTGTTTTCGGTGATTATTGTAATGAGTGTCGCGTGCGACGGGGTCATTGCTCACCCAACTCTGCGAAGAAAAGAAAGAAAAAAGAAGAGAAATTGACATGTGTGTGGGCGGCGAAGGCACGCGAATTTGAAATTACGTCGCCCCTTATCTTGCAAGCCCGATTTGGCCGCAGCAGGTTTTTATTCCATTTGAGTCGCGTGCGTGACGCGAGAAAAAGGGAAAGAAAAAGAATCGCCTTTTTGGCACCTAGAATAAAAAGCTCAACTGAATCTCCACTGATTACGTAATTTGTATCAAGAATTTAATTATTCTCATTTCATGAATTTTTAATAAAATGCAAAAGTTAATTTTAATTTGACCAGTAATTTCGGCATAACGGAAATTTCTCGCCAGTTTCATGTTAAAATAGACGAACGAGATTGCGATCGACCTTGTTAATTACAAATTGAAGCTCTAGTGATGGGATTGGAGAGTAATAATTAATTTCGTACTTGATGAAAATCCCTGCGGATAAGGCAAATTTCGGCGCAATTTATGTGCAATTTGGCATCACGTTAACTTTCAAATGGAGCGAACAGACTCTTGAATTATTCACGCCGAGACATTCTCGTAAATTCGAAAACGCGTGCGCGCAGGCAGAAATGAAAGTTTAACAGCTTAATTGTACAATTATTTGAGCTTTCAATTGCGCAGCTTTATTGCTCCGGCGCCTGCCTCGCTATCGATCAGCCCTGCGATGCCAGCCACATAGGCAACCACGTCGAACGCGCGTTATTACTCTTCGTAGTTTATTATGACTTTTGTTGCACGCCACGTGTATATTTTTCTCATTATGCTGCTTTCGTGAAAGGGAAAAGATAGCAGAGAGTTATGATGCAAAAAATCGATTGCGCAACATCTTGTTAAAGGAAAAACGATGAATCAAAAGCTTCAATTCACGTCAATCTAAATAATTGTAATTAAAACACCTTTCAAGCCAAAGTATAGGTCGATGACTTATTTACAAACAAAATCAGGCGAAAAACCTTTTTCTTCTTCAACCCTGAGCAGTCAAATTATTCAGAGGGCAAAGGTCATGGTCATTTTATAGCGGTCATATATATGTACAAAATAAATTTAGCAAAAATAATTCAACTTTGATTGGGCTGAAAATTTTTTCTCAGATCGTTCTAACATGTAGGAACAGTGTAATAAAAATTCAGAATGGCAATTTTTTAGATTTTATATGAAAAATTCTCAAAGGCAATAAAACAGAATTTTAAATTTAAGCAAATGATCGAGAATTAAAAATTAAAAATGATACTTTTGTTTTGGGCGGGTTAATTTTTAAAAAACGAATCTGATAGAAATAAGTGAGACCGTCAGAACGGTCTGACGTGACAATGGCCGAGCGGGCACCCCATTTTTCTGTCTCCGGTGGCCGGGTTGCAGCTGAAAGGTCAGAGGTCAGTGGACCATCAAGAAATGGCGCTGGATCAAAGACGAGCTGCAAATCAATGGTTGCTTTGTCCGACTCCTTTGTCTTGTCTTTGCCGCCGAGCTGATCTGCAAATGTGCAAATGGCAGCCCACCAGCATTTCCGCCACTCCCATGCCTGCCTTGAACTCGATACATATTTGCACGCATTTTGTTCCGAGCAAATAATTCCTTCGGGGACCAAATTTGTTTGGCACGATTTTGTCGACGGCACGTTTTTTAATTTGATGGAAGAAAGTAATGAGAGACACTCTCAAGCCGTTTACGCAAATCGCCGTCTCTCTTTTTAATATTCGTCGTGCCTCGGCGGAGAGGGAGAAATTTTAACAAAACTCTCTTTGGCATTCGCTGCACGCGGCGACGTGCTTGAGAAACAACGCCGAGATAATAAATAATGAAACCAAAAACCAGCCTTGATTTCGCACGTTCCCTGCGCCGCGCTTTCAAATGGCAATTTTTACGACCCGATTATTGTTATTTCACGCGTGACCTCCCCATTTTCTAATGGTTTTTTTTGCACCTTGGGGTGTAATAATTATTTTTTCAAAAGAAGTCTGACGTGGTTGCATAAACCGAGGAGAATTAGGATTTCTGCTTCCAAAAAAATTAATTCTTCTTGATTTCTAATTTTAAACTGAAAAATTAATTCTCTTGGAAAGAAAAATCCTAATGTGTTTTGAAAAAATTTAAATTTAAATAAAAGTTTAAATTTTGACATTTTAATTCGTTTTCCAGGAGCTGTGGTTTTCTTGCTCAGTTTCAGAATCTGAAACTGGAATATGCTCAACAACGCAAACACGAAACAACTCTACACTAAAAAATTACAAAAACACTAACAAATTAACAACGAAATAATAATTATGTGTTCCTTCTCCAGTCAAACCTGCCCAATGACTGATCATTCGGAATCACCAAAGTATAATATATTTTTAATTTTTTGCCATCAATAATTGGCAAAAAGCAGAATCGTCACTTTGTTAAAAATTTGTGTCTATATTGACGCAGAACATAACAATGGGAATATTCATTTTTCACATTATCGAGTACATCAATTTACAAAGTGCGTCAATGCTAGCCAGAAAAAATTTATTCTTTTTTCCTCTCAAAATTCACAGTTTTTTAGCACCACATTTTCCCTAGAGAATTCTGACAACCAGCGTTGCGTGTTGATTTATGGAGGTACAAAATTTCATCAAAGCCCCAATTTGACGAAATTGAATTTCGGAAAAAAAAATCAATTAGATTTTTGGGTTAATTGAATTCATGATGCTTGCAATTTCAAAATTCAACCAATAACCAAAGTGGTTGTCACTGGGATGCGTTCTGTGTAAATTTGATTAGAATCTACACCAAATCTTGGTAATTGCGGCTGTGTGTATATTTGTGTGTTTTGACAACATCGCAAACACACGCACGTTACCAAGGGAGGTTTTGTTTTCTGCCCTTTATGTCGGTGATGCACGCGGCAGAATAATAAAGCATCGTTGTCTCGCAGCGTTGACACTGCGTTGGTACACTCTTGGCAATTTTCTTATTTTCTCTTGCGAAATAAATTGACTCGCATTTTACCTCGAGCATGGGAGGCGGCAGCTGAAAGCGAATTTACTGCTTCTGCTTGGCTTGGCTTGGCTTCGAAGCCGCAAGCATAATGATTCTCATCGCTTTAAACTATAAAATATGCTTTGCAGAAAAAAAAAAAAAATAAGCACGACGCTCGATCTCTCTTCAAAACCACGTGTATCATTTTGCCGCATCAACAAAATTAACCAATTGCTATTGATCTTCTTAAAAATTTAATAACTAAAATAAAAAATTGCTATAGGAAGAAAAATTAATTTACCGATTTAAATAATTATTTTTAACCATTTTCGTCGTCAATTGCTGTGGTGATATCTTCGGCTGCTGACGTCAGGCACTTTATTAATTATTCAACACACATGCATGGGCGACTATTTGCCAGCGCAAGGAAATTTATTGGATCGGCTCCAAAATAATTGTGGGCTTTTGCAACAAACAAACATACAGGGATGCTGCTGGCGCGCGGGAAGGAAAAGTTGCTCAAGTTTCCCCGCTTAATTGGCGACTGCAGTGCAAATGAATGCGGCACTCGGTGGCTGTTGCCTGCGTTTCGCGTCTTCCAAACAACGATCCGAGGCAGTTTTTATTTTGCGAAATTCTACACCAAACCAAATCAATTTGCCGTAGATAGGAAAAGGAACTCTTCTTAATGATTTATGGGAAAATCGGGGCGTTTTTCTCTAATTACGTCCTGTCTATTTTGGCCATTAATTAATTTTTGTCGAACTGGATTCATCACAGGCTTATTTGCGGTAATCGTGATCAAAAATGATTAATCGTCCCGATGCAAAATCCGCGGCGTGTAAAGCGGGGGAAAGAGGGATGCTTTGGTTAATACGCCTGAAACAAGGCGTGGTCGCTCCGAATCAGATCGCGAGGCGGACAGGAAAATTCAGTCTGGCCGACGATTTGGTTCACTCGGACCGCGGCAATCAATGCACGCGTCTTTTAATCAGCATTATTTTCGGCTGATTTATGTACCGGCCTCGGCGGGTTCAACGACCCCTGCAATAAGATAAATATATCGTCGGCACATGCGGGTCCGCAAATAATGGCAGGCGGAAGCCTAGAGAGAGTACTCGGCGGAAAAGCCAAGTTCGCAGCTGCGGAATTGCTGTGGATGGGCCTATTTGCATGCGCCGCGCTGATGAGACGACTCGGCTTAAACGCTTTGAGCTATTAATTTCGCCTTGTGTGGATTTCCGAGCGCAGATGAGGTTTTTTATCTCTCTCGTCCTTTTTCACTCTCTTTATGCATGCGGCGAGCAAAAACTTGGGTGAAAACGGACGGTTTTTTTTACATACCTCCGGGCTATTAAGGGGCAGAAAAAAAGAGATCGAGCGGGCGCCTCACTTTACGTCGGAGCAACATGAACCCGAAACGCGCCGACTAATTTCAAAGGAGCAAAATGGCGCCGCAGATTTTGAATCGAGTTTTGGCTGCAACAGTTGGGGCTGCAAAATTAATAATTTTGCGGGGGGTTCGTGGCCCTTCTCTGGCCGCGTTCACTGCCCCGTCTCCGGCCATTGCCACCGCTCACCCTCCGCGACGGCTGAGTCGGTCGCCTCCCCCGCACTCTTCTGCGTCTAGGTCGCTGGCCGTCCACACCTGCGTGATATGAACGATGAGGGTAGACGCGGCGGCAAATACCACTGTTGATCGACGCCCTTTGCCAACATCCAGATAAAAACTCGGTTCAATTGGCAAAGTTCGTTGGGCTAAAATTTTGGAAATTTGATGAATCCGAAAGGTCTCAAGACTTTTTTAAACATTTCAGCATTTTTTAGAAAATTTTCTTATCTAATTCTGCTTTTAACAAATAAATAAAAATTTATCAATACTTCATTCATTGTGTCTTTTTAGACAAATACTGTACATCAAACATAAATTATAAAGTATCATTTTAAATTAAGAAATAGGACACAATAATTCATATAATAATCAATAATGAATTTATTTATTTATAATTACTAGATTTACCATGAGAAAAGCTCCAACGGATGGGATCTTTTAGATCTCGGAAGTTTTTACAAAATTCTTGCTAGTGGTGGTGCCTTTTTCTCCAGCAATGCCTTTTTTCTTGTGCAAATTGTTTTGAAAATTTGAATGCAAACAATGTTATGAAATAATTGGACAAATAAATAAAATAATAATAATAAATATTAATAAAAAAACAGTTTTGAAGGATGGAATTTTGGATAAGCTTTCAGATAATATATTTCTCTTCACAAAAGACGCAGCAAATTCAAAAAAATATTTAATTAAAAAAATAATATTATGTTATTAAAATAATTTAAACAACAATATGTAAAATAATATTAAATAAAATAAAAAAAAAAACATTATACCATAGTTATAAAAAAATAGCTTGATGTCTTTAGCCACAAGAATTGCTGCAGACAATTAATTTTGTTCTTGTCTTCTTCGGAGGTGAATTTGAGAAACTTTTCGTTTCCAAAGATGAAGCTTGCGGGGCCGGGGGCTTCGCTTTGAGGGATCAGGGGTCGAAGCCAAGGCAAAGGAATACCAAAAAGAGATCGATTTTAGTGGCGAGGTAGGCAGCAGGCAATAGCGTCGGAGGAGGAGGAGAGGCGCGGAGTGCGCCGCGGCGCGGCCGAGTAGGAGCGGCGGTGCCGCAACCATGTCAGGGCTCGCCGCTCAGTCTGCCGTCTGCCCAGTGCCGCAGAGGTGTTGTGTCGTGCTCGGTGTGTCTGTCATGCTCCCCGCCTCTTGTTGAGCGGCCTCCGGACCTTTTGGCGAGTGCGGTGCTGCCTCCACCCTCTGCAGCTTGCTCGGCCCTCTGGACTCGAAGTGCAACTTCTGCTCGTGCAGAAACACCTTTTCCGCTCGGTTCGTCTCGATTCGTTTCCTTTTACTATTTTTTTTTAATGCACCCCGGCTTATTATCTTCTGTGATTCACGTTCACAATCTCACATCTAATCTTCAATACCGACAAGCTGACTCAACGCACGCACCCACTGCATATGTAATCACAGTTGTTTTTCATGCATAATTTGACGTTCGTTTGAAATGTTGCACCAACATGTAATTGGCATGTATGGCGCACCGGATCTGCACAGATTTGGCTCGGCATGACGTTGTCCTCGTCTTGACATGGAGTGCTGCGAGAATCAATCGTGTTTGCTACTTAACTAGATTAGTCGGATGCACATAAGAGGAAAAAAACGAGCGATTTCCCTCTTTGTCTCGCAGGAGCTGATTTAAAAGCGCCGGCCGCAATATTTATTAAGGGCAGAGCTGAAACTTTCTCCGTTTTATTCCTCCGCTTTTTTCCGTTCAATTCGCGTGAGTACAATCGCGTCTCGCCTGCTAATTAAGTTATTGATTCAGCCATGATAAAATCAACGCTCCCATACTAATTTTCGTCGTGTATATATTCGCGCCCGCCAATAACACGTTTCTCCTTCACAATTGTCAAATCGATATGCAAAAAATTTGCACCTTTGATAGTCTTGACGTGGGTTAGGTGAGGAAAGAACACTTGGCAAAAAAATTGACACTGCTGATTTTTATCACATTCATTTTAAGTGCCTTTGTTCAATCAAAATTTTAACATATTCTGAAGCGGCTAAATCTAAGTCACCAGTTGCGTAATTCAATAACATTGGTTCTAATGTGACAGTCCTAATTTAGAATGATTGTATCCCTTCAATCCTAGCATATTTGCTACTATAATGATGCAAAAAAATGGCGTTGGAAAAATCAAAATTCATTCAGCGTGGGGCTGTAGTGAGGCGATCAAAGATGTGTAAATTAGACAACCAAAGCCAATTTTTTTTATAAATTTTTTCTAAGGTCGCCTGACTGTACCAATTTTGATTTTTCTACCTCCAGTATTTTTAATGCTGCATCTAATATCACATATCTTTGGATTGAAAGATACAATCAATCTAAATTAGGGCTGTCAGAAGAACCAATGTTGAAGAATTACGCAACTGGTGAACCTTCACAATCTTTTCGCCTTTTCCATTTTAAATTTAAAACCCATTAACGCCCACACGTTTTGACATTAGTCGGTGAATGACAGATATTTGCAGCAAAGACAGGTGCGACGCAGCATGGCGCCCAGCCTGCCATTCATTGTATCAATGAAAATTGACTCCTGCTGCATCTGCAGGCATCGCAGTGCAAAACCATTACAGTTGATTGATTGCCACCTGCGAATTCGCCAGCAGGAGTGCTTCAATATAAATAAATTTATGCACGACCTCTCCCAACACGCGGGCGGCCTTCTCAGAATCAATTTCTGCCTTCCACATACGTCATTAGCCGAGAAAATCAATCAAAATCAGTTTGTTGTCCAAACATCATTTCTCTCTTTAGCAAAGTGTGGATTAAAAACGTGAGGAATTAAGATCACATGGCTTTTTGGCCTGTTAATTGAAATTTCGTGTGCCGCCTGAAGGCGCGAGCTTTCCATTTTAAGCAGGCGTTTTGTCCCGGCGGCCGGCACGTGAACGAGTTCTTCAAGTGCCCAAAGCACCGCGCCACTATAGATATTGTATCCCTTAAACCTAAACCCCCTTTGTGCAGTCTACTCTGATTAGAGGGCTCTAGAGTTTTTCATTTCGCGCCTCCTACTCATCTTCTTATTGTAAACACACTGAGAATACAACCTCCGACGCAGCTTATTGATTCCGTCAAATTCTGATCAGCATCAGATCAAAATAGGTTAACATGGACCCAGTTAAAAAGAAAAATGTTTGTTTATCAAGCATTTGATAATCGGTATGATTAAGGAGAGGCTTTTTCTAAGAGCAAAACCGGCCCGATTAACTTGGATTATAATTTTTCTTTACATTTGGAATCGGTTAGAAATGTTGTTAGAAAAATTTAAATAATTGGGAGAACTGAATGTTTAAAATTAATCATTTATTTTAAAAAAAAAATTTGATAAAAATTTCGCCAAATCACATTAATATCACCTAAATTAAGATGGAAAAATAAATTCAATAGATCAGTTGACGTGCAAAATTTGCATTGATCTTATTGGAAAAGCTTCAGAGGATTTAATTTCAGCTTATCAGAAACTCCTCGTTAATTCAATTGGAAGAATGCAAAGATTTTAGAACTTCCTTCAGTTGAATTGTTGTAATCTAAAGCAAGAAAAGAATTCGTGCAAAAAAATGTGTGATTACTTTAATCTGGCGTGAGTCACCTTTCATTCTCGC